>NC_085136.1:52529561-53148547 GCF_035046485.1 Aedes albopictus
CAGACAGACAGACAGACAGACAGACAGACAGACAGACAGACAGACAGACAGACAGACAGACAGACAGACAGACAGACAGACAGACAGACAGACAGACAGACAGACAGACAGACAGACAGACAGACAGACAGACAGACAGACAGACAGACAGACAGACAGACAGACAGACAGACAGACAGACAGACAGACAGACAGACAGACAGACAGACAGACAGACAGACAGACAGACAGACAGACAGACAGACAGACAGACAGACAGACAGACAGACAGACAGACAGACAGACAGACAGACAGACAGACAGACAGACAGACAGACAGACAGACAGACAGACAGACAGACAGACAGACAGACAGACAGACAGACAGACAGACAGACAGACAGACAGACAGACAGACAGACAGACAGACAGACAGACAGACAGACAGACAGACAGACAGACAGACAGACAGACAGACAGACAGACAGACAGACAGACAGACAGACAGACAGACAGACAGACAGACAGACAGACAGACAGACAGACAGACAGACAGACAGACAGACAGACAGACAGACAGACAGACAGACAGACAGACAGACAGACAGACAGACAGACAGACAGACAGACAGACAGACAGACAGACAGACAGACAGACAGACAGACAGACAGACAGACAGACAGACAGACAGACAGACAGACAGACAGACAGACAGACAGACAGACAGACAGACAGACAGACAGACAGACAGACAGACAGACAGACAGACAGACAGACAGACAGACAGACAGACAGACAGACAGACAGACAGACAGACAGACAGACAGACAGACAGACAGACAGACAGACAGACAGACAGACAGACAGACAGATATTCACCCCGGCCTTAGCTTGATCGGTAAGGTAAGTAATGAGTACACTTCACTGAAACATTCGAGTGTATGGATTTTTGGTAGAAATCTTCAGTAAAATTCCTGTAGAAGTACTTTTCAGACAGACAGACAGACAGACAGACAGACAGACAGACAGACAGACAGACAGATATTCACCCCGGCCTTAGCTTGATCGGTAAGGTAAGTAATGAGTACACTTCACTGAAACATTCGAGTGTATGGATTTTTGGTAGAAATCTTCAGTAAAATTCCTGTAGAAGTACTTTTGAATGAGTCTCTGCAAGAGTATCTGAACCAAAGATCCCATATATTTATCTGTATTATACAGATTTTTGAGCATCCGTACAGATTTCATTTTGTATGACATACAGATTTTCGAGCTGGAGGGGCTATTTTATTTTTGTATGGAATACAGATTTTTCACCCAAATTTTGTATGGGATACAGATTTTTGAAAAGTACGATACAGATATTTATAAAAATCATCTGGCATCCCTGATCTCTGGAAACTTTTCAAGGAATCCCAGGTAGAGTTTACTAAGAACTTTCTGGAGAATCTTCTTGGAAAATCTTTGGTGGAATTCCTATTGGTGGAAAGCGTTGAGGAATTTACAGGAACTTTACCGATGAAATCCTTTGATAAAATTCATGGAAGATTTCTGAAGAAATCTGTGTCTGAAAAGATTTCTGGAAAACTTTATTGCTGAAATAATTTCTTTAGATATTCTTAGGAAATATTGTCGAATAATCGAGGGAATCCGTGGAGAAATTATTGTAATTATCCGTATCGCAAATACCGGATGAATCTCTATGACATGCTTCATGAATTTCTACAAGCATTTCTTCAGGATTTCGTCCAACCCTTCTGATATTTCCAAAACAATTTTAGAAGCATTGGGATGTCATTGTTGATATTATTCCATTGCAAATACTGGAAAAATAACCATAATGATTCACCTCACTTTACCTAGGGTGTAACTTTTTTCACTGACGCCGGATCAATAAGCGATCTGTTCCAAAGTTGTTTGGCATATTGTCACCTACAGGAATACCAAAGGCTTTAATTATGGAACGCTTAAAGCGCCACCTAGCGGCACAAAATAAAAACTAAAGATTTCTGCATACATTTGGCCAAGTTTTCCCATACACACTTCAAGTCTGTTGAGCGCCCCCTTAGGCTTAATCGATTGAGCTCAAATTTTTAACTTAGCTTCTTGGAGTCCAAAACAACTGATTCAGAAGGTAAAACTTTTCATATAAGTGTGGGCCACCCTAATAGTCGGGTATGTCAATTAACCATACACGAGCATCGGAAGGCTTGCTTTAGGCGTCTGAAACTAGATCACAAGTCATGGGAATGCAAAGGATCTGATAGGGGCAAGCTTTGAAGGTGACACACAAGTTTGCAAGAACTCTCCTAAGTGTTCCGGGAAATCCGCGAACAGCAAGCATCCAACGGGAGGCCCAAGGTGCCCGGACTTCAGAAGAGTCACAGCTCACAAGTCCCAGTATAGTAGACGCAGCTGAATCTGAATCACTGTGACAACTACTTTGCCTGGCAGGTTCAGAGCAAAATTTCACCACGAATCTCATTCCAAATGAAAACTTTCCCACTCGCGGCTGTCCTGATTCAATCGGTCTGTCAAACGCCGCCCTGATTCCAATCTTTCGTCAACTAATTTGCACCACTGAAAACTAATTAAAAACTACTTCCCCTTTCTCGCGCCCAGCATCGTCGAAAACTGTCATCCCTCTCGCCTGCGTGTGAATTCACGACAGCTGGTCCAATTAAAAATTCCCATTCGATGCCAATTGCCAAGGATCTTCTCGTTCTCGTCTGTCGTTCGTCGATGATTTGCCAAAGTGGATTTCCAATTCGGGGAAATTGTGCGTCTTCTATTGCTTCTAACGATGACGACGATGACGATTGCAAAAGTATGCCTCTTACCACCAAAAAAAAAACTCACTCCTTCTCGGCTAAAAAGACGACGAGACATAAATCTATGAATGAATATTCATTCCACTTTGAGTGTCGTCATTTGTTCGCCCCGCGTCGAAATGAATCCTGCATTGAAGGGATATGATGAAGTTGGCTGGTTGGTTGGTTGGGTCGGCGGTGGAAAAGGATTTTCCCGCACTTAACTCCTCGTTTTTGGGGTTGAATGTTGGTAGGATTTGCTCGTTTGCGCGTTCTTCGTAATACTGCTCTGCTGCTGCTGCTACTGGTACTTTGCAGAAGCTTTTCTATGACCCGACCTTAGTTGTTGTCGTCATCTTTAGCCGCCAGACAGCTTTCTTCAGAGCAGACTTACACTCTGTAAAGGCAAATATGATAATGCTAAAAACCGCACATGGCGACGAGACAACCTCAAATCTTCGCCCCTCTCGTGCCACTGCACCTGCTCTTGTAAGAAATAAGGGAACCTAGCTTCTATTTTTGTCATCTTGGTGGATGCAAATGGGGTTATTTGGTCGAATGCTTTATTCATAGGTTACCAGACATTGTTGGCTTGTTGGGAAGAAATTCGGTTTATGATAAAGTGTAAGTACTTAACAGCATCATTCTCAACAGAAACTCTAATGTGATGTCTGTCAAAGCACTTACATCGCCGACTCGGAAGACGATGAAAGTGATTTTCGGGAATCTTTTTCCGTTTTCAGCCATCAGCTCAACAAGGCAATTTAATTTCGCTGCTCGTACTAGATGCATCCGCCTCCTGGCCTGTAGGCAGGAGCCTATCAGTACGCCGCAGTACTCCTATTCCTAGGGTGGACTTGCCAAGACATGGTCTCATTACACCACTACCAGTTCGTCTCCGGTTAAACTGAGTAGCTTTCACTCACGGCCGAGAACCTCCCTAAATACCTCGTTATTGAAGTATGATGTTTTCCACCTTCGAGGGCTTGGCCTTGGCCTAGCCGCCTCTTCTTCTATCCGCTGTCTGCTGTTGTTGTAGTCGATACTGTAGCGAACCGCCAGGTGGTCGCTGTGAGTGTAGCCATCATCTACTCTCCAGTTCGAACTACTTGTTAGGCCAGGACTACAAAAGGTCACGTCAATATTTGACTCCGCTCCGTTTCGACTAAAGGTACTCTTGGTACCGACATTAGCCAAGTCGACATCTAAGATGGCCAGTGTTTCTAGCAGGATCTGACCCCGCTGGTTCGTGAAACGGCTTCCCCATTCCACGGCCCAGGCATTAAAGTCGCCCGCTATTACCACCGGCCTTCGCCCTGTTAGCACGGTCGTTAAGCGGTCCAGCATTTGCGTGAACTGCTCGATCGGCCACCGCGGAGGCGCATAACAGCTACAGAAGAAGACCCCGTTTACTTTGGCGACCACAAAACCCTCATAGGTAGTAGACACCAACTCCTGAACGGGGTATTTACCCGTCGTCCATATCGCCGCCATTTTTCTGGTCCCATCCGCGACCCAGTTGCCGTTGCCGGCGGGTACTCGGTACCCGAGCAGAGGAAAATATCAAAATAATAACAACGGAATCACAAAACCTGTTTTTATATCTCGGTTTGTTATTATTAACTTATTAAGTCATCACCGTTCCATAACATGTTCTGTTGGGCAATCTTATTTTGTTATGATCGTGCTCTTGGTATATTTTCTTTAAATTACATTTCAATAACATGTTTTGTTGTAGCACAAGTTCAGTTATTATTGTGTCATTGATACTGTAAAAATATTTGATCATTAATATTACAACATAACTAGCTTTGCAATCAGAACTACACCATTCGAGATTTTCGTTGTTCACATCATTCCGTGAGGAACTGTAAGAGAAAATATTATTTTGTCATCAGTTCCTCTTCTTTCTGACATTTCGTTTTAACTGTGACAGAGCCAACTTATCAGCCTTTTGTTTTATAAGCACTTTGAAAAGTATACCTGTTTTTTTTTGTCCCAGTTTCAGTTAGGTATGAATACGAATATAGAGAATGTAATAGAGTGTAAGCCATTTTATGACACATTTTGGATGAACGTGGCTCTGGAGCCGACCTACTGATGTTTCTCTCTGTTTTCGATTATAAATCGATTGGGACAACAATTGCGTCCCAATTATGAATTAAACATTTAACAATAGATCCTATTGTTGCGTATCCCATTGAATTCATATGGGACTTTGGAGAAGTTCCTATCCGCAACAGAAAAAAAGCAAATTTTGTTTTCAGATTGTTATCAATAACTTATTCATATCAAAATATGTTATTGAAATATTTTGAAAATTCGCTGTTATTAAGTTGTTATTGAAACTAACAAAACATGTTATTAAACAGGTCTTCCAGGAACATTTTTTTGTTATAATTTTTGTTATTTTGCCGCTTATGACAGACAAGTTTATAACAGGATATGTTATGTAAATAACATGAAAATAACTCTTTCCGTTACTCAGTTATTTTTTCCAAAATAACACATTCTATTATGCTGTTGCTATTCCCTTCTGCTCGGGTATGGGTCCGAAATGATGGCGATATCCGTCTCCCACTCAGAAACTGCCTGACAAAGCAGTTGCTGAGCCGCATCACAATGGTTCAGGTTCAGCTGCGTTACCTGCACTGTGATTTGTTGTTCACTGCGGCTTTCTTGAAGGCCGGGCACCTTGGACCACCCATCGGATGTCTGTTGTTCGAGGATTTCCCGGTACAGATCATACAGATGGGCGGACTCGTGCAGCTTTGGGCCTTATGACCTTCAGCGCCGCATCGCCTGCATAGTTTGCGCCTGTCGGGGCCTTTGCAGTCCCACGACTTGTGTCCTGGCTCCAGACACCTGAAGCAAACCTCTGGTGGCTCGTGGAATGTCAGGTGACATACACACCAACCCACCTTTATGCTCCCTACTTTAACGAACTTTTTGACGCCCGCCACAGGTAGCTGAACCAAAGCTATCTGTGTCCCTGCTGGCCCTTTCCTTAACGGCTGCGGCGGCCACCTGCACATCGCACTGTTGCCGCAGTTCCGTGACGAGCTCTTCCACTTCGGTGATCTCATCAATGTCCTTGACCTTCAGAGTCGCCTCATGTGTCAGAGCGGTCCCCTTCACACCCTCACCAAGGACCTCTTCTGCCAGCCTCTTATAGGCGGCGCCCTTGTGCTCGTTCTGGCGCTTCAGCTCCAGGATCATCTCGCCCGTACGAGTACGTCTAATACTGCGTACGTCGGCTCCAAGACCCTCAAGCTTGGCGTCGCTTCGCATCATCTTCAAGACGTCCGAGTACTTGTACTGTTCCGTCGTGATGTCGATCGCGTCGCCTTTCTCGCACTTGGCACCTGCCCTCCTACGCCTTGGCTTGGCGTCCTGCGCTACTACCTGCGGATTCGCCTTCTCCTTCCTCTTCCGCTCTACCTTCGTCCAAGGGGGGTCCTTCCCTTGGATCGCCCTACTCTGTGGCTGTTGAGGGCCCACCAGCGGTTGCAACCCCTTGTTCCCATCGTTCCGGGACGGGCCAGCCTTTTCAGGCCCACCCTTCCCAGCTTTCCGGGAACCCTGGCTGGGGTCCGACCTTCCGGCATTATTACCGACTTTCGGGTTAATGATTCGCCTGGCCTTGCGGGCACCGCCAGACAGCTCCTCGCCTGACGGTTGCCTCGCCCGCTTCTGCGATTGCTTGCCCCGTTTGTCGCGAGCAGTCGCTTCCGCCTTATTCGGACTTCCTGCGAAGGAGAAGGCCTCCGTTTGGGTAAACTTCGGCACTTTCTTATTTGCAGGCTCCGCAGCTGCAGCAGTCACTATTCTCACCTAGATTCTGATTTTTATTTGACTTCATGATTAAATCCCACGAGTAGCACGGGAAAGAATGTCCACCACGCCAGAGCCCTGCATTAACGCGGTAAGGGACAGCTTACTGTGGGGGGTGCCCAGGTACCCTTCGGTATTCCGTTCGGGCCTGGGATTCTCTCTCCATTGGGAAGGCTACAGCACAGCTACCGCGGTCGATTCTAGAACACTTGCCCGAACGTCACTAGTCCGAATACCATAGCTCCGAATCAGTACCTATGGCTCTGAAATAATAGCAACACAGCACTTTTGCTTCACAACGGCTAGTCGCACAAAAGCTGTGCAGTCTCACAGCGGTTGAGGTTGATTTGAATTACCTCCACTAGAACTGGGCATCTTCGGTCACCTTTCGGGTGATTTTTGTTTTCTGCGTTTGTGCAAATCAAGCATTTCTGGGGCTTACTACAATCTTGAGCCTTGTGGACTACCTCTCCGTATCTTCTACATAGTTTGCTTCTGTCCAGCCCTTCGCAATTTCGTGCCAAGTGACCGTACCCAAGACAGCACACTTCTGGTTGCTGAGAAAGGGGCCGGATCACAACGTCCGAGGCCATACAGTCCCGGTCGTTAAGTCGCGTTTTTTTGCGAAATAACGTCCAAAGGTTTGGATGCGTCATAATATCCTATGTGCCTTCTTTCCTTGGACTTCGTGATATGGGTAATTCTCGCTGAGACCGGCCCACTATTTACACCTTGTCTTCAAAAATGTTTAAGGTGCCGATTTTCTGAAAGCCCTCGCTAAAAAAGTAAAAAAAAAATGCATTTGGATACTCAAATTGATGGACCCCCCGTTAGTTAGAGCCACAACAATTTTTGCAGACCCCTCGATTTTTGTCAAATGGTGGCTCACTTAAACCGTTATAACTCGAAAGTTTCTCCAAAAACCACCTCAAAACGAATTGTTGTTAAAAAGAGGAAAGATAGAGCTACTATTTACAATAATAAAAAGTTGGGTCGGCCATATTGATTTTGGCCGCCATCTTGGATTTTTATACCAAAACATTTATTTCACCATGAAGGCAACCACCGATTTTCAAAATTTTTGCATCCATTGAAAGGTGAGGCATTTATACATAACATATCAAAAAATTAGAGATGTCTTTTTCTTCTTTCAAAAGTTATCCGCCGTTTTGTAAATCATACCACTTTTGAGCACTGGGCCCGGTGCCGGCAGTTTACAAAAATGCAGCGTTATTTCGCAGTGTTTACGAACACGAATTCAAATTCTGAGTCCATTAATGGAAAGCTGAAGATTTGATCTTTTCAAAACACTATAAAAGTTATGAAAACAATGCCCGCATCATTAATAAACAGTCAAAAGCGGAAATGAACCACCGATTTGGCCAAATTTTGCGACACGCGCCTTTGTGTATACATGCAGGCGTAAACTCGGATGCTGCTGCATGTCGTTACCGGTGCGCATGGAAATGTATGGAGAAAAAATAGAAATACACTAGAACTCCAATGGCGCTGTAGTCACTTTTCGTATTTAATTAAATTTATAACTTTAATTGTAATAATTGATTGTTTTTAAATGTCCAGCTGATAGAGGATCTTTTGTTTTGGTAAACAAAATTTATTTGACACTTCAAGTACCGCTACTGACGCTGTAAGGGCGTGGCAAACTAGATGTTAGTCACACGAATAGTCGCGACATTGGACTTCTGTGGCTAGTTATTCTACTGGAGAAAACGTGGCTTAATTTACAAAACTGCAGATAACTTTTGATAGGAAAAAAAAGACATTTCTAATTTTTTGATATGTTATGTATAAATGCCTCACCTTTCAATAGATGCAAAAATTTTGAAAATCGGTGGTTGCCATCATGGTGAAAAAAATGTTTTGGTATAAAAATCAAAGATGGCGGCCAAAATCAATATGGCCGACCCAACTTTTTACTATTGTAAATAGTAGCTCTATCTTTCCTCTTTTCAACAACAATTCGTTTTGAGGTGGTTTTTGGAGAATCTTTCGAGTTATAACGGTTTACGTGAGTCACCATTTGACCAAAATCGAGGGGTCTGCAAAAATTGCTGTGGCTCTAACTAACGGAGGGGTCCATAAATTTGAGTAACCAAATGCATTTTTCTTACTTTTTTAGCGAGGGCTTTCAGAAAATCGGCTCCTTAAACATTTTTGAAGACAAGGTGTAAATAGTGGGCCGGTCTCAGCGAGAATTACCCATATACCTGCACGTTTGGACGTTATGCCCCGAAAAAATGCGCCATAAAGTCCTGGGACATTATGGCCTCGGACGTTATGATACTGCGCCGCTGAGAAATACTCAGCGGGCACATAGATCATAGCCTACTTTAATCTTGCCAACTCTTAGTGCCTTGTTGGCTGCATCTATTGTTAGTTTATCAATGCCACTTTTGTGCCAGAAGGCCCGCCTCTCATTTTTTTTTTCTTCTAAACCATAGGGGGATAATCTGCTCAACAGACACCCTAACAGAAGGTTAGGGTAGTGTAGGTCTGACAGGCCGTCTTCTACATGTAGAAATGTGTCCACATTGGTTGTTGGTTGAACTAATAATAATGTTTAATTGGTCGGGGTTCTGCTAAACCGAACCAAAGACCATTTTTTGAAAAATTGAGTTTTCTTAACCATTAAGTGAAGAAAATGATGATCTTCCTTCCATGTAAAAATCCAGTAATTCTGACAGCTCTTCGTGGAGTAAATTCAAAATTTCTGTTTGGCGAAACATACAAAACATAATTTTGCATCCAACCAGAGTGAACTGTAAACCATTCGATAGAATCAGCGAAATATTTTAATTTTGGTCCAGGTGATGAACATTTCAAGTTCTCCTCATCGCCGTCAGATTTCTAACTTCTAACCGACTCATAGAAACAATCTGTGAGAGAAATGAACACGTTATTAGAAATATGGGTGTGGGAAGGAACAATTCTGTTTCGATGGCGCTTATTGCCTTTTTTCCAAATCACATTCAGCCAGACCGAACCAAGTCCACAGCATTTTAGAATCAATTTATTCTCAACAATACAAAAACCAACTGGTTTTTAATACCAGCGTTATGTCGATACACCTCATACTGGTAATTTAACACAGGAGCCGTCGTTGAACAACAAGCCTAATTAGATTAATAAAGCTTGAAAAAAATCAAACACTTGGTTCGCTTTGGCTGATCGAAAAATGGCGTTTTCATGAAAACCATCCTTGAGAAGAATGCTTAGAACTTGATTCAGACTTAACGACTGCCCTTCAGCAAGGTAATATGACTTAGAGGTAACGCGCTTGGTTATCACTCAGATGATCCAAGTTCGAATCTCTTTCATATTTTTGAAAACTTTTTTGTACTTAGTGCACTTTGGCAGAACATTTTCATGGTTTTCTTCGACCATCATAAATTTGAAGTACACAAATTGCTCCACATTCACATCTCAGGATCTCAGGGTATGCAAGGACATCGTTTGACATAATCACTCTTGCTCTGTGCCTCCACATGCACCGCTTATGAAGAAAAAGCATGGGTGGAAAATGCTGAGCTGGGAGGGCTTCCGCCGCTCATATATATTTCAAACTATTTTGAGACCTTCGTGCTACCATACTATACGCGTCCTTTTTGATTCATGTAAAGGATTGTGAGTGATATCGATTTCAACTTGATAGACGATGAAAAATCGAGATTTTTTTCACTGTCCAACTGGTTTTACCTGAAACTAAAAAACAAATTCAGCCAAACTGAACTATAAACCATTTTCTAATGTTTTTGATCAGCCAGAGTGAACTGAGTGCAAAGTATCAAGAAATAAAATGTAATTATATCAATGATTCCAAATAATTTACATGTATTCTTAATTTCTGATGGTTAATGAAGGCTTGTAAGTTACATGTGTGCGGAAAAGTTTCAAATAATCTGCGTTGTTGTTTATTTGTGAGTGGTTGAACTTTAAGCTTAATTATCTCGGAATTATCTTTTTGGCGTTTAGTTCGGTTTAGCAGAACCCCGGCCAATTGATGACAACGTCAAACTCTATATGTCATTGATTGCTACGATCCTACATCCCTCCCTTCTTTCATAGCTATGAAGTGTCGTTAGACCATACAATAGTGAACATACATATGTAGTAGCTTCAACTAGATGTCCGAATACTCCGATGCTCATAGATGGACAGGAATTCCACATCAATCTGAAAAGGAGTAATGCGTGAGATTTTGTATGTATCGAAGCAACATATTAGAAAGAGTTTTCCGAAGCGTTAATACTGTTCTGTATTTTCATCTCGACGCTGCAATCTTTATCCTCTATGTCTTCCTGCGTCTTCATCTTTGACATGGTATTTGTTTATATTTTCTTCTGCATTTTCACTGTTTGCTTCATTTTTTATATTGCCTTTTCCCATTACGCTTGTTTGGTTCTCTGAAATATATAACATTCATTATGTTTAACCATATTATATATTATTTGGGTAACCTGTAGACCTCGCTACGGTGTACTCTCGTCCTTTTTCCTAACGAGTCCAACATTACTTTTAATAGGTTCTGAGGCTCGCCTACAGGACACAAGATAGTCACCAAGGTTCAGCCCACGAGGGTCGCCTCCGGTTGTTACAGCGTACTTCATCCCTTTGTCTGGGTTCCACTATCCTTGTAGAATAATGTACTTCATCCCAACAACAGGGCTCCGCATATTCCAAAGAATTTCCTTTGGTATCCTGAGGATCGCCAACAGGATACCATCAACCCTAACCAGAGGATCGCCTCCAGGTTTCCACCCTGATCATCCTGAGGATCGCCAACAGGATTTTGTCTACCATAACCAGAGGATCGCCTCTTGGCTATAACCTGAGGATCGCCTCCAGGTTTTGCGTTTAAAACTGAGGATCGCCTCCAGTTTTGTTTGTATCCTGAGGATCGCCTCCAGGATTGTAACTACACCCGAGGATCGCCTCCAAGTGTGTACTCTGATCATCCTGAGGATCGCCAGCAGGATTTTGTCAACTATAACCAGAGGATCGCCTCTTGGCTATAACCTGAGGATCGCCTCCAGGTTGTTTTGTTTGAAACTGAGGATCGCCTCCAGTTTTGTTTGTAACCTGAGGATCGCCTCCAGGTTTATTTTTTTTTATATTTTTTGCACCCGAGGATCGCCTCCGGGTGTTTCGTCATACTTGAGGATCGCCTCAAGATTTGATGAACACTCGAGGATCGCCTCCGAGTGGTCCGGCATACATCTCTAGTTTAGAATAGTCCTACATGTTTACACTTTTCTTGCATCCCGAGGACTTTTCTTAGACTAGCTCGATTTCACAATTCGGTCTTTTTTTTATACATGACTAGCTGTCCCCGGCAAACTTTGTCTTGCCTACTGCGTTTTTTTAACGTTTCAAGTCCCTAGCCAAGTCCTAGTTCCCGTTTAAAGTGTCTTACCCGATTTTCAAAAACTCTCAATTTTTTCAATATTTTTCGGTTCATAAACCTTCCTTGGGTGAAAATTAACAGAACGAAACAAAGATGACCCAAATTGGACGTTCCGTTCGCGGGTTATGCGCGGTCCCACGTATGCCACTGCATTTATATATATATAGATTTAGTTGATCATTGAAATGATCCTGACAAATGCTTGTAGCATAATTCTCAAATTGGCTTTGGATTATCTTGATATAGCCACAACTCATATGTTATGTAAATTTCCGAGTACAAGTCATTCCTAACAAACGTATCAATATCTCAAGCGGGGAAATGAAAATCTTCCAAAAATACAACTTTCAGAATGATGCGAGGTATATACAGCCATACATTTCCAAACATTTCAACGAATGTAATATTTTTCAATTTGGTTGCTTCGTCTATTCGTTTGAAAATAACAACAAACTGAAACTAACACATTTCATACACTTCGTACAACTCGTAGATTGGTGCAATCCAGCTTTTTACGCTAGCCTGCCATAAATTTTGAATCACCCCCTTGTGACGTATCTTGCCGACACTATAAAAACTATTATGGTTCAATCAAAGCAAGCAGAACATGTACAAGACAAACGTCAACAATTTTCGCTTGTGCTACAGAAACATAAATCAGTCTTTAAATCAGTTTTATTTCTAAAACTTGAAGGCTAATTCTAACTTTCTCGCTATTTTAGGTCGGAAATTATCAGATAATGATAGCTGGATGTAAGGAACTAAGGGATTAAATGTCGAATGCGTGAAATTCTACCCCAAATTTCACAACCATCGCAAATCACTGCGCGATCTGAGGTCAAGAATTTCGTAACTGCACCAAGCTACACCTGATTTACGGTTTTCACGATTTCTTACCAATTTATTCGAGCATTCGAGTTATATAGTTCCGAATAAGGAAGCATCCATATAGTACGTCACGCGAAAAATGGGAATGTTCAACCCCCCTTCCCGCTTCGCACGGGTTTTTCTTATACTGAATACATTGCTTGTCACACATTTGAAAAAAAAACCTTTCTACCCTCCAAGCGTGACGTACTCTATGGATGCCCCCTAATGGGGTCGAAACTCGCCCAGAAATTTCTCAATTCATGTTTCTATAAGTTGATCCGCTCATTGCGTAATCATCCCGCCCCCAAAGATGGAAGTACGAATTTAGAACCACCGTATGTGAATGATGTACAACATTTACGATACGCATTGCCTGAATTTTGTACTTCGAGCCAGTATTTTACTATCTCGTGGGAATCATGGAGTAACAGTCCTCGGGTATCCTAAAATAATAAAAAGGACAATTAAATAATAAAATAAAATGAATTGGTGAATGAAGCAACTTTAAGAAACGAATAATTCGTAGCTCCCAAACAATCGTTGTGAAAATTTTTGACAGTCTGATAAACAAACTAATATTCCCGCCTACTAAGAATAAACTATAAAATCTGTCGGCAAGAATTGTCAAATTCGAATCACCCCTCGCAGTTTTATAGCCAGCGTAAAAAGCTGGATAGGCTTTGCTCACAAACAAGTCTTCTGATTATCGGTGTCAATCAAGTTCAGACAAATAACTCCAGTTCACACTCTGATACCTTGAAGACACGTTCTGATTATTTCCTTTACCCTGACCTTTCGAATTCATGCGAGCATGTCATCGGTACATATGCTCGAAAATAGGACTCTAATTCAAAACCAATGTTCTCTGCAAATTTCATGCACCTACAAATAAACATGGATACAATGGAGAATCGTTCGCTCTGCCTGTACGATTTGATATGTTTGATGTTTCAATTTTGTTTTAGTCATAATTTTCTAGATTTTACTCGACAGTTGTTTTATCCTCTTTCATGATAGCTGAACTACCTTCTCCGACCTAAAGCATTGTCCAGTTAGAATCCGGACGCAGATAATCACTTATATCTCAGAGGTGGAATAACAAACAGAAAAGATGAAGCCCTCAAAACAAAGATCATTTACTGTAGTTTCATGGAAAAATATCATAAAAATTATTTAATTTAATTTTTAATACATTTTCTCATTTTTTCCGTGATTACTTCCTTAAAAATCTGCACAATGGTAGTAAATTTTAACATCAACCCCTTCGGCGGATTTGTTTCACAATCAGGTCATCTCTGTAGTGTCCTCAGACCCTATACCAATCTGATTAGGATTCCAAAGAAACTTTGCCAAATATTTCTCTTCTTGCGAAATTAAGGGCTATTCAGTGAATTCCAAAGAAGCGAAATTTGAGTGTTTTTTCGTTAATTAACACTGTCCAACAGTGATGACACCACTATACATCTCAGGCTGTCGTGATAGCTCACCAATTTAGCTCAAACCTCTACAGATCCCTTGTGTGCATTTTTGAAAAGCAGCACGCGATTCTTGAGGTTATCATCTTTGTACCCATTTGGTGTCAAAATCGTGATGTGAGAAAACGATGTCCAGAGCTCGAACTTCCTGGCAAATCTTGGAATTCCAAGCAGATTTATCCATGAACAGAAACTTCAATCTTCCTTGGGCACTTCCTCATGGCATGGTTAACAACATCTGTGCACATCACACATAATGGTTATGGAGACATTAACATTTTTCGCGACTGTCGTACCTGACCACGCTTAATTTTCAGCGTGTTTGTGCAAGATTTTTTTCCTTCACTTGTCTTCAATCTGAAATAACTTTTCACTCGTAGCAAGAAAATCGATGAAATTTTCTCCATCAATAGAGGACTTGCTTATGATCAGACTGCTGTAAAAGAATATGATTATGATCATTGAGAGCGTCACAATAAATTATCCTTTGCGCCCGGATTCTAACTGGACAATGCTTTATTATTAATTCAGTTCAGTTTTATATACAACAACAAAAAACTTGTAAACTGAATTCTTTTCAATTTCTAAAGAATCTAAAAATAAAAATAAACATGATTTGTGAACTTTATTAATTATTAGACTTGAATAACTGAATACTATAAAATCATAACGAACAGTATTTTTCTTTAGATTATTCTACGAAGAATCATGAAAATGTATCAGAAGACGACGGTTTTTACGACTGGTTACGTAAATGAGAATGAAATCATCTCCATTAAAATATGTTTAAGTATAAACCGAATTATCAAAGCCAGTGATTTGAATCAAATGTTATTCTTTTAATTATCATCTATTCCCATTTGACTACAAAAACACATCGACATCATCAATATGATTTGTATTTTTTTTTTTTACTACCAATGAAATATTTTCCGAGTTACTTCAAACTTTTATCGAACTCCAAATAAATTCTCATCTACGAATTTCCTAAAACATTTTATTACTCTGAAATACTTTCTCGCATTATGATGCGTTGTTATATTTACCATTAAAGAATGGAACATTGATCATCCTTGTTTATTCAGAAATACACACAAACAGAGTTCATGTAAGATAACATATCATCTGTACCATGAATAACATGTTAGCTAGACACTGACTTGAACTAATTGAATTATCAATAATAAATACTTTGTAACAAGCAGATAACCTCAACTAATTATTCAGTATATGCTTCTTTTTCCGAGAATGAAATCCTTCTTTATCATGATAGAAACGGTTTGTTAACTTACCAGTTTTTTTTTATTACGCTGAGCAATTTACCATAGTTTCATTTCTCCAATTAACGCCATCTGACCATTGTTAAACGTTGTTGTCGAAAACCCTACACTATAAACGCTGAATAATTCTTGGTCGTAGTGGATAGCCGCAGCAGAATTCCATATGCTGTCTTGATGATCCTCCGATTCGGTAGAAGATTGCAGCCGCCGGCTCTGTCTCCTCTGTTTCCTATTTGGTAAACTATGCTATCCGCAAACATCTCCGTTAAGTTTCATTGTTGCCTGATGACCGTTGGCAATTCAAGTCTTGATTTCTCACATAGATCTGCCGCAATCATTGTTTTTCCTTATCATCAATAGATTTTTTTTTCGAAAAACAGTCGTCCGTTTCATCCAAATTTGATTTTTGTGGACTTTCAATTCGCTACTCAAATTACTATTGAAAATTCATCCTTCGTCGCCAAATGTAGAAATGTGTCCACATTGGTTGTTGGTTGAACTAATAATAATGTTTTATTGATGACAACGTCAAACTCTATATGTCATTGATTGCTACGATCCTACACTACAACAAAAGTAAAATCCAGGACTACTCTCTCCTCGTACCCACTAAACCATTCCTATGGTCGCCAAACCCTACGTCTCTCCGGAACCACCAAGAAGGTATTGCTTCAGAGGCCCGCCTCTCATGCGGATGGACATCTGTACTTCTTCTAGCTCACACTGCTCCTACACTACTAAACCTATTTCTCCCTCCGATGTGACCTCGCCCAAGTCTTTGCATTGGAGGGTAGTTTCCGGGCAAGGGAGTTCTGAATTCGACCTTGCCGCCAATAGCTTTCTCGGTAAGCTCATTAAAAGAGAAGCTGTTGGCTTTTGGAACCTGCATTTACTACCGGATTTCCCTTTTCTTTTGCCAGTGACTGGGGCGTCCTTGTGTTACTTTGACCTACCACCAGGTCTGACATCTCTTGGCGACACCGTTGGCATCTTCTGCATTCTCTGGGGTATACTTCCTACATCATTGACTTCCCTTTTCAGTTGTAATGATTTCTACCGAACGTACTTCTGATGTTTTGCTTGCCACACTGGCAGTCTTAACTGCTGATAGATCCTTCTGTTTCGGCTCTCTGTGCATTTCGTTCACAGCCGATCCAAGAGTTTCGTGAATCTTGAACACCAACGTTTTAATGTGCTTGTGATTTTGACAAACTTTTAGAAAGGTTTCAAAACAATTCATGGACGATTCGAGTTTCAGAAGGGCTTCAAAACGTTCCAGATTGATTACACTAGTTTACAAAATAAAACGAAAGTCGTGAACTTCTGTCAACGACCAAAGTTTTTGAAGCACAATTTAGCGCTGATTTCGAACCCGTGCTTCAAAAAATTTTAAGTCGAACAGTTTTTGAGTTTTACCTTAATATCGCACACTTAATTTTGATTACCGAGTTCGGTAATTTTTTGACGAGATTAAAACTGCTGAGCACCGTACTAGACCTGTGCGCCGCCGCGCCACGCCGCCGCCACCGACACTTTTTGTCCCACGCCGACGCCGACCGAGGTATCGGCGGCGCGCCATACGCCGCTGTTTGTCACGCCGCCGATTTTCATTTTTCGCGCCGGTGATCAGCGCACGAACAAAATTAAGTTTATATAAAGTTAAGATAAAAAAAATCTCACGATCACTATCATAAGAGTTTGATTACAATAATTAATTTCTCAACTCACATTCACATCTCTCCAGATGTTTCTTTAGAGAATCTTCCAGAAGGATTCAGTGATGCCTTCTGGAGATCCATCTAGGATTATTCAGAAAAATCTTCAGGGATGCCTACAAGATGATTTTTTTTTTCAGTAGATCTCTACAGGAGTACTTTCAAAAATTATTTCAGGAGAATTCTGGGATGCCTACTAGAGATACATCAGAGATTCGTCCAGCAGATCCTTCAGGAATTCTCATAGGAGGTCCTTCAGAGATTAGTCTGAGAATACCTTCAGGAATTCCTACAGGAGTTTCTCTAGGATCTAGTCCAGGAGTTTCCTCAGAGGTTCCTCCAGGAGGTCCATTAGAAATTCCTGGAATTTGTTCAATAATCCCTCCTGACAATCCTTCGGGATGCCTCAAGAAAAAAATACAGAGATTCTTTCAGGAGTTCTTCAAGGATTGCTCCAGAATTCGGTGATTTTTCCAGAAGTTCGCTCAGGTGTTTCCCTAATAGCTCCAGGAGGATTCAGGGATGCCTCCATGTGTTCATTATGATTTCTTTCAGAAGTTCCCTAAGCTATTTCAACGGGAGTTCGTTCAGGTATCCTTCTAGAAGTCCCTTTATATATTCTTTCAGAAGGATTCATAAATGCCACCTGAAGATCCATCAAGAATCCCGTGAGAAATTTCTTCAGGAATTCCCGCAGGAGGTCTTTAGAAATTAGATTAGGAGTTCCTGTAGGGATTCCT
Organism: Aedes albopictus; assembly: GCF_035046485.1. Classification (NCBI taxonomy): domain Eukaryota; kingdom Metazoa; phylum Arthropoda; class Insecta; order Diptera; family Culicidae; genus Aedes; species Aedes albopictus. The sequence continues at coordinate 52,547,691 of NC_085136.1, forward strand.
TCTGAAGTACCATAAGCAATTCCTACAGCAGTTATTTCCAGGAGTTCCATCAGAGATTCCTCAAGGAATTTCAGGAATTCTTGCAGATGTTTCTTCGGAGATTCCTGCTGAATTTCTTCAGGGATTCCTACAGAAGTTCCTTCAGAGAATCTTATATGAAGATCCAAGGATACCACCAGGGGAACTCAGGGATCACCCCAGCAGTTTATACAGCGATTCCTTCCAAGATTTTTTCAGGATATCCTTAAGGGACTGTTCGGGGAGTATCTCTTCTTCTGGGGTTCTTTCAAATTGAAGATTGAGATTGATTTTTTTTTTCAGGAAGACTCCAGATTTTTTTTATTATAGAGGTTTTAAACCATCTGGTTCATTCGCCTCTGAGACTCCAGATGTTTTCAGGAGTTACATCAGAGATTTCTCCAGAAGCTCATTCAGGAATTCCTACAAGAGTACCTTCAGGGAATCTTGTTTCATTTTTCATTTATTTAGTTCACATCAAATTCATGATAATACTGAATCAACAATTTGCCGCCATAATACTCGATTTGCAGCTGCAGCTCTCCATCCTCGGTCACGCCCAACACTCGCCAGATCACGCTCCACCTGGTCCGCCCATCGTGCTCTCTGCGCTCCACGCCTTCTTGTACCAACCGGATGGTTAGCAAACACCAACTTTGCAGGGTTGTTGTCCGGCATTCTTGCAACATGCTCTGCCCACCGTATCCTTCCAGCTTTGGCCACTTTCTGGATACTGTGTTCGCCGTAAAGTGCAGCGAGCTCGTGGTTCATCCTTCTCCGCCACACACCGTTCTCCTGCACACCGCCGAAGATCGTCCTTAGCACCCGTCGCTCGAAAACTCCGAGTGCTTGCAGGTCCTCCGCGAGCATCGTCCATGTCTCGTGTCCATAGATAACCACCGGTCTTATTAACGTCTTGTACATGGTACATTTGGTGCGGGGGTGAATCTTTTTTGACCGCAGTTTTTTCTGGAGCCCATAGTAGACACGACTTCCACTGATGATGCGCCTTCGTATTTCACGGCTCACGTTATTGTCAGCCGTTAGCAAGGAACCGAGGTAGACGAATTCTTCTACAACCTCGAAAGTATCCCCGTCTATCGTAACATTGCTGCCAAGGCTTGTCTTGTCTCGCTCAGTCCCACCTACCAGCATGTACTTTGTCTTAGCCGCATTCACCACCAGTCCGACCTTTGCTGCTTCACGTTTCAGGCGGGTGTACTGTTCTGCCACCGTTCCAAATGTTCTAGCAATAATATCCATGTCATCCGCAAAACAGACAAATTGGCTGGATTTCGTGAAGATCGTACCCCGGCTGTTGAGCCCGGCTCGTCGCATAACACCTTCCAGGGCGATGTTGAATAGTAGGCAGGAAAGTCCATCACCTTGTCGTAGTCCCCGTCGAGATTCAAATGAACTGGATAGTTCACCCGAAATCCTTACGCTGTTCTGCACACCGTCCATCGTTGCTCTTATCAGTCTAGTCAGCTTCCCGGGAAAGCTGTTCTCGTCCATAATTTTCCATAGCTCTGCGCGGTCGATACTGTCGTATGCCGCTTAGAAGTCGATGAACAGGTGGTGCGTTGGGACCTGGTATTCACGGCATTTCTGGAGGATTTGTTGTACGGTGAAGATCTGGTCCGTTGTGGACCGGCCGTCGATTAAACCGGCTTGATAATTTCCCACGAACTCATTCGTTTTAGGTGACAGACGACGGAAGATGATCTGGGATAGCACTTAGTAGGCAGCATTCAAAATTGTGATCGCTCTGAAGTTCTCACATTCCAAATGGTCGCCTTTCTTGTGAATGGGGCAGATTACCCCTTCCATCCACTCCTCCGGTAGCTGTTCGGTTTCCCAGATCCTGACTATCAGCCGGTGCAGACAGGTGGCCAACTTTTCTGGGCCCATCTTGATGAGTTCCGCTGCGATACCATCCTTACCAGCTGCTTTGTTGGTTTTGAGCTGGTGAATGGCATCCTTAACTTCCCTCAGCGTGGGAGTTGGTTCATTTCCGTCCTCCGCTGCACTGGCGTCGTCGTTCCTTCCGTTGCCGTGGGCTCCCGTGCCTACGTTCTCCACGCCGTTCAGGTGCTGATCGAAGTGCCGCTTCCACCTTTCGATCACCTCACGTCCGTCCGTAATGGGGCTGTCCATAAACCACGTGGTCATGAGATGGGGGGGGGGGGGGTGTGGGTGGTTTCGGCCAATGACCATTTTGTAAGGAAGCAAAAAAAATTTTTTATGGACTAATGACCACGCGGGGGGTGGGGGGGGGTTGAGAAGTCCCAAAAAAATGACCACGTGGTTTATGGACAGCCCCAAAGAGGCCTCCGTCTTTATCCCTGCATATTTTGGCTCGCGGCACGAAGCCGTTGCGGGTTGGGAGTTTCTAAGGTGTGCAATATTTGGTATTTTACCCTAGTCAGTTTCTGAAAATTGAACAGCTACCGTTGAAGTGCAAGGAAGGGGTTATCTGCCCCATTTACAAGAAAGACAACAATTTGAAATGTGTAAATTTTCTAGCAATCATCATTTTGATTGCTTCCTACAAAGTGCTATCCAAAATCATTTTACTTCGTTTGCCATCTAAAACGAATGAGTTTATGGGAAGTTATCAAGCTGTTTCATCAACAGCTGGCCGACAACGGACCAGATTCCAGCGCATCAACTGTTAATCAATATTAAGGCGGCAGAAGTCGGGATTGATCGCATAGAGCTATGAAAAATCACAGATGAAAACGGCTTTCCTAAGAAGCTGATCAGACGGATCGAATCAAAGCATCGTTGAATTGTGCACAAAACTGCGTATGGGGTTCGGGTGAACTATCCAGTTTATACGAATCTTGCCGGGAAATGCGAATGTATAGATCACAATCTATACATTCTGTAGTTTTGGTTAGGGAGGATTCCAAATACAGATTCGTATAAAACTTATAAGACTAAAAATATCAGATGAATGCATACTGTGTGATTCGCAAAACAACAACAATCTATTCCGACATGATAAAACATACCGTTATCGCCCCTAGACAGTGATTTACAATCATATGTTTGAATGTGGCGTGGCTGTGTCGGAAAAGATTCCAAACAGAGCAAAAGACCAACTTTTACTTCTGGATCCCATAGGTCGCGTCGATATGATTCGCCGTGTTTACCTTACACTTCGGCTTTGTCACAAACAGAAAGATCCCCAAAGCACACAAATACAAACGACAAACAGCGCGAAACTTTTAACCCGACATATGTGCCAGCTCTCCGGGACTCCATGCATATACAGGGGATAGACAAAATGATCGGGACAGGCAAAATTTTCACTTTTCAAAAAATGTTCAACTAGCTGTAACTTTTCGAAAAGTGCATCAAATATTCTCAAATTTTTACTGTGAGTTCATCAACTAGTTGTGTACTTACCTTACCTTACCGATCAGGCTAAGGCCTGGGTGGCCTCTGCTGTACATAGTAGCCGTCTCCATTCCACTCGGTCCATGGCTGTTTGTCTCCAGTTCCGCACTCTGCGTAGCGTCCGCAGATCGTCCTCCACTTGGTCGACCCACCTATCTCGCTGCGCTCCACGTCTTTTTGTACCGGTCGGATGACTCTCGAGAACGATTTTAGTCGGGTTGCTATCCGACATCCTGATGACGTGACCCGCCCACCGTAGCCTCCCGATTTTCGCGGTATGGACGATGGTTGGTTCTCTCAGCAGCTGATGCAGCTCGTGGTTCATTCGCCTTCTCCAAGTCCCATCTTCCATCTGCACTCCGCTGTAGATGGTACGCAACACCTTCTGTTCGAAAACTCCAAGGGCGCGTTGGTCCTCTGCACGTAGGGTCCATGTTTCGTGCCCATAGAGGACGACCGGTCTAATCAGTTACGGCTAACTTTATGACACATTCTACGGGCCCCGTATCATCAATACTCATTTTTCATAGTTGAAATTTGGCATATTTCACATTTTTTTAACATTCTACATTACTCTTGTCGCCCAAAAATGAATTCAACATGATATTAATGTAACAATAAATATTTATTGAACGACGATTAAGATTAATAAAATCGTGGTTTTAGGACATTTACCCATACTATTCATCAAGGCTGTCGTGTTTTAAACACCAACGCACTGATTTTTCTAAAGTCTTCCATGATTAACAGATAAATGTATGTAGATTTTTTAGCATACAAAAAGTTTTGATTGTAATACTTCACAACTCTGAGGTATGACTGGTCAAAGTATAGGTTTTTAAAGCGTTCTAACGTCACGAAAAAGCAACCTTTATTAAGTTTATTCAAATTCGTTACAAGTTTCAAATTTAAAATTTTGTATGGTCTTTGTACTCCAGCATATCTTTCCAATGAGACTAAAAAAAAGTAAATCGGTTCACTGGCGCCTGAGTTTCACCTGGTTGAAGTTTGCGTTGTAACGTCACGAAAAAAAGTTCGGTGGAAAAGAGCAAATTTCTCTGGCTTGGGCGGCTCCTGCAGTGGACACAGGTAGTTCTATATTCAAAACTATTTCTTCCGCGTTGTGTATGAGCCCTTAAGGGCTTTTTTCATTCATTCATTCAGTGTCATTCATAAATTGCATACAATTAGGGGCCGTTCATAAACTAAGTAGACTCTTGAGGGACGGGGGAGGTGATGTTCGGCAAAAATCTACGCTCAATACAAATTCCAAAAAATGTATAAATTGTAATTATACTGCGATATTGTAAAAAAATAAATCGTTATCAAATGCCACTCAAACCGATAATTTCTATGAATCAAACAGACGAAACACTGACAAAATTACCATCTCATATATCTCACAGTACCATCTTCGTGTAGAGCCAACAAATCAAGTCTAAATTTGTAGCAATTACAGGTAATAAGCTGAGAAACTATCAGTCAAAATTTGAGAATTTTACAGAATTACGGCTTGTGGAATGTTTTCAAGATAATTAATAAAATTTGAATGCTATTGAAAATTTGCAACTTGCACCACGGTGCGGCAGAAATTAAAACCAAACGGCTATTTAACTGAAAGTTCTTGATCTACCAGGATCCTGAGGTGAACGAAACTAAAAATGTGTATTCCCTCTAGCGCCTCCTAGTAGAAGGTTTTGAAATCATACGGCCCATCAATTGAAAGTTCTTGACCAGCCAAACAACTTTGTCGAGGACACCAACTGTTTAAATAATAAGGATCTTGAAATATACAGGGATGGAAAAAGATAAAATTATCTTTTATATCACAATAATCACCGACTCATATCCCGACTAGACGATTCTAACAAAAATATAACATAATTATAACAAACAATGATATGTATAACTCATTGTGATATAACCATGTTTAACATCATTGGTGTTTAAAAATATTATAACTCAATTATATCATATTATGTTATAAATTTCTTCAATAACTCACTGTGAAATAATTTAGTTTTGATTCATTGACATTAAGAATATCATTTTACACAATTATATCAAAATATGATAGAAACTAGTTTTCACGTAACTAAAATTTATATCATAATTGTGTTATAATTTTGATTTGATTGTAACAAAATAGGTTATTATTTTGATCAGCCCGGGGTACTTTTTGTTACAATTTAAGTTATTTTAACATCATCCTGCATCTAGTTTATAACATAATAAGTTATAGAAAAAATTCATAACATCCTAACACAATGTGTTATAAAGTTGATATATTTTTCTAGTCGGGATATATCAGGTCCTTGAATACTTAGAGAGTTGTTTCACTTTCCAAGGATTTTCAGTTTGAAAGTCGTTTGGTTTAAGGTTCCATTTGCCTAGTGGTAGTTGAAATCTTGAAAAATCATGCACATTATATTTATTCAGAAAATAAAAGTTGTAACTATTTAAAAATGCCCAAAAATTTTTAAATTTTGACTGCTAGTCAGAACTTGTAGGAAACTTTTTGAGAAATTATAATCATTTGCAAACTATTATAAACTTTTATTAAGCATCGCGAAATCTCACGTCCAATGGTAAGTCAGCTGTAAGTCTTTGACTTATCAAACAATTCTCTAAGTAATTAAGATTTTTTTTATCACTGTTGGGTCTATTTGTCTCTGAGATCACACAAGTTGATCTTGGGGTCCTAAGTGGTATGCATATCCTCTGGTATACCTTTGGTTCAATAATTTCTTGCACACATCTTAAAGCGTTTTTACTTGAATTGATGACATTGTATAGATTATTTAAGAAATGTTTATCGGGACGGCGTGATGGGTTCTATGCTGAAAAATCTGAATATCTGGCGGTGCGAAGTAATGGATCTCAGCGATCTAGTCTTTGGGATAAAATTAGAAAAATATGGGTGGTACTAAGCCGAAGATGGGTGCCGATGTCATTAACCTTAATGAAGGAATATTCATACTGCTGATAGCAATAACTTGGCCCTCCAAGCCATTTATCACAAAACGGATTTTCAATTGAATAAAGTTCCCCTTGAAGCAGTGAAGATAATGCAATAATATATTCACAAATTTGGGCAAATTTGGCTGATTGTTTTGATTCTAACATGATGTGCATTTTCGTGACGTTACAACGCGACCAGAACCCTGTTTGAAACTGAACGTGCGTTGTAACGTCACGAAATGTAAAACTCGATTATCCAAAAACAAATCCGAAATTTAAATGTTTCTTTCCATTGAATTGAAGAACAAACCAATATATTTCAATGGTGGAAAAAAAATTCAGAATATCATAAACATCCGAGCAGATTTTTTAATATGTTGGTAGCGCGGTAGAGAGGGGCGCATTCTAGCGCGTTGTAACGTCACGCTACAAATACGCATTTAAAACACGTTTTTATAATGAAAACTAAATGTTCGATAGGTCAAATATATCAGAAATTTTACAAGGAATCCGAATATGAAAAAAATATTTTGAGGTTTACAACCGTTTTTATGAGTTATAGTGGAAAATCTGACTACGAATTCATCAAAACGTTGTAACGTCACGGTAGAATGTGTCTTATTCGATCGTAGAGTTCTGCGGAGTCCAAAGTAAGCACGACTTCCTGCCACAATGCGCCTCTGAATTTCTCTGCTGGTGTCGTTGTCGTCGGTCACCAGTGAGCCCAAGTACACGAATTCTTCAACCGCCTCGATTTCATCACCGTCGATATAAATTCGGCGTGGCGGGCGCGGTGATTCCTCCCTGGAGCCTTTGTCTTCGACACATTAATCACTAATCCGATTCGCCTGGCTTCACTCTTTAGTCGGATGTACATTTCCGCCATCGATCGTCTCAAAATTTACGAGCAATAATATCAATATCATCGGCGAAACCAAGCAGCTGAACGGACTTCGTGAAAATCGTCCCACTCGTGTTTATCCCCGCTCTTCTTATTACACCCTTCAAAGCAATGTTGAACAGCAAGCACGAAAGACCATCACCTTGCCGCAACCCTCTGCGAGATTCGAAGGGACTCGAGAGTGTCCCTGATACTCGAACTACGCACATCACTCGATCCATCGTCGCCTTGATCAACCGTATCAGTTTTTCCGGGAATCCGTATTCGTGCATAATCTGCCATAGCTGTTCTCGATCGATTGTATCATACGCCGATTTGAAATCGATGAACAAGTGATGTGTGGGCACGTTGTATTCGCGGCATTTCTGCAACACCTGGCGGATGGCGAACATCTGGTCCGTAGTAGCGCGTTCACCCATAAATCCAGCCTGATATTGCCCCACGAACTCTCTTGCAATCGGTGATAGACGGCGGCATAAAATTTGAGAGAGTATTTTGTAGGCAGCGCTCAGTAGTGTGAACTAGTTGTGTATTAGTTGTCAAAATTTGAGAAAGATCGGGCCATTTTCCACGAAGTTATAAAGATTCTTGGAAAAGGTAAAATTATCCGATAGCCAACTTAGAGCTATTATATCTCTGGATTCAATGAACCGAATGCAATGAAATTTTGACCATTTATGACTTATATAATGAGCTATGAAAAACCGTTGACTTAACTTAAAATTCTTAACACGGAAGAAAATTATTACGATTAGATTATTTTTCTAATAAAACATAAAATTATTCAAAACTTCAACAACGTTTCAAAATTCAAGATGCAAATCATAGTTCATTTAATTCCCCTCTAATTGACTTATATATAAATGTGTTTTGAAAGGATGTAACAACATAGCCGCCAATAAATTGAAAAAGTAATGGAATACATATTAAAAATAGACCAATTTGCTTAAAAATCGTGAAAAAAATAAAATCACTATAACTTTTTCTCTTGTTAAAAATTTCAAGTTTAGTCAAATGTTTTTTTTGGAGTTCATTATATTAGTCATAAATGGTCAAAATTTCATTGCAATCGGTTCATCAAATTTTGACCACTGATACACACTTAGTTGATGAACTTACAGTAAAAATTTGAGATTATTCGACGCACTTTTCAAAAAGTTACAGCTAGATGAACATTTTTTGAAAAGTGAAAATTTTGCCTGTTCCGATCATTTTGTCTATCCCTGTAGGATCTGCACTGGGATGCTATGAACCCTTCAATCTCAAACCCTGAGGCGCCACATTCGCGTTGCACAATCAACCAAAAGAACTAGAATCCACAAGGTATAGTCTCCCGTCTCCTCATTTCAATTTCTCACTTCCTCAACCCGCCAATCGCAATAAAACACGCATCCTCGAGCAAACAGGGCAAAAGAAAGTACCTCATAGGTACTTTTTCCCGATAGGTTCTTTTGACAACATCCATAGTGGCCCCCACCAGCAGAAGAAAGACGACCAACTTTTCCGATTTGTAGATTTATTCCCGACCCGAACTACCAACCATATAGATTTCACGTGATGGTACACGTGGTGACGAACGAACGAACGACCGAACGGGTGGACCACTATGCTGCGGTTGCTCACTTGCTCGTCAAGATTTCTTCATTGAGAAAAGGGGATCCCCCTCGAGGGGACATTGCTCGCTCTTCATCCAGGGAGCTTCCAGTCAGTGTACAAACAGATCTTGGTGGATGTTTCGTTTGTTGATGGTTCCGCAAGCCGTTTGAAGTAGTAATTAACAGTCTTCGAGGCTCTTCGAGGACTGCGCGCAGCCGAAGGCTATGTGCCCATTTCTTCCGTTCGCCGAGAGAATGACTTTTGCTCTAGGCGAATGAACGCGCTGCAAAGGTATCATCATCACAGGTGACACATATGGGTGGTTTTTATTTTGCAAGTGAGCTTTTTATTTCCTTTCCATTGCATTCATTGTTGAGAGCAGTCTTTTGTTCTACTTTTGATCACCACATTATCTGTGAAGGGTTTTCTGCGCCCTGGAGCATTTTCCATGCAATATTTTTTTCTGAAAAAAAAAAAGAAATAGAATATTCAAACCAGAATGAGGATTGTAAGTAATTTCAAACGGAACCTAATTGGATTCTTTAAATATCATAAAAATATATAGATAAACATGTATAACAATATTCTGAAAGAATATTTTTAAGAAACCTGCTGGAAGCTTCTCAGAGGCTGACAGGAAGCTTCCCAGAAGCTTGATGAAAGCTTCCAAGAAACTTGATGGAAAGTATCCAGAAACTTGCTGAAATTGTCCCAGATGCTTGCTGGAGGCTTCCCAGAAGCTTGTAGGAGGCTTCCTAGAAGCTAGCAAAGAGTTTACCAAAAGCTTGCTGGAAGCTTCTTAGAAGCTTGCTGGCAGCTTCCTGTAAGCTTCCCAGATGGCTCCCAGAAGTTTGCTGAAAGCTTCACAGAACCGCGCTGGAAGCAAAGATTGCTAAAAGCTAACCATAAACTAATCGGAAACCTCCCAGAAGCTTGCAGAAAGCTTCCCAAGAGCTTGCATAAGTTTCAAATTGCTTGCCGAAAAATTCCCAGAAGACCGCTGAAAGCTTTACAGAAACTTGCAAAAAGCTTTCAATACTTCTGAAAACTTTTCTGAAGCCTTCTAAAAGCTTCACAGTTGCCGTCTCTAAACTTCCCAGAAGCTTGATTTAAGCTTTCCAGCAGGTTGCTGAAGCTTGCAAGTAGCTTGCTGAGGGCTTCCCCGAATATCACTGGAAGCTTTCCAGAAGCTTGCTGAAAACTTTTCAGAAATTTCAGAAGCTAGCAAAACTCTTCCGCAAGCTAGCTAACACTTTCACAGATGCTTACTGAAAGCTCCCAAAATGTACAGCCAAATGCTTCCCAGAGCTTGCTGAAAGTTTCCCAGAAACATGCCGAAAGCTTCTCAAAAGCTTACTAGAAGATCTCCAGAAGATAGCTGAATTCTTCAAGCTTGCTGGAAGTTTCCCAGAAATTTACTGAAAGCTTACCAGAAGCATGTCGAAAGCTTCCCAGAAGCTTGTTCCACGAAGCTTTCCGAGAGCAACTCAGAAGATTAACGAAGGCCTCCAGGGTGTTTTCCAAAGCCTTACCAAAGCCTTACCAAAAGCGTCCGTCTCAACATTTTTGTATTTCTGAACATCTAGATAAGTTGATTTAAATATTTCTGAATAAGTGAATTTCTGGATTTGTGGGTACAAGAATTTTTGGATCTCAAGATTTTAAAAATTCTTGTTTTCTGTTTTAAGGATTTCTGATTGCTGATTTTTGATTTCTGATTTCTGATTTCTGATTTCTGATTTCTGATTTCTGATTTCTGATTTCTGATTTCTGATTTCTGATTTCTGATTTCTGATTTCTGATTTCTGATTTCTGATTTCTGATTTCTGATTTATGATTTCTGATTTCTGATTTCTGATTTCTGATTTCTGATTTCTGATTTCTGATTTCTGATTTCTGATTTCTGATTTCTGATTTCTGATTTCTGATTTCTGATTTCTGATTTCTGATTTCTGATTTCTGATTTCTGATTTCTGATTTCTGATTTCTGATTTCTGATTTCTGATTTCTGATTTCTGATTTCTGATTTCTGATTTCTGATTTCTGATTTCTGATTTCTGATTTCTGATTTCTGATTTCTGATTTCTGATTTCTGATTTCTGATTTCTGATTTCTGATTTCTGATTTCTGATTTCTGATTTCTGATTTCTGATTTCTGATTTCTGATTTCTGATTTCTGATTTCTGATTTCTGATTTCTGATTTCTGATTTCTGATTTCTGATTTCTGATTTCTGATTTCTGATTTCTGATTTCTGATTTCTGATTTCTGATTTCTGATTTCTGATTTCTGATTTCTGATTTCTGATTTCTGATTTCTGATTTCTGATTTCTGATTTCTGATTTCTGATTTCTGATTTCTGATTTCTGATTTCTGATTTCTGATTTCTGATTATCGAACTGCGATAACCGTTTTAATGATGCTTTCTGCTATTCTTTTATTCTTTTAATTTCAACACTACACCGTGGCGGACGTCGGTGTTGTAAATTACTTACGATACAAGTTGTCTTCGACGTTCTTTCAACATTTTACTAGTTTTGAAACTTTTCATCACTTATTACCTAACTAATCAACCCACAGTCTCAAGCCATATGGCTTTTTGCTCTCCTTTTCCGAATCGATTCGAAAAAGGCCAATTCAAGTCAATCTCATTTTATAAACAGCAGCAGCACTCCCGAAAAGGCTGTAAATAATTTATGCATTTACCAATCTAACGACTCCCACAATGACTTTCGTTCGACTGCACTTCGGAGATGTTAGTCGAATAAAAGAGAAACTTACTCCACGTTCTGGCTGGTCTGTCCCAATCAGGATAATCTTTCGACATGGGTGGAACTAAGTCAAGGCATTGAAACTTCTCCCCTTTTTCCTTTATAACCAGGTCTTCCTCGTAAAATGGAAATATACCAAACCAGGGTATGCACGTTTCAAAATGTTCGAGGTTGTTTCGCCCTTTTCACCTAGTGGCCTAGCCATAAATGTGTGATGCAATCTTGTTCCTGCTCGGTTGGTTGGATGCCTGGTTGACATCCCAACAATGAGACCCTACATGGTGTCGCCGTTAGCGAAGGCTAGCTCGAATCTTTGTTATGTATTTTATTTGAATAAACACAATCATAACAACTGAAGCTGGAAGTAACTGAGGTTGATATAATTTTTATCTCCAGATTGGTTTTGTTTTTTATGTTTTTTTTTTTTTGTTTGTAATTTGTGTAAGATTCATGATTTAACGTGTGACTTGTGACAAATTGTGTATATAAAAATGCTTTGTTAGGTTATGCATTACTGTTTGATCCTTAGCGGGATTTGGTAGATTTTTGAAAAAAATGTGTTTAAAAAAATGTTACGTTCTGTGTAATGAGAAGCAAAAAAAAATATGATATTTCTCTACTTCAAGTTTGAAAAACTAAAACAATAATGAGTGTAAATTTCGTTTTTCATTCGAATACAGAACAAATTTGGCGAGAATCATTACAAAAGTTGTTACCAATAGTACAAATTGTATACTAACTTTTGTAACGAAAATAATTATAACAAAAAACAGAATGTGTTCTAGTTTGATTATTCCACACTGATCAGGTACTCTCAAATTCTACCGAGCTTTCACCCTACTTTCCCAGCAAGCAGTCACTCCTACTGCATAAGGCAAACTATTACATCATAACTTTTTGAACGGTCCAATTTTGATCCCGAATGTAGTTTTTGGGGCCTGAACTGCCCGATCGATTGTTCGTCTTATGTCCGGTCGTGGCACCGAAAGACGGGAGGGAATTGCACTCGGACGGATTGAAACGGCACACGAACTGGAATGGAAAAAGATCTTTCTTTGTGATGCTTGTCGTTGTTGGAGATGTCGTTTTTGAGGAAGGAAAAATGCAAATTAGTTGACTATTTTCGACTGTCGAATTTTACTCTCGGAGGATGGCTTGCCAGTCTTGACAAAAATAAAAATAAAAATAAAAATAAAAATACTGCTATTTTATCTTGTCCGACGTTTCGGTCCGTTTGGGACCTTCTTCTGGGACTCTAAAAGATTATTTATTAAATCAATTAGACAAAATTACAAAATTTCAAACTTTTCAATTTTTACCGAATTTTACAGATTTTTCGTCCAGTCTGGTTCTGTGGAACGTGTAAATGTCGGTTCAGAGTTTCTGTTTTAAAAAACGCAAATTTGAAAAACTTAATATTTCCTCACTGCAAAACTCTCCGTGTACTTACTCCCTCGCCAAAACGGACGGTGTCGGTGTAAGCCTAACCGTGGAAAAGCTCTTGTTTAAGCTGAGTTCTGTTTTTTTCTGTTTTGAATTCTGTTTTTTAAAACAGAAACTCTGAACCGACATTTACACGTTCCACAGAACCACACTGGACGAAAAATCTGTAAAATTCGGTAAAAATTGAAAAGTTTGAAATTTTGTAATTTTGTCTAATTGATTTAATAAATAATCTTTTAGAGTCCCAGAAGAAGGTCCCAAACGGACCGAAACGTCGGACAAGATAAAATAGCAGTATTTTTATTTTTGTCAAGACTGGCAAGCCATCCTCCGAGAGGAAAAATGCAAAAACTTCAAATAAATCAGTGCTTTGTTGCTATTGTTTTTTTATCTTTATTTTATTGAGCAAGGGGGAACCTGTGGAGGCACCCAAAGTGGCTTATGTTGGGAAGAGTATTCATCTTTGGAACGATAAATCAAGTATTAACACAAGTCTTTAGTTTTGACAGCTTCGATGTTTTAATTAATTTGTTGGTTTGGATACTCTAAATTTCTTACAATAAATTTTACAAATGTTTCGGTATTCGACTTCGCACTTCCCACAGAGCTATTTTTGAAGCAACAAAATTCTATTCTCTACTAACGTTACATGTTTTCAATCTAGTGTTAAAAAATACAGAACGTAATGATAACTAGAATAAAAAAAAAATTTAAAAAAACAAAATATAAAAAGTGAGTTTGATGGATAAAAAGAAAAAAATAGAAAAGTCTACTGCTTCGATAAGAATGAGCTGATCTGTCTCTTGATTCACCCATTCTCACTAAAGCATTGAACCTATTATTATTATTTTTTTCTTCTCATTGTCAGACTCACTTTTTTATTTTATTTTGTTTTTTTTGTCTTTTTTTTTATTTTGATTATCGTTACGATATCATCTTCTGCTTCAATCAGCGCTTTTCTCAGTTAACATTTCCAAAGTCCAGTTAGTTTTGGGGACATCATCGAACCTAAATATTCGACTTGAAAATGTTACATGTCGAGATTGACGCAAAAGTATGAATACAGGAAATTTATAAAAAACAGTACCTCCTACTCTCATCAATTTTGATTCTGACATATTACAAAGATGTCTAATAACTTTCCCAAACTGATGCATAGCTTCCTCACATCTGGTGAACTCCGTCCAGCAGAATGCGGACATGGTCGAAATATTTAATTGATTTATTCTTATGCAAACTAGCAGCAACTCCAGCAGCAAACAAGACAACATAAAATTCCTACCGGGCACCGCAAATGAATCGCTTATGGTCGGAGTTAGAACTTGCAGTTTGTTACAACGCAAACGTCAGACTGGGTTGGTCAGTCTGTGGAATATTTATGCAAATTCAATGGAAAGTGGATTTAAAGTTTGATCACGACCTTTAGAGCAATTATGAGAAGGCTACGACCTGTCAGAATAAAAGGTTTTCAAAAAGTATGCTAATTTGTTCTATGGGATTTCATGGAATAAACTTCAAAAATAATTATACAATAGAATTCATATCAAACTCTCCTAGTTTTTCAAATTTCTGCATCAAATTATTGAGAATTTTCTTCGGAATAAATTCTCAATGTTTGGAAATTTGTCTATAAATTTCAAATTTGTGGAATCTGGCTTACTTGTAAGACAAGGTATCGTCATTATCAAATTTTAAGGTTCAGCTTCTAGAATAAGCCCCATTTTGCGCTGAGCATATTTGTTCTCAATTTTCTTCTGAATAAGTTCACAGATTTCCGAGTTGTTTTTTAAGCAGAATTTTTACAGCAGTTTGTAGAGAAATTTCGATTGGAGTATTCCAAGGCATATTTATTGCGTTTTATTTTTTAGAAAATTTCTTGACATATTTGTTCAGGAATTGCTGAGGATCTGGAGATTTTTGTGGAGTTGTTCAAGAAAAATCAGGGCGAATCTTAGTAGTATTTTTCTTACACATTTTTGGAAGTTTTTCTGGAGAGATAACTTAAGAAGTTGTGCAAGAATTTCAACAGAAACATTCTGGGGGCAGTAATGAAAAGTTTTGTGATTAAATTGCTGATAAAAAAAATCATGGGAATATCTGAAACATTCCTTAAGTGAATGAGCATGAGCATTGGTGACCGTACACTTCGTAGTTGCTACTCCGTGATTGACCAGAGCTAGCGGAATTGCACAGAGAGCCAATAGATGGGGCTTGAGATTATCACACCAATGAGGGGCTATTCATAAACCACGTAGACCAAAATTTGGCAATCTCAGACCCCCCTTCCCCCCTCGTAGACTTTTGTCCATACAAAAATTTTGAAATTTGTATGGAGCGTGGACTTTGGCCAGACAGCCCCCCCCCCCAAACAGTCTACGTGGTTTATGAATGGCCCCTGTACACGCTCCGAGAACTCAAACTTTAATAGATCAATAACAGCGCCGGCCATGTCCTTACGGTCTACCGGGGAAGGGAAGGAATGTTAGTTTGACAACCGTTGCTACTAGAGATTGTATGTACACTACCCGTCATAAGTACGGACTCACAAAAAGTACTGCAGAGGAATTCCACGGAGTCATGTCAGTCGATCCTGAGCGACCATTTCAAAAATATCTGAAACTTTGCACAGTTTTTCAATTTCATATAAATCGCCATTTTTTGATATTAAACCTTCATATTCACTCACGACTAACTTTTCAAAAGGGTGTATGCGAAAATAGTTCTAAAATATTCTAAAAGCTGTACAGCAAAAACGGATTGTTCGATTGTTATAAATTTTTCAGCAAAGTTAGATAACTAAATGATGATTCCTTAGAAAATATACACTGTAAAAAATTTCTTTTTCTACTTTGAAAAAATATGATATTTGTCACAAAAACTCAAATATCTCAAAACCCTATCTTTTTACCAACTTCAATTTTTTAGGGGAAATGGCCCATTATATCAGCTATCTACCATAAAATTTTGGTGATGGTAAACTGATAAACAAAAAAGTTATGACATTTCAAACATTTCACAATTTTTACATTTAGTAACAAAAAAAAATTTTTTTCTGTGTAAATTATTTCGAGAATTATATTTTGATGCTGATTTTATTGTAAAGGCTACCGCCTGAATTAAACAAGCTGTTTTCATGATACTTTAGTTTGATTATTCGTAATTACTATAGTATCTATTTGAAACTTAGACGCGATCCAGTGTTGTGATCAAAAATATTGAGATTGTCATACTTTTTATTGTACGTGACTGGTGAAAAAATCCCTTGATAGTGTTGAAAAGCTGTTGATTATAAGAAAAATGGAATTGAATTTATTTTTAAGACAAAAGCTGTATAATAAAAGTTTTTTTATACGCGTATACGCCTAGTTTATCCGCAAAAAAAAAATCCCTCTTACACACTTATTTCTGAATTGCCTGTTCGGTACTTTTTTGACGAGATTATAACAGCAGTACGATCTCGGTAGTTTCGGTAATCGATTTTACTGAGGCTCAGTAAAACAACTGTCAAAATCGTATGGAAAAGGTAAACAATGCATTTTTGCTGAACGAGTTCGGTGCTCAGCAGTTTTAATCTCGTCAAAAAATTACCGAACTCGGTAATCAAAATTAAGTGTGTAGAGAACAGACTTTATGATCGGAAGAATGCGAGTAACTTCAACAACAACAAATGCATAAGAGGTACATACCACAGACAAACAGACGAAACGCCTAGAACAATTTTAGTGAAAATTCATCGCCCAGTTCACACTATCACCACCTGGTGGAAATGTTTCACGAAACACTGCGTTGTGCAATATCGTCATCAGAAGGCGCTAGTGTGAAACGTCAAACGCAAAGAAAAACGATGGGCGCTCTTCTTGTTATGAAAGCCACAACCAAGATTCAAAATGATCGTTGAAGGCGTGGTCAATGAAAATTTCGCCAGTGTTACGTTTGTTTGTCTGTATACATACCTGACAATGCTCACGAAAAAAACAAAAAAATACTACCGCTATGAATATTAAAAATTGTATAGTATTTTTTTTCTTCAGCCACCAACACCAAACAAGTAAGTTAAAATTAATAAGTGATTTTGTTTATTATAATCTAACGAACAAGATGAACAGTCGCTTTCTCAAAGGTCTTCAACTCAACGCTCTCTTGTAGACCGCTTGTGAAAAAAAATGTTCAAAAGAGTTACGAAATCTCATAGATAAACTGAAAGAGACTGGTTATGCCCAAATTGAATACAAATTTACGCATTTGCACGTCCTGCCGTCTAGACTTTGACAAACGAGCCATCTGTATATCATCGGTAAAGCAGGGCGCAAGAAGTTCGAAAACGACAACAACTGAGAAATTGCCATCAGCGACATCTGTTTAAACAATTTAATTACGCCCCTTTTCAAAAATGCCCTGTAATATTCTTCAACATCTATACCCATTTCAATATTTTTAACGTTGCAAAACACGCTTTCAACATTCATCTTGAAGAAGAGGGAAAACACTTGTCCTCAAATGTAACAGCAAATTAATGAATAAACGACTAATGCGCGGAGGGCGTGAGAAAATCGGAACATTACGGTACATAGTATATTATATTATATGTATATATAATATATAATAAAAACAACTTGTTTTACTCACGCAAGGCCATTAACAATAAAATCAGCATCAATCTTCAATTTCCGGCCGAAATAATTTACACTAAAAAAAATTATTACTAAATGTGAAAATTGTGAAATGTTTGAATTGTCATAACTTTTTTGTTTATTTTCATGGTAGATTGCTAATACAATGGACCGTTTTCTCTAAAAAATTACGTTGGTAAAAAGATAGGGTTTTGAGATATTTGAGTTTTTGTGACAAAAATGATATTTTTTAATGTTAAAAAAGTTTTTTTTCACAGTGTATATTTTCTTAGGAATCGCCATTTAGTTATCTAACTTTGCTGAACAATAAAATCAGCATCAAATCGCGATTCCCGGCCGAAATAATTTACACAGAAAAATTTTTTTTACTAAATGTAAAAATTGTGAAATTTTTGAAATGTTATAACTTTTTTGTTTATTAGTTTACCATCACCAAATTTTTATGGTAGATTGCTAATACAATGGACCGTTTTCCCTAAAAAATTCAAGTTGGTAAAAAGATAGGGTTTTGAGATATTTGAGTTTTTGTGACAAAAATGATGTTTTTCAATGATAAAATAGATTTTTTTTCACAGTGTATATTTTCTTAGAAATCACCATTTAGCTATCTAACTTTGCTGAAAAATTCATAACAATCGAACAATCCGTTTTTGCTGTGCATATTTTTGAATATTTTTGAACCATTTTCACATACACCCTTTTGAAAAGTTAGTCGTGGCTCTAAATAAAAATTTGATATCGAAAAATGGCGATTTAGATGGAACTGAAAAACTGTGCAAAGTTTCAGTTCAATAGAAAATCATGAATTAAAAATTTTCCTTAATTTTGATGCTGTTGCTTGGAATCGCTCTGCAACAATATTGCATCACCCTGAGTCACCTCGATATCTCCAAAACCTGAGGACTTACAAAGATGCTGTCTTCAGGAAAGTTATTCAGAAGACCAAAAGCAACAACTTTCATGAAGGCGGCATTTTTGTAGGTGTTCTGGTTTTAGAGATATCGAGGTGAGTCAGGGTGATGCAATATTGTTGCAATACTTTTTGTGCTCCCGCACTTATGACGAGTAGTGTATGTACTACTGGACCCTCCACAGTTGTCACGGGAAGGGCTTTTTGTTAGTTGGGAGGGATTGATAGTTACATAAATCAGGATTCACTTTGGTAAGCGTTGCGATCTATGTAACCGTGAGCATACACAAAACATATATTCACAGAATTGTGCCACCTCACAGTTTGGAGGAATGGTGAGACCTTGAAATAATTCCTAATATGAATTTAGAGAAAGTCTTATGAAATCAAAGATGTCTTGCGTAACATCGCAATTAAGAGGACTGGTAGACCAATATACAATGTTACTTGCTTTTGTTACTATGGACACGAAATATTGAGACAAAATTTTGTGCCCATACCAATTGTGACGAAACGTATTAAGGAAAACAATACTGAAACATATTGAAAAACAAAATACTATGGCCACCACCTTTCAGTTGCGGACTGTACAATAATGTAGGAACATTTTTTATTGAAAAAGTGAGAATAGCGAGAATTTGTGCCGACACTTGAAGTGGCAAACTTTGCAATGCTTGTAGTGTAAATACACGAAAGATGAGTATAAGAAATATACACAAACAGATACATGATAGAGAAAACAACAAAGAAGCAACAAGGAACAAACTCACCGGATTATCCCTCTGGAACGCATGTTCACTCTATTAAATCACTCGCTTGAACTCCCGTTTTCTGGCTGACATGCTATTTAACACACAACATAACCGAACTGGACTAAGATCCTAAGATCGCAATCACGGCCCAGAGTCAGCATCTTCCCACGCTCACTTTACTATGCTGTCGTTGCGCGCTTTTCCAAACCGAACCGCACGTGCTTCGAACATTTCTTAAGGACAAGGTATTTGGAGTACATAGCTCAAATTTTCAAGAGCACCGTTTTTTAACTGTTGAATGGATTTGAATGAAAATGCATCACGCTGTTAACAACCACTGAACAATTGGCATGATGCATTTTCAGCCATATCATTTAAACGGTTCTAAAAAACGGTGCTCAAGAAAATTTGAGCTATGTACTCCAAATACCTTGTCCTTTAGTGATGCATGAGCATGAGCATGAGCATAGATGACCGCACAATTCGTAGTTGCTACTCCGTGATTGACCAGAGCAATCGAAATTGCACAAGGAACCAATGAATAGGGCTTGGGACTAGCTTACTATTCTCAATGTACACAGGTCGAGAGCTCTCAACTTTAATAAGGTCAATAACGGCGCCGGCCACGTCCTTACGGTCATCGAGGATGGAAGGGAATGTTAGTAAGACAAACGTTGTTAAAAAGACCGCGAATCGCTGCATCTCCACGTTTGTCTCAGGAAGGAATTTTTTGTTAGTAGGGTAAGGTACTTGTCAGTCCGGGAGTCACCTATGGTTGGTGATATGATTTGACAATGGATCAATATACACAAACCACCGTTAACAACCGACCATTTTTCGACGCAAGAACTAGCCAAAAAGAAAATTCTATCGCGCGTCTCCACTCCACTAGGGAGCAGAAACCTTTAGTCTATTCCACACAGAAATACACTGAACGCGACTCACTTGTCGGCGCCCGGATTTTTTTCTCGACCGGCGAACCCGAAGTAACATTTTTTACTCTTTTGTGTAAATGCAAAAATGAAAGAAAATATTTATTATCAATTTAAAGTGTATTGGAAACTAGCGCCGAAGGGAAGCGAAAAATTCGGAACCGACTCGAACCACGGCGCGGGCACACTCGTCCCGTCGTCGGAGCCCCGCAGAGAGAAGAGAAAAAAAAAATCGCAAAAATCTAGCAAAGCGAGCGCGCGAAACTTTGCTGCTGCCGAACTACCGCACACTATTGACTGCTTGGCGACCCGTCGTCGGAGCCCCGCAGAGGGAAGAGGAAAATAAAATCGCAAAAATCTAGCAAAGCGAACGCGCGAAACTTTGCTGCTGCCGAACTACCGCACACTACTGACTGCTTGGCGACCCGTCGTCGGAGCCCCGCAGAGGGAAGAGGAAAATAAAATCGCAAAAATCTAGCAAAGCGAGCGCGCGAAACTTTGCTGCTACCGAACTACCGCACACTACTGACTGCTTGGCGTCCCGTCGTCGGAGCCCCGCAGAGGGAAGAGGAAAATAAAATCGCAAAAATCTAGCAAAGCGAGCGCGCGAAACTTTGCTGCTGCCGAACTACCGCACACTATTGACTGCTTGGCGACCCGTCGTCGGAGCCCCGCAGAGGGAAGAGGAAAATAAAATCGCAAAAATCTAGCAAAGCGAGCGCGCGAAACTTTGCTGCTGCCGAACTACCGCACACTATTGACTGCTTGGCGACCCGTCGTCGGAGCCCCGCAGAGGGAAGAGGAAAATAAAATCGCAAAAATCTAGCAAAGCGAACGCGCGAAACTTTGCTGCTGCCGAACTACCGCACACTACTGACTGCTTGGCGACCCGTCGTCGGAGCCCCGCAGAGGGAAGAGGAAAATAAAATCGCAAAAATCTAGCAAAGCGAGCGCGCGAAACTTTGCTGCTGCCGAACTACCGCACACTATTGACTGCTTGGCGACCCGTCGTCGGAGCCCCGCAGAGGGAAGAGGAAAATAAAATCGCAAAAATCTAGCAAAGCGAGCGCGCGAAACTTTGCTGCTACCGAACTACCGCACACTACTGACTGCTTGGCGTCCCGTCGTCGGAGCCCCGCAGAGGGAAGAGGAAAATAAAATCGCAAAAATCTAGCAAAGCGAGCGCGCGAAACTTTGCTGCTGCCGAACTACCGCACACTACTGACTGCTTGGCGACCCGTCGTCGGAGCCCCGCAGAGGGAAGAGGAAAATAAAATCGCAAAAATCTAGCAAAGCGAGCGCGCGAAACTTTGCTGCTACCGAACTACCGCACACTACTGACTGCTTGGCGTCCCGTCGTCGGAGCCCCGCAGAGGGAAGAGGAAAATAAAATCGCAAAAATCTAGCAAAGCGAGCGCGCGAAACTTTGCTGCTGCCGAACTACCGCACACTATTGACTGCTTGGCGACCCGTCGTCGGAGCCCCGCAGAGGGAAGAGGAAAATAAAATCGCAAAAATCTAGCAAAGCGAGCGCGCGAAACTTTGCTGCTGCCGAACTACCGCACACTATTGACTGCTTGGCGACCCGTCGTCGGAGCCCCGCAGAGAGAAGGGGAAAGAAAATCGCAAAAATCTAGCAAAGCGAGCGCGCGAAACTTTGCTGCTGCCGAACTACCGCACACTATTGACTGCTTGGCGTCCCGTCGTCGGAGCCCCGCAGAGGGAAGAGGAAAATAAAATCGCAAAAATCTAGCAAAGCGAACGCGCGAAACTTTGCTGCTGCCGAACTACCGCACACTATTGACTGCTTGGCGACCCGTCGTCGGAGCCCCGCAGAGAGAAGGGGAAAGAAAATCGCAAAAATCTAGCAAAGCGAGCGCGCGAAACTTTGCTGCTGCCGAACTACCGCACACTACTGACTGCTTGGCGTCCCGTCGTCGGAGCCCCGCAGAGGGAAGAGGAAAATAAAATCGCAAAAATCTAGCAAAGCGAGCGCGCGAAACTTTGCTGCTGCCGAACTACCGCACACTATTGACTGCTTGGCGACCCGTCGTCGGAGCCCCGCAGAGGGAAGAGGAAAATAAAATCGCAAAAATCTAGCAAAGCGAGCGCGCGAAACTTTGCTGCTGCCGAACTACCGCACACTATTGACTGCTTGGCGACCCGTCGTCGGAGCCCCGCAGAGGGAAGAGGAAAATAAAATCGCAAAAATCTAGCAAAGCGAGCGCGCGAAACTTTGCTGCTGCCGAACTACCGCACACTATTGACTGCTTGGCGACCCGTCGTCGGAGCCCCGCAGAGGGAAGAGGAAAATAAAATCGCAAAAATCTAGCAAAGCGAGCGCGCGAAACTTTGCTGCTGCCGAACTACCGCACACTATTGACTGCTTGGCGACCCGTCGTCGGAGCCCCGCAGAGGGAAGAGGAAAATAAAATCGCAAAAATCTAGCAAAGCGAGCGCGCGAAACTTTGCTGCTGCCGAACTACCGCACACTATTGACTGCTTGGCGACCCGTCGTCGGAGCCCCGCAGAGGGAAGAGGAAAATAAAATCGCAAAAATCTAGCAAAGCGAGCGCGCGAAACTTTGCTGCTGCCGAACTACCGCACACTATTGACTGCTTGGCGACCCGTCGTCGGAGCCCCGCAGAGGGAAGAGGAAAATAAAATCGCAAAAATCTAGCAAAGCGAACGCGCGAAACTTTGCTGCTGCCGAACTACCGCACACTACTGACTGCTTGGCGACCCGTCGTCGGAGCCCCGCAGAGGGAAGAGGAAAATAAAATCGCAAAAATCTAGCAAAGCGAACGCGCGAAACTTTGCTGCTGCCGAACTACCGCACACTACTGACTGCTTGGCGACCCGTCGTCGGAGCCCCGCAGAGGGAAGAGGAAAATAAAATCGCAAAAATCTAGCAAAGCGAGCGCGCGAAACTTTGCTGCTGCCGAACTACCGCACACTATTGACTGCTTGGCGACCCGTCGTCGGAGCCCCGCAGAGGGAAGAGGAAAATAAAATCGCAAAAATCTAGCAAAGCGAACGCGCGAAACTTTGCTGCTGCCGAACTACCGCACACTACTGACTGCTTGGCGACCCGTCGTCGGAGCCCCGCAGAGGGAAGAGGAAAATAAAATCGCAAAAATCTAGCAAAGCGAGCGCGCGAAACTTTGCTGCTGCCGAACTACCGCACACTATTGACTGCTTGGCGACCCGTCGTCGGAGCCCCGCAGAGGGAAGAGGAAAATAAAATCGCAAAAATCTAGCAAAGCGAGCGCGCGAAACTTTGCTGCTGCCGAACTACCGCACACTATTGACTGCTTGGCGACCCGTCGTCGGAGCCCCGCAGAGGGAAGAGGAAAATAAAATCGCAAAAATCTAGCAAAGCGAACGCGCGAAACTTTGCTGCTGCCGAACTACCGCACACTACTGACTGCTTGGCGACCCGTCGTCGGAGCCCCGCAGAGGGAAGAGGAAAATAAAATCGCAAAAATCTAGCAAAGCGAACGCGCGAAACTTTGCTGCTGCCGAACTACCGCACACTACTGACTGCTTGGCGACCCGTCGTCGGAGCCCCGCAGAGGGAAGAGGAAAATAAAATCGCAAAAATCTAGCAAAGCGAACGCGCGAAACTTTGCTGCTGCCGAACTACCGCACACTACTGACTGCTTGGCGACCCGTCGTCGGAGCCCCGCAGAGGGAAGAGGAAAATAAAATCGCAAAAATCTAGCAAAGCGAACGCGCGAAACTTTGCTGCTGCCGAACTACCGCACACTACTGACTGCTTGGCGACCCGTCGTCGGAGCCCCGCAGAGGGAAGAGGAAAATAAAATCGCAAAAATCTAGCAAAGCGAACGCGCGAAACTTTGCTGCTGCCGAACTACCGCACACTACTGACTGCTTGGCGACCCGTCGTCGGAGCCCCGCAGAGGGAAGAGGAAAATAAAATCGCAAAAATCTAGCAAAGCGAGCGCGCGAAACTTTGCTGCTGCCGAACTACCGCACACTATTGACTGCTTGGCGACCCGTCGTCGGAGCCCCGCAGAGGGAAGAGGAAAATAAAATCGCAAAAATCTAGCAAAGCGAGCGCGCGAAACTTTGCTGCTGCCGAACTACCGCACACTATTGACTGCTTGGCGACCCGTCGTCGGAGCCCCGCAGAGGGAAGAGGAAAATAAAATCGCAAAAATCTAGCAAAGCGAACGCGCGAAACTTTGCTGCTGCCGAACTACCGCACACTACTGACTGCTTGGCGACCCGTCGTCGGAGCCCCGCAGAGGGAAGAGGAAAATAAAATCGCAAAAATCTAGCAAAGCGAACGCGCGAAACTTTGCTGCTGCCGAACTACCGCACACTACTGACTGCTTGGCGACCCGTCGTCGGAGCCCCGCAGAGGGAAGAGGAAAATAAAATCGCAAAAATCTAGCAAAGCGAACGCGCGAAACTTTGCTGCTGCCGAACTACCGCACACTACTGACTGCTTGGCGACCCGTCGTCGGAGCCCCGCAGAGGGAAGAGGAAAATAAAATCGCAAAAATCTAGCAAAGCGAACGCGCGAAACTTTGCTGCTGCCGAACTACCGCACACTACTGACTGCTTGGCGACCCGTCGTCGGAGCCCCGCAGAGGGAAGAGGAAAATAAAATCGCAAAAATCTAGCAAAGCGAACGCGCGAAACTTTGCTGCTGCCGAACTACCGCACACTACTGACTGCTTGGCGACCCGTCGTCGGAGCCCCGCAGAGGGAAGAGGAAAATAAAATCGCAAAAATCTAGCAAAGCGAGCGCGCGAAACTTTGCTGCTGCCGAACTACCGCACACTACTGACTGCTTGGCGACCCGTCGTCGGAGCCCCGCAGAGGGAAGAGGAAAATAAAATCGCAAAAATCTAGCAAAGCGAACGCGCGAAACTTTGCTGCTGCTGAACTACCGCACACTACTGACTGCTTGGCGACCCGTCGTCGGAGCCCCGCAGAGGGAAGAGGAAAATAAAATCGCAAAAATCTAGCAAAGCGAACGCGCGAAACTTTGCTGCTGCCGAACTACCGCACACTACTGACTGCTTGGCGACCCGTCGTCGGAGCCCCGCAGAGGGAAGAGGAAAATAAAATCGCAAAAATCTAGCAAAGCGAACGCGCGAAACTTTGCTGCTGCCGAACTACCGCACACTACTGACTGCTTGGCGACCCGTCGTCGGAGCCCCGCAGAGGGAAGAGGAAAATAAAATCGCAAAAATCTAGCAAAGCGAACGCGCGAAACTTTGCTGCTGCCGAACTACCGCACACTACTGACTGCTTGGCGACCCGTCGTCGGAGCCCCGCAGAGGGAAGAGGAAAATAAAATCGCAAAAATCTAGCAAAGCGAGCGCGCGAAACTTTGCTGCTGCTGAACTACCGCACACTACTGACTGCTTGGCGACCCGT
The DNA here is from genome assembly GCF_035046485.1 of Aedes albopictus. Taxonomy (NCBI): domain Eukaryota; kingdom Metazoa; phylum Arthropoda; class Insecta; order Diptera; family Culicidae; genus Aedes; species Aedes albopictus. Next base: position 52,573,425 of record NC_085136.1, read on the forward strand.
CGTCGGAGCCCCGCAGAGGGAAGAGGAAAATAAAATCGCAAAAATCTAGCAAAGCGAACGCGCGAAACTTTGCTGCTGCTGAACTACCGCACACTACTGACTGCTTGGCGACCCGTCGTCGGAGCCCCGCAGAGGGAAGATTAAAATAAAATCGCAAAAATCTAGCAAAGCGAGCGCGCGAAACTTTGCTGCTGCCGAACTACCGCACACTATTGACTGCTTGGCGACCCGTCGTCGGAGCCCCGCAGAGGGAAGAGGAAAATAAAATCGCAAAAATCTAGCAAAGCGAACGCGCGAAACTTTGCTGCTGCCGAACTACCGCACACTACTGACTGCTTGGCGACCCGTCGTCGGAGCCCCGCAGAGGGAAGAGGAAAATAAAATCGCAAAAATCTAGCAAAGCGAGCGCGCGAAACTTTGCTGCTGCCGAACTACCGCACACTATTGACTGCTTGGCGACCCGTCGTCGGAGCCCCGCAGAGGGAAGAGGAAAATAAAATCGCAAAAATCTAGCAAAGCGAGCGCGCGAAACTTTGCTGCTGCCGAACTACCGCACACTACTGACTGCTTGGCGACCCGTCGTCGGAGCCCCGCAGAGGGAAGAGGAAAATAAAATCGCAAAAATCTAGCAAAGCGAGCGCGCGAAACTTTGCTGCTGCCGAACTACCGCACACTATTGACTGCTTGGCGACCCGTCGTCGGAGCCCCGCAGAGGGAAGAGGAAAATAAAATCGCAAAAATCTAGCAAAGCGAACGCGCGAAACTTTGCTGCTGCCGAACTACCGCACACTACTGACTGCTTGGCGACCCGTCGTCGGAGCCCCGCAGAGGGAAGAGGAAAATAAAATCGCAAAAATCTAGCAAAGCGAACGCGCGAAACTTTGCTGCTGCCGAACTACCGCACACTACTGACTGCTTGGCGACCCGTCGTCGGAGCCCCACAGAGGGAAGAGGAAAATAAAATCGCAAAAATCTAGCAAAGCGAGCGCGCGAAACTTTGCTGCTGCCGAACTACCGCACACTATTGACTGCTTGGCGACCCGTCGTCGGAGCCCCGCAGAGGGAAGAGGAAAATAAAATCGCAAAAATCTAGCAAAGCGAGCGCGCGAAACTTTGCTGCTGCCGAACTACCGCACACTACTGACTGCTTGGCGACCCGTCGTCGGAGCCCCGCAGAGGGAAGAGGAAAATAAAATCGCAAAAATCTAGCAAAGCGAACGCGCGAAACTTTGCTGCTGCTGAACTACCGCACACTACTGACTGCTTGGCGACCCGTCGTCGGAGCCCCGCAGAGGGAAGAGGAAAATAAAATCGCAAAAATCTAGCAAAGCGAGCGCGCGAAACTTTGCTGCTGCCGAACTACCGCACACTATTGACTGCTTGGCGACCCGTCGTCGGAGCCCCGCAGAGGGAAGAGGAAAATAAAATCGCAAAAATCTAGCAAAGCGAACGCGCGAAACTTTGCTGCTGCCGAACTACCGCACACTACTGACTGCTTGGCGACCCGTCGTCGGAGCCCCGCAGAGGGAAGAGGAAAATAAAATCGCAAAAATCTAGCAAAGCGAGCGCGCGAAACTTTGCTGCTGCTGAACTACCGCACACTACTGACTGCTTGGCGACCCGTCGTCGGAGCCCCGCAGAGGGAAGAGGAAAATAAAATCGCAAAAATCTAGCAAAGCGAACGCGCGAAACTTTGCTGCTGCTGAACTACCGCACACTACTGACTGCTTGGCGACCCGTCGTCGGAGCCCCGCAGAGGGAAGAGGAAAATAAAATCGCAAAAATCTAGCAAAGCGAGCGCGCGAAACTTTGCTGCTGCCGAACTACCGCACACTATTGACTGCTTGGCGACCCGTCGTCGGAGCCCCGCAGAGGGAAGAGGAAAATAAAATCGCAAAAATCTAGCAAAGCGAACGCGCGAAACTTTGCTGCTGCCGAACTACCGCACACTACTGACTGCTTGGCGACCCGTCGTCGGAGCCCCGCAGAGGGAAGAGGAAAATAAAATCGCAAAAATCTAGCAAAGCGAGCGCGCGAAACTTTGCTGCTGCCGAACTACCGCACACTATTGACTGCTTGGCGACCCGTCGTCGGAGCCCCGCAGAGGGAAGAGGAAAATAAAATCGCAAAAATCTAGCAAAGCGAGCGCGCGAAACTTTGCTGCTGCCGAACTACCGCACACTACTGACTGCTTGGCGACCCGTCGTCGGAGCCCCGCAGAGGGAAGAGGAAAATAAAATCGCAAAAATCTAGCAAAGCGAGCGCGCGAAACTTTGCTGCTGCCGAACTACCGCACACTATTGACTGCTTGGCGACCCGTCGTCGGAGCCCCGCAGAGGGAAGAGGAAAATAAAATCGCAAAAATCTAGCAAAGCGAACGCGCGAAACTTTGCTGCTGCCGAACTACCGCACACTACTGACTGCTTGGCGACCCGTCGTCGGAGCCCCACAGAGGGAAGAGGAAAATAAAATCGCAAAAATCTAGCAAAGCGAGCGCGCGAAACTTTGCTGCTGCCGAACTACCGCACACTATTGACTGCTTGGCGACCCGTCGTCGGAGCCCCGCAGAGGGAAGAGGAAAATAAAATCGCAAAAATCTAGCAAAGCGAGCGCGCGAAACTTTGCTGCTGCCGAACTACCGCACACTACTGACTGCTTGGCGACCCGTCGTCGGAGCCCCGCAGAGGGAAGAGGAAAATAAAATCGCAAAAATCTAGCAAAGCGAACGCGCGAAACTTTGCTGCTGCCGAACTACCGCACACTATTGACTCTCCAAATACCTTGTCCTTTAGTGAAGGGGACAAACATGTAAAGGATATTCAAGGAAATTTGTAGTAAAATTTCTGATTCGACCTTTTTTTAAATTTCTTTTAACATTTATTAAGAGATTTCTGTGGGAATTTGTGGAGAAGTTTATAAGAACATTTCATAATGAAATTTTCGGTGAATTAAAAGTAATCAGAACTTTATATTTAGATTTTTAAGATTAAATGCACGATAGATTGTTAAAAAAATCTCAAGAGATATTTTTGAAGAATTTTTCAAGGAAATTTAAATGAAAAATTCCGGTGGGTACTGGAGACATTGTTTCTGGATTTTTTTTTGTTTCGGGGAAATTTAGGGGATTTATTTTTATTTTGGCAATTTAAGAATAAATGTGTGGAGAAAATTTTGGAAAATTACTAATTACTACTACAATTGCTTGTGTTATGCAATGCTATGCTAAACTCCAGCAAGCATTTCAATAGAAACTATTTGATCAGTTCATTAAGATTTCTTTTTAGGATATTTTTGTAAAGCTTCGAACAATTTCTTTGAGGATTACTTGAAAAATTTCCTTGTGATTAAATTTTTTTGGAAAATTTATCAACGTTTTCCTTGTAAAATATTTAAAGAATATTATCGAGAATTTCCATCCCAAACATGAAAGAATAAGAACTGATGGATCAGGAGACAGATCCACCCATTTTTGACTGGATATTTCTCAATTCGAATGAGATTTTGCTCGAACCATATGCCTCATCTAACTTTTGAAAAGGGCATGCGAAAAATACCTAGCTTTCTCAAAAAAAATATTTTGCTTGAGGATATTTGAAGGACATAAGAAAAAAATCACTGAGAGTAATATTTATAGCGAATCTCTGTTAGATTTTAATAATTTCTATTTTCCACTTACCCTTTGATTTTTTAAAATTATTTTTCTGTAGAAAGCTGACCTCTAGCCTCAAAATTTACCAAATATTTTTTTTAATTTTTCATCGATTTTAAAAACAAGCAAAAGCAAACAATTTTTGAGATTATTTTATATTAAGGCGAAACTGGAAGCATTTCCTCATTTTTTGGTTTTTGATTTTTCATAAAATAACGAAGCAATATTTTCAAAAACGGTTTTCGTGCACATGTAGAGTATGGATCAGGGTATCTTCTGATTTTTTTACGCGGTAGAAAATGTTTTTCGTTTTTGCAGAAACCATTTTTGAACAAAATTTCAGTAAAAAATGGTTTCTGAAAAACGAAAAACATTTTCTACCGCGTAAAAAATCAGAAGATACCCTGATCCATACTCTACATGTGCACGAAAACCGATTTTGAAAATATTGCTTCGTTATTTAATGAAAAATCAAAAACCAAAAAAATGAGAAAATGCTTCCAGTTTCGCCTTAAAAGTAGACTCTACGTTCAGGTTGCAACGAAAGAACTATGCATACTTTGTTTTCCTACATCAAATTAACCTTAAGTTGCAGCAAAATAAAAAAAATCAGTAAAATGTATGAGATCTTGTGGAATGTTATTCGATTTTTTTAATGTTTTACCGAAAAAGGATCAATTTGTTTCTCAGATATATGAATTTGCAGACAGTTTCGAATAACATTTAACAAGATCAAATTTCTTTCCTCTTTTTTATTTTTGAATTCAATGTTATTTAAGTATGGGTGAATGTAGGAAAAAAACATACGCTTTTCATTGGAACTAGAATCTCATTTCACAGAAAGTACAAAAAAAATCTATAAAATAGTTTTTTAAGACTAGAAAACAATTTTTTTGAATCAATTTTAGCTAGAACTCATGAATGGATTTCATAAATGGCTATCGTCATAACTGAAGGAATTTTCAAAAAAAAAAACATTAAATTTCTGAAAAAAAATCAGAAAAAAACATTGTAAAAATTTAGGAGGAGTTTTTGCAAGGAATTTAAAAAATTGCAAAATATTTTTTTTTGTAAAAAGGAAATGTTAATGTTGACGTATTTAACAGAAAATGTTGTATCTAAATGTGCTGATAGAAAGTTTTTCAGGAGAAATTCTCGTTGAAACACTTCCAGGAGGATACATTTTCCAGAGATTCAAGGTAGTTTTCATTTTAATAGTCTCAAGAGTAATTTTTTGGAAATAAACCAACAGGAATGGTTTTCACGATATCAGGAAAGTAGAGGTAAATCAGCCTAGGGCTGAAAATCTCTATGATAAAAAAAAATATGTCAGGAAAGTGATTGAATGAATTTCAGAAGAAATTAAAACAAAACTCTTTTGTCAAGGTTTATAGATTAATTTCCAAATGGAGCTCTGAATGAATTTCTAAAAGAATTTGAGGATGGTGTTTTGGAGGAATTCCTGTTACACTTTCTTAGAGGTTTCATGGAAAAATGTCTGCAGTGTTTCGTGATGCAAAATTTCCGAAAAAACTACTTTTTCGAGAGCAATGTTGAATAATAAATGTAAAAGAGCACCCCCCCTGCTTTAATCCATCCAAGGTCACAAACGACGTAGACATTTCGTCCACGATCCGAATACTTGATTTTGATCCATCCAGCGTTGCGCGTATCTGCCAAATTAGTTTCGCCGGAAAACCATGTTCTGACATTATATGTCAAAGATCATTTATTTTCACTGAATCGTTTGCTGCTTTAAAATCAATGAACAGATGGTGGGTCTGCAAGTTATATTCCCGAAATTTATCGAGGATCATCCGCAGGATATACATTTTATCCGTCGTTGATCGGCCCTCACGAAAACCAGCCTGGTATTCGCCGACGAAGGACTCCTCAAGAGGTCGCAGTCTATTGAACAGGACACGCGACAGTACCTTATATGCCTAATTTAAAAGGGTAATCCCTCCGTAATTGGCACCCTTCAGTCTGTACCCTTTCTTGAAGATTGGGCATATGAGGCCATCCAACCAGCTGGTGGGCAATTCCTCATCCTCCCAAACAAGGATGTTATCGATCATCTGACTATCAATTGCAGGCGGAAATATATGCAATATTAGAATGCGTGTTATTATGCCTGAGGAGAAAGTATAGGTTTGCAAAAATATGTATTTTCTCTGACAGCCAAGCGGCACTTAAGTCGCTTAATAACTACACTTGTAACTCAAAGCTAGTGTGGGAATGCATTCTGGCTTTGAAAAACTTATCCATACGCAATCGAGTCTACCTATATTGGATCCCAGGACATACGGGTCTAGAGGGAAACGAGATTGCTGATGAGCTAGCCAGGAATGGATCTAATGAAAGGTTCATTGGCCCTGAGCCCTTCTGCGGGATCTCAGACTGCTCTGTAAAAATGGAACTGAACAAATATATGGTCAGTCAAATCACATCAAACTAGAATGCACTTCCCCATACGAGCCAATCCAAAAGGCTCGTAACGATAAACCCCAAGAAAACCCAACAACTATTAGGTCTCAACAAAAGGGATCTCAACATCTACACCGGTCTAATAACTGGACACTGCCCCTGCAGATACCATCTACAAAAGATCGGAGCAATCCAAACCTCAAATTGCCGCTTCTGTGACGAGAAGAGGGAAGCATCAGAACACATCCTCTGCTATTGCAGTGCACTCACTCAACGTAGGTTCAAAGCTCTCAGCAAGCCCTTTTTAGGGCCTGCTGACATATGGATCTTACCTCCCAAGGACGTGGTTAGCTTCATAAAGCTAGTCTCGCCAGAATGGGGGAGTCACATACTGTAATTCAGGATCTCTATTTATCAATAATAGTTGGTCTTGAGTTCAGTCGATACCAAGGTATCTCAGTGACAAATATGTTACTGAGATAACTTGCGTACCTCACAGCAAAAGGGTATATCACAATAGTTCTAAAATCTGGACGCAGTGATCTTCACCCGACAAACGAGAGATCTGACAATCATTCGACTCATTTGTCTATAACTAAGTTCAGAAGCCTAATATTAAAATGTGATATTCGTCAAACTTGTAGATTATTGTTTTTCCTACAATTATCACCAAGGACGCCATATTCTAACTCTTATATTTACGGCGTAAAAGTTTTAGTACTACCTACTCATACTAAACGATCGAATTTTTCGATCGTTTCGTATGAGTAGGTGGTACTACCGCTCTCACGCCGTATATATGAAATTTAGGATATGGCGTCCTTGGTGATAATTGTGGAAAAAACACTTATCTACAAAGTTTGCCGAACATCTCATTCCAATATTATGCCTTTGAACTTAGTTATGGATAAAAAAGTCAAATGATTGACAGGTGATCGAAAGCATCCTTGCTCCCAAATCTTTATAATAATCTGGTGGATTGATTGATGTAGCTGCTCGCTTCCGTGTTTAAGAAGTTTGACCGGGATCTCGTGCTTCCCAGCAGCCTTGCTGTTTTTCAGCTCCTCAAGGGCCTTTTTAACCTCATCCAGTGTTGGTGGTTCCACTGCTTGACCGTCATCCATTATGTTAATCCTGTTCCTGGGTGCTCCTTCGCTGTTACCATTCAATAAATCTTCAAAGGGCTTCCTCCACCTGGCTACCACCATTATTGTTTTGTCTGTCAACAAATTTCCTTCCCAGTCATTACACATGGCGGGCACTGGCGCAGTCTTGTGTCGCGCGCCATTGACAGTTGCATAAAACCTCCGCATATCGTTCCTGTCCATACTTTCCTGAGCTTCAGCAATAACACTCTCTTCGTGTTGCCGTTTCTCTTCTGCTCTTGCCACCCTGTACCGCTCCCTGTTCTGCCGGGTATCGGCCACTAGCAGTCGACTTCAGGCGGCATTCTTTTCGTTCGTCACTCGTTGGCAGTCTTCGTCAAACCAACCATTACGTTGACGTCGCTGAGCGGTACCTATCTCCTCTGTCACTGCTTCGTGGATAACACCCCATAAGCTGTTGACCTCTCCAGATCCGTTGTCTCTCCTATCCTCTCGCCTAGTTTCTGATGGTACTGTGCAGCAACCCCGTCGGCTGACAAGCGCTGGATATTAAAACGCATCGTCCTGTTGTTTCTTGAACTCTTGTCACTGGATTATCGCTCCCGAATTTTTGCGGCTACAAGATAATGATCCGAGTCAATGTTCGGGCCTCTGTAGGACCTTCACATCTATGACGTCCGAAAAATGTCGCCCGTCGACCAGCACGTGGTCTATCTGAGAGCAAGTGTCACCACTCGGGTGTCGCCAGGTGTGTTTTCGGATATTCTTACGTGCGAAGTACCTAGGTACTGCTGATTGCCATCCCTCTAGCAGAAGCGAATGTCGCAAGGAGCGGACCATTATCGTTGGTAACAGAATGAAGGCTTCCGTTCCAATGACAGGCCGAAAGAAACGTTCTCTGTTGATCTGCGCATTTGCATCTCCGATGACTATTTTGACATCTTGTTTTGGGCATTCTCCGTAGGCCTTATCAAGGCTCTCATAGAACTCATCATTCATATCATGGGTTTGGTGTTCCGTTGGCGCATAGATGCTGATCAGGCTGTAGTTGAAGAATTTGCCCCTCATCATCAACACACAGATTCGGTCGCTTATCGACTTCCCCTGAATAACTCGCTTCATCTGCTTCCCGATCACAATGAAACCAACTCCGCGTTCTAACTTATCGCCGGCACTGTATTAGATGTGGTACTTGAATGAAGTGTAGGCGAAGGGATCCACCGCTCGGAATTCGCGTTCTCCGGTTTTGGGCCAGCGTATCTCCTGGATAGCGGCCACATTAACGCCGACATTCGGCAGTTCACGAGCCAGGAGCCCAACACGTGCGGGTTCATTCAAAGTTCTCACGTTCTAAGATCCGACTTTCCAATCGTTGTCCTTAATTCGTTGCCGGGTCTGTTGCCGTTGTTGAATCAATCCGTTTACTCTATTAATGCTTTTCTGGGTGATTGAAGGTTTTCAGCAGGCTTCCTTACCGGGGCCACGTTGCCTACATTGCGTTGAAGGGGTTGCCTTCTTAGTTATAGCTGACGCGATACAGCGTTTCATATTCAGCCGCTGGATACCAGAACAGACGCTGTTTGAGCGGCACTTCCTTGGAGAACAGACGCTCGGGACGTACCTCCTCAATCTAGCTGAAGTCAGAAGGACAACAGTGCCCAGGCTGCACTACCAGCTAAGCATACAACTCTTAGCTGGCGGTCTTTGTCATCGTTTGACCCGTGGGCGTGGAAGCATGAGGTAGGAACTTGTGAGGAACAGAGCAATGTTGGACGCTCTCCTTATCGACTCACCATTTTGCAACTCAACAGAGAAATTTTATAGAGAGTGAAAAGCGTTTCAATGGATTTGAAGGGATTTCGAAGGGCTACCGGGCTTTAAGAAAATCTCACGTAGATCTTAGGGGGTTTCAGAGAGTTTTCAAAGTGTTTTATGGGGTTTCCTGTGGTTTCAAAGGGTGTTTGGGGCTTGTGGGGCCCCGGTATTTGTGCAGGGTTTCAGGAAAGATCAATAAGGGCGTTACAGAGAGTTTCATGCGGGTTCTAGAAGGGTTAGGGGTTCCCGAGTAGGCTTCAGGTGGGGATTCAGAGGGGTTTCAATGTGCTTCAAATCTCTAAACACACATGTTTCAGAGGGTTTCAATGTGTTTCAGGGAGCTGTTTAGATAACCTTTCTAAAGAGTTTTTGAGTAAAAGAGTTTTTGAGTAAATTTTTGGCCGGATCATCACTAGGTGGCGGTTGTGAACGAGCGTCAAACAGGTGCAAAAACGATGCCAATGCTGCGAGTGGTCAATTGACTAACTGTCTTAAATTTGAATCAATCGTTAAAATTTTGATCGATGGGAAGCGGGCGGAGTGTGACGTCTGTTTCCCTGTGGCTATATGTTCACTCAAAAAACGAATTTTCAATGGAAAGCTCGGAGGGTCAAGTCACATATCAACACAGTTCGACGAATTGAGATGATGTCTGTGTATTTGTATGTGTGTTAACCCAAAATGGCGGCTTCAAATTCATAATTGCAGATTTTTTAGTGTATAGAACTCAAAAACCATATAAACGACATGATTTCTGGTGCCATGAAATGGATTTTTGTTAAACGTATGAAAGTGCGATGTTCATCAGCATGTCACTAGAGATTTGTTGAAATGGGTTTTTCGAAGGAACGAGGAAGGCGGCATCACCGCTAGGTAAATTAAGTTAGATGTTTAAAAAAGAAGCCTATTATCTGCCCGTAGAAATAAAAACATTTTTTTTTCTAGTTGAATAAGACAATTTCTCCTGCCGCCATGATTTTTTAATGCAATTAAGATTGAATCGCCAGAGGCTACGAAAAAACTGTAAAGATAACCATCAGTCAGCGCCAACAGAATGTCGCAATGCAAACACATTCCAAGCGGTCATCGTTTCCCTTTTATGTCGAAGTCCATAAGAACCGAACCGAACCGGTCAAGGGTCTACATGCCCCGATATGCCCAAGGGTTCTTAACTTATGAAGAGCTTTCCACCCCTTCGCTGCCCAACGCCAGCTGCCATCTACTTTCACATCGTCGTGGTGATCCCCGACGTGACGATGATGATAATGGTGTGTCGTTCGGTGAGTTACTGCCGCCCATCCAACGAAGAGGACCACCACCATCCTGGGCGAAAGGTGACTCATATAAATCATTCCCAATGAGGAGAAGTGTGGGACAACTCAGCTCCGCTGAAGTAGCGCACCAGCAGTAAAAGTGCTCGAGGGAAAAACTTTTACCTTCTTCATCACCTCTCCTCCCACTCCGCCCCGCACACAACAGTTCGACTTTGCGCAAAATTGAATTGGGCGAGAGACAGGGCGGAAAAAAAAGCTTCACGAACTCGGCAACGGCTGCTGCTCCTGCTGGCTGCAGGGATAACGAGGTTCGATGAGGTAAAAACTCCGAACGCGGTGGTGTGACTGCAATGCGGTCAAAAGTTGGGGGCTGACCTAAGTAAGGGGGCAAGGGGACATACTTTTTGATCACTCTCTCTCCCCACGCGCCCGGTGATAAATGGGGATTGTTGAGAGTGGCTGAAAAAATGCCTAATGAGATAAGTTGAAGGCGATAATGCGTCAAAATTTGGTTGTTTTTTTTTTTTGCTGTGATCGACTGTTTCGACACAGATGCATTCAACGGTCACGATTTATATTGTGATTCGTGAGATTAGAACTCCTACGAAATTAGAGATATATTTCATCTTTTCGCATTCTGCTTAATTCTATAAGTGTTGTGCACATGGACGTCAGAACATTACAACATGTGCCGTGCATTCACATGTCAATTGAATGGTTTAGCAGAGCAATGCGTTGAGAATGAACCTGGAACCGCACGCCACGAAAGGCGGTTGAGGCCAACGGGTGAATGCCATCGAGCTTAACCCGTAAACATCCGGGACGATCTCCTTTTAGCAGAAATGCAATATTTTATTTGTTTTAAAACATTTTACCCTGGATTTTTTTTATAGTCAAGGGGAAAAGTTGTGCTAAGAAATGCATTGTACCTCCCCATTTTGCTAGTAGCCGAAAATACGTGGCATTTTTTTGTATTTTCTATAAAGTTTACATGTTTTTGCTCAAATTTTATCGTATTGCCAATCATGAATAGTTTTAACTCATCCTTGACATGCAATGTATTACTACCCATCATAGTCTGATGAAGTTTTGATCCCAGAGCTATTCTACTAAGGCCTCCAAATTACTCCGCAGTTTGTGTCACATATCCAACATCCTATACCACATTTTATACACGATGAATCATCACAGAACATAGTCCACGGTACTGAGAAAGCCTCAAAGCACTCCCAGAAAATTCATGGCACATGAATTGGGTGATCTAGGTCATCCAAACTACTCTGGAATTCATTTTCTTAAGATCTACAACATCTACCATCATTTGTGTTCACTCTGTTCATGAAATTTAGTCACGTTGATGTCCATTAGACCTCGCAATGCTACGAGCAACTCGATATTGTGGTAGTTAAACTTTCCGTGAAATACAAATGGCCTCCAAAACACTTTGAAGTTTGGGTTACGATATCTACATACTGTACCATGCTATAATTGTACAAAAAAAAACCCAGATTAATCCACCTAGTGGTGATAGTGCCTTTCTCGTCGAATATGTACTCATAAACGTTTCTTCAACGTTAGCCAAAGTGTAGTGTAAGTGTTAGTGTAAAGTGTTTTCCTGAATCCTGAAAACACTTTACACTAGTAACAATTTTAACAAAACCATCATCGATTTTCGAAACTTATTGATGATACATATTCCGATGTTATGTTCAACAACAAAACAGAGCAGATAAAGATCAGACCTCTCAGTTGACTGCTTGACCACCTTAACCCTAGTCGTGTATTGGGGTCATTGTGACCCCATTCCATCCACTACGGCAGCGAGGTGAGCGTCAGATAATGCTTGAAGAAGGTTAACTTTATTCACAATCACAGATCACTTTGTGATCTTCGCCAATGTTTATTTCAGCACATTTAGGCTATGTTTTATTATCATTGGTAACACGATTCATGTAAAATTTGATTTTCCTACGGGGAAAATGCAGAAAATGTAAATTTTCCATTCAAATTTCAGTCGCAATGAGAAGAATGAGGGCTCAACCAGCCGCACCCAAATTGTGAACAGTAATTTTAGAAGCATAAGGAGATTGGAGATTGAAAAACTGTATAAGGTTGACGCGATTAAATTATATTTTTTCCATAAATCGTTGATCCATCCTACTATACATTTACACCGCAGGAATCTGAAATGGTGTGGTTTGAAGAGATCGCTTTGGTCACGATTTCGTTCTCTCGCATATATGAAGACTTTGATCATTTCTTCATTTATAATCTTACCCAACGTTTACATGCTATCAAAAAAGCCACAATTTGATTTATCACTTTGACATTTATTTTGATAACCTTTATAATTCCGCTATTTGATGTGCAGCTTGCATGGGTTTGGTTAAATTTTACGTTTGACTACTTCCGGCGGGACACCTGGAACTGATTCCGGTTGTCTCAAATATGGTCTTAGACTATGTTTTTATCAACTGTTCATCACGTGACCTGAAAAGCCGGAAATTGATGTGATTTGAGGCTATTTTCTTGCTAACCGTTCGGCAAATTTTTGAAAAAGCCGGGATTTGATGTATCGCATGCATGATTTTGGTTCACTTCTATTAAATCACTTCCGATGGAACACCCGCAACCGATTCCGAAATATTATTACAAGTTCTAGATGTGGCCTGAGACTATTTTCTTGTTGACCGTTTATCAGATTATCAAAAACGCCGCTATGGTTTAGTTCCTTTCTATATTTTACCACTTCCGACGCGTTACTCGTCTTGTCACCAGTTCTGGAACACTACCGGTTCTCCCAAATATGGTCTGAGATTATTTGTTGGTTAACCGTTTATCTTGTTACTGAATAAGTCATCGATATGTCGCATGTATTGGTTCTTTTTTACATTTGATCATTTCTGGCGGGACACCCGTAATCAGTTCCGTAACACACTGATAAGACTTGCGTCTATTTTCTTGCAACTGTTCATCATGTTACCTAAAAAGCCGTGATTTGAGGTATCGCATGCATGGGTTTGGTGTCACTTCCGGCCTGGAACCGGTTGCGAAACACTACCGATAGTCTCTTAAATAGTCTGAGCCTATTTGCTTGCTAAAGTTGATTAGGTTATTAAAAAAGCCATGCACGCTATGTCTGAACCAGCATATTATAAAAATTGAATGTACATCGGGTTTCTTTCCACCAAACATCAGTATTCAAGCTATATTTTCGTTTGCAGAAGGTTTTAAAATATTTCATCGGGGAAATTTTGATTACATGAAATTCTCATTTTCGGCCAATTTCGCTCCCATACAAAATGTATGGAAAAATTTTCGCCGATAGAGTATTTTAAAACCTTCTGCAAATGAAAATATAGCTTGAATACTAATGTTTGATGGAAAGAAACCCGATGTACATGCAATTTTTATAATCTGCTGGTTCAGACATAGCGTGCCATGGGTTTGGTTCAATTTTATATTTAGCCGCTTTCGGCACTACTGACAGTCCATAATGTGGTCTTAGCCTACTTCCTCAATAACCGGTCATCAAGTTGTCGAAAAAGCCGTGATTTGATTTGCCGCATGCAAGAGTTTTGTCAACTTTTATATACGGCCACTTCCGGCAGAACACCCGGAACCGGTTCTGAAACACTACCGGTTCATATAAGGTCTGAGACTGTTTTCTTGCTAACTGCTCATCAGGTTATCGAAAATGCCGTAGTTTGATGTGCCGCATGCATGGGTTTGGATCACTTTTATATATGACCACTTCCAGCGGGACATCCGGAACCGGTTCCGATACACTGCCGGTTCAGATATGGTCTGAGTCTTTTTTTATGCCAACCTTTCATTGGGTTATCAAAAAAGTCGCACTTTGATATATCGCATGCATGGATTTGGTTCACTTTTTTATTTGGCCACTTCCGGCAGGACTCCCGGAACCGGTTCCGGAACACTACCGGTTCATATATGGTCTGAGACTGTTTTCTTGCTGACTGTTCATCAGGTTATCCAAAATGCCGCAATTTGATGTGTCGCATGCATGGATTTGGTTCACTTCTATATTTTGCCACTTCCGGCGGGACTCCCGGAACCGGTTCCGGAACACTACCGGTTCAGATATGGTGTGAGACTGTTTTCTTGCTGACTGTTCATCAGGTTATCCAAAATGCCACAGTTTGATGAGTTGCATGTATGAGTTTGTTACATTTTTATGTATGGCCCCTTCCAAGGGTACTGGTCCGGAACACGTAAATGGCCATAACTCCGGAACGGCTGGACCGATCCGAACCATTTTCAATAGGAAACAATGGGACCAGATTCCGCGTCGAATGAACTGTCGGTCATTAAAATCGGTTGAGGTTTACTGCCAAAAAGTGATGTGAGTTTATTTGTACACACACATACACACACACATACGCACATACACACATACACACACACACAGACATCACCTCAATTCATCGAGCTGAGTTGATTGGTATATGTGACTTGACCCTCCGAGCCTTCTATCAAATAGTCGTTTTATTTATTTATTTATTTATTTATTTATTTATTTATTTATTTCGTCAACCGACGTAGACTAGTACATTTACATATACATATTTTTGTTTCTTAATGCTATAGTTTAGTCTAAGAAATACATAAAAAATATTAAAAAATTAAATTAAGATAGGTAGTGTATTTATAATGTTTTTAGGTGTTGGGACTTCGAAGACTGTAAAAGTATTTTCTAAGGTTATGCCGAGACATTGTAAAGTCAATGGTTTCGCAGTGTTGATTATAAATGTCCATCATTCGATTAAGAGGCCCAAATTTGGCGTAGTTTGTTCTACAGTGGTTTGTTATGAATATGTTTCGATTTCGTAGTTGCCGAGAAGGTATGTAAAAATTTAATGAGGATAAGATTTTTGTTGAATCAATACGTTGTGAAACGATATCGTTAACAAAAGAAACCATTGCAATTTCCCGCCGCTCTTTCAATGTTTGTACACTCCCGTTCAAAAGTTTGGGGTCACCCCCTCAAAAACATGTCATTTTTTTAGGCCCATATCTCCGCCAATTTACGTCCGATTTCAAAACCCTAGGTTTCATTCAAAAGATAATAAGTCAAAGAAACTTTGAACATGATTTTAAAGAAACTTTTTCAAAAAATTTTGTATGTAAACTTAACCCAAAGTTGCCAATTTTTTTAAAAAATGAATATAAACTTACGTCAGTGTCGCTGGAAATTGGGTCGACCAAATTTTAAGATGAGACCGGTAATATAACCCATTTTCTATTAGCTCTCAAGTGCTTTTTACAGAACTTAGCTAAAAAATCTAGAAAAAAAGTTATTAAGTAAATTAATCCTTGATGTCATCGACCAAAAGTTTGGGGTCACCCATCAAAATGATGTATCGGCCAAAAGTTTGGGGTCACTATCGTAAAACATGGAAAAGTGATTTGTTGATATCTTTGTCATCTTTCATTCAATTTTAATTCTTCTTAGCTTATTTGAAACAATATGAATGATACTTACTGCATAGACATTGAACCACACATATTTGTTGAAATTTACATAGTAAAACTTAACGTAAAGTTGCCTCATTTTTTGAAGCGTGGTGAAATGTGCTAACTTTACATAACATTTTTATATACAAAAATCGTTAAATACGTTAAGTTAAAGACATCAAACGTAAATTTAGTTAATTACCTTTGAAATGAGCCAAAAATAATTAAAATTGAACTATAGATGACGAAGATATCACCAAATCACTTTTCCATGTTTTACGAAAAAGACCCCAAACTTTTGGCCGATACATCATACTGAGGGGTGACCCCAAACTTTTGGTCGATGACATCAAGGATTAATTTACTTAATAACTTGTTTTCTAGATTTTTTAGCTAAGTTCTGTAAAAAGCGCTTGAAAGCTAATTGAAAATGGGTCATATTACCGCTCTCATCTTAAAATTTGGTCGACCCAATTTCCAGCGACACTGCCGTAAGTTTATATTCATTTCTTAGAAAATTTGACAACTTTGGGTTAAGTTTACATACAAATTTTTTTGAAAAAGTTTCTTTAAAATCATGTTCAAAGTTTCTTTGGCTTATTATCTTTTGAATGAAACCTAGGGTTTTGAAATCGGACGTAAATTGGCGGAGATATGGGCCTAAAAAAATGACATGTTTTTGAGGGGGTGACCCCAAACTTTTGAACGGGAGTGTATGTCGATAAGCTTGCAGCGTGCTTCATATGATGGAAGTGGAAATGAAGTCCAACCTAATTTACGAAGAGTATATAATAGAAATTGCTTTTGTACTGATTCTAATCTTTCTTCGTGCGTGATTGAAAAAGGAGACCATACAATGCTGCAATATTCCAGTATTGATCTTACATATGCAATATACAGAGTTTTGATTGTGTATGGGTCATTAAAGCTGTAGCAGAAACGCTTAATAAACCCTAGCATGTTATTAGCCCTGTGAATTATTGTGTTGTAGTGGTCTACGAAAGTAAGCTTAGAGTCTAAGATTACTCCTAAGTCTCTTACTCTTTCACATTTTTCCACATTTTGGTTTCCTAATGCAACTGAAATGTTTGGTGTTGTTCTTTTTCTGCTAAATGATATTAAGTTGCATTTTTTTACATTTAATTCTAAAAGGCTTTTTTTGCACCATACGTAGAATATGTAAATTTCATTGTGGAATACATTGATGTCTTCTTCATTTCGTATCTCCAGAAAGAGCTTCATGTCATCGGCATAAATTAGAACTTTTAGTTTGTTTAAAATGAAGGAAATGTCGTTTACATACATAATAAAGAGAAGAGGTCCTAAATGAGAGCCTTGGGGGACACCTGAAGTGACTTGAATTGGGTTTGACTTGTTTCCATTGAATTTAATTATTTGTTGACGGTCAGTTAGGTATGATTCAAGCCATTTCAGGAGAATTGGCTCAATTCCGATTTTTTGTAGTTTGAAAAGTAGCATTGGTATGTCAATGCGATCAAATGCCTTACTAAAGTCCGTGTAGAGAGCTTCCACGTGGTTTCCATTATCCATTGCGTTTAATGAATAGTCTATGAATTGCAGTAAATTTGTTGAGGTCGACCGACCTTTGAAGAAGCCGTGTTGCATATCAGTAATTCTGTTTTTGGTTTGGAGAAATAGCTTTTCGTTGACAATTGCCTCGAAAAGTTTCGGAATGCAAGAGATAATGGCTATACCACGATAATTACGTACGTCTGATTTTCGGCCAGATTTGAAAATAGGTACTAGAAAAGAGCTTTTCCATAGTTTTGGGAAATTACCAGATTCCAGCGACATATTAAAAAGCCAAAACAAAGGAGCAGTCAGTTCCTGTGCTAAAGTTTTCATGAATACTGGGGGGATCCCGTCAGGACCAGGACCTTTTGAGGCGTCTAGATTCTTAAGAGCATGTAAAATATCCTGCACTTGGAGTTGGTTTACGCCAATGTCCCTAGGGAATTCTGGGTAAAATGCAAAATATTCGCGGTCACGATCTTCTTCAGAAAATGTTGTATAGATTTCTTGGAAGAAATTTGCAAAAAGATTGCAAATTTTTTCCGAGTTATCACCAACAGATTCATCAAGTTACGTAGTTGAAGAAGTTCTTTGGACAGGACTTTATTTCGCTTTCAGTTTTTGAATTATATTCTTCAAATGCATTACTGATGGCTAAGTTCAATTGCTCGCATGTATCCAAATAATTTACTAGATTTTCATTGGTATTGTGTGTCTTGTAATTTTTATGGGCTTTTTGTTTGCGGTTCTTCAAATTTTTTATCTGTCTATTATACCAGATTGGGGTTTTTTAAATTTCTGCTACGACGTTTTTTCCTTGAAGGAATTTCTTGGATAATTATTTCCGATAAAATTTTGTAAAATACGTCAACAGCAGTATCGACATTTCCTTCGTTTCTTAAAACTACTTGCCAATTCACACTACTTAACCTACGTTTAATATTTTTATAGTTCGCCATTTGGTATTCAAAGATTACCTCGTATTCACAGTCATTGGGTCTTTGGTTTTTATGTATGAATAAAGAATATTCGATTGCTGTATGGAAAGCCTCATTTTTCCACAATGGAGTTAATGATTCGGTCACACAGAAATCTTCGTTAATATTTGTTAATAAAAAGTCCAGATAGCAGTTCTGTTGGTTTTTAATGTGATTAATTTGGTTCAGTCCTAAAATTGCGGATTTTTCAAAAATAAACAGCAATGTTTCATTATCCCCAACGACTGGGAGTAAGATGCTTTCATTTTCTGAGTCCAGAATGAAGTCAGCATGGCGTTGATTAAAGTCTCCATAGATGTGAACTTTAACCTCAGGAGGAAGCTGTGATAAAATTTGTTCAGCACATTGGAAAAAACTTTCGTATGTGCTTTTATGAGCATGGTCTGGAGGAAAATACACTGAGGCAAACACGTGCGTTTCACCTGATATGTGTGATTTCACCCAGATATGCTCAAACGTTTTGTATTTTGAAGTGCTTATTAATTCAGAATTATAATTTGCCGAAATAGCAATTAAAACTCCACCGCCAGACTTTTTCTGAGACTCCAGAAAATTACGTTCGTCTCTAAATACATTATAGCTGCTTCCGAAAACTTCCTCGCTTTTTACACTTTCATCCCAGCTCGTTTCAGTTCCCAGAATAGCCGAGAAGGATGAGCTTAGTATGTTTTTATAAATTTCCTTCATTTTGGCTGGGCTTTTCATGCGATTGAAATTTTGACAATATATCAAAACTTCGGTCACATTCTGTTTAAAATGCGAACAAGTTTCCGGAAGTTCGTCGGTTGATGATATGCTACTTATTTCTTCGGTAGAAGAAAGCGTCGTTACTTGCGAAAAGGCGAAGGAGAGCTGAACTTGTTTGCACTCTCGCGCAGTTGCTGCAGTCGGAGTGAACATATAGCCTTTCCAGTACACTTAGTGTACGAGAAAGGCAAAAAATTTCTTGGGATGTAGTCTATACTGCTGATGAAGTTTCAGTGCACAACTACAATGCTTTTGGTATACATTCATGAGGTGTTCCAGGCTTTCCAAACTATTTTGGCAAAACGACCTTCAAGGTCTACAAGCTCTACTCTTGTTTCTGTTCACTCTATCGGCATAATTCTTTCACGAGTGTGTCTGTTGAACCTCATAATATTCCGAGTATCTCTATGTAATCCTATTTGGGTATCCACTGGTATTCAAATGGACCCAATGTATTGTATGGGCTCAGGGGATATGTTCCTGACGAAATACCTGAAGGGATTCATGGCAGAAGTACCAAAGGGACCCCTGGTGAAATTCTTGGAGAAGGTCCTTTAGGATTTTTAGAGGATTTCCTGGAGGGATTCTTGGAATATTTCTAGCCAGATGTCTTGGAGGAATTCCTGGATGAATTCTCGGAGATATTCCTTGAGAAATTCTTGGAAGACTTCCTGGTGGAGCTCTAAGAAGAAGTCATTAAGAGTTCCTGGAGAAATTCCTGGAGTAATTCCCGAAGGAGTTTCTTCAGGAATTTCGGGAGGATTTCTGGAGGAAATTTTGGCGTTATTTCTTAACAGTTTTCGGAGGTATTTCTGAGGAAATCCCTGTTCTTACAGGACTATTTTTTTTTTTTTAGGAATTGCTAATGTTTCCTGAAGGAGTCTAGGGTCTAGGGGTTTGTGGAAGAATTCTTGGAAAACTTTTTTTTAAAATCCCTGGAGGAGTTCCTGGAAGAATTGTACAAAGAATTCCTGAATAAGTTCCTGGAGGATTTCCTGAAGTAATTTCTGTTGGAATTCCTTGAAAAATTTCTTCACGAATCCCTGAAGAAATTTATAGAGAAATGCCTAAAAACAATCTCGGATGAGTCCCTGGAGTTATTTTTGAAAGAATTTTTGAACGATTTCCTGCTGGTTTCTGGAGATATTCTTTGAGGAAATTCTAGAGAAATTCCTTGAGAGCTTCTTGGAAAAAAAATCATAGAGGAATTCTTTGAGGAATTACTGGAGAAACTTTTGGAGGAATTCCTGAAGGAGTGTTTGGAGAATTCTTGGCAGAAGTCTGTGAGGAATTCCTGGAGAAATTGTTGGAGGAATACCTAGAGGAACTCCTGGAAGAATTTTCGATGAATTTCTTGAAAAATTCCTGGAAGAATTGTTCCAGTAGGAATACCTGGAAAGAATATTTGAGGAATTCTTAGTGAAAGTTTTTTTTTAAGAATTCCTGAAGGATTTTTTGGAGAGTTCCCTCGCAAACGACATTCAGGATGGTGGTGTTACAAAGAAGTAGCTACCTAGCCATCAATTTCAGTGAAAAGTGATAGCTCGGGTTCGTCGGTGCGCGAGTCGTCGTGTGTGTGGGCTTTTTTCTCTAGTTCCCTCGCAAACAACTTTCAAGATGGAGTTTTGTTTTGCTCGAAGCACGTGCGGTTCGTTTTGGGAAAGCGCGCGATGATAGCTTAGTAAGGGTGCGTGGGGAGATGCTGACTCTGGGCCATGATTGCGATTCTGGCTCAGTTCGGTTATGTCCTGGGTGCTACCTATAGCATGTAACCCAGAAATCGAGAGCCCATGCGAGTGATTTAATAGAGTGAACATGCGTGCCAGAGGGAATATCTGGTGAGTTTGTTCCTTGTTGCTTCTGTGGTGTTTTCTTTGTGCGTGTGGGCTCTATTTTTATTATTTTATTAATTCATTATGTGTGTAGGGTATGTGTGCCATGTGTGATCTCACGCTCCCATATTCATCCTATTCGAAAACAAGCGATTACGGCACCGATTGATTCGGTTCTTTTTGTTTTCATGGGTGCTCACTTCTAACAAAAAATACAAAAATAAGAAACAAAACAAACAGCCCCTCAATCCTTTGTTTTTCGTAGGATAAAAATGGGAGCCACATGCTTAAGAAGGGAACCAATACCCTATGTATCTTAAAAAAAAAATATCAAATTTTTATAGTTCGTCACCATGAGTGTCGGTTTGGTTTTTGTTGATAATGTCGAAGGTTGCATCTTGAAAATTATCTCTTCCACTTTGTCTATCATGTATCTGTTTGTGTATATTTCTCATACTCATCTTTCGTATATTTACACTACAAGCATTGCAAAGTTCGCCACTTCAAGCGTCGGCGCCAGTTCTCGCTATTCACATTTTTTCAATAAAATTTTCCTATATTATTGTACAATTCGACACTGAAAAGTTCTGGCCTCAGTATTTTGTTTTACAATATGTTTCAGTATTATTTTCCTTAATAAGTACGTTCCGTCATAATTAGTTAGTGTCGACACAAAATTTTGTCGGCTTTTCGGGCCCGTATGAAGTTGATCACCAATATTAACTTCTTTTCCCGATCAGCCTAGATAGCTGTGTAGTGTCGGTAGCGGTTAGTTCAACTGGCTAAGAATAGCACTACGGACCGCCTGTTCCAGTGGTAGGAATCCACTAATCAGGTGACCCCTAATTCATGGTGTTATGCGGCTTTACGCTTACCGTGCCTAGGAATGAATGGTTAGGGGGGTCTTATAAAAACCTAATCGCAAACGGAGCCTGTGGAGTACCAGGGCACCCTCCACAGTATTTGCCCTTACTGTGCTAACCGGAGCAATAGCGCGGTGGACCTTGTGTTTCTCCGAGACAATCAGCTGCCCTTCTTCAATTTCATACTTGAGGCTGAATAAGGGCGGGATTATGAAGATGTTATTAATTAGTTTAGATTTTCACCTATATGGTTTCGCATTATGCGCTTTACACAGTGTATTCTGTGCATCCTCGCCTTTGGCGCACTCAAATCGATACTGATCTGGCTTTATTGTTGCTGTTCTTTTTTGTGCTGTGATTGTTAAGAGTTTAATCTTGCCTAGTTTGGGTAGTGGCTACGGTTAGGATAGCTCAGATCAATCTTCAGCACAAAAGAACAGCAACGATCAATCTTTGTAGACTTATGCAAAATGGTACAGCCCAAGTGGCGTTAGTCCAAGAACCTTACTTTCGTAAGGGGAATTTCTATTTAGGAAACCTTGTGAATCCGGTGTTTGCTACTTTCAGTAAAAATGAAATGGCATACTCACGTGTCATGCCTCGAGCATGTGTGCTTGTCAACAACGCAATCGTTGCTACACTTATCTCTGAACTAACTACCAGAGATGTATGTGCTATCACAATAGATGTATCTGTTGGAAACCTCAACAGGAAATACGTTTATTGTTCGGTTTATTTACCGCATGATGAACCATCCCCTACGGATGCTTTCAAGCAAATCATTGCATACCGTCAAATGGGGTAACTTGCAACACTTTTCGACTTTGAAGCACCATCATTAAAAATCTAAACATTTGAACCATCCTGTAAAGCATCGTGTACGCTAATTACCCAGAGTAGAAAACTATGCAGCAATTGATTTATCAAAATATGTTGTCACCTAATCAGGAGGTGTGAAATACATGCTTGTTGCAAGTTTCCCCATCTGTGGGGTAACTTGCAACACAGGACATGAAGTTAAGTTAGCTATCATTAAACAGCACGAACAGTATTGTGCTTAGTCGTATTGAAAATTTTGGATGTAATGCATGGAAAATGCATGGTTAAGATGTACACTAACCAATTGACATAATTTTTCATGAAAGGGTTGATAGTTATTGCAAGTGAGAGTATATCATTTAAAACACGATCTCATGACCTCAAGTATAAAATATATATGGATTTCGTGACATAGTACTCGTAACAAAATGTCAACAATGATAATTGTCATTGCTTGAAAACGTAGAGTGAGTCATCTTTAACTAGTTTTCAGTTTGAAGTGGTGTTTGACAATTTCAGCTAAAAAAAAAACATGATCGAAATACATCTATTGAACTTTGTAAATATCAAAGTTGTTAATTTGGGTACTCAGCTGAAATAATTTAGTTCATCTAGGTTCAGAATTGATGTTGGTGATTATTTTGAAGTGCCCAACTAAATTAAACTTTTAACAAGATGTAACATGAATAAAACTCCATAATATGTTATTTCCTAACAATGTTTGAAAATCACGTTCAAAAAATGTAAAAAATGAGTTGTCATTTGAAAATGAACTCGTTACGTAATCAAGAAATGATCCGTTTCGGTTATTTCTGTCAAAAGTATCGTGAAATGAAGATGAATAATAGAAGGTTTTGTCAAATTTAACTGTTGCAAGTTACCCCATAGTGGTTGACGAATATAATAATGATTTTTTATATTACTTAGTCGATATGTTTATTAAACTTTTATCGTTTAGCTAAGCTTTCTATTAGGTACCCTAACTGTAACCAAGGTCATCAGACTTATCGCACTTACCATAGGGGAGAGGTGAAACACGATTTTCATATTTGTTTTTATGGCATAAAATGAGCAAACCGTTTTAACAGTGTAGCTAAACAATAAACAAAGAAACAAAACTAATTTTTCCACTAAATCGGTCTTTGGTATACATAAACTCTATAACCGAAATAGAAGGGCATACTAGTTTACATTATTATTAGAAAATACTTCACATTTAGTGTATGTCATCGTGTTGCAAGTTACACCGCTGTTGCAAGTTACCCCGTTTGACGGTACTGCACTTCAAAAGGCCTTCCGCTAATTGTTGGTAGTGATGCTAATGCTCACCATATAATCTGGGGCAGCTCAGACATCAATTTGAGAGGCTCCAGTTTGATGGAATACTTGAGTAGTACAGATCTTGGATAACTTAACATAGGCAACCGCCCAACCTTCATGGTATCTGGTAGAGAGGAAGTGTTAGACATAACGCTTTGCTCTAGCAGAATTAGTCATGAGCTGACCAATTGGCATGTGTCAGATGAAGAATATTTATCTGACCATCGTTACATCTTGTTTGAACATGTGAATGTTACTTCGCAAACTTTGCGTTTCAGGAATCCCCGGTCAACCAACTGGGATCTCTTTACCGATTTGGTTGCAGCCAAATTTCATGGATACTCACCATCAATTGACACTCCAAGTGATTGAGATGATGCCTTTGATACTACAACGGCCTTCATCATGGAAGCTTTTGAAGAAGCCTGCCCTCTGCGGTCTGTGAAGACCACAAGAGGAACCCCTTGGTGGAACTCCGATCTGGCGAAGCTCAGGAAACAATGTAGAAAGAGTTGGAACAGACGACGTTCGGCTGGATCGGAGGCTTTCAGGTCGGCTCGCAAGGCCTACCAGAAAGCTCTTCGGTCTGCTGAACGATCTGGCTGGAAAAACCTTTGTACAAATGTTTCCAGTCTGAGTGAAGCCAGTCGATTGAACAAAATCCTTGCAAAATCTAAGGATTTTCAAGTGAACGAACTTCGTTTGCCAAATGGTGATTTCACTTCCTCTGATGAGGAAGTTTTAGAATGTTTATTCAGTACACACTTCCCCGGATGTGTGGATATTACATCTTCGGATGAACCTGATGTCTTTTCTTGTAGTTATGATTCTTTAGCTTCGGCTCGGAGTATCATAACTTTAGAATCGATTGAATGGGCACTTAATAGCTTTACTCCTTTCAAATCTCCTGGGGCAGATGGGATTTATCCTATTTTGCTTCAGAAGGGATTTGATTATTTCAAACATGTTTTAAAAAAACTACTTGTTTGCAGTTTTGCTACAGGGTATATTCCCAAATCCTGGCGGGATATTACTGTGAAGTTTATTCCGAAAGTGGGTCGCGCGTCGTATGAAGAAGCAAAGAGCTTCAGACCTATCAGTTTGACCTCTTTTCTTCTGAAATGCTTAGAACGCATAGTGGATCATCACATCCGTGATGTTCATTTGGCCAATGTGCCTCTTCATGTGAACCAACATGCCTACTAATCTGGAAAGTCCACTGTGACTCTTTTACACAAAGTTGTTTACGATATCGAGAAGGCATTCGCTCAAAAGCAATCCTGCTTGGGTGTTTTCTTAGATATCGAGGGTGCCTTTGACAACGTGCCTTTCGATGCCATATTGGAAGCCGCACGGGGTCATGGTATATCTCCAATGATTTCCAATTGGATTCACCAAATGCTCAAAAACCGACATCTCTTCTCGACATTGTGTCAAGCGGCGATTAGGAAATTGAGTGTTTGTGGATGCCCCCAAGGGGGAGTCTTATCACCACTTTTATGGAATCTCGTAGCAGATACGCTATTGAGGCAACTCAATAATAGCGGTTTTCCTACTTATGGTTTTGCCGACGGCTACCTAACATTGTTAGTCGGTATGTGCATCAGCACCCTTTTCGACCTGATGCAAAACGCTCTTCAGGTAGTTGAGGGTTGGTGTCGCCAATATGGCCTTTTGGTAAATCCGAGTAAAACATCTATTGTTCTTTTCACGGAAAAGCGAAACCGTAATGGTGTTCGATCTTTACGTCTCTTTGATTCTGAAATCAATGTGACTGAACAGGTGAAGTACGTTGGAGTCATTCTTGATTCCAAGCTTTCCTGGACACCTCATGTTGAGTTCAGAATCAAGAAAGCTTGTATGGCCTTCGGGCAATGCCGGCGAACCTTTGGTACAACTTGGGGTCTAAAACCCAAGTATATCAAATGGATCTACACAACTGTTGTTCGGCCAATATTGGCCTATGGATGTCTTGTGTGGTGGCAAAAGGGCGAAGTGAGAACGGTCCAATCATAGTTAGGCCATCTCCAAAGGATGTGCTTAATGGCGATGTCTGGAGCGTTCTCTTCAGCTCCCACGGCAGCGCTCGAAGTTCTCTTTGACGTTGCCCCACTACACATTCATCTCAAACAAGAAGCACTTTCTTGCACTTACCGCCTAGGGTACTCGGTTTACTAGAGGAAACTCCTGTGAACTGCAGTTCAACACACACCTCGTTGTTTCCACTTTTGGTGAATTGGGACAAAGTTGTCCTTGCTCCAAGTGATCTTACAATTGCTTGTAATTTTCCATATAGGACATTTTCCACCAAATTCCCTTCCCGGGAAGAGTGGACATCTGGTTATCTGGAGAGAAGTATTTCAGACGGCATCGTATGTTACACTGATGGCTCCCTTCTCGAAGGTCGAGCAGGTGCTGGTGTTTATTCTCGTGAGCTAAGGCTGTATCAGTCTTATTCACTTGGCAGACACTGCACCGTTTTTCAGGCCGAAATCTTTGCTCTTATGTGCGGAGTGCAATCAGCACTTCAGCAGCACGTAATGGGCAAAGTAATATACTTCTGTTCAGATAGCCAGGCTGCTATTAAAGCACTTGCTTCGGCCAACTCCAGGTCGAAGATAGTTATCGCTTGTCGAACTCAAATCGAGGAGCTGAATTCAGCAAACGCTGTTCACCTTGTATGGGTTCCTGGCCATTCTTCCATCGCTGGAAATGAATTGGCTGATGAGTTAGCTCGCACTGGAGCATCACATGACTTCATTGGCCCTGAGCCAGCTATTCCGGTATCCAAGTGTTGGGTGAAGCTTCAGATTGACACCTGGGCTGCCACTCAGCACAAACAATACTGGAATAGTTTGGAGTCATGTCGTCAAACAAAATTGTATTGTACTGAGCCATCTCTAGGGGTGGCAAAGTATCTAACAAATCTGTCAAAGCAGAATTGCAGCATGCTGGTCAAAGCATTGACTGGCCACTGCCGACTCAGTTATCACATGGCGAATATTCAGCAAGCTGATTCATTTGCATGTGATAGCTGTGAATCCGATTATGGAACTTCGTATCATTTAATATGTAACTGTCCAGCTTTTGCGCAATTGCGTTTCCGAGTACTCGGGAAACACTTATTAAGTGAAACTGACTTCAGAAACCTGAATCTTCAGGACGTTCTGTTTTTCTTGACCCGCTGTGGTAAAGAGCTATAGGCTCTCTTTACGCTTTATGCATTATCACAGTGCCCTTCTCAGGGCGCTGTTCGAACCCATTGTGGCACGCTTATGCGTTATTACAGTGTCCTTTTCAGGACGCTATGTGAACCCATTGTGGTACGCTTTTGCGAGTATGACGATCCTATTCCCTTACCTGTCCTTTCCCATCTCCTATCCTTTTTCCTTCCCTTTTCCGTCAGGTAAATGATGAATAGGCTCGTGTTCATGGCGATGGCACAAATTTCCCGAATAGAGGAGAACGTGCCTCTAGAGCCGACCTACTGATACCTGATCTGTTTGTGTATATTTCTCATACTCATCTTTCGTATATTTACCCTACAAGCATTGCAAAGTTCGCCACTTCAAGCGTTTGCGCCAGTTCTCGCTATTCACATTTTTTCAATAAAATTTTCCTATATTATTGTACAGTTCGACACTGAAAAGTTCTGGCCTCAGTATTTTGTTTTACAATATGTTTCAGTATTATTTTCCTTAATAAGTACGTTTCGTCAAAATTAGTTAGTGTCGACACAAAATTTTGTCTCAATATTTCGTGTCCATAGTATTAAAAGCAAGTAACATTCTACATTGATTCATTAGTCCTCTTAATTGCGAGGTGACGCAAGATATCTTTGGTTTCATAAGGCTTTCTCTAAATTCCTATTAAGAATTTTCAAAGTCTCACCATTTCTCCAAACTGAGAGGTGGTACAATTCTGTAAATATATGTTTTGTGTATGCTCACGGTTAAATGAACTGCACCTCCTACCAAAGTGAATCCTGATTTATGTAACTACCCATCTCTCCCAACTAACTTTTTTGTTTCAGATCAAAAAAGATATTGCATTTCTGCCAAAAGTAGATCGTCCCTGAGCAGAAGGGAATAACAAAAGCATAAGAAAATGTGTTATTTTGGCAAAAAAACTGAGTAACAAAATCAGATATTTTTGTTTTATTAACATAACATGTTATGTTATAAACTTGCCTGTCATAAGCGGCAAAATAACAAATTGCATAACAAAAATATGTTCCTGGAAGACCACTTCAATAGCATGTTTTGTTAGTTTCAATAACAGCTTAATAACTGTTAATATGGAAAATATTTAAAAAACAAATTTTGAACTTTAAAAGTTATTGGTAAGATTCCAAAGGCAAATTTAGTTATAATATCAAACTCATAACAAAGTTAGTAACAAAGAAATAAGTCTATAAAATATAATAAAAAGTGAGGTTAGATCGAGTGCTTGAAGTACCCTATATTTGTCACTCAATACGAGGGACAGAAAATCTGGTCATAATTGCCCAAGTACTAAAACTCCCAAGCTGAGAAGTTGGCTCTGTATCAGCTAAAATTTAATGCCAGAATGTAGAGAAAGTAAGTGTTAGTACTGATGGGAGAATATGCACATGCTCCTCATCACGCAATGCTCTAAACAACGGAGTTCTCGAATGATGTGAATGTCAAAATTTGTTATTGTTATGCTATTGTTAACAAAATATTTGTACACTCTCAATAATACAATAATAACCAGGTTTGGCCTGCAATAAAACATATTTATTGAAATGTTATTTAACGGATGTATTCCAATAGCTTGATCATAACAAAATAAGATTGTCAAACAAAATATGTTATGGAAAGGTAATTTCTTGATAAGAAAATAATAACAAAATAAGATATAAAAACAAGTTGTGTGATTCCGTAGTTATTAATTAGATATGCTCCTCTGCTCGGGTCCCGGGTGTTTACGGGTTAAGCAAAGGTTTTGCAAGTGGCGCGACAGAACGAGCGCAGAGAGTGCAGAGCTGGTAGGACAGAGTCTTCAGTTAGCCTAGTGGTTAAGGCTATAGATCGCAAATCCGAACACGGCAAGTTTCTCGACACCCTGGGCATAGTGTATCATTGTATTTGCCACACAATGTACAAATTCATGCAATGGCAGGCAATTCGGCATTTGCCTCTATTGAGGATGTGTTTCGGTAATTGTTTTCTACCATTTTTCTGGAAAAAAAATCAGAATTTTCAAAAACCACCCAGAACTACAAATAAAATTTACACAGAAATTCTTCAAGGGAAACTTTAAGTCTCCAGAAATTTGTCCTAGCATACATACAGAATTTGCTTAACCTTTCAGGACGCGTGCCTGTTCGACTCTAAAACTGCACCACGCTCGAGCTGCATACGACGAGCGAGGTTTTTTGGCGACGTTGTTCTTTTTACAACGGCGCGCATCCTGAAGGGTTAAAAAAATATGTTCAGCAGTTTCACCAGAAACTCGCTTAAGTTGTCCGATTTAGTTGACAGATTGCGATTGCAAAACACCCGTATAAATTGTTTGCCACATTGTTTTCTGCTAATTTCTGTATCAAAAACAATTTAAATTCATCATTTAAATATATTTCTCAAAAAAGAAAAAAACAATTTAAATATTTATTAAAACTCCTGTAGAAGCTCTTCAAAAACTCCTCCTGACCATTATGAAGAAGCCCTTTTAGGTTATACTGTTAGAGTTTCGGTTCACTCCAGTAACAGAAATGATTTTTCCCTGAACATATATGAAAAAAACCCAAGTTAACCCTTATGTGGCTGACAGGGTACCCGGGTACCCAGTGCCCATTTAAAATACACGGTGTAGAAAAAAGCAAAAAGATTGTCGGACACATAACGGTTAATGCGATATTTTGACTTATATTATCAATACGGACTATTCACAAGTTAAAACGTCATGATTTAAAAAATTGTCGTTTTTGAAAAATTGATGAATTTATATTTTTTTAATAAAGGTAAAGCTAAAAACATGTACTTAAGATGATTTTGTGATAAAAATGTTTTTGTCAAAAATTTGTGTTGCCAAAATCGGTAAAAAATTGTTGCTAAAATCAGTAAAAAAAATATCGCCAAAAACGGGTGTTGCCAAAATCGGTAAGAAACTGTATAGCACTTTCATATGTTTAACAAAAATCCATTTCATGGCACCAGAAATCATATCGTTTATATGGCTTTTGATGTTTGAGCCTTTCTTAAGCCTATCTTAAGAAAAAGCCGCTATCTTGAATTTTGAACCGAAAGCTTGCATTGTAGACCGCCATCTTGGATAGTCCGGTCGCCATTCTTGGACTCCGGACATCTTCCTCATACCAAATATAACCATATTGCATGGTTTAAGGGCCTAAAACTTCATTGAACATCCGTCATCTTTTCATTTTCAACCGCCCTCTTCAATTTTAGACGGCCATCTTGGATATTCTGATCGCCATCTTGAATATTGGGCCGATATTGGGGATTTTCTGGTCTCCAGTATTAATTTCCGCACAAAATTCGTCAACCATGCTAAAGGTCACAAAAACCGGCGCAGCTTGATGTGTCGCATGATGGGGCTTGGTTCAGTTTTATATATGACCAGTTCCACCGGTGCTGGTCCGGATCACTGAAATGGCCATAACTCCGGAACGCCTTGACCGATCCTAACCATTTTCAATAGCAAACAATGCGGTAAAATTCCGGCTCGATTCGTGGTAAAAACCGTAAGATCGGTCAATGGGAAGTACCTTAAAAGTAGGTGACCTTTTTTTTGTACACAGACATACATACACACATACATACATACAGACATCATCTCAATTCGTCGAACTGAGTTGATTGGTATATGTTACTTGACCATCCGAGCCTTCTATCGAAAGTTCGTTTTTTGAGTGAACGCATAGCCTTTCAGTACACTTTGGTGTACGAGAAAGGCAAAAACACGCTTGACATTTTTTAGAAAAACCCGCGCAACAATACCTATTACAATTGTTTTGCAATTTCTTCTAGGTATTCTTTTAAAGTGGTGTCATCGAGGTAACTCCAAGTTACTTATTGAGTAACCAGCACCACAAAATTCCCCGGAAATAATTCTACGAGTACCTGAAAATTTTCTATCAAAGATTCCATGGATTCCTGTAAAAATCCTGCAGAAATTTCCAAAGCTATTCTTACAGAAAATGTTCCAGAGAATTTAACTAAAAGCCTTAGGAATTTTTTTCATGGATTCCTTCCGGAATTGCTCGAAGGATTCCTTTAGAAAATCTTTATAAAAGTTCCTTTCGGAATGTCTGTTACGGATTCCTTTCGAAAGATGTTTTGGAATATTTGACATGGATTTCTTCAGAAAATCCTCTCGAATTTCATTTAAAATTTACTTTTAGAGGATCTTTCAAAAACTTCCCCAAGATCTCACCTAGAAAACCTTCCTCAGAAATTTCATCAATTCTTTCAAAAATTCGCACGAGAACTCTTTCAGTTAATCATGCTCGGATTTCTTCAGAAATGCTTTCAGCGATTTCTTCAGAAAATCAAAAGTTCAGAATTCCACCAGAAATTTCTCCACTGATTTCTCTGGAAAATATTCCACAGACAAAGCAAAGTTTCCCTGGAGATTTATTCAGAAATTCTTTATTAGATCCCTTAATAAATTTGCCCAACAGTTCCATTAAGAAATTTGCTATGGATTGCTTTCAAAATTGCTCAATGAAGTTTTTCAGAAGGTTCCCTTCAGAATTTCCCTTGAAAATTTCTCCAGAAATTGATTCAGGAATTCTTTCATTTAGATCCCCAAGAGTTTCTCCTGAAACTCCGTCAGTGATTACTACAGACATTCTTTCGGCGATACGTTCAGCTTCAGGGATTGCTTAAAAAAATTCTCCAGGGATTACTTCAGAAATTATTTCCAAGATTCTTTCGTAAATTCTTCCAGAGATTGATTCAGAAGTCTGTTCAGGAAGGCCAACAGAGATTTGTTCAGGAGTTGCTCTAAGAATTCCATTGAACATTCCCATCAGAACTTCTACAGAATGGAACTGTCCAGGAAGTTCTATACTGCCCAAATTCTGCAAAGTGATGTAAGCGACATTGATAGTTTTGGTCCATTTTTTGGTTGTTATGTATAAAACTCTTGTTCATCCTCTAAGTTTCTTTCCATAGATGATAGATTACGGCTAGATCTTGCATTCTAATACAACAGGCATACCACAGTGTTATTTTTACACCAGATATTACATATAATATACCAACAAATACCGACATTTTGAATGGCGCTTACGTCACTTTGCAGAATTACGGCAGTATAGGGGTTCATCCAGAAAATCCAGCAGAAATTCTTCCAAGAGTTTACACAGAGAACCCTTTAGGATTTTCTCCAGATGTTTCTCCATGTATTTCCCCATAAATTCATCCGGCATTTCCTTAAAGGATTACTGTAAGAATTTTTCTGCGATGTTCTTGAGGAATTTATTCATACTTTTTTTTTCTAAAAGTTGCAAGAGGAAATCCCTTAGAAATATCTCAGAAATTGTTTCGGGAATACTTTCAGAAAGTCTTTCGTAAAATCAAAAGTTCAAAATTCCTCCGGGAATTTCTTCATGGATTTCTTTAGAAAGTCTTCCACAGACTCATTAAGAAATTTAAATAATGGATTTCTTCAGGAATTTGCTTAAAGAATACTGAATAAATAGTTCTAGGAGTTCCGCCCAAAGGCTTTTCCGGGGATTTTCTCCAGGTATTTCTCTAGGAAGTTTTTTAAAACTCCGTGCTGGAATTTCTTCAAAAAAATCGCAGGGGGTTTTCATTCGGAAACTCTTCCAGAGATTTTTACAGAAATTTTACCGAAAAATAAGAATTCTTTTGAAGATTTCTTGAAAAATTCCTTCAGAATTTTTTTCAGAATTTCCCACTTGGATTTCTTCTGATATTCCGTCAGGAATCTATTCAAAAATCCAGCGTAACATGTGAAAATGGCCTAAAGGCTTTATGTAAACAAACATGCTTCGGTCGCTGTAGGACTCATCTTAATCCATCCATGGACAACAACACACTTAACAGATAGCCCGAAGATTACTCTTTCTGATAAGCGTGTGGATGTGCGTGGATGGATCAAGATGAGCCCTACAGCGACCGAAACATGTTTGTTAACAAAAAGTGCCTAATTTCACATGTTATGCTAGAAATATGTTCAGACACTTCTTTAGAGCTCAAGGAATTTCTTCAACAGTGCAGTGTTGTCATGGAGATTCACAGAAATACATCGGAAAAAATCTTTTAAAACCCTACAGAGATTCTTCCGGAAATCTCTGTAAGAATAGACCATTCCCGTAAAATTTTTTTATTTGATTATACGCTTTCTTTCAATTTATAGAGTAAACTTTCCCATGAGACCACTATTTTTAAAAGCCTGCAACTATTGAAAAACAGCAAAAACTGTGCGAAGCTTCATTTTACACCACTTGCCCCTTTAAGTTTTGCTTTGGTGAAAATGCGTTTGATCCCATCCTCCCTCCTCTAAGTTTCTCATTTGAGGTGAATTCACATCAGCTGACTGGGCTGGCTGCTTGGCTGGCTGTCAACTTTGTTTTGTTTTGGTTCGTTCGGAATCCTATCTGCGTGCTGCATAACAAACTGATGGAGTGGCAGAAAATACTGTTTTCCTAGGTAGGTATGTAGATATTAGGCCATATGAATAAAAGCTGAGTAAATACTCTTTACTCAGATCTCTGTGAAGATTCACAGAGATTTACTCCACGGCTTCACATAGATTTAGTAAAGAGTATTTACTCAACTTTATTCATATGACCTATTATATGTTTATATATTCTAAATTTATTATAATATCCGTTTTCATTCCAACATCTTCTCGCAGCAGAAAAGCTAGAACGACTCGTGTGGATTGTGCACCTCGAAAGTAATTTGGAGGAAAAATGGTGCGTGCTCCCGTGGAATGACAGCGCGGAATAATGATCACGGTCACCAGCAGCAGCGCAGTTTTTTTATCTGTCCTCTTGTGGGGACAGGCTGGTGCCAGGGTTGATCCAACTCACCAAGAGCAGCGCAGTTTGTCGCTCAATCGTCGAGGGGGAAAAAACGGTGGTGGCAGGATCGCTTCCACTTGGATGTAAATTTAATCTCAAAACTTAGTGATCTGTCGGTGGAGATGGATAAATAAG
Organism: Aedes albopictus; assembly: GCF_035046485.1. Lineage (NCBI taxonomy): Eukaryota > Metazoa > Arthropoda > Insecta > Diptera > Culicidae > Aedes > Aedes albopictus. Next base: position 52,607,463 of record NC_085136.1, read on the forward strand.
AGAAGTTTATTTATTTCTTTGTATTTTGTAGTACTCCGGGCCTCAGCTTTCGTTAGTAGACATGTTTTTGGTGTTATTGCCAATCTGTTTCGTGCACACCGTGCAATATCCTCGGCTAGCAAAAAGCCCCAAGATTGATCCCAACACGGCATTGAAACAAAAAAGTGCTGCCGTCCACGCCTGTGTCGCTCTTCCGAGAGCTCGTTTCCAACTATCTGGACATAGGCGAAAATCTGAACGTACCCGATGACTTCTTGCAAAGCAAAATACAGAGCTGCATGTGGCGGCGACACCTAATCAAACTGAGAATAACAGACTGTCTGCAGTACATGCTGAAGGAGGAAGGCATACAGAGCCTCTGGCGGAATAGCTTCATCAACGTCTCAAAATTAGGACCAAGTGCCCCTAGCACTGCGCTCTTCCATACACTGATCTTGCTGGATCACACATTGGAACCGAACAATCAACAGGACCAATTTTGCTTCACAAATGAGACTTGTGCTCTGTTGCTGCAATGTCTGTCGCGCAATAAAACCAGAACACAGTCTGCAACACCACCGGCGTATTTCGGAACAACGTCTGGTGATGTGATCATAGACGTAGAATTCTAGGTCAGAAGACCGGGTTTTTATAAAAAAAAATAACTTTATTCACAAATCCTAACTTAATTACATGCACTCACTACACTGACACTAATTGATTAAAATAAAACTTAACTCGAAGTACTGCAAGCAAAGACTAACTCGTTCGATTGAAGATCGAACCCTATTTAATACCTAAACTTGTCCACTCTGCATTATTCGGCCGGCGTAGTCGGGCTCCTCCGGAAATGCTGACGGTGGCTTGGCGACAACGGTGCACCGCGGTAGCGTGATCGATGACGTTGATGGTGGCGTGGTTGCTGTTCGTACTTTGGACCCTTGTACTCAGCATAAATGTGGCGATCCGTTGCATAACTGTAGTTCTACCGGTGGAGACGATGAGGCCAATGCCAATGATGTCCTGAAGGAAGCCGGAATGAATAAGCTTCCTCAAAAGAAAAGCAGGTAAGTCTTGCGGTGCCGTCTAAAAAAACTGTGTATCCTAATAGCATGATTTTTTAGATTTCCAAACTGAGCAAGACGATTAGAAAGAATCGGTCAAACAGGAGCTCAAACAAGTGCTGGAAAAGTGGACCCTAGATCAGTATATTTACTAAGTTCCATTAGCAGCGCATAGATGTGCAGTTTTTCCAAGTGATTGCAAATCGAAAACTAATGCAGAAGTAAGAGTCGATTTGATCCAAGTTTTTGCGTGAATCAGTTTGCCCGGATAGAACTCACCGGTGGAATCTTTGGTATTGCAACTAGTGGAAGTGGTTAATTCACACGGATAAGGAATCGAAGAAGAGTACGTGCTATGCCGGAGTTGCTTCAGTTACGCAAGATCGACGTTTAAGAGTGAAATGGCCTCCTTGAAGGTTTTCGCCGTAGATCGCGGATTCATAGCCAAGTTGGACGTCTACGTATTAAAAGAGAAAGGAGCTGATTATAAGCCAAGAAACTACGAAACCAGCTGCCCTTCAGCATATTCACCTGACTTACCAACGTAGAATGATCGCCGTTGATATCCATGCACACGATTCATCTGTCGTACGATCCGGACGAATGCAAATTACATTAAATGCGCTCGATCAGTTCCCTCGAACAATCGGACGAATACTGGGAGCTCGACTGGTAGCGGCAAAAAGATTGTTGTTGGAACTTTTACTTGAGTGTTAATAAATAAATAAAAGAAATTTACATAATATGTTATGACATATTACATTTAAATTGTACAAATTAATGCACGGGTTCTCTGAATCCTTATCACATTCTTTGCATCATTTCCACTACGTGTGTCCAATTTTCATGCAGTGGCACAATTTAGAGCAAGATTTTTGTGAAACTTGTGGAGTTCTGTCTAGAGGAGGTCAAATTCAAAACTAAACGTGTTTGCGTCACTTGGCGCAGTTTTGATTATGTGTGATTAAATTCCTGAATAGTCTAGAAACTATTTCAAAGTTTTCATATAAACAGTTTTAGTTGAAAAGTGGATAAGTAATGCGTCACCTCGCAACTTCAGAGGACTTGGTGATCCAGCTTTGATTATTTGTGATTGAACTCTTGAATACTTTGGTAAATATTTTAAAGTTTTCATATTAAGGCGAAACTGGAAGCATTTTCTCATTTTTTTGGTTTTTGATTTTTTATTAAATAACGAAGCAATATTTTCAAAATCGGTTTTCGTGCACATGTAGAGTATGGATCAAGGTATCTTCTGAATTTTTTTGCGGTGGAAAATGTTTTCCATTTTTGCAAAAACCATTTTTTTGTGAAATTTCGTTCAAAAATGGTTTCTGCAAAAACGAAAAACATTTTCCACTACATAAAAAAATCAGAAGATACCTTGATCCATACTCTACATGTGCACGAAAACCGATTTTGAAAATATTGCTTCGTTATTTAATTAAAAATCCAAAACCAAAAAGTGAGGAAATGCTTCCAGTTTCGCCTTAATAGTTTGAGTTAAAAAGTAGATAAGTAATGCGTCACCTCGCAACTTCAGAGGACTTGGTGATCCAGTTTTGATTAAACTCCTGAATAGTTTAGAAAATATTTCAAAGTTTTCATATAAACAGTTTGAGTTAAAAAGTGGATAAGTAATGTGTCACCTCGCAACTTCAGAGGACTTGGTGATCCAGTTTTGATTATTTTTGATTAAACTCCTGAATAGTTTAGAAACTATTTCAAAGTTTTAATATAAAGAGCTAGAGTTGAAAAGTAGATGAGTAATGCGTCACCTCGCAACTTCAGAGGACTTGGTGATCCAGCTTTGATTATTTGTGATTGAACTCTTGAATACTTTGGTAACTATTTTAAAGTTTTCATATTAATAGTTTGAGTTAAAAAGTAGATAACACAAAGCGTACAAATTTCGACATGTGTGAAACGTATTTGGTTTAGAATTGAACGATAGCTTCGGCAGACTCGGATTTTCGGATATTTTATATAGCCCAGCAAAACAGCCCCCCCCCCCAGTTTTTTTTAATAACTTTACACAAAATTATTAAATTTATATAGTAAACACAGAAACCTTTCATGGTTACGTTGACCTGAATGGGGATGTCTATGATGATGTATGACTTGTAGGTCGTTTGGAAAGTGGAATGATAAATCTTCAATAGCCATGATCGCCAGAAGAAACTGCAAGATATGAAAAAAACGAATAAATTTTACAATGGAAGTGCATCTCCCACTTGGAACTTAGGGAACCCTTAAAAATCTTGAAAGAAGAAATCCCTGGACGAAATTCTGAAGGAATCGCAGAAATAACACATGGAGGATTCCCTAAAGGAATCCCTGGAGATATCTCTGAAGGGATTCTTCGAGGAATCCATGAAGGAATTCCTGAAAGAACTTCTGAAGGAATCCGTCAAAGAGTTACTGGATTAATCCCTGAAGATACTTCTGGAAAAATCTCTAAAAGAACTCCTTGAGGAATTTTGAAGGAACTCTTGGATAAATCTCTAAAAGTATCCCTTTAAAGTATATATGGAAGAATGCCTGGAGTAATCCCAGAAGAAACTAATTTAGGAATCCCGAAAGAACTCCAAGAGATATCCCTTAAGGGACTCCTGAATGTTCTCCAGAAGTAACTCTAACAGGATTCCCTGAAGGTATTTCTCGAGGAATCGCCAAAGGAACTCCTAGAGAATTCCCTGAATAAACTCTTGAAGGAAGCCCTGGAGTAATCCCTGAAGAAATTCCTGGATAAATCACAGAAAGGATATTTGGAAAAATGTGTGAAGGAATTCCCTACGGAATATTTGAAAGAACTCCTGAGTAATATTTACGCGCATTTACATGCCTGCAGAACTGTTCGAGAAATCTCTGAAGGAGCTACTGGAGGAATTCCTGAAGAAACTCCTAGGGGAATCCCTAAAGGAACATCTCGAGGAATACCTAAAGGAACTCCTGGAAAACGCCTCGAAGGAGTGCCGGAAAAAAGTTCTCGACAAATCGCTGGATGAACTGGTATCAAGTTGGTCATTAAACAGTCATATATCTGATAAAAAGTTGTAAAATATAAATAAGTCATTCTAAAAGTTATCAAGATCCATGACCCACCTCCTATCCTACCTTGTTACTGTTGTTGATTTTCACCGTTCCGGTCCGGTTCCACCAAACCTATCACTTCATCCTCACAATCCTATAGACTCGGAGACTGACTTTTCAGCCTTCTTGGACTGAACACCATTCGTCACGATCCATCCCCTTATAGTAAGGAGCGTATCCATCAGAAAGGGTGTGCAAATTGAAGAACAAATGGGTTGTTGAGAGGATATTCTTGGAGGATTGCCGCTTCCAGATGCTAGGTAATTTGTAAGAGATATTCGGATCGAGGACTGAAACTACTTCTTCGTAGCTTATGAAGGAATCTCCTGGCAGATCTCGTTCAGTCTGAGAAAGGCAGTTTCGATCAGCGAATTTGGTTGCTGCATTTGGCCATCCGTTTTCTCTTAGACGTTGTCCTGTTTCCACCGTACCTATGCACCCCGCATAAGTCATCGCAACGGCAGTGCGCTTGATCCTCCCTCCACATCGTGTAAACACTACAGCAGGCCGTACTTTTCGTTCTTCTGAAAAAAAAACAAAAATGTGTGTAGCAAAACTACAGCTAATCAACCGTATAAAAAGTACAAACCTGTTAGTTCCATCGAAAACCACGACGCATTGCCGTCGTCAGATTGAATGTAGGTATTCGCCGCCGAGTCGTTTGGATCCTGTTGGCCAATATTTACCTAGAGCAGGTCTTTCCGTTCTGCTGATAATGGAAACGATTGCAGTTTGTCCTGATCCAGTCGATGCGGTCGATGCAGTTTGCGCAGTTTGACGTTACCAAATGTAAATAAACATTTCTGAATAGGGCTCCCAGGTGTTTCTCATTTTCTGAGAGGTGAAAAAAAAGATCACCATGTTAAGGTAACCAAAAACTACTTCGCATGCTGGTTTTTAATTAAAAAAGTGGTGAAATTCTCGGTTTTTGAAAATTTGTAAGAAATTCAGGAGCGCATAGAAAAAAATCCGAAGGCGGCAATAATCATCACAAGCAATTGTCTTTAGAAGAAAAATACAAAAAAGGGGGGTTAGGTCAGACGGGAATGGTCTATTCTGAGAAATTGCTTCTGAGATTCTACGCGATTTTATTTTGGAAGTTGTTCCTGTAACTCCGTCAGAAATATTTCCTGGGGGAACCCAGAGAATTCAAAGATTCATGTACGGATTGTTTCAGATCTTTTTCCAGGGATTTTTTTTTTCAAGAGTTTTTCCAGAAATTGTACAAAAATGCCTGGAAAAATTCTTGAAAGAGTCTCTGAAGAAAATTATCAAGTCCCTGGATGATTGTCTGAAGGAAACCCCTCTTCAAAATACTTCTTGTTATGACTTTGAAGATTGCTAGGTGAAATTCTTGAAAATTTTCTGGAGTGATTTGGAGAAATTTCTAAAGCATAACCGGAAAAAAGTATTAAAGAAAACCTGGAGTAAGGTCTGAATAAACCTAAGCAATACCTGGAGGAACGTCTGGAGTAACCTCTGGAGAAGTTTTTAGAATCTCTTGAGAATTTTCTGGTGAAAATTTGAGAAAAACTCTGCATTTATGCAATAAGACTTGCGGAAACTCTAGAGAAATTGCAATAGTAATTCCTATCAAAGTTTCAGGAAATGATCTCCGAATCTCTGTCATTTTTTTCCTGGACTTGCATTCAAGAAATCTTTGGATGAACTCCTTAAGAAACATTCCAGAAATTTCTGGAATTCTTGAGAAATTTTCAGAAGAACTGTGGTGGGAAATTATTACAAAAATGTTTGAAGAAACACATGCACGAACTTTCGTAGCAATCCTTGAAGGAATTTTCTAAATAATCGCTTGAAGGAAATTCCCAAATAATGCATCACGCCTTTACACCTGTGTCTATATGGGCCCAATTAATTTTGTAAGGAAATTTTACACAAAATGATTCAGGAAATGCCTCTTTGAGTTTCTTCGAAAACTTCTCCATAATTGTCTTCAAAAACATCTCTAGAGAATGCGTGTAATCAGTTTTGTACCTTTTAATTCGAAAAGTAAGTCAAGATCCTCTAAAGATTCCAATATTTTTGCAAGGGTTGCTCTAGAACACCTTCTATGGACTTTCTCGGAAATTCCTCTCTGGATTCTATCAGATTTTTTTTCTGGGTATTCTTTCGAAAAACATTCAATGGATTCTTTCGGAAATTCCTCAAGAAAATCGGAAATTCAGAATTTCTTCAGAAATTGCTCCGATGCTTCCAACAACAGTTCTTCTAGACATTTCTTAAGAAAATTCTTAAAGAAATGACTCCATTAAGCATGCTTAATCAACAATGCTTTCTTCATAAAGTATTCCAGGGATTCCTCAAGAAATTCCTCCAAGGATTGCATCAGAAGTTTTCAAGTTAATCTTACAGAAATTATTCAAAGATTCTGTTTGGAAATCTTTCATATTTATTCCATTTTTTTATTTAATACTTTACAATATCTTACAGAAACTCCTTCAGAAACATCTGCAAGATCCTGTAGTCGGATCGGAATTAAATTTTTTTCAGCAATATGTCCACGAACAATGTTTTTCTAGAAATTCCTCTGAAAATATCTCAATAGATTCTTCCAGGAATTTCATCTGGAATAATAAGGAGTTTTTAATATATAATAATATATATCGTAAGTTCAACCAGTTACATCTTCATCAGATAATTAAACTGTTTTTATTATGATCAGATAGAACTAAGACCGTTTGCACGCCATTTCAACAAGGAGATGCACTGGAAAGAAATAAGTTTTACTACACCGCTTTTTATATTTCCATAAGAACTGTTGACCAGATTATGAAAGAACATTCAAATAAAACTCCTAGGGGACAATACTAAAGTTATTTCTATAGGGGCATACAGGGGCGCACAAAACAAAGGTCTCAAAAATTCCTTCATCAATTCTTTCAAGAATCTGCACGAGAACTCGTTCAGGAAATCATCCTTGGATTTCTTCACAAATGCTTTCAGTGCTTCCTTCAGAAAATCAAAAGTTCAGAATTTCTTCCGAAATTTTTTCACTGATTTCTCTAGAAAATATTTCACATACTCCTAGAGTAATTCTAGGAGAAATTTTTCAAGGGATTCTTAAAAATAATTCCCTGAAGATTTATCCAGAAATTCTTTTTGAGATACCTTCATAAATTTGCCCAAGAATTCCATTAAGAAATCTTCTATCGATTGCTTTCAAAATTGCTCCATGGATTATTTCAGGAGGTTCCCTTCAGAAATTTCCTTGAGAATTTCTCAAGAAATTAATTCAGGAATTAATTTCTCCTGAAACTCCGTCAGTGATAACTTAAGAAATTCTTCCAGCGATTCGTTAAGCAAACCCTTCCAGGGATTGCTTAACAAATTTCCACAGGGATTGCTTCAGAAATTATTTCAAAAAATCTTTCAAAAATTCTTTCAGTGGTTGCTTCGAAAAACAGAGATTCATTCAGAAATTCGTTCAGGAAGGCCAAGAGATTTGTTAAGGAGTTGCTCTTAGAATTCCATTGGAAATTCCCATCAGAACTTCTACAGAACGGAACTGTCCAGGAACATCTACAGGGATTTATCCTACAGAGATTGTTCCGGAAATTCCTATGAGAATTCTTTAAAAAATTGCTTCTGAGATTCCTACAGAAATTTCTACACGATTTTATTTTTGAAATTGTTCCTGTAACTCCATCAGAAATATTTCCTGGGTTCCTTCAAAGATTCATGTACGGATTGTTCCAGATATTCCTCCAGGGTTTTGTTTTTCAAGAGTTCTTCAAAAAATTGCCCAAACATTTCTGCATGAATTCTTGAAAAAACTGAAGGAAATTTTAAAGAAATCCCTGGATAATTGTTTGAAGGGATCCCTTCTTTAAAAAAAAACTTTTGATTTAACTTTGGAGACTCTTAGAAGGAATTCTTGAAAATTTTCTGGCGTGATTTTTGGACAAACACTCCTAGGAAAGTACCCGAAGAAACTCTTTCAGACACCTCCTTGATTCCAAGAAGAAAAAAATGAGAAACTTTTCAAGGATCTATAAATGTTATTTCAAATAAAAATTGCTTGAGATATTTTTGAAAGGGGTCCTGAAGATAAATACATCAATAAATTTCTCAGGTAGCCTTGGAGGAATTTCTGAAGAAATTCTAGGAAGAACTTCTAAAGATAACTCTGGAGGAATTCATAGTAGAAATATATAATTTTTTAGGGAGAATTACATAACAATTTCTGAAGAAAAATTCCTGAAGAAAATCCTGCAGAAACAATAAACACCATGGAAAAAAATTTAGAGAACCTCTGAACGAATTTCTAAAAAAATAAATGAACTTCTGAAAGAATACCTGGAAGAACTGGGGAACCCTCTGCAGGTTTTCATAGATCGATGATAGTTTTTATTGATAAATCCCAAAGAATAGTAATTCCTGTTGAATCTTTTGAGAAATTTCTAAAGCGTCACCGGAAAAAAATGAAAGTATGTACCTGAAATAAGGTCTGAACAAACTCTAAGCTATCGCTGATGAAATACCTGGAGAATCCTCTGGAGGAACTTTGAGAATCTCTTGAGAATTTTTCAATGAAAATTCTAAATAAAAACGTGAGGGAATCTCTGAATATATGGAATAAGACTTAAGGAAACTCTACTAAAATTTCAACAATTATTCCTGAAAGAGTTACAGAAAAAACCTGAATTTCTAAAAGAACCCCCTAGAGGAATGTTTGAATGCATCTCTGAAATAATCTCCGAATCTCTGTCGTTTTTTTATTCCTGGATTTGCATAACGAAAATCTTTGGAGCAACTCCTTAAGAAACATTGGATAATTTTTAGAATTCTTGAGAAATTTCCAGAAGAAATGTGATGGAAAATTCTTGCAGAACTTCCGTAGCGATCCTTGAAGGAATTTCCTGAATAATCGCTAGAGGAATTCCGGGAAGGATTTCCGAACGAACCTTGCTTGAGTTATTCTTGGAAGTCCTATAAGAATCTTCTTTCTATAAAAAAAAACAAAAAAGTTTTGATAAATCTTGAAAGAATCCCCAAAGGAATAAAATTCCTGAGCAGTACAGGAGAAGGAATAAATTATAAAATATTTGTTGGAGGAATCTCTAGAAGAATTTTTACTGAAATCATAGAATGAACACCTGCAATGACACCCCCCCTCGCAATAATTACAGCAAATTAAAAATCATAACAATTTCAGTCATTTGAAATCATTCCTATGGAAGCTTACAAGTATAGGGAGCGATGGAATTTGGAAATCTTGAGTATCCTGAGCAGCAACCGATCAGTTTCTTTTGATTTTTATTCCAGTAAACATTATAATGATTCTGGGTTGGTGAGCTTGTTCCATGTTATTTACAAAAAGTAAATGGACATACTCGGTATCGACTTACTTTATGTCTCGTTAAAAGGGCCAATTTCTAAAAATTCCTCTGGATTTCGTCTTGCGTTTCGTAATGCCCAATTTACTTCTAAAATGTTTGCAAAATGCTCTTTGAGATTTTTTACTGAACTTCCAAGACCTTCGTATCGTATTTTTTCCAATGTCAAATTAGAATGGAGAAAACATCTCACAGTGAATACTTTAGCGAGCAGCTCCATAGCTATCCTAAACCAATTAAAGTTCTGTGGCCCGAAACACTACATCCACTGAAACTTCCCCAACTAAACTCATTCCGACTAAGATGTAGTTCAAAGTTTGCAACGCCTTCCCTCGTCAAACATGGTTCTTAACCGGCTCAATCAGTCCAAAGTCACCGAACCATCAAAGAAGCCAAAAGATCTGTTCTTCTTCTCCCGTCGCTGCCATCCGTCCACCACTAATGGTGTCAAACACAAACACCGAGCTTAAGTTGTTTGTCTAACTGTGAGCAACTGGAGTAGTTGTGCTGCTGAAGCAAGTTTACTCAAACCCATCCAACCCCATTCCGGAGCTCGTTAGGATGACCACTTGAAACCGAGAGACCACCATTTGGAGAGCAGCGAGCGGTCAAACGAAGTGTGCCCGTTCCCGATTCCGAGCCGAGCTTGAAGTGCACCACGTACTTTACATTACACAACTTTTACAACCGGGGCAGCTCGCAAACAAGTCGCAAAAATTTGTTTGAATTCACACTTCAGTCCTGTCCTGGCAGCCTTCAGTTCGGACAGTAGGAGGAGGGAGTTCCCTCCTCAGCTCGACTCGGTTGGTGTGAAGTCGTTTCTCCGCAGGGGTGCCCCCTTCCCGAGTGGGAACGAGTGCTGCAAGTCATGAAACTTTAATGAAGCACCTTGTGTTTACGATGGCATCGACTAAGTGAGAAAAACTTGCTGAAACTGACAAACTGTGAGCTAGCTGCTGCCAGCGTGCCACCGCACCGGATCCATTGCATTGTGGCGTGCGACGGGGCTTGCGGGAACGCAATGGCTTACAGCGTGGGAATACACTGATTTACAGAATGATGTGACTTAGTAGGGTTAAGGGACTTCTCTGAGAAATCATTTTCCCTTGAAGTTTCTTGGAAATTGTCAGAAGTAAGGGTAGGCTAAGTCATTTCCAACAAAAGGTACTGACATTGTTGAAGTATTGATTCAGGGAGATTCCCGGAGGAACTCCTGAAGAGATTCCCGGAGGAACTCCTGAAGGGATTCCCGGAGGAACTCCTGAAGGGATTCCCGGAGGAACTCCTGAAGGGATTCCCGGAGGAACTCCTGAAGGGATTCCCGGAGGAACTCCTGAAGGGATTCCCGGAGGAACTCCTGAAGGGATTCCCGGAGGAACTCCTGAAGGGATTCCCGGAGGAACTCCTGAAGGGATTCCCGGAGGAACTCCTGAAGGGATTCCCGGAGGAACTCCTGAAGGGATTCCCGGAGGAACTCCTGAAGGGATTCCCGGAGGAACTCCTGAAGGGATTCCCGGAGGAACTCCTGAAGGGATTCCCGGAGGAACTCCTGAAGGGATTCCCGGAGGAACTCCTGAAGGGATTCCCGGAGGAACTCCTGAAGGGATTCCCGGAGGAACTCCTGAAGGGATTCCCGGAGGAACTCCTGAAGGGATTCCCGGAGGAACTCCTGAAGGGATTCCCGGAGGAACTCCTGAAGGGATTCCCGGAGGAACTCCTGAAGGGATTCCCGGAGGAACTCCTGAAGGGATTCCCGGAGGAACTCCTGAAGGGATTCCCGGAGGAACTCCTGAAGGGATTCCCGGAGGAACTCCTGAAAGGATTCCCGGAGGAACTCCTGAAAGGATTCCCGGAGGAACTCCTGAAGGGATTCCCGGAGGAACTCCTGAAGGGATTCCCGGAGGAACTCCTGAAGGGATTCCCGGAGGAACTCCTGAAGGGATTCCCGGAGGAACTCCTGAAGGGATTCCCGGAGGAACTCCTGAAGGGATTCCCGGAGGAACTCCTGAAGGGATTCCCGGAATAAATCCTGAAGGGATTCCCGGAGGAACTCCTGAAGGGATTCCCGGAGGAACTCCTGAAGAGCTTCCGGGTGGAATTCTGGACGGAACTTGTAGGCGAATTACCGATGGAACTTCTTGAATAAATGGCGGGGAACTGCTTTATACTCCTGATGAGACTCGCGTAGGAATTACCGGTTGAACTCACAGGAATCGTGGAGACATTCCCAGGTAGAACTTCTGCTGGCATTCCCGAAGAAATCCAGGTGCTACTCCTGGAGAAATTTTCGGTGAATCTCTTAGAGAATTAGTTTTTCTGTAATTTCTCATTCTGTGCATTTGGTTTTTAGAAACTTCATAAAACAAGCTTTACAATTTCCTCAGAAAATTGGAAATTTTGATGAAATTTCGCCAGGCATATCTTCGCGGATTTCTCCGAGGATTCCTTCAGGAAATCTTTCGTTGATCCCTTTAGAAAATTCATAGTTTCCTTAAGGAAGTTTTTGGAATATTATCCCAAAATATAATTTAGAAACTTAGTTTTAAAAAAACCTTTACTGAATTACATCCCATATATCTCTCACTGGATTCCTATAGTGAATTCTCCAGGAGTTCCTTTTGGAACGTCTTCTACGATTTTGTTTTTAAAAGTTTTTTTAGCACATCTAACATGGATTGCTTGAGAATTTCTGTTAGAGGATCCATTAGAAATTTCACAAAGTTTTCTAGAGATAAACTAAAAAATATAAAATGTTTTAAAAAGCTTTCCATGTCTTTCTTCTGGTTCTTTTCGAAGATACTTTAAGAATTCCTTTCGGAAAGCTATCTATGAATTTATTTCGAAAGTTCTTTAGAACATCTTTCATAAATCGTTTCAGAAATTCCTTTGGAATTTTCGTTAAAGGATCCTCCACAAAAATCTCCAAAAGTTCTCGTAGAGAAACTTTTATGGGTTTTCTTAAAAATCCTCCATAGATTTGTTTTATTTGGTGTCCATACTAGTATTTTTTCAGTCTCCAGTAAGCCTAGTGGTTAAGACTATGGAACACCAATCCGAAGACGGCGGGTTCGATTTCGGTCGGGAAAATTTTCTCGACTCTCTGGGCATAGTGCATCAATGTACTTGCCTCACAATGAACAAATTAATGCAATGGCAGGCAAAGAAAGCCCTTCAATTATTAATTATGAAAGTGCTCTTAGAACACTTAGTTGAAGAGAGGCAGGCTAAGTTCCAATGCGAACGTAGAGTCATAAATAGGAGGAAGAAAAAGACTAGTATTCTTTCAAGAAATCATCTACGGATTTTTTTCAGAAATTTCTCCAACTATTCATTAAGAAAATCTTCCACAGACTCCTGTACAAATTTTCCCAAATACTCTTTCAAAAATTTTCCTGGACATTTCTTCAAAAACTCCTAATGAAATACCCCCATAAATATGTCCAAGAATTCCAAATTCAAGCAAATCTTCAATGGATTTCTACTAAAATGAATCCAAGAATTCTTTCATTAATAACTCCAGCAATTCGGTCTTGAATTCTTCCCAGATTCTTCCCAGCAACTCCTCCAGAGATTTTTTTTAGAAATTCTTTCAGGGTTTCTTTAAGAGATTTCGAAAAGGCGTCCCTTTATATGAAGGGGATTTCATGGATTTCTCAAAGAATTATTTTTTTAGAAGCTAAAGTAATTGCAAAAGAAGCGATACTCAATTTTTCGCGATTCGTTTAAAAAAATCGGAAATTTCTCACCGGATTTTTGTTAAGAATGTTGTACTGTAATTTCTTAAAAAAAATTGTTAAGGCTCCTCAATAAATTCTTTCAGTTGTTTCTTCAGAGTATTTTCCAAATATTTGTTCAGACGTTCTTTAAGGTATTTTTTCAAAAAGTTAACTACAGATATGTTCAGGAATTGCTCTTGAAAATGAATATTCTGGACACACTGGTGTAAGTGTATAAGCTAATCAATCCAGAAAATACTACTGTAATTATTCTAGAGATTCTTGCGAAGTTACGCATAGTGATTCAGGCAGGAATCTCTGGGGGAAAGATTCCAGCAGAAGTTCATACAAAGATAAGTTCGGGTTTCCTTCAGATACTCCTGTATTACCCCAGAAATCTATCCGGCATTTCCTCTGAAGAAAACTCTAGTAATTTCTCCACGGATCCTATAAGATATTTTTTCAAAAATATGTCGAATGAATTTGTTCGAAATATCTTAATAGTTATTGCTAGGGATTATTGCAGACGCGTATCCATGTCCAGGTATTTGGTGTTTTTTTTCTTAATTTGGCCACAAATTTCTCTAAGAATACCCCCAGAAATTTCTCCAAGAATTGTGAGAAAGGATTTCTCTAGGATTTTTTTTCTTCAATATTTTTATCTATAAACTTCACCACAAATTTCCCGGGAAATTTCTTCAGATAGGATGCCTTCAAGAATTTCTTTGGTATTTTTTCAAATAATTCTTCAGAGATTCAGAATTGCTTCAGGAACTTCAGCAAAGGATTTCTTCAAAAGTTTTTCCATTGAGTTTTCTGTATAAATCCTACATTGCTTCGGAAATTCTTCCCACGATTTCTCGAAATTTCATAAAAATTACTGAAGATTTTTTCAAGGAATTCCTGATGAAATTTCTTAGAAATCCACGGCGGATTGTCTCAATAAATCCCTTGAAACTTCTGGAGATACCTTTGGAATTTTTTTTATCCATTCCTGGACAATATTTCCTGAGGCGATTTCTGAAGTTATCTCTCGAGGAGTTCCTGGATGATTTCCTGCCCAAGTGACTTTTTGATAACCAATTGGTCATGTAGAGGTTTTAATAATCGTCAAAAAGGTTTAGGGAGCATCCATCAAGTACGTTACGGGGGGAATTTTTACCCTCTCCCTTCGTATGAGTTTTTCCTGCACTAAATACATTGTTTGTCCCTTTCCCCCTAAGACCGTGACGTACTTAATGGATGGCCCCTTATACCTTCTGTTTTGATTCTGCAATGGTTCTAGGAGCCCGAAAATAAAAAATAACCTAGATTTTTAGAAAAAAAAAATAATTGGAGACTTACAGTGGACCTCCACAAGGAATTCCAAGAAAAGAATGCTTGGAGAAAAATAACTGTAGAAAATGCAGTAAAACGTACTGGTGCAATTCTTGAAAAACTGCTTTCAACAAATTTCTGTACGATTCCTGGAGGGTCTTCTGATTGAATTCTTGTAAGAACTTCTAGAGATACCACTGAAGGTATTCTCAGAAAATTATCTTATACAGTTTTTGGAGGGTTTTGTACACAAAAATCCTTTAGCTACTACCTGGAAAAATGATTTAAAGGAAATCCTGCAGAAACAAAAAACAAGTCTTTAAGGAATTCTTTAGAGAACCACTGAAGAAATGAATTTTTCAAGGAATCTTTAGAATAATACCTGAAAGAACTGAAGAACCCTCTGCAGGTCTTCAGATAAATTTCTGTGAAAATTCCATGAAAAATTCTATGGAATAGATTTCGGGATAATTTGTGCAAGATTTGGATATCTGTAAAATAATCTTTTGAAGAAACATTTCGAGGAATTCTTCAAGAAACTTCTGGAGATATTCCTGGAAGTGTTTCTTGAAAAATTTGCGAAGAAATCCCAAAAAAAAAACGATGTATGGAGATTTCTGTCTCAATAGGGTTAAAGCCGTTTACTTTTCAACTGATTGCTTCCAGCTGGTGCCAGCAGTGAAAAGTTCGGACAAGAACCTTTATAGCAATCAGCTCTTGACGCTGA
The DNA here is from genome assembly GCF_035046485.1 of Aedes albopictus. Taxonomy (NCBI): domain Eukaryota; kingdom Metazoa; phylum Arthropoda; class Insecta; order Diptera; family Culicidae; genus Aedes; species Aedes albopictus. Next base: position 52,622,716 of record NC_085136.1, read on the forward strand.
AAGCCCGGCGGCGACACCATCACTTGTATTCAATCCATGGTCTGTGCTACTCTCGGTTGTCAACTTTCTCAAATCCTCTCCTCAAGCTCATGGAAGCATGGTAGTCAAGAACTTGTCACACGGGAAAAAAAAACCCACTGGCATGAGACAAAAATTGAAAAATTCCTATTTAGAAGAACACGTGCAGAAGTGCTGTTCTACCAGAAAACAGCCTGAACAGGTTCGCGGCTTGGCTCAAAAGTTTGCTTAACGATTCTAATCCGTGAATCACCAGATGAAAAAAAGAATATTGAAATTTTACATGCAAAAACCCTTTTATTTCCCCCCAAATCAACTTAAATCTAAATGGTTGTACTTATCTGCTAGTGTTGTAAATGTGTAGAAGTATATAAGTGTATCCCAACGGCGAAGTCATTGGGCCCCGGACGGTGTCCACCGGAGCTACCCACGTGACGCCACGGCACGACTGCGGTCCGCACATGCAGTTTGTCGACCTTGGCCTTCACCGGATCTTCCTCGACGACACTTTCGGTGGCATTAACAAATAAGCCTAGGGTGGGATCAATGCGTATATAAGTTTCTTGGCCACTTCACTATAATCCAACTTCTTACCGATCTCATTTCAAGCACTTTTAAACTACTCCAAGCTACGCATGCTATGCATGCAAAGTTCCGATAAAAAAAATAATCTAACAACCCCAGAGGGGACTTAATCTTGTTCACTGCACTTGTTAAAAGAAATACTAATAGGCACAATACTGTGTTCTTTGGTGCAGCACGGGTCGATCGGAACTGATCGTAGAAAAATTGGCTTAGAGGATTGAACTCAGATCTCATACGGATCGATATTCACCACTGCACGATGGAAATGTTGTTCGGCAATTGAGTGGTATCAGTTTTAGTACAAAACGATCGATACTGAGTTATGTGCTTGAATATCGGGTTTCCAGGTAGCCAGAATTCTGAGACCGGCCTAATGGTCTGTTGTCCCACCGCCTAGACAGGTAGTTACTCATTTGAGTATTTCGCCGATCTACGATCGGCTATCGACGATGGGTTCTGTGGTTCTGTTGGTAGGTGTTCTGCAGTACAAAATTGAGAACCCCAACATTCTTTTTGGTCTGGGATCATCCATTCCACGGCTTTATGTATAAAAATCTGTCGCATGCTATTTTGTAGCAGGTGACAAACTGTCAAATCGTATGAAAAAATTCGCGAAAACTGTTAACTGTTGGAAAACGGGAAAGTTTTGTGAAAAGTTAGTGAATAGAAATCAAGAATGGTTTGTGTTTACTTAATCCTCCGGGACACATTCTTGACCGAGAAAATTCTACTTTACTACCACACAAAAAAGAGCTATCTCTTATATATTTAGTTTGGAATGTCAATCTATTACACGGGTTCCCAACCGGTGGTCCGCGTCCCCCGGGGGGCCGTGAAGCCAGTCTAGGGGGGCCGCAATGTTACCAAAACAATTGTTAAATTTTTATTCTATTTTGTGCAAATTTTACCAATTTTTAATTTTGTATACCGCTACAACCAAAAGGAACAATTTAAGGAACAAATTTTCAGTATAAAACGCCTTCAGAAGAAAAAAAAAATTCGGCTGCGCCGCTATTTTCCAGCTACGACTTAAATTTAATGTACATGACATTATTTTTACGAAATGTGAGTGTCGTATAGAAAAAAGTTTCATTGTTCGTCGAAAATCCCTACCACAGTAAATTTCTGGTTTCGTCACTGTACCCAAAAAACTCGATTTCGTTCATTTAATTTATTTTTTTTTTCAAAAATTTTCATTGGGCCGCAGATGTGTTGACAATTCTTAAAGGGGGTCGCCACCACAAAAAGGTTGGGAACCCCTGATCTATTAACAAAATTAACTCCAAATTGTAAAAGCACGTTGCGCTATTAAATTAAAGGCCATATTTAGATTCCACTATAATTGATCTACCGAGAATAAACAGCTATTTATTGAAGAAGTAGCCAAAAGACAGTTGTATTGTAGGACATATCGCCAAAGGATTGGATCAGAGAATCAAGCATGGATTTGACGGTTTGACAGCTTCCCTTGGATGAAGTACAGCTCTTCTCATTCTCTCTCTCTCTTCTTGGCGTAACGTCCTCATTGGGACAATGCCTGCTTCTCAGCACGAGCACTTCCACAGTTATTAACTGAGAGCTTCCTCTGCCAATGACCATTTTGCATGCGTATATCGTGTGGCAGGCACGAAGATACTCTATGCCCAAGGAAGTCAAGGAAATTTCCTTTACGAAAAGATCCTGGACCGACCGGGAATCGAACCCGTCACCCTCAGCATGGTCATGCTGAATACCCGCGCGTTTACCGCCTCGGCTATATGGGCCCTCAATTCTTCTCATTCAGTTATGGCAAATAATAAATTCCAACTCTTCAATTTCACCTTTATGGTTAGTTTCCACTTCGTACGTACTGTCAAAAAGACATGACAAGTTATGGTCAAATAATGATTCCGCTTAAAAATTACTTGAAAAGCTCACAGCTGGCAAGTAAGAATAAAAGTGCAACGCTAGTAACGCCTCTCGTGTAAATCAAATAGAACTGTCACTTTTCCACACGGAAAAAAGTCCGTGCTATTATTCCGTAAGACATCTCTCCATACTAGATCATACTTGCTGGAAAAGCTAAGTTTCCTGTTGCCAGGTAGAGCGCTCCAGTAAAATTTCACCTTTCACGTAAGTATGATCTAGTATGGGGAGATTCCTTACGGAATAATAACACGAACACGGACTATTTTTCCGTGCAGAAAAGTGACAGCTGTACTTGATTTGCACGGGAGACGTTACATTTTTTTTTCTAACTTGCCAGCTGTGAACTGCTCAAGTAATTTTGAAGCTAAACCATTACTTGACCATTACTTGTCCTATCGCATTACACCCAAACCTTTATTTAGGTAACGAGTCGGGACTGCCTAAATAGAATTTTTACCTAAACGGATTCATTACCTAAATGGAGTACAAGTTGCAAAGAAGTTTTAGAGGGAGAGTGACTAGGAGATTTAAAGGGGGTCATGCGGAGTTTCAGAGGGCTTTCACTCCCCTCAGGAGGGATGGCTTCGGATGGTTTTGGAGGGTCTGAGCTCAGAATTGTCATTCAGATGACTAGCTGGGCATGAAACACGAAAAACCCTGCAAAATTCCGCCAGACAGAAAAATATTGAATGTCGGGTCAATTTTTATCGTATGTTGGGCCACTGTTCGACCAACATCGAACAACTGTTGGGTCTATGTTGGGTTTTGTGGCCAAAATAAAAACAGGTGAATGATAGGTTGATGTCGAGTTTGACGTCAGAAATGATGGTGAACTCAATAAAATTCTAATTAGGTAACGGTACCTAAATGGAGGGACCTAAATAGATTTTACCTAAATGGATCCTACCTAAATGGTGGTTTTAGTGTACACAGTACGTACGAAGTGGAAACTAGCCAAAAAGGTGAAATTTCACTTAAGCGCTGTCCTTGGCAACATGAAACTTAGCTTTTATAACGCTTTTTCACTTGAGAATTATGAGTAAACAATGACGATGCTGAACATATGTAATCAGGGCCGGATCTAGGGGGGGGGGGCAGGGCACCCACATTTTAGGGGTCCCCACATAAACCTTTTTGCTTGCTAAACATTAACAAAAACAAAGAAAAGTTTATTTGCTCATGGCATTTGTACCTCCGAGGGGCCTCCACATCCGCTTTGGCCTCGGGCCCCCACAATCCTTAATCCGGACCTGTATGTAATGCTTGCCAGTCTTTTACTGCCACTGTCTCTCGGATAATTGACGGTTCACTCTGGCCGTCATCGGAGAGTGACCAGATGTGTTGTATCATCAGTGCCTGTTAGGATGTTACGCTAAGAAGGAAATCCTGCAACCATGGGGGGGAGGGGGGTGGGGGTTTGGAATGGTTAGTGAGCTCGTTTGAGAAGATATGTTTGAAGAATTTTTACTAAATAGCTTCCAATGGGAACTTTCCATTGCATTGGTACTCGTGCAACAAATTTTAAGAACCATTATAGTATAGCAACCGAAAATGCTCTCAATTGGGCGGCCCTCAGTGAAAAGCCATTCATAAGGGTTAGACTTGGTATAAAGTGAAACAGACGACTTCCACCACGCTCCTTACCCAAAATGCACCTCCTTCACAACCCCACCGGAACAAAAAAAAACTTTTCTCACCTTGCGCGAAAACTTTTCGATTCATATATTTCGCGAAAACCGGCAAGAGGCTGCAAAAAGGATTCGCTGTTGTTCCTTTGCTCGTGGTTGAGCCTTTTGTTTGGGTAAGGGAGGCCCATTGTTTTTTTTTCTTTGTCTCCCTTTTTTTTTGTGAAAACTTTTTCCAAAAGAAAACTAACATCCAGGCGACGGGTGAACACTAAATAAAGGCAGCTGCTGCTGCTGATGCTGTCTTGTTCGGTTTTCGTTCGGTGAACTGGTGCCACTAAGTTTTGATGGAAGCTGAAATGGTGAAGGAGGAATAGTCAGCGTGGGGTGCCAAAGTTGTGCCAAATTTGCATTTTCTTAAGCACAGCACCATGGGCGAGCTGATTAAGAACTTTGTTTCGGTGTTCCTCGCTGCCAAAGTAGTTGTTTCTAAATGAGGCCAGGTTTCGTCGTCGTTGGGGATGTGTGTGTGAAAGAAACACGGTGACATTATATGGATATGAGTATGGATTTTTCTGAATGCTAGAACATAGATAATGATAAAGATGTCATCGGGAATCGGGATAGACATATTTGCTTAAAGCTTTTGTCTTTTGAGAAATAGTTAGGGAAATACTAACTGTACTCCAGGTCAAGTACTAGTCGCTAGTTTGTCAGAAAATTCTAAAAAGACACTCTGGTAGTTTTACTGGAGAAAGCTCAAAATTAATTCTTGAGAGTATTGTGTTATCGTTTCCTGCGCGTTTAAGGACAAGGTATTTGGAGTACATAGCTCAAAATTTCTGGAGCACCGTTTTTTAGAACCGTTGAACGGATTTGGATGAAAATGCATCACGCTAATTGTTCAGTGGTTGTCAACAGCGTACTCCAAATACCTTTTTTTTCCCTTCTAAACCATAGGGGGATAATCTGCTCAACAGACACCCTAACAGAAGGTTAGGGTAGTGTAGGTCTGACAGGCCGTCTTCTACAACAAAAGTAAAATCCAGGACTACTCTCTCCTCGTACCCACTAAACCATTCCAACCACCAAGAAGGTATTGCTTCAGAGAGGGGCTAGTGCACATCGCACCCATAAGGTTAGCTGCGTAGCCTGCAGCAACGAACATCGATGACTCGCTTTGGAGAGTCCATCACGGTAGCATGCTGGCGCTTAGCCAGTTTCCCGAGTGGTCCTCGCCACTCCCTTTGTCCTCGGAAGGCGGGCAGGGTCAACCCCGCCCGCGCCCTACTTCTGAGCGGACATCAAGAACTGATGCCCACGTGCAACCCGATCTGACCTGCCCGTAAGGAAGGGTATCACTACCCTTCAGGCCCTATCAGATGCACCCGTAGGTTGCAGACAGCAGGATCTCACCTACCCCGACCCTTGCCGGGGACCCCTTTCCAACCGCGGGCTCGGATCCAACCCAGTAGACCGACGCCACGACAGCACCACTACCGGGACTTCCTCTCCGCGGCCACTTAATCGTTGTAAGGGTCGATCTCGACCGCAGGGCACCGGTGTGACCTACGAAGCCGACTCCGAACCCCTGGACCACCTCTTGTACTGCATCTGGACTAGCCATTCTCCGAGTCCACGCGCCACCTCCTCTGTAGCTCCCAGACGATGTGGGTAATAGCCGTTGAAACGGCGTTCCAGCCAAACTCATCCCTACACATCCTCTGGACCAAGTTGTCCGGAGTTGTGTCCTCCCCGCATGTGGCAAGCATGCGGTCACGCATTGTGCGAAAACGCGGGCACACGAACAAAACGTGTTCCGCCGTTTCCTCTAAACCATTGCATACTGGGCATTCGGGAGAATCCGCATGCCCGAAACGGTGTAGATACGGAAGCAACCATGACCTGTAAGGACCTGTGTCAGGTGGAATGAAACTTCCCCATGGCGCCTATTAATCCAACTATCTACCCTCGGTATCAACCTATGGGTCCACCTTCCTTTGGTGGAACTGTCCCACGCGCGCTGCCATTTGACCATAGAGGCCATCCTGACAGTCCTGCGTATGCCTCTTGTGCCGCGCATTTCGAAGCACTCCATGTCCTCACTGATAAGAATGCTGATAGGCACCATACCAGTAATGACGCAGAGAGCGTCGTGTGACACGGTACGGTACGCGCTCGCAACCCTCAGGCACATAAGCCTGTAAGTACTTTCCAGCTTCCGTCGGTAGCATTTAGTACTTAGCGCGATGCCCCACGCCGGGCCGCCATACCTAAGTATGGATGTAGCAACACTAGCCAGAAGCTTGCGCTTACTGGCGTACACCGCAGAGCTATTGGACATCATCCGGGACAGTGCCGCAATAGCTGTGGAGGCTCTTTTACAGGCATAATCGACGTGGCTACCGAAGGTAAGCTTATCGTCGATCATCACGCCCAAGTGTTTGACGGAGCGCTTTGACAGGATAGTACAGTCTCCTACACTGATCTCCGTCTGCTGCTCCGACTTCAGGTTGTTAACAACCGTCACCTCTGTCTTTTGGTGAGCCAGCTCCAGTTTCCTGGACCGCATCCACGCCTCCACAACCTTGATCGAGTGGTTGGTAGTCAACTTTACCTCCTCGATCGTTTCACCGTAAACTTCGAGCGTAATGTCGTCGGCAAATCCGACAATCACCACTCCCACTGGATACTCTAACCTCAACACCTCGTCGTACATGACATTCCATAACACCGGACTCAGGATGGAACCTTGCGGGACTCCTGAGGTTATGTGAAAGCACTTCCGACCCACCTCCGTGTCGTAGACTAGTACACGATTCTGAAAGTAACGTCCGAGAATCTTGTACAGGTACTCCGGTATCCCCAGACGCAAGAGCGCATCGGCGATAGCAGACCAGCTGGCGCTATTAAACGCATTCCTTACATCCAGAGTCACTACCGCGCAAAAGCGAATTCCCCTCCTCTTAGGCTCGAGTGCTTTCTCGGCGGTTTTTGTAACCGACAAGATAGCGTCTACGGTGGACCTCCCCTTCCGGAAGCCGTACTGGTTACTCGAAAGACCATTTTCGCCCTCGGTGAACCGCAACATTCTATTGAGGATGATCTTTTCGAGCACCTTCCCCGCCGTGTCAATCAAGCATATTGGTCTATATGCCGACGGGTCTCCGGGTGGTTTCCCCGCCTTTGGCAATAGTACCAGGCTCTGCCTCTTCCAAGCTTCTGGGAAAACTCCCTCGTCCAGGCATTTCTGCATAGCAGACCTGAACATCTCGGGAGCCTCTGCAATAGCTACTTTTAAGGCTAGGTTCGGAACTCCGTCCGGACCTGGGGCCTTACCTACGCTAAGGGACTTAGCTATCCCCGCAAGTTCCACATCGGTGACCCTCTCCTCATCGCCAGCCCCAGCCCCCGGCTGTCCTACGAAAGGAGGCCAAGGACTAGGATCATGACGCGGATCCCCTCCAACATTTCTGGAGATTGCTTTGTAGGAGCCATCACACCTCTCGTCTTGGCCATAACGATCCTGTAGGCGTCACCCCACGGGTTCGTATTGGCACTCTGACAGAGACCCTCAAAGCAGGCCTTTTTGCTTGCTCTTATCTCGGTCTTAAGCGCGGCTTTTGCAGCGGCGAACACCACCCGCCGTTCGTTTCGCTCTTCCTCTGATCGTGCTCGCTGCATCCGCCGCCTAGCCCGTAGGCAGGCGCGGCGCAGGTCCGCAATCGCGTCGGTCCACCAGTAAGCCGGTGGCCTCCCATTTCTAGGGTGGATTCGCCTAGGCATGGTCGCATCACACGCACGTGAGAGCACTGCTACCAGTTCGTCGCCGTCTAAACCGATTAAGTTTCGCTCACGGCGGAGCGCCTCCCTAAATACCCCTTCGTCGAAGTATGATGTCTTCCACCTGCGAGGGCTTGGCCTTGGCCTAGCCGCCTTTTCTTCTATCCGCTGTCTGCTGTTATTGTAGTCGATACTGTAGCGAACCGCCAGGTGGTCGCTGTGAGTGTAGCCATCATCTACTCTCCAGTTCGAACTACTTGTTAGGCCAGGACTACAAAAGGTCACGTCAATATTTGACTCCGCTCCGTTTTGACTAAAGGTACTCTTGGTACCGACATTAGCCAAGTCGACATCTAAGATGGCCAGTGTTTCTAGCAGGATCTGACCCCGCTGGCTCGTGAAACGGCTTCCCCATTCCACGGCCCAGGCATTAAAGTCGCCCGCTATTACCACCGGCCTTCGCCCTGTTAGCACGGTCGTTAAGCGGTCCAGCATTTGCGTGAACTGCTCGATCGGCCACCGCGGAGGCGCATAACAGCTACAGAAGAAGACCCCGTTTACTTTGGCGACCACGAAGCCCTCATAGGTAGTAGACACCAACTCCTGAACGGGGTATTTACCCGTCGTCCATATCGCCGCCATTTTTCTGGTCCCATCCGCGACCCAGTTGCCGTTGCCAGCGGGTACTCGGTATGGGTCCGATATGATGGCGATATCCGTCTCCCACTCAGAAACTGCCTGACAAAGCAGTTGCTGAGCCGCATCACAGTGGTTCAGGTTCAGCTGTGTTACCTGCACTGTGATTTGTTGTTCACTGCGGCTTTCTTGAAGGCCGGGCACCTTGGGCCACCCATCGGATGTCTGTTGTTCGAGGATTTCCCGGTACAGATCATGCAGATGGGCGGACTCGTGCAGCTTTGGGCCTTATGACCTTCAGCGCCGCATCACCTGAACAGTTTGCGCCTGTCAGGGCCTTTGCAGTCCCACGACTTGTGTCCTGGTTCCAGACACCTGAAGCAAACCTCTGGTGGCTCGTGGAATGTCAGGTGACATACACACCAACCCACCTTTATGCTCCCTACTTTAACGGACTTTTTGACGTCCGCCACAGGTAGCTGAACCAAAGCTATCTGTGTCCCTGCTGGCCCTTTCCGTAGCTTAACGGCTGCGGCGGCCACCTGCACATCGCACTGTTGCCGCAGTGCCGTGACGAGCTCTTCCACTTCGGTGATCTCATCGATGTCCTTGACCTTCAGAGTCGCCTCATGTGTCAGAGCCCTCACCTGCACACCCTCACCAAGGACCTCTTCTGCCAGCCTCTTATAGGCGGCGCCCTTGTGCTCCTTCTGGCGCTTCAGCTCCAGGATCATCTCGCCCGTACGAGTACGTCTAATACTGCGTACGTCGGCTCCAAGATCCTCAAGCTTGGCTTCGCTTCGCATCATCTTCAAGACGTCCGAGTACTTGGACTGTTCCGTCTTGATGACGATAGCGTCGCCTTTCTCGCGCTTGGCACCTGCCCTCCTACGCCTTGGCTTGGCGTCCTGCGCTACTACCTGCGGATTCGCCTTCTTCTTCCTCTTCCGCTCTACCTTCGTCCAAGGGGGTCCTCCCCTTGGATCGCCCTACTCTGTGGCTGTTGAGGGCCCACTAGCGGTCGCAACCCCTTGTTCCCATCGTTCCGGGACGGGCCAGCCTTTTCAGGCCCACCCTGCCCAGCTTTCCGGGAACCCTGGCTGGGGTCCGACCTTCCGGCATTATTACCGACTTTCGGGGTAATGATTCGCCTGGCCTTGCGGGCACCGCCAGACAGCTCCTCGCCTGACGGTTGCCTCGCCCGCTTCTGCGATTGCTTGCCCCGTTTGTCGCGAGCAGTCGCTTCCGCCTTATTCGGACTTCCTGCGAAGGAGAAGGCCTCCGTTTGGGTAAACTTCGGCACTTTCTCATTTGCAGGCTCCGCTGCTGCAGCAGTCAGCAACGCGAGTGCCGCGTGCTCCTGCTTGGCATCGTCGATCGACGCCCTAAGTCGAAGCAAGGCCGTTTTCAGGTCCTTGCTTATGTTCGACTTAGTGGACGCAAAGTCGATGATTTTGCCAAGCTGCTGCTCAGCCACCTCTATTGCGGACCGTCCTTTGGATCCTCGGTTGACGGCCCTCAACAACCACGCTCCGTCCATAACATCCACCGGCTGGCTTGCCGGGAAGTGGACTGGAGCACCCACGCTTGAGCTGCGTACGCAACTCCCAGCGCCTATCTCCTCACTTCTCCTTGTCGGAGATCTCATCAACCCGCTTCTTGCGAAGGGGTTGATCCCACCACTATTTCCACCTAGATTCTGACTTCATGATTAAATCCCACGAGTAGCACGGGAAAGAATGTCCACCACGCCAGAGCCCTGCATTAACGCGGTAAGGGACAGCTTACTGTGGGGGGTGCCCAGGTACCCCACAGGCTCCGTTAAAGATCGAGCATCTTTTTCACCCCCTCGATCACTCATTCCTCAGCACGGGTCGCTTGACACCTTGAATTGGGGTTAGTAGTCCTATTCTTAGCCGGCGACTACGCGGCTGACTCGCAAGCGGGGGGGTGCGTCAGGCCCCAGGACTTTAGTCCCTGCTGCCCATACTCCAAATACCTTGTCCACAACAAATCGTATACGGATGGATCTTTAGCAAGCTTGGGGCAAGCGGACAAGCCTCCCAGCCAGTGTTGCAAAAATTCAATTCATTCATTTGAACACTAACCAATTGATCTGTTCAGTCATTTATCCTTCTAGTAATGTTCAAAACGATTTTATTCAATCAGAGCACCTATCAAAAGAGAAGCGAATCCTTGTCAATTGAATAAATTGTCACTCGAATGAGTAGCTTGGCACGAAACACGAAAAACCCCGCAAAATTCCGCAAGACTGAAAAAAATGTCGAAAGTCGGGTCAAAGTCGGGTCAAAGTCGGGTCAATTTTTATCGAATGTTGGGCCACTGTTGGACCAACTTCGATCAACTATTGGGTCTATGTTGGGTTTGGTGGCCAAAATAAAAATAGGTGAATGATAGGTTGATGGCGGGTTTGACGTCATCAACGATGGTAAAAGTTTTAAACCTACAACACCACACATGTATGCTTCCTAGCTGGGGCTCAATTGAATGCTATGTGCATTGACTGAGGCTGGAGCTGACGTCAATTGAATGATCAGAGGCTAGTCAATTGATATTCCGATGGTAAATGGAAAAATGAGTGGTTACCTATCACAATTTTAATATCTTTAAATATCGGTTGATACTGACACTTTGCAGCTCTGCCCAGAGCAAAGCTCAAGTACAGTCGAGTCTCTTACTAAACGAATTCCTATTAAACGGACTCATATTAAACGAACTCCTACTAGACAGGGGTGAGCGTTACAAAAGACTAAGAGCTTATGGGATTTCGGCATTTTGGGGGGTGTGGCCCATTATCTTGGGTGTGTTAAGAGTTAGCGCAATACTTTCTTCGGCAAAGCTTTAGGGCTTGATAAGATCTACCTTTCAAAACTTTAGTTCATATTTAGTTCATATGATTAGTTGGCAACCTGGCCGCTAGAGGGACCAACAGTTTGATGCTAAATTGCACTACAGGAACTATATCAGGTTGTCAAGCAAACGTTACGATATGCCACAGCTCAAGACCCTGATGATTTGGAAGGATAGTGTTGTTGACTACGCCAATAACTTACTGACGATGAGTTGCGAAGTTTGAAATTCCTCCACTGGGCGGCGCTAGTGAGCAAGTAAATTTTCAAAACCTCATATCTCAGAATCTTGATAACACTGGGCGGCGTTTACCGGGTTTTTTGTCTTTTTTTTATTTTTTTGGCGGTTTTTCGGCTTGGCAAAACTAGTGTCGCTCCCCCCGATAACTTAGAATGTTGGTGTCTTCGGAAAAGGTGATCAGAATGACATGAACTTACATAAAAATAAACACTTGGTCCAAAATTCTGCCACTAGGAAGCGCTAGTAAACTTGCAAATTTTAGAAATCTCATAGCTCAGAATCCTGCAGGATTATCATGATAACTTAGAAAGTTGGTGTCTTCGGCAAAGTTGATCAGTATGACATAGACTTGCACAAAATGGGACACTTGTGTAAGAATTCTGCCTCTAGGTGGAACCAGTAATCACGCAAATTTTGAAAATCTCATTGCTCAGAATTCTGCAATCTTGGAGAGACTGTATTCTTCATTGATGAGATACTTGGTTTGAAATTCTGCCCCTGGGCAGCATGCATATTTTATTAGTTGTATACCTTGATGTCAGTTGGACTCGAAAGGAATCCTCCGTGGAATTTTTAAAAGTATGCCAGCTGAAACTACTAGACGAATTGAAATAATTAAAATATTAAAGAATTGCGAAACAATTGTTTATTTTTATGTAAGTTTATGTCATTCTGGTCAACTTTGCCAAAGACACCATCTTTCTCAGTTATCAGGATATTGAGCTATGAGATTTCTAAAATTTGCAAGTTTACTAGCGCTTCCTAGTGGCAGAATTTTGAAACAAGTGTTTATTTTTATGTAAGTTCATGTCATTCTGAACAACTTTTCCGAAGACACCAACTTTCTAAGTTATCGGGGGGAGCGACACTAGTTTTGCCAAGCCGAAAACCGCCAAAAAAATCGAAAAAAGACGAAAAAAAAACCGGTAAACGCCGCCTAGTGGCAGAATTGCGAAAGAAGTGTTTATTTTTATGTAAGTATATTTCATACTGATCAACTTTGCCGAAAACACCAACTTCCTAAGTTATCAGAATTCTGAGCTATGAGATTTCGAAAATTTGCAAGTTCACTAGCGCCTCTTAGTGGCAGAATTTTGAAACAGGTGTTTATTTTTATGTATGTTTATGACATACTGATCAACTTTGCCGAACACACCAACTTTTTAAGTTATCGGGATTCTGAGATATGACGTTTTGAAAATGTACTTGCTCACTAGCGCCGCCCAGTGAAGGAATTTCGAGCTTCGCAACTCATTGTCAGTAAGTTATTGGCGTACCCAACAACTTTCCCGAAGACACTATCCTTCCAAATTATCAGGGTCTTGAGCTGTCGCATATCGTAACGTTTGCTTGACAACCTAATATGGTTCCTGTAGTGCAATTTAGCATCAAACTGTTGATGGTCCCTCTAGCAGCCAAGTTACCAACTAGTCAAGTGAACCAAAGTTCTAAATGGTAGAACTTATCAATCCTTAAAACTTTACCGAAGAAAGTATTGTGCTTACTCTTAACACACCCGAGATAATAGGCAACACCGCCAAAAAGCCGAAATCCCATAAGCTCTTAGTCTCCTATAACGCTCACCGCTGTCTAGTAGGAGTTCGTTTAATAGGAGTCCGTTTAATAGGATTTCGTTTAGTAAGAGACTCGACTGTATTGTGTTATCGTTTGCTGCGAGTGCATCATTAGTGATTCAGGTCTGATTTAGTACATATTCAAGTCTGATTCACTTTATATCCAAGCGAATTTAATCTGATTCAATTGATGTTCATGATATTCAAGTGATTCAGGTCTGACTCACACCATAATCAAGTGATTCAGGTCTGATTCACTTCATGTTCAAGTAATTCAAGGCTCATTCACTTCATATTCAAGTGATTCAGGTCTGATTCACTTTATTTTCAAGCGATTCAAATCTGATTCACTTGATATTTATGAAATTCAAACAATTCAGGTCTGATTCACTTCATATTTATGAGGTTAATGTCTGATTCACTTCAATATTCAAGTAGATCAAGGCTCATTCACTTTATATTCAAGTGATTCAGGTCTTAGTGTCATTTTAGTCTAAGTGATTCAGGTCTGATTCATTTCATATCCAAGTGATTCAAACACTCAGTTTTATTTCACGAGGTCGGCTGTGCAAATCTCGGTTTCTGCATTTTAACCGAGATTCAGCTAACAAAATGGTAGGTTGCTTAGCAACAGGGCGTGTTATACTGATCTCGGCAATTATAAGCTGAGATCTCGTCAAAACATTGAACTAACTACTCGACTGTGCAAATCTCGGCATTCATAAACCGAGATTAGGCATTCTACACACTTAATTTTGAATACCGCGTTCGGTAAATTTTTGACGAAAATAGAACAGCTGAATACAGTTATAACGGATTGTTTCCTTTTTGCACCCGTTTTTGACAGTTAATGTACTGAGTCTCAGCAAAATCGATTACCGAAGCCACCGAAAAAGTTCTGCTGTTCTATTTTCGTAAAAAAAAAGTACCGAACAGGCAATTCAGGATTGAGTGTGTAAATTATGTGTGCAGGTCTGATTCATTTCATGTTCAGATGATTCAGGTTGGATTTATTTCATATTCAAGTGATTCAGTTCTGATTCACTTCACATTCAAAAGGTTCAGGTCTGATTCACTTCATGTTCAAGTAATTGAGGTCTTAATCCAAAATATTGAGGCCTGATTCACTTGATGTGTAAGTGATTCAGGTCTGATTCACTTCATATTTACGAGGGTAATGTCTGAATAACTTCATATATAAGCGATTCAGGTTACATTCACCTCATATTCAAGTGATTATGGATTTTTCAAAAAAAAAGTGATTGAGGTCTAATCTACTTCATATTCTAGAGGTTTAGGTCTGATTCATTTGATGGTCTATTGATTCAGGTCTGTGTCATTTTAATCCAAGTTATTCAGGTCTGACCCAAGCAACACGACTTGTTGCTAATCCAGTAACAGCAACCTTAGTGCAATTTATTCACTGTCCATATTACGGACGACAGAACACAATTGCTTCTTCTTTGAAACCCAAAAAGCGCAGATTCTGAATTCTTATGCAACATAAACGAGGAGGAATGATAAAAAAGTTGTGAAAAGATTTTGTCCAGACTCGAACCATGGACACCAGGAGTATTATCTACTCACCTTATATACTACACTACACCAAACGCTCTGTGAGAGAATCGATGCTCAACACACCATAAAACCTACTGAAGTTACTTGTTACTTTATTGCACCTTCTTTGTCACAAGTTAGAGAACTGTCAAAATGAAAAGACGCTCAAGTTTTCTGCAACGCATATGGGATCTAATCTGAACAAACAAACCAGAATTAGATGTTTCAGGCATGTAACATAACACATTTAATGTGAGCTGACTGTATTATCACTTGCGAGCTATATGTAAGCTCCGCCTCCACAGATCGAAGTCAAACACGTGGTAATTTGTGATTTCTATGAAACAAAGCCGCAACTTTTCGGATTTCGGAGTTTAAATGCAACTCAACTGACAAGATGGAAGTTTCGTGTGCTTCTAGTGCAACTCATTTAGACCAAAACATAGAAAGCCACAATCTGCATGATGTTGCAGGTGCTGCTTAGGTGACTTACTTTATATTCAAGTGATTCAGGTCGGATTCACTTCATGTTCAAGTGGTTTTGGTTCAATCACTGATTCACTCCTTACTCAAGTGATTCAGGTTCCATTCACTTCATATTCAAGTGATTGAAGTCTGATTTACTTCTTATTCAAGTGATTCAGACTGATACATTTCATGTTCTAATGATTCAGGTTTGAGTCATTAAAACCCAAGTGATTCAGGTCTGATTCACTTCATATGCAAGTGATTCAGGCCTGTTTCACTTGATATTCATGCTATTCAAGTGATTCAGGTCTGACTAACTTAATATTCAAGTGATTCAGCCCAGATTCGCTTGATATTCGAATAATTCAGGTCTGATTCACTTCATGTTCAAGTGATTCACGATTGATTCACTTCATATTCAAGAGGTTCAGGTCTGGTTCACTTCACATGTAATTCAGCTCTAATTCACTTCATGTTCATGGCGAAGACTGGCGCTCGAGCCTAGCTATTTAGCACTGTAGTTGGAGGAAATGCCAATGCAGAACCCGTAGCTTCCGGGAAGGTAAGCCCACCTCACTGGGTTAGTGGGTTGGTGTCAGGCCCTGCGAGCCAGCCGTAAAAAAGACTAGCACCGAAAAATCAACAAGAGAAGAATGCGAACCGATACCAATGGCGACGACCACAGCGACGAAAAGGGACTTGCGATTGGAAGCTCGGTACGTGGAACTGCAGATCTCTCAACTTCATCGGGAGCACCCGCATACTCGCCGATCTACTGAAGGACCGCGGGTTCGGAATCGTAGCGCTGCAGGAGGTGTGTTGGACAGGATCTATGGTGCGAACGTTTAGAGGTAATCATACCATCTACCAGAGCTGCGGCAACACACGTGAGCTGGGAACAGCTTTTATAGTGATGGGCTACATGCAGGGGCGCGTGATCGGTTGGTGGCCAATCGACGAAAGAATGTGCAGGTTGAGGATCAAGGGCCGATTCTTCAACATTACCATAATAAACGTGCACAGCCCTCACTCCGGAAGCACTGATGATGACAAAGACGCATTTTACGCGCAGTTCGAACGCGAGTACGACCGCTGCCCAAACCACGACGTCAAGATCATCATCGGGGATCTAAACGCTCAGGTAGGCCAGGAGGAGGAATTCAGACCGACGATTGGAAAGTTCAGCGCACACCAGCTGACGAACGAAAATGGCCTACGCCTCATAGATTTCGCCGCCTCCAAGAACATGGCCATTCGTAGCACCTTTTTCCAGCACAGCCTCCCGTATCGTTACACCTGGAGATCACCACAACAAACGGAATCGCAAATCGACCACGTTCTGATTGATGGACGGCACTTCTCCGACATTATCGACGTCAGGACCTATCGTGGCGCTAATATCGACTCCGATCACTACCTGGTGATGGTTAAACTGCGCCCAAAACTCTCCGTTATTAACAACGTACATTACCGGCGGCCGCCCCGGTACGATCTAAAGCGACTGAAGCAACCGAATGTCGCAACCACATACGCGCAGAATCTCTAGGCAGCGTTGCCGGACGAGGGTGTGCTCGATGTGGCCCCTCTAGAGGACTGCTGGAGTACAATCAAAGCAGCCATCAACAACGCAGCTGAGAGCACTATCGGGTATGTAGAACGGAGTCGACGAAACGATTGGTTCGACGAGGAGTGCAGAGCGGTTCTGGAGGAGAAGGATGCAGCGCGGGTGGTAATACTGCAGCATGGAACCCGACAGAATGTGGAGCGATACAGACAGAAGCGGAAGCAGCAGACCCGTCTCTTCCGGGAGAAAAAGCGCCGCCTGGAAGAAGCGGAGTGCGAGGAAATGGAACTGCTGTGCCGTTCACAGGAAACACGCAAGTTCTACCAGAAGCTCAACGCATCCCGCAAAGGCTACGTGCCGCAAGCCGGAATCTGCAGGGATAAGGACGGGAGCCTCCTGACGGACAAACGTGAGGTGATCGAAAGGTGGAAGTAGCACTTCGACGAGCACCTGAATGGCGAAGAGAATGTTGGCACGGAGGACCAAGGCAGCGGAGGAAATGACTATGTTGATGCAGCAGAGGACGGGAACGAACCAACTCCCACGCTGAGGGAAGTTAAGGATGCCATCCACCAGCTCAAAAACAACAAAGCGGCTGGTAAGGACGGTATCGCAGCGGAACTCATCAAGATGGGCCCGGAAAAGTTGGCCACCTGTCTGCACCAGTTAGTAGTCAAGATCTGGGAAACCGAACAGCTACCGGAGGAGTGGAAGGAAGGGATAATCTGTCCCATCCACAAGAAAGGCGACAAGTTAATGTGTGAGAACTTTCGAGCGATCACCATTTTGAATGTTACCTACAAAGTGCTATCCCAGATCATCTTCCGTCGTCTTTCACCTAAAGTAAATGAGTTCGTGGGAAGTTACCAAGCCGGTTTCATCGACGGCCGGTCGACAACGGACCAGATCTTCACCGTACGGCAAATCCTCCAGAAATGCCGTGAATACCAGGTCCCAACGCATCACCTGTTCATCGACTTCAAAGCGGCATACGACAGTATCGACCGCACAGAGCTATGGAAAATTATGGACGAGAACAGCTTTCCCGGGAAGCTGACTAGACTGATAAGAGCAACGATGGACGGTGTGCAGAACAGCGTAAGGATTTCGGGTGAACTATCCAGTTCATTTGAATCTCGACGGGGACTACGACAAGGTGATGGACTTTCCCGCCTACTATTCAACATCGCCCTAGAAGGTGTGATGCGACGAGCCGGGCTCAACAGCCGGGGTACGATCTTCACGAAATCCAGCCAATTTGTATGTTTTGCGGATGACATGGATATTATTGCTAGGACATTTGGAACGGTGGCAGAACAGTACACCCGCCTGAAACGTGAAAAAGCAAAGGTCGGACTGGTGGTGAATGCGGCTAAGACAAAGTACATGCTGGTAGGTGGGACTGAGCGAGACAGGACAAGCCTTGGCAGCAATGTTACGATAGACGGGGATACTTTCGAGGTGGTAGAAGAATTCGTCTACCTCGGTTCCTTGCTAACGGCTGATAATAACGTGAGCCGTGAAATACGAAGGCGCATCATCAGTGGAAGTCGTGCCTATTATGGGCTCCAGAAGAAACTGCGGTCAAAAAAGATTCACCCCCGCACCAAATGTACCATGTACAAGACGTTAATAAGACCGGTGGTTCTCTACGGGCACGAGACGTGGACGATGCTCGAGGAGGACATGCAAGCACTTGGAGTTTTCGAGCGACGGGTGCTAAGGACGATCTTCGGCGGCGTGCAGGAGAACGGCGTGTGGCGGAGAAGAATGAACCACGAGCTCGCTGCACTCTACGGCGAACCCAGCATCCAGAAAGTGGCCAAAGCAGGAAGGATACGATGGGCAGGGCATGTTGCAAGAATGCCGGACAACAAGCCTGCAAAGTTGATGTTTGCTAACCATCCGGTTGATACAAGAAGGCGTGGAGCGCAGAGAGCACGATGGGCGGACCAGGTGGAGCGTGATCTGGCGAGTGTTGGGCGTGACCGACGTTGGAGAGCTGCAGTTGCAAATCGAGTATTATGGCGGCAAATTGTTGATTCAGTATTATCATGAATTTGATGTTAACTAAATAAATGAAAAATCACTTCATGTTTAAGTGATTCAGGCCTGATTCACAAGTTATTCAAGTGATCCAGGTCTGATTCGCTTCATTTTCTGGTGATTCAGGTCTGATTCAGTTGATATTCAAGTGAATCAGGCCTGATTCACTTGATAATCATGTGATTCAAGTCTGATTTACTTTATATTTAAGTGATTCAAGCCTTATTCACTTGATATTCAAATAGTTCAGGTCTGATTTACTTCATAATGAAGTGATTGAGGACTGATTCACTTCATATTCAAGAGATTCAGGTCTGATTTACTTGATATTCAAGTAATTAAGTTCTGGTTCACTGCATGTTGATGTGACTCAGGGCTGATTCACTTGCTATTCAAGTGATTTAGGCCTGACTCACTTGATATTCAAGTGATTCAGTTCTGATTCATTTAATATTCAAGTGATTCAGATTTGATTCACTTCATAAACTGCTTGTCATTGGCAAATGCTCATGCTCATATTTTCATGCTCACTAGCGTCACCTAACGGCAGAATTGTGAACCAAACTGCTTGTAATTTTGGTGTCCATGACCTTCCGAACAACTTTGCCGAATACTTGAACTTTCTATCTCATCAGGATCACGAGATAGAACTAGTAAGAAATGCTCATTTTTCCATGCTCACTAGCGTCGCCAAGCAGCAGTAGAGTAAGGTGAGGCAAAAGTTCGACCTTAGTTGAAAATTCAACTTTTTTCAAGAAATCGAAGCAGATAAAAATTAATGAATACCGTGTGGTGATTCTACCATCCATGAGCTATAAGTTTGCTGAATAAAGTTATACCAAATGTCTTTTCAATTTTGAGTTACAACACTTTTTGTATGTGTGTGTCTAATTCGAACTCTTGCCCCACCACTGGGGCAAAAGTTCGAATCTAGTGTTTGAGGAATTTCACTAACCGTAGCATACTATTTTGACACTTTAGTAATCTGAATACCTAAAACCAATTGATATTTGATGTGGGAACTGAAATACACTTTAAAGTTCGATCTGGAGTTTACCCAAATCAGGGTTATATTTACTACACCAAAAATTAGTAGTTTTCCGCCAAATTCAGATGAAACAACTTTTTTTTTCAACTTTGATCGAATTTTTTCACTAATTCCATCATTTTTAGAGATAATATGTACATTTTGCAGAATTTTAGGTTCTTACCTAAAGTTGCTACATGACTCGAACTCTTGCCCCACAATTCGAACTTTTGCCCCGCTATGTGTAAAATATGATTTCCAAATCTTTTTTGCAAAAAGTTATACATGCTAAAGCATCTTCAAAATATATCAAGTTACACCCCAAAATAAAATATCGAATTCGATTTCATTACAATTACATTCCATGCGTTGGAAGGACCATCGCATATTACAATTTTTTGATCAAAAACCAACATTTTGTCATAAGTTTTCGAAACATTGATCAATTTTCATAATTTTTGGAGTGAAAGACTCTTTTTCAAAAAGGCTTCGAACAACCTTGACACCCGAAAGAAATAATTTGAATTGAGCTCAAAAACTTCAAAAGAAACTCTTGCCCAACTCGAACTTTTGCCCCACTTTACTCTATTGCGAACCAAACTGCTTGCTATTGTGATGTCAACGACTTTCCGAACAACTGAAGACTGTACCGTTGCATATTATCAGGATTTCGAGATAAAGCAGCACCAGTTTTGCTGTTTTCAGGTGATGTTAAACTTTTTCGGGGTGATGCAATATTCAAATGAGTGTTGCAATACTTTTTTTAAGTGAGTCCGTACTTATGATGGGTAGTTTATGTATCTACTTTTCTATGTAGGGTAACGAAGGGTATTATCGGCAGGTTTGTTCTCTTCGTCATGGGGAGTTTTTGTGGGCCGAATTGCCTAAAATTTGGGCATTTAACTCAGCTTGGTTGGGAAGGATGTGAGGCCAATTCTGAGACCAACAGGTTTTGAAAAACCCCCATGACGAAGAGAACAAAACTGCCGAAAATACGTAAGTTCCCCTATTATGATTTGAAAATTTCAAATGAATCAGTTCCAATCTTAAAATTTTAATGATATCGTCTTAGTTTTTCCTTCCTCACCGAACCCAGTCATTGAAAAGCCAAAGCCACTCAAATTTTTACTCGCAGAAAAATAGGAATTCCCATCATCGCCAAAGAAAATCACTCCCAGTCGCCTGGAGAGCCCTTCATTTTGCAATTCCGACTGGAGCACCACTCCATCATCGTCGTCTTCCCTTTCGCCGCACGCACGTCTCACCCCGCCTCGCCTCGCGCCCAAAACACTCCAATTTCCGTCCGAAACGACAAACGCTGCTGCGCCATAATCCTCCGGGGACTTTTTGAATAATCATTTTTAATTTAGTACCCTGGCTCATTTGCGCCTTCGCCGACCGTTAGCCCCTCACCATCCGATCCTTGGAAAATCACCAAGTTGTCGAACTAATTTTCTTTCTCTTTTTTCTCTTTCTCTTTCATCATCCGCATTCGACGACGACGACGACGATGACGACAACGCTCACGCAGGACGAGAAGAACCAACTTCTGATCACCAACATTTGGCTGAAATTGGTAAGTAATTTTCGCTTTTCTCCGCGTCTTCTGCTGGGTCGTGGCACCCAAATATCCGAAAACCAAGAAGGCGAAACTTTTCCCTTGGGAGCACGTGGTCAATCGGTAAATCATGGTAAACTTTGACTAGCTGGCAAGGCCATGTTTGGCATGGGTCTCCTCTCCAGAGCAGGCCATGAAGTGCGGAATAGAAGGGCGTGTAGAGAGGCGTTAAATGTTCTTGCTACAAAGTCAGCTCCTCTCTACTGGAGAAGAACATAACCAAAGTAGGCTTTGGCCGTCAATTTCAGACGAGATGCTGTAAATTTGTCGAAAAGCACTTTTCATTTGGAACGGAGGGGGATTTTTGGTAACGAGCACTTGGGAAGCAGATTGATAACAATGCTGCACAGTGGTCTAGAAAAGTACACTGAGAACAGGATTCTGAGAGAATCCTGAACAGAATTCTGAGAGAATCCTGAACAGGATTCTGAGGGAATCCTGAACAGGATTCTGAGGGAATCCTGAACAGGATTCTGAGGGAATCCTGAACAGGATTCCGGTGACTGCTGTCATAGTTATTTCATTGTCAACGGGTCTTGCGTCGGATCTTCGGCGTAGAAACCCAAACGTGGGCTTAAAGCTTTAAAGTTGGCGAACAATATAAAGTCATCACTGTCATCGTCGTCATACTGCAATACCTTTTTCCGTGTTTGATAACCAATTTTATACGATTTGCAAAAAAAAAAATACGTATTTATTTCTTCATACATCAATGCCTTTTCTCACATTATAAGTGCAGGAAACTTTGGAAATCGATCAGCTTAACGATCCAACTATATATTTAGTGAATAGTAAAAAAAGTCCATTACGCAATGTAAGTGGTCAAACATGACTAAGTTACAAATTCATAATACAACTAAACTATTCGTATCTTATACTTATGACACACATGTGATACAGGAATCACTGAACATTTGCGCTTGAAATAAGTGCCACACTAATAGTTCTCTCCGTTCAAGTCAGTCTTGTTAGATTTTTTTTTACGGTGAGTACCGTTGTACGTGTATCACACTCGTATCACATGTCTGTCCGGGGTATTACTAGCATAGCGATGACGAATGATATCACTGCTGTACCGTTCAATCCAAATCCTGTTTCACAAAACGACTAATTGTCCCATTATCATTCGTATACAAGTACTTCAGGAAGTTTATTCTTGACAAATGAAAACTCCAGCTTGAGCATGTTCGGAGTGCTATTGTAACGGTTTTGGGATTCGAACACGGTCGATGATCCACATGTCATGGAATGTATCTACTAGTCGATTACATTTGTTCTTTTGCCTCTTTATGTCCGAAACCAAAGATTTCTCACGAGTTTCCTAGAGGCGCGTCCGTCGATTTCTTTTTTATTATGTATTCCAAAACAAAGTCAACCCAATCTGCGGCTTTTGAGGCAAATATAACCTCAAATACAACACATGTGATTGTAACGATCTTCGCGGCTAAACTTCCGGTTTTTCAAAACCATTTCATTAAAACGTTCTTCGAGACTCATTCACTATTTTGAAGTTCAAAATCAATTCAACGGCCTTCAAGGCACGTCCCTTTTTCCTCGATCCTCTTTTGAATTTCTCGACGGCCTTCGAGGCGCGCCACTCTTATCCTTTTCTCGATAGCCTCCGAGGCGCAACTTTCTTTTCCATTTTTCGACGGCCTTCCAGACACGTCCTTTTTTCGCATTTCTCGACGGCCTTCGAGGCGCGCCCTTTTTTGCATTTCCGACGGCGCGCCATTTTTTTCGCATTTCCGACGGCCTTCGAGGCGCGTCCTTTTTCGCATTTCTCGACGGCCTTCGAGGCGCGCCCTTTTTTCGCATTTCTTGACGGCCTTCGAGGCGCGCTCTTTTTTTCGCATTTCTCGACGGCCTTCGAGGCGCGCCCTTTTTTGCATTTCCGACGGCCTTCGAGGCGTGCCCTTTTTTCACATTTCTCGACGGCCTTCGAGGCGCGTCACTTTTTTTTTCTTTTCCTCGGCGGCCTTCGAGGCGCGTCTTTCTTTTCCGAAAATCGAACATAACTTATCCGACGGTCTTCGAGACACGTCTCTTAGCATGGGATACTGGAAAATCAGGTCATTCGGACGGTCCTCGGGACGCGTTTTTTATATTTTTCAATCCAAAACTTCTATACGGTGAACGACGTGACACTCCTTTGCACATCTTGAACGAAAAAAAACAAACTCATACCTGCCGCTTCACCACGATACTGCATTTTTCAATCATTTTCACTTTTAATTTCACTTAACTGGCTGAGCGATTCTCACCTATTTTTGAGTTGATTTCAAAAAAAATCGCAATAAAGCCTGGCAGGATTGCCATTGTGGGAATTTGGCTGATGGTTCTCGATGAGAATCGCCCAGCGCAGCGACCCGATACACGGCACGTCCGATGTGGTCGAACGCTGACCAAAGAAAGAGGAAGAGTCGTGGCCTACTGTGATGTCGTCAGCAGCTATCACTCGATAGCGTGGGCGTTACCCTGGGTGGAAAATGTGCGTGCGTTATCAGTTGTCTGTTGACATATTGGAGGATAAGACTCTAAACACACTGAGAGATGCTTATTGTCAGACATATACCACACAAACAGGATTCTGAGGGAATCCTGAACAGGATTCTGAGGGAATCCTGAACAGGATTCTGAGGGAATCCTGAACAGGATTCTGAGGGAATCCTGAACAGGATTCTGAGGGAATCCTGAACAGGATTCTGAGGGAATCCTGAACAGGATTCTGAGGGAATCCTGAACAGGATTCTGAGGGAATCCTGAACAGGATTCTGAGGGAATCCTGAACAGGATTCTGAGGGAATCCTGAACAGGATTCTGAGGGAATCCTGAACAGGATTCTGAGGGAATCCTGAACAGGATTCTGAGGGAATCCTGAACAGGATTCTGAGGGAATCCTGAACAGGATTCTGAGGGAATCCTGAACAGGATTCTGAGGGAATCCTGAACAGGATTCTGAGGGAATCCTGAACAGGATTCTGAGGGAATCCTGAACAGGATTCTGAGGGAATCCTGAACAGGATTCTGAGGGAATCCTGAACAGGATTCTGAGGGAATCCTGAACAGGATTCTGAGGGAATCCTGAACAGGATTCTGAGGGAATCCTGAACAGGATTCTGAGGGAATCCTGAACAGGATTCTGAGGGAATCCTGAACAGGATTCTGAGGGAATCCTGAACAGGATTCTGAGGGAATCCTGAACAGGATTCTGAGGGAATCCTGAACAGGATTCTGAGGGAATCCTGAACAGGATTCTGAGGGAATCCTGAACAGGATTCTGAGGGAATCCTGAACAGGATTCTGAGGGAATCCTGAACAGGATTCTGAGGGAATCCTGAACAGGATTCTGAGGGAATCCTGAACAGGATTCTGAGGGAATCCTGAACAGGATTCTGAGGGAATCCTGAACAGGATTCTGAGGGAATCCTGAACAGGATTCTGAGGGAATCCTGAACAGGATTCTGAGGGAATCCTGAACAGGATTCTGAGGGAATCCTGAACAGGATTCTGAGGGAATCCTGAACAGGATTCTGAGGGAATCCTGAACAGGATTCTGAGGGAATCCTGAACAGGATTCTGAGGGAATCCTGAACAGGATTCTGAGGGAATCCTGAACAGGATTCTGAGGGAATCCTGAACAGGATTCTGAGGGAATCCTGAACAGGATTCTGAGGGAATCCTGAACAGGATTCTGAGGGAATCCTGAACAGGATTCTGAGGGAATCCTGAACAGGATTCTGAGGGAATCCTGAACAGGATTCGGAGGGGATCCTGAACAGGATTCGGAGGGGATCCTGAACAGGATTGTGAGAGAATCCTGAACAGGATTGTGAGAGAATCCTGAACAGGATTGTGAGAGAATCCTGAACAGGATTGTGAGAGAATCCTGAACAGTATTCTGAGAGAATTCTGAACAGGATTCTGAGAGAATCCTGAACAGGATTCTGAGAGAATCCTGAACAGGATTCTGAGAGAATCCTGAACAGTATTCTGAGAGAATCCTGAACAGGATTCTGAGAGAATTCTGAACAGGATTCTGAGGGAATCCTGAACAGGATTCTGAGAGAACAGGATTCTGAGAGAATCCTGAACAGGATTCTGAGAGAACAGGATTCTGAGAGAATCCTGAACAGGATTGTGAGAGAATACTGAACAGGATTGTGAGAGAATCCTGAACAGGATTCTGAGAGAATCCTGAACAGGATTCTGAGAGAATCCTAAACAGTATCTGAGAGAATCCTGAACAGGATTCTGAGAGAATCCTGAACAGGATTCTGAGAGAACAGGATTCTGAGAGAATTCTGAACAGGATTCTGAGAGAATCCTGAACAGGATTCTGAGGGAATCCTGAACAGGATTCTGAGAGAATCCTGAACAGGATTCTGGGTGAACCCTGAACAGGATTCTGGGAGAATCCTGAACAGGATTCTGAGAGAATCCTGAACAGGATTCTGAGAGAATCCTGAACAGGATTCTGAGAAAATCCTGAACACGATTCTGAGAGAATCCTGAACACGATTCTGAGGGAATCCTGACCAGGATTCTGAGGAAATCCTGAACAGGATTCTGAGGGAATCCTGAACAGGATTCTGAGGGAATCCTGAACAGGATTCTGAGGGAATCCTGAACAGGATTCTGAGGGAATCCTGAACAGGATTCTGAGGGAATCCTGAACAGGATTCTGAGGGAATCCTGAACAGGATTCTGAGGGAATCCTGAACAGGATTCTGAGGGAATCCTGAACAGGATTCTGAGGGAATCCTGAACAGGATTCTGAGGGAATCCTGAACAGGATTCTGAGGGAATCCTGAACAGGATTCTGAGGGAATCCTGAACAGGATTCTGAGGGAATCCTGAACAGGATTCTGAGGGAATCCTGAACCGGATTCTGAGGGAATCCTGAACAGGATTCTGAGGGATTCTGAAAAAGGATTCTGAGGGATTCCGGAACAGGATTCTGTGGGAATCCTGAACAGGATTCTGAGGGAAGTCAAGAGCAATCTGGTGATTCAACAATTAATTGGTGCGGTGATTTCGCCGCTAAGTGGCGCTAGTCGTCTAGTAAAATTTCAAACTTCTCTCTCTGGAGATCCAGAGCAGATAGAAAAGTGTCGTCTTCGGCAAAGTTCTTCAGGAAGTCAAGAGCTATCAGGTGGTTTAACAATTAGTTGGTGATTTCGCCGCTAGGTGGCGCTAGTTGTAAAGTAAAGCTTCAAACTCCGATATCTCGAGATCCATAGCAGATAGAAAAGTGCTGTCTTCGGCAAAGTTCTCCAGGAAGGTAAGAGCAATCTTTGTGTTCCTACAATTAGTTGGTGATTTCGCTGCAAGGTGGCACTAGTTGTCAACTAAAATTTCAAACTCTGCTATTTCGAGATCCAGAGCAGATAGAAAAGTGCCGTCTTCGGCAAAGTTTTTCAGGAAGTCAAGAGCTATCTGGTGATTCAACAACTAGTTTGTGATTTCAACGTTAAGTGGTGAGAGTAGGCTTGTATAGTTTCAAACTTCGCTATCTCTGTACCCAGAGCAGATATAAGAGTATCGTTAGATGTGTAGTTGTAAATGTGTACTAAAGAATTCCAACGTACGCAGAGTTTTCTGGCAAAAGGAAATTTTCGATTTTATCGGCTACGCAGTCTTTTAATTTGTAAAAACGAAGAAGATTTGAACCCGTAGCAGAACTAGACAAACCAAATCAGTCATGTACCAACAACAACCTGACAAGACAGTTTCAGTTAGACAAAACATTAGACCAAAAGCGAAAAATTAACTACACTTGGAGATGACAAAAAACCCCAGTGTTGAAACGTCGGGCACATAATAAGCCTCGTTTCCCCAAATCAGAGACTGAGTAGCCCTGAATCGTAGATTAATCCGCCAGTCGATCTACCAAAGATATAAAGAGGAAAAATGAGATTTGTCTCAGCTGGCAGTGTAGAATTTTTAGTTAAAATCATATTTTTATCTAACTTTATCTAGCTTACAAATATGTTATTTTAGTTTGTATATTTATCTACGTATTTTCAGCAGTTTTGTTCTCTTCGTCATGTTTTTTTTTACACTTGTTGAAATCAGATGTTGGTCTGAACAGCTGGTTTTGTAAAAAGACAATTCACACCGTCTTCAGCCAGAGGCTGCACAGACTGAACACATTTCTTACACTAGACAACGGACACGACACAGAACACCCAGTGGCCCAGTGATGAATTTTTCGTTTGACGAAAAGTTTCCACCGACTGGAGCGGGAATCGAACCCACACTCCGAGGCTTACGAAACGCCTAGACGACTGCCGCCGCTAACCGCACGGCCACGAAGCCGTGTTATTGGGAGTAACCACGATAATAATCATCGGTTTATTATTTACATGGCTCTTTCAGTAAAACTTATGTTTGAGAATTATAGGTATTTGAAATATTTTCACAAAATTCATCCAAAATTTCAAGAAAGGCTCCTTAAAAATCACTGAATTATACTGTCAAGTAGAAAGGAAAAGTAAAATTTTACCCCAAAATGTCTGCACCCCGTACACTGTATGTACGTCTCCGTCACAGCTCAAAGGACAGCTTGACAAATGAGCTTCGGAATTTTGTGCTGACAAATTATCGACGCAACGTCGTCGAGACCGGCTCGGCCTGGATCGATATCCATCTTCAAAGGGTTATAAATCTTTATTTGAGTGTGGAATTTTAGGAACGGCGTTGCGTTGGCACCGACGACGCTAAAGGGACACAGTTTCACTGCGCCAGCAGTCAACCAGCCAGCAGCACCAGCGTGACAAATATCTGGCGTGTATCTCGCGGCGGACGGAAGCGAAATCACATTTTGTACTTCTCTTGTCAAATTGGTGGCACAACAGCTGACGTGGCTTGACGAACATAACCTTTTCGCCGGTGCGCTTCAACGATGGTGAGTTCGTTCCATCCATCGCGTCATCAATTTTTGCGTACCTACCTACCCTGTCAACCAGTAGGGCACCGTTGGCGTCGTCGAATGGAGAAATGGACCGCGTCATCAACGGGAAATGAGCCACTCGTGTAATGATATGTTTACGACGTGTATCGTCGTCGTCAATGCGTTCCGGTGACACGATACGGATGCCGACAGGCGATACGGTGCGGTGCATTATTCGCGCGTTGAATGCGTTGCATCGCATTGACTCGCTTTTAGCCGTGCCCTTAAGTGGAAGCATGTCGTTAACCGGTATGGGTACCGTGTGAGCGTGGCATGGCATCCGTGAATCCGTTCCGATGGGAAATAGCATTCAGGACTTTTTTGTGTTCTGGCAGTAAATCAAGCCTCTCACGCGTGTATTGTGCCTTTGGGTCACAGGCAAGCAAATGACAGTGGATGTCAAGTGCCACTGAATGGGAGCACACTATCAATGCAAAAATTTATTAACATCCGTGCTTATATGTATGTAAAATAAGATTCTGAACAGAGAATTCAGGAAGAATGCTGATTCTGGGAGAATCCTGAACAGTAATCTGGGAGAATCCTGTAGAGGATTCTGGGAGAATCCTGAACAGGATTCTGGGAGATTCCTGAACAGGAATCTGCGAGAATCCTTAACAGGATTCTGAAAGAATCCTGTAGAGGATTCTGGGAGAATCCTGAAAAGGATTGTGGAAGATTCCTTAACAAGATTTTGGGAAAATCCTGAACAGGATTCTGGGAGAATCCTGAACAGGATTCTGGGAGAATCCTGAGCAGGATTCTGGGAGAATCCTGAGCAGGATTCTGGGAGAATCCTGAACAAGATCCTGGGACAATCCTGAACAGGATTTTGGAAGTATCCTGACCAGGATTCTGGGACAATCCTGAACAGGTTTCAGGGACAATCCTGAACATGATTCTGGGAGAATCCTGAACAAGATCTGTTGCGAATAGTTCCTATACGTTAGGGTCTTGTGGAACTGGCAACCCTGAAGCGAGAGCGACGTTCGATAGAGCAAATGTCTATTGGAAGTAGCGTATAAAGAGCAATGCGTTTTAGTTCGTGGAAGGCAGAACAACGATGGATTGTGCACTGTTGGGAGATTTGTGGGTGAACTAATACTACAACGTAAGATAGTTTATATGGTAATTATTAACTGTTAAATTAATTATACTTCAATAAATTTGCAGTTTTTGAAGCTGCTTGAAATAGAAGCTGCTTTCAAAATGGTATTCTAGTTCCGAAAGTACCACAGGCCCCAACAAACTTCAAAAAGTTGTACTCCACCAGAAGCATTCCGCCATGGAAAGTGTAGTTGACGAACTTTCCCTTCTAGAGAAGAAGAATGAATTGTGGCGGAAGGACTATGACGAACGAGTGAAACGTATGGAGCTTCACTACGAGCAAGACATGGCCAAAATCGACGAGGAGTTCAGAAAAGCTGTACGCAAAATGGAATTGGAATTCAGCGCTAGGAAAGAAGCAGTGATACGGCAATATAGTGGGAATGCGGTCAGCAAAGGAAAGGTAATAAAACCGATTCCACAAAGTGACGACGCCCAGCCGCAAAAAGACTGCACTAGTGTATCGATTCCAGTAGGCTCTTCCGAACAAACCTCGCAAGCAATGTTCTTGCTCAAATCAGCTGTTTCACAAAACATCGTCATCGGTGATCGGTCTCTCCAAAAGAAAGGAGAAATCATCAAAACAACACCAGCTGATTCGTCATCAGCGTACAAGCAGGGACAAAACACAATGCCCATTGCAACTAGAGTGATACGGGTAGCCTGTCGAAAGCCACATCCAACGATGCAAGAGCAACACCGCTACCGCCGCCGCCGTCGTCGCCGCCACCGCCGCTGGAAGCAAGGCAATCGTCATCAGTCTAAAACGTTGCTGTTCGATCCCGGTGGGTATTGTACTGTAGCTAGCAGTGGAACGAGTCAACTCGACTTGCGCGTATGTTCCACAATTCACATCCACGATGGTATGGTGCTGCCATCTTCAGAAGGTTCATGGCTTGTGCGCAACGTTTCCAAATTTATTTCGAAGTTTCGGATAAAAATTGTGCAGCAGATGGGCTTCAGTTTGTTACCAGTTCCACGGGGGGGAATGTTGCGAATAGTTCCTATACGTTAGGGTCTTGTGGAACTGGCAACCCTGAAGCGAGAGCGACGTTCGATAGAGCAAATGTCTATTGGAAGTAGCGTATAAAGAGCAATGCGTTTTAGTTCGTGGAAGGCAGAACAACGATGGATTGTGCACTGTTGGGAGATTTGTGGGTGAACTAATACTACAACGTAAGATAGTTTATATGGTAATTATTAACTGTTAAATTAATTATACTTCAATAAATTTGCAGTTTTTGAAGCTGCTTGAAATAGAAGCTGCTTTCAAAATGGTATTCTAGTTCCGAAAGTACCACAGGCCCCAACAAGATCCTTAGACAATCCTAAACAAGATCCTGGGACAATCCTGAACAGGGTCCTGGGACAATCCTGATCAGGTTTCTGGGACAATCCTGAACAGGATTCTGGGACAGTCCTGAACAAGATCCTGGGACAATCCTGAACAGGATTCCGAAAGAACCCTGACTAGGATTCTGGGACGATTCTGAACAGGATTTAGGACAACCCTGAACAAGATTTTGGGAGTATCCTGAACAAGATCCAAGGACAATCCTGAACTAGATCCTGAGACAATCCTGAACAGGGTTCTGGGACAATCCTGAACAGTTTTTTGGGACAATCCTGAACAGGAATCTGGGACAATCCTGAACAAGATCCTGGGACAATCCTGAACACGATTCCGAAAGATCCCTGACTAGGATTCTGGGACGATTCTGAACAGGATTTGGGACAACCCTGAACAAGATTTTGGGAGTATCCTGACCAGGATGCTGGGACAATCCTGAACAGGTTTCAGGAACAATCCTGAACATGATTCTGGGAGAATCCTGATCAAGATCCTGGGACAATCCTGAACAGGATCCTGGGACAATCCTGAACTTGTTTCTGGGACAATCTTGAACAGGATTCTTAGACAATCCTGAACAAGATCCTGGGACAATCCTGAACACGATTCCGAAAGATCCCTGACTAGGATTCTGGGACGATTCTGAACAGGATTTGGGACAACCCTGAACAAGATTTTGGGAGTATCCTGACCAGGATACTGGGACAATCCTGAACAGGTTTCAGGAACAATCCTGAACATGATTCTGGGAGAATCCTGATCAAGATCCTGGGACAATCCTGAACAGGGTCCTGGGACAATCCTGAACAGGGTTCTGGGACAATCCTGAACAGGATTCTGGGACAATCCTGAACAGGTTTCAGGGACAATCCTGAACATGATTCTGGGAGAAAACTGAACAAGTTCCTGGGACAATCCTGAACAAGATCCTGGGACAATCATGAACAGGATTCTGGGACAATTCTGAACAGGTTTCAGGGACAATTCTGAACAAGATTCTGGGAGAATCCTGAACAAGATCCTGGGACAATCCTGAACAGGGTTCTGGGACAATCCTGAACAGGTTTCTGGGACAATCCTGAACAGGATTCTGGGACAATCCTGAACAAGATCCTGGGACAATCCTGAACACGATTCCGAAAGAACCCTGACTAGGATTCTGGGACGATTCTGAATTGGATTTAGGACAACCCTGAACATGATTCTGGTAGAATCCTGGACAAGATCCTGGGACAATCCTGAACAAGATCCTGTGACAATCCTGAACAAGATCCTGGGACAATACTGAACAGGGTTCTGGGACAATCCTGAACAGGATTCTGGGACAATCCTGAACAGGTTTCAGGGACAATCTTGAACATGATTCTGGGAGAATCCTGAACCAGATCCTGGGACAATCCTGAACAGAATTTTGGGACAATCCTGAACAGATTTTTGGGACAATCCTGAACAGGATTCTGGGACAATCCTGAACAATATCCTGGGTCAAACCTGAACAGGATTTTGGGAGTATCCTGACCAGGATTCTGGGACAATCCTGAACAGGTTTCAGGGACAATCTTGAACATGATCCTGGGACAATCCTGAACAAGATCCTGGGACAATCCTGAACAGGGTTCTGGGACATTCCTGAACAGGATTCTGTGACAATCCTGAACAGGTTTCAGGGACAATCCTGAACAGGATTCTGGGACAATCCTGAACAAGATCCTGGGAAAATCCTGAACAGGATTCCGAAAGAACCCTGACTAGGATTCTGGGACGATTCTGAACAGGATTTAGGACAACCCTGAACAAGATTTTGGGAGTATCCTGACCAGGATCCTGGGCCAATCCTGAACAGGTTTCAGGGACAATCCTGAACGTGATTCTGGGAGTATCCTGAACAAGATCCAGGGACAATCCTGAACAAGATCCTGGGATAATCCTGAACAGGGTTCTGGGACAATCCTGAACAGGTTTTTGGGACAATCCTAAACAGGAATCTGGGACAATCCTGAACACGATTCCGAAAGATCCCTGACTAGGATTATGGGACGATTCTGAACAGGATTTGGGACAACCCTGAACAAGATTTTGGGAGTATCCTGACCAGGATGCTGGGACAATCCTGAACAGGTTTCACGGACAATCCGGAACAAGATTCCAGGAGAATCCTGATCAAGATCCTGGGACATTCCCGAACAAGATCCTGGGACAATCCTGAACAGGGTTCTGGGACAATCCTGAACAGGATTCTGGGACAATCCTGAACAGGTTTCAGGGATTATCCTGAACATGATTCTGGGAGTATCCTGAACAAGATCCAGGGACAATCCTGAACAAGATCCTGGGACAATCCTGAACAGGGTTCTGGGACAATCCTGAACAGGATTCTGGGAGAATCCTGAACCAGATCCTGGGACAATCCTGAACAGAATTTTGGGACAATCCTGAACAGATTTTTGGGACAATCCTGAACAGGATTCTGGGACAATCCTGAACAATATCCTGGGTCAAACCTGAACAGGATTTTGGGAGTATCCTGACCAGGATTCTGGGACAATCCTGAACAGGTTTCAGGGACAATCTTGAACATGATCCTGGGACAATCCTGAACAAGATCCTGGGACAATCCTGAACAGGGTTCTGGGACATTCCTGAACAGGATTCTGTGACAATCCTGAACAGGTTTCAGGGACAATCCTGAACAGGATTCTGGGACAATCCTGAACAAGATCCTGGGAAAATCCTGAACAGGATTCCGAAAGAACCCTGACTAGGATTCTGGGACGATTCTGAACAGGATTTAGGACAACCCTGAACAAGATTTTGGGAGTATCCTGACCAGGATCCTGGGCCAATCCTGAACAGGTTTCAGGGACAATCCTGAACGTGATTCTGGGAGTATCCTGAACAAGATCCAGGGACAATCCTGAACAAGATCCTGGGATAATCCTGAACAGGGTTCTGGGACAATCCTGAACAGGTTTTTGGGACAATCCTAAACAGGAATCTGGGACAATCCTGAACACGATTCCGAAAGATCCCTGACTAGGATTATGGGACGATTCTGAACAGGATTTGGGACAACCCTGAACAAGATTTTGGGAGTATCCTGACCAGGATGCTGGGACAATCCTGAACAGGTTTCACGGACAATCCGGAACAAGATTCCAGGAGAATCCTGATCAAGATCCTGGGACATTCCCGAACAAGATCCTGGGACAATCCTGAACAGGGTTCTGGGACAATCCTGAACAGGATTCTGGGACAATCCTGAACAGGTTTCAGGGATTATCCTGAACATGATTCTGGGAGTATCCTGAACAAGATCCAGGGACAATCCTGAACAAGATCCTGGGACAATCCTGAACAGGGTTCTGGGACAATCCTGAACAGGATTCTGGGACTATCCTGAACAGGTTTCTGGGACAATCCTGAACAAGATCCTGGGACAATCCTGAACACGATTCCGAAAGATCCCTGACTAGGATTCTGGGACGATTCTGAACAGGATTTGGGACAACCCTCAACAAGATGTTGGAAGTATCCTGACCAGGATCCTGGGACAATCCTGAACAGGTTTCAGGGACAATCCTGAACAAGATTCCAGGAGAATCCTGATCATGATCCTGGGACAATCCTGAACAAGATCCTGGGACAATCCTGAACAGGGTTCTGGGACAATCCTGAACAAGATCCTGGGACAATCCTGAACAGGGTTGTGGGAGAAAACTGAACAAGATCCTGGGACAATCCTGAACAAGATCCTAGGACAATCCTGAACAGGATTCTGGGACAGTCCTGAACAGATTTCTGGGACAATCCTGAACAATATCCTGGGTCAAACCTGAACAGGATTGTGGGAGTATCCTGACCAGGATTCTGGGAAAATCCTGAACAGGTTTCAGGGACAATCCTGAGCATGATTCTGGGAGAATCCTGAACAAGATCCTGGGGAAATCCTGAACAGGATTCCAAAAGAACCCTGACTAGGATTCTGGGACGATTCTGAACAGGACTTGGGACAACCCTGAACAAGATTTTGGGAGTATCCTGACCAGGATCCTGGGCCAATCCTGAACAGGTTTCAGGGACAATCCTGAACATGATTCTGGGAGTATCCTGAACAAGATCCAGGGACAATCCTGAACAAGATCCTGGGACAATCCTGAACAGGGTTCTGGGACAATCCTGAACAGGTTTTTGGGACAATCCTGAACAGGAATCTGGGACAATCCTGAACAAGATTCTGGGACAATCCTGAACACGATTCCGAAAGATCCCTGACTAGGATTCTGGGACGATTCTGAACAGGATTTGGGACAACCCTGAACAAGATTTTGGGAGTATCCTGACCAGGATGCTGGGACAATCCTGAACAGGTTTCACGGACAATCCGGAACAAGATTCCAGGAGAATCCTGATCAAGATCCTGGGACAATCCTGAACAAGATCCTGGGACAATCCTGAACAGGGTTCTGGGACAATCCTGAACAGGATTCTGGGACAATCCTGAACACGATTCCGAAAGATCCCTGACTAGGATTCTGGGACGATTCTGAACAGGATTTGGGACAACCCTCAACAAGATTTGGAAGTATCCTGACCAGGATCCTGGGTCAATCCTGAACGGGTTTCAGAGACAATCCTGAACAAGATTCCAGGAGAATTATGATCATGATCGTGGGACAATCCTGAACAAGATCCTGGGACAATCCTGAACAGGGTTCTGGGACAATCCTGAACAATATCCTGGGTCAAACCTGAACAGGATTTTGGGAGTATCCTGACCAGGATTCTGGGAAAATCCTGAACAGGTTTCAGGGACAATCCTGAGCATGATTCTGGGAGAATCCTGATCAAGATCCTGGGGCAATCCTGAACAGGATTCCAAAAGAACCCTGACTAGGATTCTGGGACGATTCTGAACAGGACTTGGGACAACCCTGAACAAGATATTGGGAGTATCCTGACCAGGATCCTGGGACAATCCTGAACAGGTTTCAGGGACAATCCTGAACAATATCCTGGGTCAAACCTGAACATGATTCCGAAAGAACCCTGGCGAAGATTCTGGGGCAATCCTGGACAGGATTATAAAATCTGAAATCTAAATTATTTTAGCTCTATTAATGCTAAAAAATCACACCGTTGACTTTTCCAAGTTTTAAATGAAACCCTTATCAAATAGATGTCATACTTTTAGAACACACCAATAATGTTCCATTGCTGAGCTATGAATTTACGAATTTCCATAAAACACACCTCAATCCAACCACATTCATTTCCATATTCCGTGTGGTTAACACCGTGCCAACCAACCCCAATCGATGGAACCAATAACAAAGCTCGATGCCACCATAATTCCAGCAACTCTTCAAAAACCTTATTTAGAACTGATCCACGCAGTCACATTTGCCCTCGTAACCACATTTTGCGGTACATTAAATCCCTTTCCCGCATTTTGACTACGATACTGTGGTGCAGCAGCAGCAGCAGCAGTGCAGCGACGTTCCATTATGGTTCCAGATCATAACGTTTAAATGCATCTCGTCCTCCTCATAAACCGCACCATACAATCTCAGTTCGCTCAGCATGCACAGACAGGGGACACCCACAGTAAACAGCCATCTATTTCCAGCTGAGCTATTGATTTCGCCAACAAAACCACACATAATGCACTGGATGTCGTTGTGTCCCTGTCTCTCTCTAGCTTTGTATGGGAACCTAAATCTGCATATTATGGCTAAACGTAGCAGGTATTATGAAGCATTAACTGCATACAGGTGAAATCTAGGGGTATGTGTTATTTATTTTGCGAAGTTCTGTGGAACTGGAGGAATTCCTTGAAAAATGTCCTTCAAGAATTTCTGGAATTGCTAGAGTTGTTTTTAACAAACCTGGTGGGATTTCTGGAAAACTTCCAAAGTTTTTCTTTTGGAATACCCAGACATATTTCAAATGGATACTCCAAAAGAGTTTCAGTGTTCTGTACGAATTTCCACAGATATTTTCGGAGGCTTCCTGATGAAATTCCCACAGGAATTCCTGATAAATCTCCTAGAGGAATTCCTGATGAGACTCCTCGGTGAATTTCTGAAGGAATTCTCAGAAGAATCCCCTGATAATACTAATTGAAATTTTGAAAACTTGGATGTTGAAATATCCCATTATCGGATACCCCTAGTGGAATCCCATCGGAACGGCGACGCACGTACATATTCATTCAGATGTCAACCACAATTTTCAATTGTCTGCCCATTTCCCTATCGCACGACCTGCCCTCTCCTCGGCGTAGACCCTCCGAAAGGCATTATTGCAATCGCGCAACAGCCATAAATTCGATTCATATAATGTTTATGTCAGACGGTTGGATGGTCCCACTGCACCTGGGTCGCGACCTCCCCACCCGCCCCCACATCACCCACATCATCAAACCGGGTGAAAGCTCTATTCACGGTCTGACTGGCTGGCTCGGTGGATTGAGATCACCATCATCATCATCGCTGTCGCCGTCGTCGCCGCTGCTGCCGCCGGTGTATCACAACATACATATCCGAACAACATACCGGAACTGTTTATACGAAAAGCGCACGGGCGTCGGACGACAGGCGACATCGACATAAGGGACGACGCCGATGTCGGTTGGTGACGACCCGGTTGTAGAGCTGCCAATTCCGCTTTCGGGGAACTTTGGCGTACTAAGAGAGAGGGGCGGGAGGAGGCTGAACACGTCAGGGAGGTAAAATTTACAATGGGAAGAACCACCTACTTTGGCACAGATGCGTCGTTTCGTCGTCTGTTGCTGTGGCGCTGAGGGAAATTTATTGTCCGACCAAGGTGGGAATGAAGATATGCTTTTGAGGAGACTGGAAAAGTATGGGGAAGATGTTGGAAGCTTCCTTGATAGCATCCCGGTTGCTTATATCGAACCTAACCAAATTTATATCACCAATTTGGGATTTACTAGCAAAACTGTTCAGAATGCTATAGAAGAAATAAAAATACTGAAAACAAAAATTGAAATTCAGAAATCAGAAATCAGAAATCAGAAATCAGAAATCAGAAATCAGAAATCAGAAATCAGAAATCAGAAAACAGAAATCAGAAATCAGAAATCAGAAATCAGAAATCAGAAATCAGAAATCAGAAATCAGAAATCAGAAATCAGAAATCAGAAATCAGAAATCAGAAATCAGAAATCAGAAATCAGAAATCAGAAATCAGAAATCAGAAATCAGAAATCAGAAATCAGAAATCAGAAATCAGAAATCAGAAATCAGAAATCAGAAATCAGAAATCAGAAATCAAAAATCAGAAATCAGAAATCAGAAATCAGAAATCAGAAATCAGAAATCAGAAATCAGAAATCAGAAATCAGAAATCAGAAATCAGAAATCAGAAATCAGAAATCAGAAATCAGAAATCAGAAATCAGAAATCAGAAATCAGAAATCAGAAATCAGAAATCAGAAATCAGAAATCAGAAATCAGAAATCAGAAATCAGAAATCAGAAATCAGAAATCAGAAATCAGAAAGCAGAAAGCAGAAATCAGAAATCAGAAATCAGAAATCAGAAATCAGAAATCAGAAATCAGAAATCAGAAATCAGAAATCAGAAATCAGAAATCAGAAATCAGAAATCAGAAATCAGAAATCAGAAATCAGAAATCAGAAATCAGAAATCAGAAATCAGAAATCAGAAATCAGAAATCAGAAATCAGAAATCAGAAATCAGAAATCAGAAATCAGAAATCAGAAATCAGAAATCAGAAATCAGAAATCAGAAATCAGAAATCAGAAATCAGAAATCAGAAATCAGAAATCAGAAATCAGAAATCAGAAATCAGAAATCAGAAATCAGAAATCAGAAATCAGAAATCAGAAATCAGAAATCAGAAATCAGAAATCAGAAATCAGAAATCAGAAATCAGAAATCAGAAATCAGAAATCAGAAATCAGAAATCAGAAATCAGAAATCAGAAATCAGAAATCAGAAATCAGAAATCAGAAATCAGAAATCAGAAATCAGAAATCAGAAATCAGAAATCAGAAATCAGAAATCAGAAATCAGAAATCAGAAATCAGAAATCAGAAATCAGAAATCAGAAATCAGAAATCAGAAATCAGAAATCAGAAATCAGAAATCAGAAATCAGAAATCAGAAATCAGAAATCAGAAATCAGAAATCAGAAATCAGAAATCAGAAATCAGAAATCAGAAATCAGAAATCAGAAATCAGAAATCAGAAATCAGAAATCAGAAATCAGAAATCAGAAATCAGAAATCAGAAATCAGAAATCAGAAATCAGAAATCAGAAATCAGAAATCAGAAATCAGAAATCAGAAATCAGAAATCAGAAATCAGAAATCAGAAATCAGAAATCAGAAATCAGAAATCAGAAATCAGAAATCAGAAATCAGAAATCAGAAATCAGAAATCAGAAATCAGAAATCAGAAATCAGAAATCAGAAATCAGAAATCAGAAATCAGAAATCAGAAATCAGAAATCAGAAATCAGAAATCAGAAATCAGAAATCAGAAATCAGAAATCAGAAATCAGAAATCAGAAATCAGAAATCAGAAATCAGAAATCAGAAATCAGAAATCAGAAATCAGAAATCAGAAATCAGAAATCAGAAATCAGAAATCAGAAATCAGAAATCAGAAATCAGAAATCAGAAATCAGAAATCAGAAATCAGAAATCAGAAATCAGAAATCAGAAATCAGAAATCAGAAATCAGAAATCAGAAATCAGAAATCAGAAATCAGAAATCAGAAATCAGAAATCAGAAATCAGAAATCAGAAATCAGAAATCAGAAATCAGAAATCAGAAATCAGAAATCAGAAATCAGAAATCAGAAATCAGAAATCAGAAATCAGAAATCAGAAATCAGAAATCAGAAATCAGAAATCAGAAATCAGAAATCAGAAATCAGAAATCAGAAATCAGAAATCAGAAATCAGAAATCAGAAATCAGAAATCAGAAATCAGAAATCAGAAATCAGAAATCAGAAATC
This sequence comes from Aedes albopictus, assembly GCF_035046485.1. Lineage (NCBI taxonomy): Eukaryota > Metazoa > Arthropoda > Insecta > Diptera > Culicidae > Aedes > Aedes albopictus. Next base: position 52,662,658 of record NC_085136.1, read on the forward strand.
AGAAATCAGAAATCAGAAATCAGAAATCAGAAATCAGAAATCAGAAATCAGAAATCAGAAATCAGAAATCAGAAATCAGAAATCAGAAATCAGAAATCAGAAATCAGAAATCAGAAATCAGAAATCAGAAATCAGAAATCAGAAATCAGAAATCAGAAATCAGAAATCAGAAATCAGAAATCAGAAATCAGAAATCAGAAATCAGAAATCAGAAATCAGAAATCAGAAATCAGAAATCAGAAATCAGAAATCAGAAATCAGAAATCAGAAATCAGAAATCAGAAATCAGAAATCAGAAATCAGAAATCAGAAATCAGAAATCAGAAATCAGAAATCAGAAATCAGAAATCAGAAATCAGAAATCAGAAATCAGAAATCAGAAATCAGAAATCAGAAATCAGAAATCAGAAATCAGAAATCAGAAATCAGAAATCAGAAATCAGAAATCAGAAATCAGAAATCAGAAATCAGAAATCAGAAATCAGAAATCAGAAATCAGAAATCAGAAATCAGAAATCAGAAATCAGAAATCAGAAATCAGAAATCAGAAATCAGAAATCAGAAATCAGAAATCAGAAATCAGAAATCAGAAATCAGAAATCAGAAATCAGAAATCAGAAATCAGAAATCAGAAATCAGAAATCATAAATCAGAAATCAGAAATCAGAAATCAGAAATCAGAAATCAGAAATCAGAAATCATAAATTAGAAATCAGAAATCGGAACCTGCTCAGGATTCTCCCAGAATCCTGCTCTGGATTCTCCCAGAATCCTGCTCTGGATTCTCCCAGAACCCTGGTCAGGATTCTCCCAGAATCCTGGTCAGGATTCTCCCAGAATCCTGGTCAGGATTCCTCCAGAATCCTGGTCAGGATTCCTCCAGAATCCTGGTCAGGATTCCTCCAGAATCCTGGTCAGGATTCCCCCAGAATCCTGTTCAGGATTCTCCCAGAATCCTGGTCAGGATTCTCCCAAATCCTGGTCAGAATTCTCCCAGAAACCTGGTCAGGATTCTCCCAGAATCCTGGTCAGGATTCTCCCAGAATCCTGGTCAGGATTCTCCCAGAATCCTGGTCAGGATTGTCCCAGAATCCTGGTCAGGATTGTCCCAGAATCCTGGTCAGGATTGTCCCAGAATCCTGGTCAGGATTGTCCCAGAATCCTGGTCAGGATTGTCCCAGAATCCTGGTCAGGATTCTCCCAGAATCCTGGTCAGGATTCTCCCAGAATCCTGGTCAGGATTCTCCCAGAATCGTGGTCAGGATTCTTTTAGAATCTATGTCAGGATTCTCCCAGAATCCTAGTGAGGATTCTCCTAGAATCCTTTGATGATTCTCTTAGAATCTATGTCAGGATTCTCCTAGAATCCTGTGAGGATTCTCTTAGAATCCTGGTGAGGATTTTCCTGGAATCCTGGTGAGGATTCTCCTAGATCCGGGTGAGGATTATCCTAGAATCCTGGTCAGGATTCTCTCAGGATCCTGGTCAGGATTCTCTCAGGATCCTGGTCAGGATTCTCTCAGGATCCTGGTCAGGATTCTCTCAGGATCCTGGTCAGGATTCTCTCAGGATTCTCTCAGGATCCTGGTCAGGATTCTCTCAGGACCCTGGTCAGGATTCTCTCAGGATCCTGGTCAGGATTCTCTCAGGATCCTGGTCAGGATTCTCTCAGGATCCTGGTCAGGATTCTCTCAGGATCCTGGTCAGGATTCTCTCAGGATCCTGGTCAGGATTCTCTCAGGATCCTGGTCAGGATTCTCTCAGGATCCTGGTCAGGATTCTCTCAGGATCCTGGTCAGGATTCTCTCAGGATCCTGGTCAGGATTCTCTCAGGATCCTGGTCAGGATTCTCTCAGGATCCTGGTCAGGATTCTCTCAGGATCCTGGTCAGGATTCTCTCAGGATCCTGGTCAGGATTCTCTCAGGATCCTGGTCAGGATTCTCTCAGGATCCTGGTCAGGATTCTCTCAGGATCCTGGTCAGGATTCTCTCAGGATCCTGGTCAGGATTCTCTCAGGATCCTGGTCAGGATTCTCTCAGGATCCTGGTCAGGATTCTCTCAGGATCCTGGTCAGGATTCTCTCAGGATCCTGGTCAGGATTCTCTCAGGATCCTGGTCAGGATTCTCTCAGGATCCTGGTCAGGATTCTCTCAGGATCCTGGTCAGGATTCTCTCAGGATCCTGGTCAGGATTCTCTCAGGATCCTGGTCAGGATTCTCTCAGGATCCTGGTCAGGATTCTCTCAGGATCCTGGTCAGGATTCTCTCAGGATCCTGGTCAGGATTCTCTCAGGATCCTGGTCAGGATTCTCTCAGGATCCTGGTCAGGATTCTCTCAGGATCCTGGTCAGGATTCTCTCAGGATCCTGGTCAGGATTCTCTCAGGATCCTGGTCAGGATTCTCTCAGGATCCTGGTCAGGATTCTCTCAGGATCCTGGTCAGGATTCTCTCAGGATCCTGGTCAGGATTCTCTCAGGATCCTGGTCAGGATTCTCTCAGGATCCTGGTCAGGATTCTCTCAGGATCCTGGTCAGGATTCTCTCAGGATCCTGGTCAGGATTCTCTCAGGATCCTGGTCAGGATTCTCTCAGGATCCTGGTCAGGATTCTCTCAGGATCCTGGTCAGGATTCTCTCAGGATCCTGGTCAGGATTCTCTCAGGATCCTGGTCAGGATTCTCTCAGGATCCTGGTTAGGATTCTCTCAGGATCCTGGTCAGGATTCTCTCAGGATCCTGGTCAGGATTCTCTCAGGATGCTGGTCAGGATTCTCTCAGGATGCTGGTCAGGATTCTCTCAGGATCCTGGTCAGGATTCTCTCAGGATCCTGGTCAGGATTCTCTCAGGATCCTGGTCAGGATTCTCTCAGGATCCTGGTCAGGATTCTCTCAGGATCCTGGTCAGGATTCTCTCAGGATCCTGGTCAGGATTCTCTCAGGATCCTGGTCAGGATTCTCTCAGGATCCTGGTCAGGATTCTCTCAGGATCCTGGTCAGGATTCTCTCAGGATCCTGGTCAGGATTCTCTCAGGATCCTGGTCAGGATTCTCTCAGGATCCTGGTCAGGATTCTCTCAGGATCCTGGTCAGGATTCTCTCAGGATCCTGGTCAGGATTCTCTCAGGATCCTGGTCAGGATTCTCTCAGGATCCTGGTCAGGATTCTCTCAGGATCCTGGTCAGGATTCTCTCAGGATCCTGGTCAGGATTCTCTCAGGATCCTGGTCAGGATTCTCTCAGGATCCTGGTCAGGATTCTCTCAGGATCCTGGTCAGGATTCTCTCAGGATCCTGGTCAGGATTCTCTCAGGATCCTGGTCAGGATTCTCTCAGGATCCTGGTCAGGATTCTCTCAGGATCCTGGTCAGGATTCTCTCAGGATCCTGGTCAGGATTCTCTCAGGATCCTGGTCAGGATTCTCTCAGGATCCTGGTCAGGATTCTCTCAGGATCCTGGTCAGGATTCTCTCAGGATCCTGGTCAGGATTCTCTCAGGATCCTGGTTAGGATTCTCTCAGGATCCTGGTCAGGATTCTCTCAGGATGCTGGTCAGGATTCTCTCAGGATGCTGGTCAGGATTCTCTCAGGATCCTGGTCAGGATTCTCTCAGGATCCTGGTCAGGATTCTCTCAGGATCCTGGTCAGGATTCTCTCAGGATCCTGGTCAGGATTCTCTCAGGATCCTGGTCAGGATTCTCTCAGGATCCTGGTCAGGATTCTCTCAGGATCCTGGTCAGGATTCTCTCAGGATCCTGGTCAGGATTCTCTCAGGATCCTGGTCAGGATTATCTCAGGATCCTGGTCAGGATTCTCTCAGGATCCCGGTCAGGATTCTCTCAGGATCCTGGTCAGGATTCTCTCTGGAACCTGGTCAGGATTATCTCAGGATCCTGGTCAGGATTATCTCAGGATCCTGGTCGGGATTCTCTTAGGATCCTGGTCAGGATTATCTCAGGATCCTGGTCAGGATTCTCTCAGGATCCTGGTCAGGATTCTCTCAGGATCCTGGTCAGGATTCTCTCAGGATCCTGGTCAGGATTCTCTCAGGATCCTGGTCAGGATTCTCTCAGGATCCTGGTCAGGATTCTCTCAGGATCCTGGTCAGGATTCTCTCAGGATCCTGGTCAGGATTCTCTTAGGATCCTGGTCAGGATTATCTCAGGATCCTGGTCAAGATTGTCCCAGAATCCTGGTCAGAATTGTCCCAGAATCCTGGTCAGGATTCTCCCAGAATCCTGGTCAGGATTGTCCCAGAATCCTGGTCAGGATTGTCCCAGAATCCTGGTCAGGATTCTCCCAGAATCCTGGTCAGGATTCTCCCAGAATCCTGGTCAGGATTGTCCCAGAATCCTGGTCAGGATTCTCCCAGAATCCTGGTAAGGATTCTCCCAGAATCCTGGTCAGGATTCTCCCAGAATCCTGGTCAGGATTCTCCCAGAATCCTGGTCAGGATTCTCCCAGAATCCTGGTCAGGATTCTCCCAGAATCTTGGTCAGGATTCTCCCAGAATCCTGGTCAGGATTCTCCCAGAATCCTGGTCAGGATTCTCCCAAATCCTGGTCAGAATTCTCCCAGAAACCTGGTCAGGATTCTCCCAGAATCCTGGTCAGGATTCTCCCAGAATCCTGGTCAGGATTGCCCCAGAATCCTGGTCAGGATTGTCCCAGAATCCTGGTCAGGATTGTCCTAGAATCCTGGTCAGGATTGTCCCAGAATCCTGGTCAGGATTGTCCCAGAATCCTGGTCAGGATTCTCCCAGAATCCTGGTCAGGATTCTCCCAGAATCCTGGTCAGGATTCTCCCAGAATCGTGGTCAGGATTCTTTTAGAATCTATGTCAGGATTCTCCCAGAATCCTAGTGAGGATTCTCCTAGAATCCTTTGAGGATTCTCTTAGAATCTATGTCAGGATTCTCCTAGAATCCTGTGAGGATTCTCTTAGAATCCTGGTGAGGATTTTCCTGGAATCCTGGTGAGGATTCTCCTAGATCCGGGTGAGGATTATCCTAGAATCCTGGTCAGGATTCTCTCAGGATCCTGGTCAGGATTCTCTCAGGATCCTGGTCAGGATTCTCTCAGGATCCTGGTCAGGATTCTCTCAGGATCCTGGTCAGGATTCTCTCAGGATTCTCTCAGGATCCTGGTCAGGATTCTCTCAGGACCCTGGTCAGGATTCTCTCAGGATCCTGGTCAGGATTCTCTCAGGATCCTGGTCAGGATTCTCTCAGGATCCTGGTCAGGATTCTCTCAGGATCCTGGTCAGGATTCTCTCAGGATCCTGGTCAGGATTCTCTCAGGATCCTGGTCAGGATTCTCTCAGGATCCTGGTCAGGATTCTCTCAGGATCCTGGTCAGGATTCTCTCAGGATCCTGGTCAGGATTCTCTCAGGATCCTGGTCAGGATTCTCTCAGGATCCTGGTCAGGATTCTCTCAGGATCCTGGTCAGGATTCTCTCAGGATCCTGGTCAGGATTCTCTCAGGATCCTGGTCAGGATTCTCTCAGAATCCTGGTCAGGATTCTCTCAGGATCCTGGTCAGGATTCTCTCAGGATCCTGGTCAGGATTCTCTCAGGATCCTGGTCAGGATTCTCTCAGGATCCTGGTCAGGATTCTCTCAGGATCCTGGTCAGGATTCTCTCAGGATCCTGGTCAGGATTCTCTCAGGATCCTGGTCAGGATTCTCTCAGGATCCTGGTCAGGATTCTCTCAGGATCCTGGTCAGGATTCTCTCAGGATCCTGGTCAGGATTCTCTCAGGATCCTGGTCAGGATTCTCTCAGGATCCTGGTCAGGATTCTCTCAGGATCCTGGTCAGGATTCTCTCAGGATCCTGGTCAGGATTCTCTCAGGATCCTGGTCAGGATTCTCTCAGGATCCTTCTCTCAGGATCCTGGTCAGGATTCTCTCAGGATCCTGGTCAGGATTCTCTCAGGATCCTGGTCAGGATTCTCTCAGGATCCTGGTCAGGATTCTCTCAGGATCCTGGTCAGGATTCTCTCAGGATCCTGGTCAGGATTCTCTCAGGATCCTGGTCAGGATTCTCTCAGGATCCTGGTCAGGATTCTCTCAGGATCCTGGTCAGGATTCTCTCAGGATCCTGGTCAGGATTCTCTCAGGATCCTGGTCAGGATTCTCTCAGGATCCTGGTCAGGATTCTCTCAGGATCCTGGTCAGGATTCTCTCAGGATCCTGGTCAGGATTCTCCCAGAATCCTGGTCAGGATTCTCCCAGAATCCTGGTCAGGATTCTCCCAGAATCCTGGTCAGGATTCTCCCAGAATCCTGGTCAGGATTCTCCCAGAATCCTGGTCAGGATTCTCCCAGAATCCTGGTCAGGATTCTCCCAGAATCCTGGTCAGGATTCTCCCAGAATCCTGGTCAGGATTCTCCCAGAATCCTGGTCAGGATTCTCCCAGAATCCTGGTCAGGATTCTCCCAGAATCCTGGTCAGGATTCTCCCAGAATCCTGGTCAGGATTCTCCCAGAATCCTGGTCAGGATTCTCCCAGAATCCTGGTCAGGATTCTCCCAGAATCCTGGTCAGGATTCTCCCAGAATCCTGGTCAGGATTCTCCCAGAATCCTGGTCAGGATTCTCCCAGAATCCTGGTCAGGATTCTCCCAGAATCCTGGTCAGGATTCTCCCAGAATCCTGGTCAGGATTCTCCCAGAATCCTGGTCAGGATTCTCCCAGAATCCTGGTCAGGATTCTCCCAGAATCCTGGTCAGGATTCTCCCAGAATCCTGGTCAGGAATCTCCCAGAATCCTGGTCAGGATTCTCCCAGAATCCTGGTCAGGATTTTCCCAGAATCCTGGTCAGGATTCTCTCAGGATCCTGGTCAGGATTCTCTCAGGATCCTGGTCAGGATCCTCTCAGGATCCTGGTCAGGATTCTCTCAGGATCCTGGTCAGGATTCTCTCAGGATCCTGGTCAGGATTCTCTCAGGATCCTGGTCAGGATTCTCTCAGGATCCTGGTCAGGATTCTCTCAGGATCCTGGTCAGGATTCTCTCAGGATCCTGGTCAGGATTCTCTCAGGATCCTGGTCAGGATTCTCTCAGGATCCTGGTCAGGATTCTCTCAGGATCCTGGTCAGGATTCTCTCAGGATGCTGGTCAGGATTCTCTCAGGATCCTGGTCAGGATTCTCTCAGGATCCTGGTCAGGATTCTCTCAGGATCCTGGTCAGGATTCTCTCAGGATCCTGGTCAGGATTCTCTCAGGATCCTGGTCAGGATTCTCTCAGGATCCTTGTCAGGATTCTCTCAGGATCCTGGTCAGGATTCTCTCAGGATCCTGGTCAGGATTCTCTCAGGATCCTGGTCAGGATTCTCTCAGGATCCCGGTCAGGATTCTCTCTGGATCCTGGTCAGGATTCTCTTAGGATCCTGGTCAGGATTATCTCAGGATCCTGGTCAGGATTATCTCAGGATCCTGGTCAGGATTCTCTCAGGATCCTGGTCAGGATTCTCTCAGGATCCTGGTCAGGATTCTCTCAGGATCCTGGTCAGGATTCTCTCAGGATCCTGGTCAGGATTCTCTCAGGATCCTGGTCAGGATTCTCTTAGGATCCTGGTCAGGATTGTCCCAGAATCCTGGTCAGGATTGTCCCAGAATCCTGGTCAGGATTGTCCCAGAATCCTGGTCAGGATTGTCCCAGAATCCTGGTCAGGATTGTCCCAGAATCCTGGTCAGGATTGTCCCAGAATCCTGGTCAGGATTGTCCCAGAATCCTGGTCAGGATTGTCCCAGAATCCTGGTCAGGATTGTCCCAGAATCCTGGTCAGGATTGTCCCAGAATCCTGGTCAGGATTCTCCCAGAATCCTGGTCAGGATTCTCCCAGAATCCTGGTCAGGATTGTCCCAGAATCCTGGTCAGGATTCTCCCAGAATCCTGGTCAGGATTCTCCCAGAATCCTGGTCAGGATTCTCCCAGAATCCTGGTCAGGATTCTCCCAGAATCCTGGTCAGGATTCTCCCAGAATCCTGGTCAGGATTCTCCCAGAATCCTGGTCAGGATTCTCCCAGAATCCTGGTCAGGATTCTCCCAGAATCCTGGTCAGGATTCTCCCAGAATCCTGGTCAGGATTCTCCCAGAATCCTGGTCAGGATTCTCCCAGAATCCTGGTCAGGATTCTCCCAGAATCCTGGTCAGGATTCTCCCAGAATCCTGGTCAGGATTCTCCCAGAATCCTGGTCAGGATTTTCCCAGAATCCCTCAGAATCCTCGTCAGGATTCTCCTAGAATCCTGCTCAGGGTTCTCCCAGAATCCTGCTCAGATGCAATATCTTCGTCAGGATTCTCCGTGAATCCAAGTCGGAATTCTGAGCAGATTTTTTTAGAATCCTGGTCAGGATTGTCCCAGAATGGTTTCAGAATCTTGTTCTGGATTTCCTCAGAATACTATTCTGGATTCTCGTTGAATCCTGTTCAGAACTCTCCTAGAAATTTAAACTTTAATGATGATGCATTTTTTCTACAAAATTTGAACAATTTGGTAAATTTCAAGAAAAAAAAAAAGCACAAGACAATTACCATTCCCTCTTGCAGTTTTTCCTCTAAAACCCGCACTCACCAGGAAACGAACATTAGCATAAATTTTCCGGCCCAAATTGTTTCCCATTATGTTCGTCTCGCATTGATTCACCGGCTACCTGCTGCGTAAAGTGGTTTGACACCACCCTCGCTCGCCAGAAGGCTGGGAAGAAAATGCTGAAGCCATTTGGGTCCGGTGGGAAAATTTCAAAAACAAATTCAACGCAGAAAAGAAAAAGAACCGCAGCCGCCACTCGGTTACGGGATGGTGAATATGCAAGCAGGCAATCACAGATGAATTTAGAAAGGCTTTGCTGGTGGCCCTTTTTATGCGATTTGCAGAGCTCAAAGGCAATGGAGGGCAACTCTCGTAAGTAAACAAGAAGTGAGAATACACCTGATGATAACTAAGGAAATTACATAACAAGGAGAGAAGATAGAAGATAGAAGATAGAAGATAGAAGATAGAAGATAGAAGATAGAAGATAGAAGATAGAAGATAGAAGATAGAAGATAGAAGATAGAAGATAGAAGATAGAAGATAGAAGATAGAAGATAGAAGATAGAAGATAGAAGATAGAAGATAGAAGATAGAAGATAGAAGATAGAAGATAGAAGATAGAAGATAGAAGATAGAAGATAGAAGATAGAAGATAGAAGATAGAAGATAGAAGATAGAAGATAGAAGATAGAAGATAGAAGATAGAAGATAGAAGATAGAAGATAGAAGATAGAAGATAGAAGATAGAAGATAGAAGATAGAAGATAGAAGATAGAAGATAGAAGATAGAAGATAGAAGATAGAAGATAGAAGATAGGAGATAGAAGATAGAAGATAGAAGATAGAAGATAGAAGATAGAAGATAGAAGATAGAAGATAGAAGATAGAAGATAGAAGATAGAAGATAGAAGATAGAAGATAGAAGATAGAAGATAGAAGATAGGAGATAGAAGATAGAAGATAGAAGATAGAAGATAGAAGATAGAAGATAGAAGATAGAAGATAGAAGATGCAAGCATCATCCTCATCCTCATGTACAAAACGTCGGGAATACTCTCCCCCTCCCTCCTATCCCTGATCTCCCACCGTTCTACAACGATCTAGTAAACATTGTCGGGTGCCAATTCCAACGCCCAGGCAAGGGTTGCTTTGTGAAAGTCACTCTTCGACACGGCGCGGCGGCAGCACGGCAACAGACCGTGAATGACGCGCGTCGTCTCGTGTGCTTCGGGTATTGTTGCTATTGCCTTCAAAAGCAACTTTTCCACCAAGTTTTCAAGCATCGAAAGAATACAAAAAAAAACTTCCTCTGACAACATTGAAAGAGAAGGAGAATGTGTGCTCGGTTACGGATTTTTGAACACGCGTGACACAAATTGTTCGCAGCCTTCTTTCCGGGAGGAGGATTCTCCTCCTCCGAGGATGATGCTCTAAAGGCGCGCGGAAACATGCAAAAGTAAGTGGAAAATGTACAAGAGGAGCGGGTGTTGTCGCTTTCGCCGCACAACCACACGACCCTAGTTTGCATACAAAATATGAATACATGTGTTGAATTGGGGGTAGCGGTGGGTATGAAGACGGAGGATCACAAGGGCCCACGCATCAGCGCACTTTAGAGCATGTTGGACCCATGTTCCCGTGCCTTTTGGAACGACTATTATGCGAGGAAAAAAGGGGTATTCAGAGACTACTCTGTTTGCCGTTGTGGCCTACTATTCCGCAAAACAATTTTCCACTTGGATTGCAAAGAATGCGGCTGAATCATTGCGAACTTGTATTGAAATAAGTTGAAGCGTGTATAGGTATTGATGTACTTATGATTTTGAAACCTGCGCAGGTTTGCACTTGTAATATTATAATATTATGTTGTAGAACTTCCTTGTTTTCCCTTGAGAAGCTGCATGTAGGCAGGTATATTTATTGATAACAACGTCTCGGGCAGATGGACTGTCCGTGATTGCATAACAGTCTTCTAGGTCTTCTAGGTCTTCTAGGTCTTCTAGGTCTTCTAGGTCTTCTAGGTCTTCTAGGTCTTCTAGTCTTCTTGTCTTCTTGGCATTGTTCTGATCATTTTTCTGTTTTTTTCATGTTTTAGTTTTTTTCTGGTTCTTATTCTAACTCTTCTTCTGCTTCTTAATTTGGTTTTGGTTCTGGTTCTTGTTCTGGTTTTTGTTGTTGATTTGAAATTAAGTACTGGTAACGTTTGTTTGTTTTAGCTCTATTCTTAGCTTTGTCTCTGGTTCATATCCTATTTCTGCCTCTAATTACATATTCTTAGTCCTCTTGAATTGCCGTTCTCATTCACCTGAGTAATGTATTGCAAAAATCTTCATTCGTTAATCACAGTCAACATGTTCAAGACGATGCCTTTCCACCCTAGTCACAAATCAATGATTAATGACTGCTAAACATCAAAAGGTCAAGCCAAAGTCCAGCCCAATTTCCAGTCCAGATGTTTGATAGATGAGCTCACTCGTCAAAACCAGTCAGTCGTTAAGCAGTTGACTTCAGTACCCTTCGTCGCTGAATTCTATATCCTTTCTTCGTCGACACACACATGCCTCCAGAGGCGGAAGCAGACGAATCAATATAATCACCCGTCATATCAGCACATCGCCATCAGGCCTCCTGTACGGAAATTCCCCAGTGAAATCCAAGGGAAAACCAGAGGCATCAAACAACCAAACCGATGCGATGAGATGATGGTCAGACACGACGAAACACTATTCGCCTTCCGCTCGTCCAATGATGGGTAAACGACGACGAATGGTTTCACTCAATCACACTCGAATTGCTTTGATTTTGGGGCAGACGAGGCTGGTGGTTGGTTCTTCCTTGTGAGTCGAACGAAAGCCGCAGGATTATTGATACGTTCAGCCGGATGGTCGGAGATGATGAGCCTTGATGGCTGGTCTGGCTGACCCTGAGAAGAGAAACCACACAACCACAGCAACGGCGCAGCAACAGCATTCAGCCGAGCCGAGCCGGCAGAGCAGTGAGATGTTAATTATTGGCCGGGAAAATTGGTTTCCCATGGACTTCTGTGGGTTTTGATGGTCATCTTCGATCACCAAGAGAGGCTATTAATTCCCGGCCAAATTGGACGACGACCTTACCATGGAGGGGGTTGAACTCGTGATGGAGCGGTTGCTGATGAGGGATTTATTGGAATTTTCTTTTATGATACAAGTGGTCCATTACAGGCTTGTATTCAATGAAGACATTTTCGGAAAATAATCAGCACAGTCTAACCTTTAACTCATTCGCGAATAACACCAAAAGCAAAACTCCATCGCCACACAGTTTATCGAGGTATCCCATTTGCCACGAACTTTCAAAACCGCCAACAATAACGCACAGAAATTCCTTTCCTAAGCCAACCGACCGGAATCCTGTGGAGACCACATGCCGAACCACACTACTAACTGAGCACACCCAAAACCGAGCTTCCAATCCAACTTTGACTTCTGATTGTAGCAGTTTTTCCGCACCGAAAACTAAATCCTCCCATCGGACACGGTTTTCCACTACTGTTTTGAGCCGGAGCGAAGCGAGTTGCCGCCGCCGTGTGGATGAACAGCTCTCATCTCGGTCTGGATATGGAAAATAGTTTTACCCTTTCTCGCCTCTGAACAGGGCGGAAAAAAATAACGGAGGACCTTAGGGGGAGATGTAAATCAGCCATCCGAAGGATTTATGGCGTTTTTGGAGCACTTTTTATGTTCGCCGTAATGGCGGGTCCCCCCGGAAGGGCCAACAAGGAAGAGAAGCCAATTTCCGGCTTTTTTTTGCTCTTTTCTGTCCGAAGAAACAACCTTTGGGACGAGATGCGATGGATGGTAATTTCAGCGTCGTCGTCTTTTTGGCTAGCCATCTTCTTCACATTGGAGCGAGATACGGTCGTCAAAGAAGATTGAAGCCAAAAAGGGTGCAGATGCAGCTGACAGTTTTATTGTGATTGGCCAATAAATTAAATGGAACGCTAGTTGGAGGAGGTCAACGATTGGAGTTTGAGACTATGGCACTTTTCCTGAATTTGTGGATATCCAGGAATTACGCGAGACTCAAAACTGTTGAATTAAAGCATATTTGAGAACCATTTTGAATGGGCAGCCAATTAATCGTCCCATAATAAATTAAAGATTTTCCATAAATAATGCGAAAATTGCCAATAAATAAATAGGGGTGGAAGCAATAATAAACTATAAAAGTTCCATAAACAATTCAAAAAGCGCATAAATAAATCAAAACTTCCCATAAATAATTGATTTTCGAGCAATAAAAAATGTCAGAATTTCCACAAATAAATCAACAATTGCAATAAAAAACTATATTTTTTCCAATAAAAAATTTCGAACATACTACATCTTAGAACTATAATAGAAAAACTGAAACTATTGTGCAAATTAACAGACAATCGCTTGCTGTCCGAACTCGCTAACGCTCGTCGGACTTTAAAAAAGGATAACATCTCTGTTCGCATTATACCGGGCAAATTCTTGGATCTGTGGATTGCCTAGAACCGAATCGACGCAGTTACGGCGCATCGGCTTTCGGAAACTTCGGCGGCCTTCTGCCGCCTCAGTTCCTCAATCCTCTATGCGGCTTCGCCGCATGACTCAACCGATACTTTTACTTTGCTCATTATTTCGTATTTATTGCTTAATTTTCAATTGCTTTTTTGATGTTTTTCAATTGGGAATTTTTAAATTATTTATGGAAAAATCGGATTTATTTATGGAAAATTTAAATTTTTTTGTTGGAAAAAATATAGTTTTTTATTGCAATTGTTGATTTATTTGTGGAAAATCTGACATTTTTTATTGCTCGAAAATCAATTATTTATGGGAAGTTTTGAATTATTTATGCACTTTTTGATTTGTTTATGGAAATTTTATAGTTTATTATTGCTCCCACCCCTACTTTTTTATTGGCAATTTCTGATTTTGTTATGAAAAATGATCACTTTTTTATGAGTCGTTTATATTTTAGCCATTTTGAATGCCCTCTACAAAGTGCTATTCCAAATCATCTTTCGGCGTCTGTCATCAAAGGCAATTGAGTTTGTGGAGAGTTATCAAGCTGGTTTCATTGACGGCCGATCGACAATGGACCAGAATCGTTCGCCTAGTCAGCATCTCTCCTGTACGTCAGCTGGCACTGTTTGGTCCCCTTCAGGTATCAACAATCCTCTTGACTGCTTTCCAGCGTGGATGGCCCAGATCACTGCAGAATGACATCACCACGCTTACCACGTGGCTGATCTTTGGCCTCGTGCACTGTATGATGAACTGAAGATCACCAATCAGCTCGCGAGATGAAACTTTCTCCATTCCTTCACGTAACCGTCAGCAGACGGGGTCTATACTGGATTGAAGTCCGTCGTATTGAATTTCTAGAGCAATTTCTTGATGCACGGCTCCTTGTCAATAGAAATAGTGTCGTTGGTCCTAGTAACTCTCAGTCCCAGTATCTGTATAAACCGCCACGACGATGATCTTGTTACTTTCCATCTTGATATAGTCGCACGTGTTGTACTTCGAGCTCTTTAGCCATGTCCGCTGTTGCTTCTGGTCCAGCTTAATATTCCATACTCTGCTGGTCTGCTTGCTTGAGGCCGTGAAGGTCCTTCTTCAGTCGGTAAACCCTCCTGGGTGCGGCTTCGTTCCGGAATTCCTCCGGCTGCTCCGGATTTGCACATCGCCTTAGAGGAACGCCATAACAACGTCTATCTGGTACAAGGAGAGATTCAGCTGCGCGGCCAGCCCAAGCAGGTGTAAAATGGTGGCATTCGTTACCACGCAAGAATACGTTTCACTGTAGACCACTCTTTTGCCTTTCACTTGCGAGAATCCTCTTGCCTTCCAACATTCGATGGCACTGTCCGGATTGGTTTTGTCCTTGAAGACCCACTTGTTCTTGTAGAACGTAGAACGCTTGTAGACGTGTGTCTTCAGTGGTAGTTAAAACTAGAATACATTTATTTCTGACAATCTTAAACTCTATTTAGTGGAGCCTCGTAGCCGTGCGGTTAGGGTCACCAAGCTTCTAATCGCACCATGCTATGGGGTGAGGGTTCGATTCCCGCTCCGGACGATGAAACTTTTCGTGAGAATAGTTTCTTCTCCGTATCCACTGGTGCATGCTTCGTGTGTCCCTTGTCTAGTGTTTAAGTTTCATTCAGTCTGTTCAGCCTCTGGCTGAAGACGGTGTCCGCGTCGTTTTTTTTTTTTTTTTTTATAACATGCATGGGATACTACGACTTCCCTTTTGTTCAGTCTCCCAACACTCCTCCTGAAGTCATAGTGATTCCCATGCAACTTCGGAAATACACCAACTTCGGTTTCTGCAATGGCTTCGTTAGTCCGTCAGCTATCTGCTCATCCGTAATCACGTAGGCCAGGTTGACAACTCCACGGTCGAGGGCTTCTCTGATGTAGTGATGTCGAATGTCTATATGTTTTGTGCGGGGATTGTGTTTACCCACCATTCTTCGCTATCGCTATGCAGCTTTGGTTGTCACAGTTTATCTGGATTACCTGCGTCTCTCCAAACAAACTTGAGATACCGCGCCACCAGGATGCTTCTTGTACGGCGGCCGATACCGCCATGTACTCCGCTTCACACGTCGAAAGTGCAACTGTTGGTTGCTTTTTGCAGGACCACGATATCTCTCCTCCTGAAGCAAGAAAAACGTATCCGCTTGTGGATTTCCGCTGCTCTGGATCCGATCACCAGTCAGCATCGCAGTACCCGACGACCTCCAGATTGGCGTCCCGCTTGTAGTGCAACTTCTGCTTCGATGATCCCCGAAGATATCGGAGAACGGCTATCCAGTGCTTCGGACCAGGGTTTTAGTTGAACCTGCTGAGGACGTTGACCGCGAACATAATGTCCGGCCGGGTGCACTGGGCCAGATACATGAGGCATCCAACTGCCTCCTGATATGGAACGTCCTTCATCGCGGCGACCTCTTCGTCGGTCTTTGGCGACATTTCTGTTGAAAGCCTCTCGCTGGCGTTCATCGGAATCTTGACGGGCTTGTATTCGCTCATGTTGAACCGTTTCAATACGGTATCGACGTACGCCTCCTGGTCCAGGGTGATACCGTCGTTCGTCTTTTCGATCTGAATCCCAACGCAATACTTCGTTGTTCCGAGATCCTTCATCCGGAAAGGGTTGCTGAGATGCTTCTTCAGCTTGTTCTTCATGGCTTCATCGTTGCTCATGATGATCAGATCGTCCACGTAGATATCCACTATGACAATCTTTTCTCCTCGGTTCCTCACTTACACGCAGGGATCGTATTCCGTGGTAGTCAGTCCGAATTTCTTCAGAGCAGCGTCAAGCTTCTGATTTCAGACTCGACTTGATTTATTGAGTCCGTACAGAGCTTTATTTAGTTTGCAGACCAGCGTTTTGTTGCGACCATCGATGAAGCATGGTGGTTGCTCCATATAAATATCTTCGTCCAACTCACCCTGCAGGAACGCCGTCACAGCGTCCATTTGGTCCACGGCTAGATTATGTTTGGCGGCTAGGGCAAAGAGGTACCTCAGCGAACTGTATCGGCCGTCTACCTACCTTTCGCTGAGAGTAGCCTTTTACTACCAGTCGCGCCTTGTGACGTTGCACTCGTCCATCTGTATCCAGTTTTGTTTTGTAGACCCACTTACACTTTATGGGTTTCCGTCCCTTCGGCAGCTCGGTGAGAGTCCAGGTATTGTTGTCCACCAGTGCCTGGAATTCTTCCTGCATCGTACGCTTCCAGCACTCGCTGTCGTCTCGTCGGAAAGCCTCTTGGTGTGACCGGGGATCCTCCGAATAACGATCACCCAGCTCGGTAGTCATCGCCACGCACCCTTGGATTGGCGCATCGTCATCGGTGAAGCCTTCGAAATCGCTCGCATCGTCCTCAGAAATTGCTATCTGTGAAGTTTTCAAACCAAGAATATCAGCACTTTGAATGGAAAAAATCTTTAAACTTGCCTGGCAGTACGTGCTCCCGTCCACTGCGCCTCAACACCTTTGACCGAGGTGGTTCTGAAGTTTGTCGTGAAGGGAGCACAAGGTCCGTCAATGTTGCTGTAGATGTATCGCTCGCGTCAGTTGAATCTTCAGAATCGTCCTCGCCGTCATCATCGGAACCAGTATTGCTTGAGGCATTTGGCTCGGGCTGAGTAGGTACAGGTTGAAGTGACATCTCCGCAAAGTCTTGAACGTCCAGTCGAATCAGCGAGGAAGGCTTTTCCCGCTGCACCGCTCCCAATTCGCTAGCTTCAGCAGCTGCCTCGTCCAAGAAGATTACCTCACGACTCTTGATGGTTGTCTTCTTCTGCGGGTCGTAAAGACGGTATCCTTTTGTCTCCTCGTCAAAACCTGCCGAGATGCACTCGAACGATTTTGGATCCCACTTGCGTCGCTTCTGTTTCGGAATCTGAACCATGGCCTTCGTTCCGAAAATACGCACGTGCGACAGAATTGGCTTCTTTCCACTCCAGGCTTCCTCGGGCGTCATGTTGTGGCCACGGGTTGGCGATCGGTTGGTCAAGTAGACAGCGGTTGACACGGCCTCGGCCCAAATGGTTTGGCACAAATGTCCCAAATGGAGGATAACGTGCCTCTGGAGCCGGCCTTCTGATAGTATATTCCTTACCATTATCGGTCCGGATGGACTTCAACTTCTTTCCGGTCTGGCGCTCCGCCATAGCGTGGAAGTTTCGGAAAACGTTCATGACTTCATCCTCCGATTTTCGTTTCAGGAAATATACGAACATGCGCCGAGTTTTGTCGTCGATGAAGGTGATGTAGGAACGATTACCCCCTAGAGAAGTCTCCTCCATCGGGCCGTTGATGTCGGAATGGATCAACTGCAGGACTTCCGAAGCTCGAGATCCTTCCTTGCCGAATGGTCCTTCGTAGCCTTCTCGTTGATCCGGATTCCATCAGCTAAACCGTTTGCGAGCTTCCTAATGTTTTCTCCGTTTAAGTGGCCCATTCGTTTGTGCCACAGATCCATGCTTCCAATGGATGTACAGGCCAATGCTGTTTTCGGTCCACAACACGCCTTGTCCAGTTTGAATTGGTTGTTCATATGGCTGTCAGTCACCACAACTTTGCCTTCGGTATTCAGCACCTTGCATCCTTGGTTCGTGAAGTTCACCGAAAAACTCTTCTGAACAATGTTGCTTATTGACAAAAGGTTTGCAGTCAAGGAAGAGATCAGCTGAACGTCGCTAATCGCAACACCGTCCTTGTCCTTCTGGCACGCCGGCCAAATCCTTGCCGTACCACTAGCGACGATGTCCATCATGTCGCCGTTAGCTACCATTACCTTA
The DNA here is from genome assembly GCF_035046485.1 of Aedes albopictus. Taxonomy (NCBI): domain Eukaryota; kingdom Metazoa; phylum Arthropoda; class Insecta; order Diptera; family Culicidae; genus Aedes; species Aedes albopictus. The sequence continues at coordinate 52,680,523 of NC_085136.1, forward strand.
ACGCATCCATCGTCGAAGCTTTCCAGTAGGTCCTTGCTTGACGTCATGTGTGCGTAAGCGGCCGAATCGAAAATCCAATCGTCTGCTTCTCCCAAGTCGAACGTTGATAGTACAGTGCAAAACGTGTCACCCTTCCGTGCTTCCCTGCAGTCCTTTGCGATGTGTCCGAACCGGTTAAATTTTCTGCATTTTGGACCCTTCGGTGCAGTAGGTGCCTGTTTCTGCTTCCCGTTTCTATCCTGCCGTTTGTTGGATGCGAAGGTTTGATTGTTTTTTCCGTTGCTATGGTGATAGTCATCTTCCTCTTGCAGCAACTTGGTTTTCACGTAGTCCCCGGTGATTGCCACGCCGGAGTTTTCCAGTGCCATAATCATCGGCTTGAACTGCTTTGGGAGACCGGCTAGTAGCAGCATTCCAACCTTGATTCCAACCCACAGCGACGGAATCTTGAAATCCAACTCTGCCATACTAGGGGTCGTCCATAAATGACGTAGCTCTTTTTAAGCTATTTTTAATACCCCCCTCCCCTCTCGTAGGATTTGGTCACAAATTCAGATACCCCCCTCTATAGATGACGTAGCTTCTTAAACACCCCCCCTCCCCTGAAAAAAAAATCAGGTTAAAAAACAAAAAAAAAGCTCAAATTTAGCTCTGATTTCAATATGATGTTTCAATACGATGTTTGGCGACGTTAGTGTTTCCATCGTTTATGGGTTTGCAACCTTACTCAAGTGAAGATTCAAATCATTACACAACATTCTGAATGGTCTTTTTTCGAGCCTGGATGTCTGTTCTCTGTGTTTCAATTATAACTTGTATGTTTATAGAATATTATGAAAAAACTACAATAGCAAAAAAATATAGCCAACTGCCAGGATCAGAACGCCGACATCAAGACCATAGGTGCAACCAGTGGAGATTATCACTAAAGCTAATGACTCAATGAACCTCCCATCGTTCTGCTTGATGCCGAAGAACAGGAAATTCATGCTTCCAATATAAACCATATAAACCTGAGCTCTTTCGAAGATATTAGTTTGCTCACTAATAAATCTCTTCAGAATATCAAATTGGTTTCATTTGAATAAAATTCATCACGACATTTGAAGAACCCTGCAGGAGTATCTTCTAAAATTCTTACAGCAGTTCATCTTGGAATTCCTCAAGGAGTTTCTTTTGGGATTCCCGTTTTTTGAGAATTTCCTCTAGAACTTTCTTCTGGGATTTCCCCAAGAATTTGCTTTAGGAATCCATTTGAAAATTCCTCCTTATTGTATTCCTTCAGGGGTACCATCAGTGATTCCTCCAATATTGTCTTCCGAAGTTCCTTCTTAGGTTCCTCCAAAAGTTCCTTCTGAGAATTCTCCAGGAGTTTGTTTTGTAATGTTTTTCTAAAAGTTTATCCATGGTTTCCTTCAAGAGTTCTTTCAAGGCTTTCTTCTCCTCTCTTCCACCAGCAGTTTCTTCGGACATCTCTTCAGGGATTTTAACCGGAATTTCTTTTGAGATTACATCAGAACTTCTTTCTGTGTTTCCCAAAGAAGTTCCTTTCGAGATTCCTCCAGGAGTTCCTTCTTAATTTCCTTCAGGAATTCACTCAGATATTCATTCCGAGATTCCTCCAGGAGTTCTTTTACAGGATTCCTTCAGGAATTTCTTCCTGGATTCTTCTGGAATTCCTCGAGGACTTCCTTCTAGGATTTCTCCAGGATTTTTTTCCCGGGACTCCTCCAGGAACCTTTTCCGGCATCCCTCCATTCCCTTAGAATTCCGCGAGGAATCCCTTTACGGATTCCTCCCATTGTTCCTTCTGGAATTCCTCCAGGATTTTCTTTCTTAAATTTCACTAGGAGTTATATCTAGATAATCTTCCACGATTCTCCAAAAGATACATTCGGGATTCCTTCAGAGATTCCTCCCTGGATTTTTTCAAAAATTCGTTCCGTGTTTTTTATTTCAGAAGTTGAACCAGGAGTTCCTTCTGAGAATCTACAAATATCTCCTTCTGAGATTCTTCCAGGAGTTTATTCAAGATTTCTCCGAATGTCACATCTAGAATTGCTCAAGGAAGTCCTCACGGAGTTTTATTTTCAAAATTTCTCTATGATTTCCTTTCAAAATTCCTCCAGTAGTTCCTTCTGGAATTCTTCTGGAAGCAGCTTCTGAGATTCCTCCAGATACTTTTGGAATGTTTTCAGAAGTTTTTTTTTTCGGGGATTCCCGATAACTATTTCTGTGGAAATGTTATCCTTCTCCTGTTGGGGAAACCTATAAAAAACACAATGAGAAATTCCTTACAAAGCTGCTAGAGAAGCTCATAAAGAAATTGTTGGAGGAATTCTTCTGTAGAAAGGAGCTCCTAAAATAATGACATAATGCCAAAAACTCAGAACAATTTTCCTTTGCAACCTTAGCGGCGTGCAGTGCTCTATAGCAAGCAACAAACTATTGGTCGTGAGAAGCATTTGAGCGAGATTTCATAACCATTTTCTCAGATACAGTTGTTGCGTCCGATAGCTGCATGTCTTATGAAATACGGCTGCATTTAATCTCTATTATTGGTTATTTACATTGCATTGATGTGAATGAAAAAATAATAATTCATGCAATATACATATTTTCTTTGATTTACTGGATAGTGATATCTAATGCAAGTAAAAATTTTATTAATTACGAAATACTTTGTTCAATAGGCTTCGTAGAAAGCTACGTAGCATATCATGAACCCCTACCCCCCTATCGTCACACTTCGTCACAAAATCACAAACACCCCCCTCCCCCTAAAAAGCTACGTCATTTATGGACGCCCCCCTAGTGCAGCTTTCCAGGGTCAAACGAAGCAATTTGTGCTGTAATCCCACTTGCCTGGCCAATCCTTTGTCCTCAAATGCTTGTTCCAAACGATCCCAGGCTTCTCTGGCCGATTCCACATCCTCGATGTGAACGTAGATCGATGGATCCAGCAACAAGATGATTTTCTGCTTCGCACAAAGATCCTTCTGTTCTTCCACAGCCTCAAATGTTCCGTCGTTCTTCTTTTTCGGTTTTACTGCGTCCCAAAGTCCTTCCAGCTGCAGATATGTCTTCGCTGCGAATTTGCACGATGACCAATTCGCCCTTCCGGGCTTGATCCACCGTATGAGTTTCCAGGGAAACCGCTAGGTTGAGTTCCGGAACTTGAAGGCATCTTGAATATTTTTCTAGCTTGCTAGCAACAGGCCCATAATGTGCCCAACAACTACTGAGAGCGTATTATTTTTTATTTGGAGTCGAGACTTACTCTCGCACTCCGCATACCTAGCCACCAAGCAGTCTGTTTGCTGGTGTCTAATTCAGTATGCGTCGAGAGCTCGGCACGGTCGCACGCTCCACGACCAACTGCGCCGATGACGCAAGGTAGGGTACACTGATATATGTTGCCCTTTACTGGCATTTACCAGATTAGCTTGTAGTTAGAATACACAGGATGTTGCTAATTGACAAATTAAGGGATGAATTGGCATCTAAGCCGAAAGAGAGATGGTTCTTGAAAAAGTGAATGTTCATGGTGAGGGCTCGGGTTCAGTTTGGCTTTCTATTCCGCAGAATTATCACCTGTTCTGTGCCCAGCCAACCACATATCGTAAATCATTGTGTGGAAAAAATCTTATATTTTCATAAATTGAATCAGAATTGTATAATAATATGTATATTTGTTGACAATAATTGCGTAAAATCGCATTTCATGCCAAATTAAATTTCAATTGCGATTTTGTTTCATAAAGTCGTCTCCGATCATAAAAGGTGCGAGATACTATCGGTGGGATCGCACAGAATCGGATAGAATCGTAAAAAAACATACATTCTTAGTGTCAAGCTGCAAGTTCGCTAGCATCGTATATATGATTTCTTTGAATCGTGGAAATCATCGCTTCACATCGTATATGAATCTGCTAAATCGAGCTTGCTACCTAAAGGTATAATGAAAATCGGTGAAATCGTATACAACTATAACAATGTTGCATATCGATCGTTTGCGTCACACTTGCGTCGTATACGAAGTAAATGAAAACCTAGAAATCGTATATTCATTTTTACAGTCGCATATGATTGTTACTGCACTTTTAATAGTCGAATCTTAATCTCGGAAATCGTAAATGGTTTTGTTTACATATTTGTGTGATGGAGAAAAACAAAAATGATATTCATCACAAATTTGTATTTTTGTTGTTGTTGACACATTCCAACCATGGTAGCAATAATTTCAACCAAATATATAGGTTTTCATACTAGCAGATGACTTACAATAAGTGATGTATAGATTCCAACAACGATGTGGATTCCGGGCCACTTTTGGTGTCATTCAATGCACAACAACAACGCTCCCAAAACAAGTCTCGCACCGTATCATGCTAATGTTTATTCGTTCCATGCCATTCACTTTGAACTCTCTGTTTTCAACTTGGCAATATAGCCAATAGAGATAACGCACAGCTCTCAATCAAAGGACCTAAGTTCGATTCCCACTGAACACCAAATGGTTTTTTTTATTTGAAAATCTTGAGTCGTATATTGGTACTCTCAATTGTTATAAGATCATGCATAATCGTATATTTAGACGGATAAAATCGGTGAAATCGTAGGAATTTTTCGAGAAATCGTAAATTATGTTGGATGGAATCGCAGTAATCGTATATATGTTTCGATATGGCCTCCACTTTAGTATGTATATGCCTGTTTCGTGCATTGAATACGATTTCTTTGGTGCTGCTGGCTGGGTGGCTTAGTTGGTTAAAGCACCGGTCTAGCGAATACGGGGTCGTGGGTTCGAATCCCACCAGAACGCGATTTTTTTCAAAAAATCATCCCTCAATTTGTCAATTAGCAACATTCTGTGTCTTCTAACTACAAGTTTTTTTGTAAATTCTCCAATAATTCCTCCAGAAAGTCCTCCGGAGATTTCTCCAGCAACTTCTCCAGATATTCCTCCAGGAATTTCTCTAGAGATTCCTGCCGGAACTCCTCCGGAGATTCCTGCAGTATTTTTTTTTCAGAAATTCTTCTAAGAAAACCTTCCGGAGATTCCTCCAGAAATTCCTCCAAAAATTCCTCCAGGAATTCTACCGGAGATTCCTCCAGAAATATATCCAGGAATGCCTCCGAGGATTTCTCCTGGAATATCTCCGCCAATTCTTCCAAGAATTCCTCTGAGGATTACTTCAGGAATTCCTTTGGGGATTCCTCCGGATTATCTTTATTGACTTTTTCTGGATGTCTTCCGAAGATTCCTCCAGGTACTCCTTCGAAGATACCTCCAGGAATTCCGCCGGAAATTTCCCCTAAAGATCTTCCGGAGATTCTTCCAGAAACTCCTCCGAAGATTCCTCCAAAAATACCTCCCGAAATTTCTCCAATAATTCCTCCAAAGATTCCTCGAGAATTCCTTCGGAGATTCCTCCAGAAATTTATTTGGAGATTCCTTCAGGAATTCCTTCGGAGATTTCCCTAGAAATTTATCCAGGAATTCCTCCTGGATTATCTCCTCCAATTCTTACAAGAATTCCTCCGAGGATTCCTTCAGAAATTCCTTTGGGGACTCCTCAAGATTATCTCCAGGTACTCCTTCGAAGATACCTCCAGGAATTTCGCCGGAGATTGCTCCTAAAGTTCTTCCGGAGATTCCTGCAGAAACTCCTCCGAAGATTCCTCCAAAAATACCTTCCGAAATTTCTCCAATAATTCCTCCAAAGATTTCTCGAGAAATTCTCCCGGAGATTCCTCCAGGAATTCCTCTGGATATTCCTCCGTAAACTCCTCTGAAGATTCCTGCAATGATATCCTCGGAGATTTCTTCAAGAATTCCTTCCCGAGATTAATCCTAAGATTTTTCAAGGAATTCCTCTAGGATTTTTTTTTCGGAGATTCTTCCAGGAACTCCTTCGGATACTCCTCCAGGAATTCCTTCGGAGATTCCTCCAGGAATTTATTCGGAAATTCCTTCAGAAATCCCTTCGGAGATTTCTCCCGGAACTCCTTCGGAAGAATTCCTGTAGAAATCTCCGGAGGAATCCCTGGAGGAATCTCCGGAGGAATTCCTGGAGGAATCTCCGGAGGAATTTCTGGAAGATCCTCCGGAGGAATTTCTGGAGGATCCTCCGGAGGAAAGCTTGAGCTGCTAGTCACCACAGGAAACCTTTTACAGATATTCTTAAACACTTTGGATAAAATAGGCTTGCAGACTTCTTGAGTATTTTTTATCACTTCTCGGCTTGCTTTTTGACCGGTTATTAGGTTACTGTTGTGGTGATTCTCCTGTGAAACTGGCAACACTGAAGGAATCTTAAGAGACGTGAAGAGTGGATCAAATAGATCAGTGGAGGTGAATTGTTGTCGGGAATGGTAGCAGAATACTAGAGTGTAAGTTAACTTTAAGATTGATATAATGTGTATTTCTAAATAAATATAATAATTTACAGCATTGAAGCTGACCAAACTAAAGGCTGCTTTCAATATCAGTATCGAACCATTCCGAAGATGACCCGCCACAACAGTTACACTAGTCGGTAAGAGCTACTGTGGGCTCGTAACCTGATAGAATGAAAAGCATCTGAGCAGTTGTAGGGTATCGCGCTACTTGGGCGGTGGCTTCTATATTCGTCTGTTTTCCACTATAACTCAGTCAATTTTGAACCAATTGACTTAAAATGTTGTACACGGGTAGATACTATACCTATCTCACTGCATTCCAAAAATTGTGTCAATTGGTTCAAATTTGACTGAGTTATAGTGAAAAACAGACGAAAATAGAAGCCACCGCCCAAGTGGCGCGATTCCCTAGTGACTAACAAGGAAATGATTTACTGAGGGGGTACAAATCCGATGTTTACTATGTTAACATTGTTCTCTACCGGGTTTCTTCCAGCAGTTTTTTTAGTGGTTCTTTCATGTTCAACTTCAAACGTTTTCTTAGAAAAGAGAATCCGTCAAACGTCTTTCATTATGCTACATTGCGGCTTAGCAGCCTTGCAAATCGAATTACTTTATCGACCTTATTTTATCTGTCTTAATGTTTTTGCCACATTTAGGATCTTTCTTCCCTTCCTTTCGAGAAGACCTGGAAAAGTGGTCGAAACGCTGGAGTAGATCTTATAAAGTTGTTTGATTTGCAAGACTGCTTAGCCAAAACATACCATAATTAAACCCCGTCAGTCAAACTCCTATAGGAAAAGTTAAGAGTCAAATTGACGAGGTATGTATTCCAAACTCGTAGCTATAATTTCGTCCGTGTGCATCAACATCAATATATCTCTTTGTTTGCATGAATGCCTGAATGAGCGGAAGAAACTGTTTCTGCTCCTCTTCACACTTCCATGGGAGAAATCACATGAAGGACGGACCTCTGGATTCTGCTGTGCTATAGCTTGAAATTATCTTCATATCAACACTAATCAGTTGCAGTTATCCGAAACTACATATTCCAGGATTTCCCAGTTTGCTACATCAGAGATACGCACAATGTAGTGCACGTTGTAGTGCACTCACACGTGGTAGACCTGTGCGCCGACTTTATTTTGCTCGGCGGCGGCGTGAGGGCCATTTTTGGCCGGCGGCGGCGGCGTCATCGGCGTCACGCCAGTGGCAGCTTTCGGCGGCGGCGGCGGCGGCGTGAATCGGCGTGACCAAAATTTGACCGTAATGTCATCATTAGCGAAACAAAGAAGTTGTCTCTACGCTGTAGAATTTGTAGTTCAGTCTTTGCTTTTTCATGACCATTTATGACATGAATTATTATTATGCCAGTACACAGGATGAAGTATTTGGCCAAAAAGAAACCAATGCTCTGACACCTTGTTTGATTTATTAGTGTCAAACAGATGTTTTTTTCTTGAGTTCATTTGTCAAATATTTGACCCTAAGTAATTATACCCTTACGTTTGAATGAAAACCTTTTTTATTCCTGTTCGGGTCCATCACTGTAGCCAGTAATAAGACCTATTGTGGAATTACCCGTATCCGTATTAGTGCATGCTGCATTACTCCATTGCAAATTAAGGGCAAAAATATAGAACACAGTTTTCGTTTTGTTTTCTTAGAACCTTCAGAAGCTATCACATTTGATAATAAGGTCGCACTATTTTCAAGGAATCCTCGAATGATTTCCAAAAGAATTCCAGGAGGAGCCTTGAAGAAACTGCTGGAACAATCCCTGCAAGAACTGCTGTATGAAACCCTTAAGGAACTTCTGTTGAAATCACTGATATGTAGTTCAAGAATCTCTCTTAGAGAGATCACTGAAAAAAATAACTTATGAAGAATTCTCGAAGGAATTCCTAGAGGATTCCCCAAAAGAATTAAAGCAGGAATCCCGGAGGAATTTCAGAAGGAATCCCCAATGGAATTTTAGGAGTAATCCTGGAAGGAGTTCCAGGAGGAATGCCCGTAGGAATTCCATGAGGGAGCCCTGAAAGAATTCCAGAAGAAATTCCCGCAGAATTTGCATAAGGAAATCCCGAAAGAATTCCAGCACGAATTCCAAGCAAATTCCAGCAGTAATCTCCAAAGAAATCCTAAAAGGAGTTCCCAAAGGATTTCCAGAAAGAATCCTCGGAAGTATTCCAGTGGGAATTTCAAAGTGAATTCGAAAAAGAATCCCTTTAGGATTTCTAAGAGGAATCAACGAAAAATATCCAAGAGGAATCTCTGAAGGAATTCCAGGAGAAATCCCTGAGGGATTTCTAGGAGAAATGGCCGAAAGTTTTCCAAGAGGAAACCTCGAAGGAATTCTAAGAGAAATCTCCGAAGAAATTTGAAGTGAAACCCCAAAAGGAATTCTAGGAGGAAACCTCAAAGGAATTCCAGGAGAAATCTCTGAAAAAAACTCAGGAGGAATCCTCGTTAAAGTCCAGGAGGAATCGCTGAAAAAAGTGCAGGTGGAATTCCCGGAGAAATTTTAGGAGGAATCCTCGAAGGAAGTTCAGGAGAAATCCTCGAAAAAATTCCAGAAGGAATGCCAGGAGAAATCCCCAAACGAAGTCCAGAAGGTATACCCGACAGAATTCCAGAAGAAATTCCTACAGCAATCCCAGGGGGAACCCCTTTAAGGAATTCCGGGAGGAATCTCCGAAGGAACTCCAAGCGGAATCCTCGAAGGAGTTTCAAGAGGAAACCCCGAAGGAAGTACAGGAGGAATCCCTGAAGAAATCCCCGAAAGAACACTGTGAAGAATTCCCGCAGGAATTCCAAGAGAAAATCCAGAAAGAATACCTGCGTGTATCTCAAAGGAGTTCAAGCAGTACATCAAAGAAATTCCAGCAAAAATCCTTAAAATAATTTCAGTGGGAATTTCAAGGATGATTCAAAAAATGATCCCCGAAGAATTGTGAGGACGAACCAACGAAAAATATACCCAAGAGGAATCTCTGAATAAATTCCGGGAGAAATTCCTAAAAAAAACTAAGAGAACCGAAGGAATTCCAAGACGAATCCCCGAAAAAATTCCAGGAGAACTCAGAAAGGAGGAATCCCCGAAGGAATTCTAGGAGGACTCACCGAAGGAAACCCCGAAAAAATTTTAGGAGGAATTCCATGAGGAATCTCCGAAGAATTTGGAAGTGAAAGCTCCAAAGGAATTCCAAGAGGAAACTTTGAAGAAATTACAGAAGGAATCCCAGAAGCAACTCTAGGAAGAATCTCCGAAGGAGTTCTAGGAGGAATATCCGAAGGAATTCAAGGAAGAATTCTAGGAGAAATCTCCGAAGGAATTCTAGAAATAATCTCCGAACTCCAGGAGAAATCCCCGGAGGAATTCAAAGAGAAATCCCTGAAAGAAGTCCAGGAGGAATTTCCGAAGAAATTCCCGAAGGAATCCCGAAGGAACTTTAGAAGGAATCTCCAAATTAATTCCAGGAGGAATCCCGAATGAATTTTAGAAGAAATTATCGAAGGAATTCCAGGAGGACTGCTAGAGGAATTCCATGAGGAAATATAGGAGGAATTTCCAAAGGAGTTCTAAGAGAAATTATCTAAGAAATTCCAGGAGGAAACCCTGGAGAAATTTCAGGGGAACTCCACGACAGAGTATCAAATGAAAACTCTGAAAGAAATTCTGGTGGAATCCTCGAAAGAATTCCAGAAGAAATCTTTAAAGGAATTTCAGGAAGATTTCCTGAAGGAACTCTAGGAGAGACCCCAAAGAAGTTGTACGAGAAATTCCCGGAAGAATTCCAAGAAGGAGGTTTAAGTTGTATCTTCAAAGGAAATCCAGGAGGAATCCCCAAAGGCAGTCCAGGAGGAATCCACGACGGAATATCAGGAGGAATCCTTGAAAAAAATTCAGAAGGAATCCTTGAAGAAAATCTAGGAAGAATCCCCGTAGGAATTCCAAGAGAAATCTTCGAAATAATTCCAGAAGGAATTTCCGAATGATTTCTTTGAAGAATCTCCAAATAAATTCCAGGAGGAATTCCCGTAGGAATTTCAGGAGGAATGCTCGTAGGTAGTCCATGAGGAACCCCTGAAGTAAATCCAAGAGGAATCCCCGAAGAAATTACAGGGCAAATTGCTGCAGGAATGCCCGGGGAAATACCCCAAAGAATTCCGGTAGCAATCTCCGAGGTATTTCCAGGTGAAATTCTTGAAGGATTTTCAGCGGAATCTCCCGAGGGAATCTTTCTGGGTAGACGGATCCCTGCAGGATTTGTAAGAGGAATTCCCGAAAGATGGTCAGGAGGAGTTCACGAAAGAATTCCTGGAGGAATTCCAGAAGGAAATACTTGAGGAATTCTTGTAGAAACTCCATGAGAGATCCCTAAATAATATCCTGGAGATATGCCTGATTATATTCCTAAGGAAATTTTTGAAGGAACTTTAACAAGATTCCCTGAAAGAACACCTGTAAGAAATCTCTGATATAACTCCTGGTGCATTCGTAAGTCCTCCTGAAAAATCTCAGAAAGAATCCCAAGAGAGATCCCTTGAAGAACTCATGGATGAATTCCTAAATGAACTTCTCGAGGAATCCCCTAAGGTTATCTTGTAGGATTCTGAATGATCTTCTGAAGGAATTCCTGAAGAAATTCAGGAGGAACCTCTGAAGAAACATCTTCATGAATCCCGGAAACTTCTGGAGGAATCTATGAAGAAACTCTTGGACTTATTGCTGTAAGAACTCCTGTATGAATGTCTAAAAGAACTTAATAAAATAGCCGTATTCGAATTTTGTCAAGACTAGATAAGCAATTTCAAAGTTAAATTCTATCGCAGTCGAATCCAAAAATCGTTAATTGCTGTTCGACAGAGCAACACTGGACGAAAAATCAGCAATATCTGAGTCCCTGAGGAAGGTACCAAATGTAACCGAAACGTCGGACAAGATATAGTAATAGCTGTATTTGAAATTTCTAAAGGAATCCCTGCAGGAACTCCTAGACTAATGTCTAGGACCTTCTTCCTGAAAGAGCTTCTAACGGAATTCTTGATGGATCTCCAGGAGGCATCTATGAATCCTCCTGAAAGAATCTCTGAAGGGACTTCTGAGAGAATACCCGAGCAAACTTCTGTTGAAATAACTTAAAGAACCTTTGAAGGAATTCCTAATTAACACTTGGAGGCATTCGTGAACCCTCCTGGAATTGCTGAGGAGATCCCTGAAGGAACTCCTGAAGAGGTCACCGAAGGAACTTCTGGAACATTCCTTGAAAGAACTACTATACTGCATGAATCCTTGAAAATGCTCATGAATTAATCTATGAAGGAACTTCTGTAGGAATATCTGAAGGAACTCCTAGATAAATCCCAAAAGAACTCCTGAAAGAATTTCTGAAAAATTTCCATGGGGCATACCGAGAGGAATCCCTGAAGGAATTTCAGGAGGGATTGTTGAAACAATTCCAGGAAAGATTTCCTGAAGGAACCCTTGATGGAACTCCAGGAGTGAAGAACACAGAACGCCAGGAGAAACCCATTGGTGGAATTCTAGAGGAATTCCTGGGAGATTTCCTAGAGGAATCTCTGAAGAAACTCCTGGACTAATTCCTGAAGAAACTCCTGTATGTAATCCTGAAGGAATTTCCGAAGAATTCCCTGGAGAAACTCTCTGACTAATCTCTGAAGGACCACCTATTGGATCCCCTGCTGAATCTTCTGGATGAATCTCGGATATATTTCTAGGAGGAATCCCAGAAACCTCCTGAAAAAAAATCTGATCGTACTCCTGTCGAGATCTTCCTGAGAGATCTTCTGAAAAAAAAAGCATGTTAAAACTCCTAGAGGCATCCCTGAATCTCTGAAGGAACCATTGGAGACATCTTTGAAGAAACTCCTGAAGAGATCTCTAAAGGAACTTCTGAAGAATTCTTTGATTGGAATATCAGAGAAATCTTCGAAAGAGTTTTAGTATTTTATCTCAACTTAATGCAAACAAAATTTTGTTCGTGCACTGATCACCGGCGTGAAAAATGAAAATCGGCGGCGTGACGAACATCGGCGTATGGCGCGCCGCCGATATCACGGTCGGCGTCGGCGTGGGGCAAAAAGTGTCGGCGGCGGCGGCGTGGCGCGGCGGCGCACAGGTCTAACGTGGAGAGCGCCGAGTTAAAAGTGGTGATCGCTACAATAAATATTTAACCATATACAAGCCTACTTGGTTCGGTTAATCGGTGCGCTTGCTGGATGATGCTATCTCCTATCCAATCCGCACGGGTGCCTGAATCCTTCAAGTAGGCGCCTGTTAGAGGAAACTTCTCACCAGAGCTCGCATCGATTCCTTTGTTCGTTCGATCAAGCGTGAGCGTTTGTATCTCACCCCCGAAAACCTAATTTGGATTCCCTTCCGGCAACAGATTCACACACCGTACCGACCGTAACGTAAGGAGGAAAGAAAATCAATTCGTTCCTTTCAAAACGAATATCTACGGACTGGCAAACAACAAAAGTCCAGACAGACGGAGACGAATCCATCGAAAAGCGATTATCGAATTGGGCGTAAGCGGAAAACATAAATACGAGCGCGATTGTTCGGCAGAATCCGGTGAAACGCATCCGCCTGCCTGGCTGCCAGCCCGGTCCCTATGGGAACCGTGGCGCGAGGGAGCGAGGGCGGACTTTTTGATTCATTAAAAGTATTGCCGAAGCCAGATTTAATGGAATGTTGTTACACAATGAAATTCTCCGCATCATCGATGGCGGATTGATTTGTAAGAGTTTGTGACGCTGCACACTTTCTTCGATTTTTTTTTCTAGACACGCTCCATTAATTTCCGGATTCTGGGCAATGTGGGCCGCGTTCAGGCGATTCACGGTTCCAATTTTCGAGCGAACACACGGAACTCGAGTCGACGAAGGACTTGTTGAAAACTGGAAGGGACACATATCATAATCACCATCGCGCGTGAACGACATCGAAATGGCATTAGTCTTACGCACGGAAAAAAAAGATGGGCTTTGGAGATCCAGCGGTAAAACGATAGCGCATGGGATGGTTGACGGCTTGTCATTCGTAGAAAGAATAACGGATCGTAGGGTGAAGTGTGAAATCGGGTCTAAAGCCGGTATGTCGCAACAATTTCTAACTTCTATCAGGCCGGTTTCCACTCCAGATGTTATTAGGTACAGAGAAGTTGTTTATATAAACAACTTCTCTGATTAGGTATATATACTTTCGTGCACTAAAGGGTGATACGGTCAAAATTTGGTCACACAATTTGTTCCATAACTGGTACATTATATGTAGCTTATACCATTAAATTTTCATCAAAATCGGTTTAGTATTTGTGGAGATATTGTGAATCTTGAAAACTGCAATTTAAAAATTTTGTACAAAGAGGTGTTCACAAGGATGGGAACACTCACTTGGAAAGAGTTACACTCACTTGCAGTTTTCTCCACTCAGAAGCGTGCAATCAAGAAACGATGTATGGACGACTTTTACCTTGTAGTTTCGTCTAAAACTTAGCCGAATAGAGTAGGGGTCGCACACGCATACCGAAGTCGTGAGGAAGCTGCGAAGCCAACTCTCCACGAGGTGAATGTAAATTACACTCACCTCGTGGAGAGTCGCTTTCACAGCTCTGTCACGACCTTGGGATTCGTGTGCGACCCCTACTCTATTCGACAAAGTTTTAGACGAAATCACAAGGCAAAAGTCGCCCATACATCGTTTCTTGATTGCACGCTTCTGAGCTAAAAAAAATAGCAAGTGAATGTAACTCTTTGCAAGTGAGTGTTCCCATCCCTGGGTGTTCAGTTCGACAGCAGCCAAACTGAAGAAGCGTCTAGCAGTGGCGGCGACAGTTTGCACCACGAGAGCTCCGCCCATCCAACCAACGACGAACGAACGACGACGACGAAGCGAGTGCTGCACAGCAAAGCGGCGATAATAAAATTGACGGCCGAACAGCGACCAGCGCCAGTCAGGGATGCCACATATACAGATTTTTCTGTAATCATGCAGATTTTTTTGCAGCTTTTCATACAGAATTCTGTATACCAATATACACAGATTTTTGGAAATTATACAGATTATACAGATTTTTGAGAAACTTACAGAATTTCAAACAGATTTTTCGCGAAATATTACAGATTTCATACAGATTTTTGACAAAAAATGGTAATGCAGATTATAAAGATTTTTGAAAGGCAAAATACAGATTTAAATGTGGCAACACTGGCGCCAGTATCCTTTCATCCGTCGTCGAGAAAATCACACAACAGCGAGAGCGAAGCCGAAGCGAAAGAGAACGATTGGGTTCCACGTGCGGACCGCATGATCACGTCGACAGCGGATCTATGACATTTCGTCGAAAGACATTTGGTCGAATGACGTTTGGTCGAATGACATTTGGTCGAAAGTACATTTGATCGAACGGACGTTTGGTCGAATGGACATTTGGTCGAAACCCATATTATGGAGTAGGAAACATATGACATTTAGTCGAACGGACAATTCGTCGAATGGACATCTGGTCGAAAGGCACTAACTGATGAAAAGACACTAGACCAGTCGATGACAAAAACCGCTAGATAAGAGTTATGTGCTTAGCAGGTAGTGCAGTCCGCGCACTGTTGTATTTTCGACTTCAGCTTGAGGAGGTACGTTCCGAATACCCAATAGGGAGGTGCGTACCCAAGGTGGTAGCTATGTAGGCCTGCTTTAAACCGTAACCTACCAGAAAAAGCAAAACTAGAGAAAACGAATTGATTTAAGAGGAAACAAACCATCATCGTTTAGCGAAAAGTCAAAAGCAGTTTTCTCGCTGAAATCTCAACCAATGTGTATAATAATTTATCACTGCACTCTATCAAGCACCTGGATAACAGTGAAATAATTTTCATTGACGTGTTTGTAATTTAGAGCAAGAAAACTGCTTTTGGCTACTATTCGCAAATCAGCGGAAAAAACTTTCGTTGAACCTGTCATTGGAAAACTTTCATTCCGTTGCCAATAATATTGCTCTGCGGCTTGTAGCATCCGCTGCTAGAGCAATGCAAATCAGTAGTTACATATTTACTTCGTAGGTGAGAATGTTCAAACACACACCTAGCGATACCCGAATGATACTTGCTTGCAAATTAATACTACCGTAAGAGGATAACATGAAAATAGTGACGCATTTGAACGCGTTCAAGTTTAAACTCGGCACGCTGCGATCAGAAATATTTGAAAATTCTTCAGTTGGAACGCGAGCGAGCTCTACATAACTACATTCGCAAAATGCCTGCATGATACCCTGGAATCCTCAAAACAGAAATGATTATATAACCGCCATTTTTTTCGATTTGCATAATTTTGGGATTCGATCTTTTATTGGGAGCATTTCCGAGTAAACCGGATTGATTACTGTGGTTTTCGGAAAATCCAGATTTTCAGGAACATGTTCGGCATGTCAGTTATAATAACCATCAAAGATCATAAACCAATAGTCTTGTCCAATCAGTCTTGTCATCAGTTCATTAGCTGGCTATTCCAGAAAAAACAAATCTCAAAAAGTCATGGCAATCAATAACACTTGCCTACACCTCAACCTCACAATGTATATTTACGGATTTTCTGAAACTCCGGGTGACCGGACCAGTTTATTCGCATAACGTATCGATAGAGTAAGCACATATGAGTTCGGAGCTGAATCGGTATCTGAACGGGCGTTCTTGAGCAGTAAAAACTCTGACACGCAAGTTAAATGACTATTGCGTTTCAATCAAAACATTGAAAGCATTTATATTATTTTCGACTCGTGTTCAGTTCAAGTGAATTACTAAATTAAAGAACGGCCTATGTTTAAAAGAAGGAAAAATATCAGATGAAAAATCTGCAGCTTCAACATATGAACATGGTGGAAATGTGAAAAAAAAACCAGAAGGAAAAATCACTGATAAAAAAATAAGCAGGTACATGAAAACGTAATGAAATTAGTAAACATGAAAGACTTAAACATGACTTAAGGAAAAATATCTAAAAAAAAAGGCATCAGCTAATGAAGAACAGCTACATAAACTAAGGAAAAATTTCTTCTGAAACATTCAGCGGTTGGTACAGGAAAACGATGTTGGGGTCAATATGACAGGCACGCTGAACGTGCATTACGCCATCGTGGTGCGAAAAAGCTAACATCCTAGGAGGGTTAATAAACTTGAAAGAATAGCCTTTGTTTCAAAGAAGGAAAAATACATGAGAAAAAAGACAGCAACTATAATATTCAAACATAATACAAATACTTGAAAGAATAGCCTATGTTCAAAAGAAGGAAAAATCATCGATAAAAAAAAATCACAACCATAATGTCCACTGTCAGCATAAATAACAAACTTGAAAGAACAGCATGTGTTGAAAAGAAGGAGAAACCTTTGATGGAAAAGCCAGTATGTACTACACAAAAACGCAATGAAATGATGAAACTTGAAAGAAGATCCAAGATTAAATATAAATAAGGATAAACCTTCGATGAAAAATCCAAATTTCACCAATGCCAACGACAACTAAATTGCGAAACAAGTTATCTTTTCATGTTTGATATTATTTAACACGAATAAATTGCTATACGACTTAACGTTCATACGACCAAACACATTTTCAACCAAATAAGCCCAGTAACAAATGAGTTTAGATATCGAAATCTATAATATTTTTTTGCACTTAAATCTCTTTTCATCGGTTGGTACCTTTCGACTAGATGTCCATTCGACTAAATGTCATATGCTTCGTCTTCCACAAAGTGGGTTTCGACCAAATGTACATTCGACCAAATGTCCTTTCGACCAAACGTACTTTCGACCAAATGTCATTCGACCAATCGTCATTCGACCAAATGTCATTCGACCAAATGTCCTAAAGCCGTCGACAGCAACGAACGTCGTCGATCGGAGCCGACCGACCAGCCAATAGCGTGATCGGCGCGTGGCTCCACCTTCTCGTGCGGGCTATAAATATAGTGCGCATCCCGGCAGCATCATCAGTTTTTTTTCGGACCGCCAACGAGTGAACATCGGATGAAATCAAGCGTTATTAGAAGAGAAATGTTAAATACAGTAGTTTAAGCGAAGTTCTCTCGTGTTTGCTTATTCAGTCGCTGCACATCCGAAACATCTCCAATTCCACCAGAGTTATTCGGGATTAATTTTCCTCTGAGTTATTTGGAGACAATTTTCCTGAAGTTGTTCGGAAATCAATTTTCCACCACAGCCTTTATCAAGGCTTATGAGTTGTTCAGGTTGCTGCTAGCAGAGGCTAGTCCAGCTCAACCACCAAGGCTTCATGAGGCGAAGCTAGGCCAACCTCCGGCCATCATCCCGGGAAGGAACGCGAGGGTTCCTGCTCCCACCCGGCTCGGTTCCTGAGCGGAACGCGAGCACCACAACGTAGCCAGCGCAGATACAGGGGATACTCAAAATAACTGGGACAGGTTAAATTTTCATTTTTCAAAAAATGATCAACTCGAAGTAACTTTTCGAAAAGGGCAACAATTATTCTCAAATTTTTACTGTAAGTTCATCAACTAGTTGTGTATCAGTGGTCAAAATTTGGAGAAGATCGGGCCATTCTACACGAAGTTATACAAATTCTAGAAAAGGGTATAATTATTCGATAGTCAAATTTGAGCTGTTATATCTCCGGAATCAATTAACCGAATGCAATGAAATTTTGATCATTTATGACTTATATAATGAACTTTGAAACACAGTTGACTTAATATGAAATTATTAATAAGAAAAAAAGTGATGGCGATGTCATTTATTCCATGTTTTTTTCAGTAAATTTATCTATTTTTCATATGCATCCCATTATTTTATCAATCTAATGATGGCTTTATGGTTGCTTGCCTTTGAAACATAAATATATTCAATTGAATTAGAGGGAATTTGAATGATATATAATTACTATCTCGAATTTTGAAACGATGATGAAATTATGGATACATTGGTGTTATATTAGAAAAATAATCTAATCCGAATAATTTTCTTTCGCGTGAAGAATTTCTAGTTTAGTCAAATGTTTTTAATAGTTCATTATATAAGTCATAAATGATCAAAATTTCATTGCATTCGAATCATTGAATCCGGAGATATAACAGCTCAAAATTGGCTATCAGATAATTATACCTTTTTGTAGAACCTTTATAACTTTGTGTAGATTGGCCCGATCTTTTCCAAATTTTGACCACTGATACACAACTAGTTGATGAACTTACAGTAAAAATTTGTGAATATTTGATGCCCTTTTTGAAAAGTTACAGCGATTTGAACATTTTTTGAAAAGTGAAAATTTTACCTGTCCCAGTTATTTTGAGTATCCCCTGTACAGTCCACTGCCAGCCCCGTACAGAGGATTAAAAAATAAGAACACATTTTTACTCTTTTATTTATTTATAGAACCAGAAATACTGAACCGATTTCAATGAAAATTTTTCTGTATGTAAAGTATACATATCAAAATGTTGTGTAAATATTTCATTCAATTTGATCCAGCCGTTACAAAGTTATATATGACTAGTGTAGAATTAGCAACTAGTTAAAATACACATAAATAAAAACAAAAAAAAAAAAAGTTATATTTGTTTAGGTGGTCAAATTTTGTCAAGTTAAGTCAAATTTTGGTCACACAATTTTTTCCATAACTTTAGACTGCGTACACCAAAACAGCTTTTTTTTTGTCACATTATTGGTAGCCTGCTTTTCAATTTTTTTATGTATAAAAAATGTCAAATATTCGTAGGTGCGGGGGGGGGGGGGGTACAAAACCATAAAACCATGCTTGCCCCCCTAAGTTGGCGCCTCTGCTTTAACTTCTTTTTATGCTTTTTATGTTGATTCAGTTATGGCTACGTTTTCGAGCACTGCACAAGAAGGAGAGCTATTTCAGGAAAAAAAAACTGTGGCCCAATTATACCAGTTCGCAAAATAAAATAAAAATCATGAACTTGCAGCCATCATCAAAATTTTTCGTGCAAATTATGTACACATTTCGGAATCGCGTTCCAAAAATAGCGTTCCAGAAGCATAACAATCAAAAGGAGTAGGAACCATAATAAACTAGAACTACCAACATGATCATAAAGACACGGGAAAACAAGAGAACCAGCAGAACCTAGAAGACGGTAAGGAACAAGGGCATCAAGGGAACCAAGAGTACCAAGGGGACCAAGAGGATTAGAAAGACCAGAGAATCAGGAGGACCAAGAGGACTAAAAGTACCAAAGATAGCCGAAGATCAAAAGGAACAAAGATGACCTAAAGGATCAAGAGAAACAAAGAAGACTGAAAATAGCAAGAGATCCAAGAGCACTAAGACGGGTAGGAGGATCAAGCATCAAGGTGATCAAGAGGCATTGCAAAACCAAGAAAATCAAGGAGACCAAAAGGATCTAAAGGAATATGAGAACCTGGTTAACCTAGATAGTCAGGAGAAACAAAAAGAACAACAAAACTAGAAGGTAGATCAAAAGGACTAATAGGACCAAGTTGACGAAGAGAACCAAGGGCGCTAAAATAAAACAAAAGAACCTAAACACCCAGGAGCAGAAGGACCTAGACGGCCCGGACGACCAAAGGGACCAAGAGCATAAAGAGGACAAAGAAAACTAGAACAGGTACCAAGAAACCAAGAGAACCAAGTTGACAAAGGAGACCAAAAATATCAAGATAACCTAGACAACCAGGAGAACCAAGTTGTACAAGAGAACTAGGACAACCAAGAGAACCAGGAGGGAAAAAGAACCAAGAGAACCAGGAGGAGTGGGAAAAACAAGGGAAACGCAATCAGAAAAAAAAACAGATTTCAAATGAAAACATCAAACCAATACAAAACATCAATGAAATGCTGAATAAGACACAAATCCAAAAACTAAAACAATTGCAAAAGCGATTAAAAATAACTAGGGCAGATTCGAAATGTTAAGAAACTGACTGAAACAAATTGAAAACAAAACCTGTCTAAGAACCCAAATAAAACATAAAATCAAAACAATTGAGACTAACTGAGGCTTACAAACTGCTCAATCGACCCAGTGGCTAAACCAAGACTCCCGGATAACTAGCTCAGTAGCATGAGACCCCTAGAGCTGGGTCTACAGGGTCGGCATACTACTGGGTAATTCGGAGGGGCTACGAGGAACAACGGGTGCAGAAACTATGGTATTTCTTTGGGCTATGACAGAGTGTGTGTGTATGGAGATATAAAGGCAAATTTATTGAAAGTTACTATGCTGGTTCTAATTGGTTTATTTGGGCTATGGCGGGTTGTGGTTGATGAAAATCGTTGGGTACGTTCCGGTGTGCTGGCGAGCGCTCGCTGACGGCTGCTGACGGCAATGGCGGATGACGGTGTCGGTTCTTATGGTCCGGTAGGTTTCAGAATGGCGGATCTTGGAGTTTGGCTAGCTTAGTGGAATGACGAATCCACGGATTTTAGGCCACTTTCGTGTCCTAGACTGGGCTACGGCGTCTTCCTTCTTTGGCACGATCGACGGGCCACGGACGAGACCGTATTGGCCACGCCGAGAAGGGTCCTCTTTGGTGATTAGGGCTGTTAGCTCGAGGAGCTCTCTCACGGTCGGTGAGTGTGACCAGAGAGCCTGGTCTTTTACTGTTAGGCGTAGACCGGTGAACTGATCTAGGCCGAATCGTGTGGACTGTGAGGGGCGATTCCGTGACAGTATCAAAATGGTAGTTCAAAAGGTCCTATTGGAATGATCCGGAATAAAGGCACTGGTATCACAGAGACCATTTAATGTGGCATACCTGAATGAACTTAGGCTGGACTCAAGCACTATACTCGTTCACTGAACTTCTTACAAAAAGCCACTTTTAAATAAAACTCACTTGTGTCTCACACGAACGCCGAATTGAAAGTGATCATGGCGATCAGCTCAAGTCTTAAAATGCCCTCCAGTCCATGCCTTACCATTGTTCCTTAATCGTTACTCCATGTATCCTATCCTTGGTAGCAGCACCACCCATTATGCTATCGGTTTGCCTACTTTTACTGCCACAGTTGATTTTCGCCCGCCACCCATTTTTGCCATAGTTTATTCAAATTACATTTAACATTTAGCTTACAACATATTTCTACTACCTAATACAGTTTACAATTTTAGTCTAACTCTAACCAATTCTATTTATTCCAAACACTAAACAAACAAACACTATAGTTTCCTCAACAATACGCACAAATTAAAAATAATATTGGGATAATTGTAACTGAACGGTTACACAATAAACGAAACCAGACAAAACTGAGCAAAGATCTGATTCCAATCGAAACAGAATCAGTATCAAACCGCGAACAAATGTCAGAAGAATAAAAAAAAACAAAAATTAGAACCCGAGCGACGAACAGGAATGAATAAAAGAACCAAAACATAAACTAAAAAGCAATACTTGTAACCCAAAAAAAGAGAAACGTGCACAGAATCATTATAGAAACAGCTCGCTAGTAACTTGAAACTGAACTGAATCCAAACTAGATTTAGAATTAAAACCAGAACCAAACATTGGAAACAAATTTTATGCAGAATTATAAACTTGGCTCAAACTTGATGTGATACTAGGGAATTAAAAGCATTAGTATAACTAGATATAGTACCAGAACTAAGAATAAAAATCATAAACAGAAAAACTAAATCACTGAGAGCACAAGAGCCTGATTACTAGAACAAGAACGAAGAATAAAGCAAGAAGCTTTAGCAACATCATAGCTAGAAATATTCACAAATGAAAACAATCTAGAACAAGAAACATGGTTGAAAATGGAACAAGAATAGGAAGAAAATCAACACCAAAGATGGAACCAATGCTATAATAATTACTATAAGCAAAACGAAGTAGCAGCTAAAAAGGTAAACCAGGAGAAGCAGAACTAGACAAAAAAACATAAAAAACATAAACGGAAACAGGCAAAAATAGAACAAAACCAGAACGAACACCTAGATCAGAATTATTGAAACCACAAAAAAAAACTGAGCACAAACAAGGATGGGGATCAAAACAAAATGCAAAATCAAAGCGAGCAAAAAAAACAATCATCCATTTATTACGTAACGCTTAAATTAACATATATTGACACCCTCCCCCTCCCCTCCCTCTCCGTTACGCTTTTATGCATGAAAACACCAAAATTTGTCCTTAAGCCATTTTTCGTTTCCCCCTAGAGCGTTATGTAATTTGATGACGGTGCCTAAATTGGAATAACAGCAGAAATCATATTCACAATTGTAATTGAGAACACATAAAAAAGCAACAACAAAAAAAAATACAACAAGATACAGGGGTGGCCAAAATGTTTGGGATAGGCAACTTTTTTTCTCTCAAAAAAAAGTTCAACATGGTGTAACTTTTCATAGAGTGCATCGAATATTCTCAAATTTTGAATGTTTATTAACCTATTATATATGCATCAGTAGTACAAATTTGAGCTCGATTGGTTAATCTTCCGCGAAGTTATAACCGATCTGGTAAAACACTATTTTTAAGACTATCAATTTTTGAACTGTCATATCTCGGAGACCAGTGAATCGAATTGAATGAAATTTTGAGCGCTTTTCCACAATATAATAGTGCTTGAAAACCCATCAGAACATAGATACTTTTTAAACTTTGAAAAAAGTTATGATGGTTTGACATTTTCACCCATTTAGAGGAAAATTAGTCAATTTTACTATACTGCACAAAAATACTAGATGTGTTCTTCCTTTAATCCAAATAGGCTCTAATATATCTTTATATAGATATCTTATGAACAGAAGAAAAAAGTCTTTGGATATAAAAAATAAAGTTTAATGACATAGATGTGAAATAATTAAATTTTTAGGAGAAAGATCCAAAAAGTGTCAATTCATCATAACTTTTTTCAACGTTTAAAAAGTACCCATGTTTTAAATGATTTTCAAGCATTAATATTTTGTGGACAAAAGTTCAAAATTTCATTCAATTCGGTTCACTGGTCTCCGAGATATGACAGCTCAAAAATTAGTAGTCTAAAAACTAGTGTTCAATAGCATTTATTTATTTCAACATTTGAGAATATTTGATGCACTCTATGAAAAGTTACACCATGTTGAACTTTTTTATGAGGAAAAAAAAGGTGCCTATCCCAAACATTTTGGCCATCCCCTGTATATAGCTAGAGATTGGGTCTCCAGTTAGCCTAGTGGTTACCCAAGTAACACACTTGTCACCGAAGAGTCACGGCGGCGCAGGTTTTGTTGCGCAGAAGTCACTGTGACTTACTACTAGCAAGTAAGTGTTGATTGGTTAGAAGTAAGTCACAGTGACTTCTGCGCAACAAAAACCTGCGCCGCCGTGACTCTTCGGTGACATGTGTGTTGCTTGGGTAAGGCTATGGATCGCCAATCCGGAGACGGCGGGTTCGATTTCCATTCCAGTCGGGAAGTTTTTTTTTTCGGCTCCCTGGGCATTGTGTATCATTGTGCTTGCCTCACAACATACAGTTTCATGCAATGGCACGCAAAGAAAGCCCTTCAATTAATAACTGTGGAAGTGCTCATAGAACATTAAGTTGAAGCGAGACAGGCCAAATCCCAGTTGGGACGTAGAGGCATAAATAAGAAGAAGAAGAAGAAGAAGAAGAAGCTAGATATTGATACTACCAAAAAAAAAACAAAAAAAAACATATTAACCCTCTAATACCCAAATTTTTGATTTTGATCTAAATATCATTTTTCGTAATCTAAAATCGATTGAAACATGTTTTGGAAGATGATTCTTTATAATTCTCGATTTCGTGAATTTCAGTTTTTGATTTTTCTAATTTTCATTTTTAAACATTCCCACACTTTTATATTTTTCCTGGAAGCCTTTTTGGGGTGCGGATTTTTTGAGATGAAAACATTTTGAGATTTTATGATTATTGTTGAAATATTTTTATTTTTAGTTTTTTTCATGGAATATTTTATTTTCCATGTAATTTTAAGGAAAATGATTTTAGAGTGTATTCGATTCCCTTAAACTATTAAACTAGGATAGAATGATTTGGGAAAAATTTAAAATATGTTAATTGTAGCGATTCAAAGCAAATTAAACAATGACTTCTGAAAGGTGACTAAAACATCAATTTTTCAATGATTTTTAGAAAATGTAAGTATGCTTCAAAATACACCAAAAATTATTTTGAGATATTCAAAACAGTCCTAAATATCAGCCAAAAATATAAAAATTTTGATTTCCCACGAAACAAAAATTTCAAAAATGCTCAAACTATACCCCGTCTAAAGGCGGGCTTGGGTATTAGAGGGTTAAGAATTAGAACAAAAATCAAATTTATAAAAACGCATGAAACAGAAGCAGAGGCATGACAGAAACATACCAACCAGAAAAAGAACATACCCAGGACGAACACCAGGATCAGAATTATAGCTCCAATAAAACAAAATCCAAAGGAAAAAAAAAAACAAATCTAAAGCAACAAATGGAAAATGGCTTGGAATCAAACCCAGTTACATTAACAAAGTCATTACATAATAGAAAATTAGAAAAAAAAAAAACGAAAAAGAAATGACAGCATGAGTCTGATGGAAATGAAAACCAACAAGAAGAAACAAACGCAAACAAAAATCATAACCCAAAATAATATGGTACAAATAAAATTTTAAAAGCATCCTCAAATCAAATTCAGCGTTGAACGAAATGCTAAAATTGAAAGAAAGACAGAAACAGAATCCTGGCAAAACGAAAAAGAACTAGAAAAAAACATAAAACTGATACAGAACCGGAGCAGAAAAGTACAAAATATGTAAAATGGAACTAAGAAATACAAACATCTAATCCACAACCACAAATGGATAGGAATCAAACCCAGCAACAACATAAAAACAAACAAAAACAGGAAAAGCAGACATTTACTTCACAAGTAAAATAAAAAATATAAAAAAGTATCAAAATAAAAAAAGAAAAAAGGGGAATCCAGAAACAAAACTAGATACAGAATAAAAAACCGAAAGAACTAGAAAAGAAACAAGAAGGAGAACCAAAATTTAGTACAATGTCAGATCCAAACAGTCAAAGAAGTTTGCCCTGAGTGAGATTTAAGTGACTCTAAATTGAAAACTGTTAAACTGGTGCTCATGAACGGCCACCATCTAACCTCAAGCATCAGAGCTTCCTCTCCGTATCCAGTGAATTTCCAGAAAACTAACAGCCACATAACTACATCCTCGTTAGTCTTCGTCAACTGTCAACCGCGGATAACGGAGGCAACCGTACATCCGTAGTGGATTTTCGACTTAAACATTCCGTGAAAAATGTGGCCCCATAAGTCCACTGATCGTCATCGTGGTTGTTGTAGGTGTCTTCCGCAATTCTCATACGATTGTCGGTGGCTTGGCTCTTCTGCGGAAGTCTCGTCCTAACAAGATTGGAAAAAATAAAAAATAAGGGAACATGCAAAACAGCGCTCGGTGTAGGGAGATGCTTGTATTGTAATGCACGTGTCGTGTCCGTCGGTGTATTATTATTTCTCTCGAGTTTGCCCAGGGTAGCTCGTCACCAAGTCAGTTCATCATTGTCATTGTCGTTCCTCCGTGGCCGGTTCATCCAGGGAACTGTGGAATGTGTAATTCTCAGGTTGGGTGAACTTTTCGACTGATGGTAATCTGGTTTTGCTGCCTTCTTAAATGTTTCATTGAGTTAGTTTTAAGACAAAGTGTCATTGTTGTAGTTTCTTCAGTTTATTTTGTTTTGTTTTCTGTTATCTTTGTTTCTTTTTTCTTAATTCATTCCTTTTTTTCAACGTTTAGCTTAAGGCGAAACTGGATCCATTTCCTCACTTTTTGGTTTTTGAATTTTTACAAAATAACGAAGCAATATTTTTAAAATCGGTTTTCGTGCACATGTAGAGTATGGATCAAGGTATCTCCTGAATTTTTTTCAGATGGAAAATGTTTTTAGTTTTTGCAGAAACCATTTTTAAACAAATTTTCACAAAAAAATGGTTTCCACAAAAACGAAAAGCTTTTTCCACGTGGGAAAAACTCAGGAGATACCTTGATCCATACTCTACATGTGCACGAAAACCGATTTTGAAAATATTGCTTCGTTATTTTATGAAAAATCAAAAACCAAAATAATGAGGAAATGCTTTCAGTTTCGCCTTAAGCATATGTCGTCTTTATACTTCTGTGACTAACTACTCGCAATTCAACCTTAGCACGTGTACTGTGTAGGTTCGCCCGAATAACGTTCAAAAGCGCACGGCGGAACCGATTCCGGCTGCTCTCAATAGCTGTTTCTGCCACAAATCATAAATTATTTCCACTCACGTCCTCGCAGTTCAGCATATCGTCTTGATTGCTGCACCATTCAGCCAGGGGATTTCCGCAACGTATCCAAACCAACGCCAAATGGGAGGAAACGAAGGCATCTGGAGCATATTTCATTAGCCAGGTCCGATCGATTTGAGAAGGATTCCACCACCACTGCACGTAAAAGAACTCATTCATTCGATAGGTCGTATTAAATTTGAAGGAAAACGTGAGAGCTTTTTTTCTTTTTCCACAGCGACGCTCTTACCGAATGTGCTAGTGAAACGTGGTACGTATCATCGGCGAACATTGGCGTAGCTAAAAGGGGGAGGGTGGCTGGGAGAATTCAGAAAGAGTCTTCTCTGGGAATTTCTTGTATAAATATCTCAAAGTGCTCAAAGCGTATGCCAATACCCGTATGTTTTAAAGTAAGTCACAGTGGCTGTAGAAGAGTACCAGGATATATTCCTGAAATAATCGCTAGGAGAATATCTGAAGAAATTCCTTTGCAGAAGCTGGAGGGATAATTCTTGAAGGAATTCATTCCTGCATAAATCTGTGGATGAACGCCTTTTAAATTTTCTCGGAGATAACTGTGAAAGAGTTCCTGGATGACTTCTTGGATGATTTCCTGACTCCTCTAAAATTATCTTTTTGTTACTCCGAAAAAACTCAAAATAAAAGAGAAGAACAATCGGACAAAGTAAAACAAGCCGTTTTGATAAGTCCAAGACTGAGAAAGTCAGTTTTTTTTTCGGAGTAGCAAAATTTCCAGTCGTAATAATTCAGCATTATCTTTTTGAATTCCAATAAAATCGCTGAAGCAATTCCTTTAAAAATCCTTCAAGTAATTGAAAAGAATCAGGTAATTACTATTGTAAAAGTTCTTGGGGTAATCCCTGGAAAATATAGTGGAAGGTTTACTGAAATTTTTGACCGAATCTCTGAATAATTCGTTGAAATGATTCCGAAGGAGATTTCCTGGAGCCATCCTTGAAAGAACTTCCGAAGCAATCCCTTCAGGAATTGTTGGAGAAATCCCTAGAGGAATTCCCGGATGAATTTTTGGTGGAATCTCTTGAGAAATTCTGGGAAAGAAGAATTTCCGGAGCGATTCCTAGATGAATTCCTAGATAAATTACTGGATGAATCCATGGAGGAAGTCCTAGAAAGTCCTGGAGGATTCCCTGCAGAAATACCTGGAAGAAGAAATTCTGATGGAATCCCTAGATGAATTCCTGGAGAATTCCCTAGGAGAATTCTGGGAGGAATCCCTGGAGCAATCCCTGAAGCAATTTCTGGAGTAGCCTCAGAAGGAACTTCTGGAGAATTTTTTGGAGGAATTGCTGTAAAAATTTCTCAAGTAATTCTTGGACGAATTCCTTAATCAATTACTGGGGAAATTTCTGAATAAAAACATGGAATAATACCTGGAGGTATTCTTGGAGGAACTCCTTGGAAGAACCTCAAGAGGAATGCCTGGATGTATTCCGAAAAGAATTCCTCAAGGAATTTCTAGAGCAATCCCTAGAGGATTTCCAAGAAAAACCCCTGGAGAAATTCCTGGAGAAATACCCGGAGACATACCTGTAGAAATCTCTAGAGAAATCCCAGGAGAAATTCCTGGAGGATTTTCTGGAAGTATTACTGAAGAAATTTCAGGAAGAACCCCTGGAGGAGTTCTTGGAGGAATCTCTGAAGAATTCCTGAAGTAATCCCAGGTAGAATCTCTAGAGCAACTTCTTAAGGTATCTCTAGAGAAATCCCTGAAGGAATTCTTGGAGAAATTCATAGAGGAATTTCAGCAAGTATGCCTGGAGCAACTCCTGAATTGCTGAGTTCCTGAAGGGATTCCATAAAGTATACCTGGATGAATTGCTGGAGGAATCATTAGAAAAAAATATTGCAGGAATTCCTGGAGAAATTTCTGAAGAAATCGCTTGTGGAAATTTGGAAGCAATTACTTGACAAATTTCTGGAGGAATCCTTGGAGGAATTTCTGGACGTATTCCTGGATGAAGGAATCCCTAGAAGAATTCTTGAAGAAATCCCGGAAGAATTCCTGGAGAAATACCTGAAGCAATTCCTAGAGGAACCTCTAGAGGAACTTCTGGACAAATTTCTGGCGGAATCCCTGGAGAAATTACTGGTGGAATCTCTAGAGAAATTCAGGAAGGGATCCTTGAAGAACTCCCGGAGCAATTCCTAGATGAATTCTTAGAGAAATCCCTGGGTGAATCCGTGGAAGAATTACCAAAGGAATTTCTAGTGAAATTCCTGCGGGAATGCCTGGAGAATCCCCTGGAGGAAATGCAGGAGAAATTCATAGAGGGTTTCCTGCAGAAATACCTGGATGAATCGCTGGATGAAATCCTGGAGGATTCCCTAGATGAGTTCTTGGGTGATTCCCTAGAGAAATTCTGGGAATCTCTAAATTTCAGAAGAAACCTCTTAAGAAATTCCAAAAAGATCCCTTAAGGCGAAACTGGAAACATTTCCTCACTTTTTGGTTTAGGATTTTTAATTAAATATCGAAGCAATATTTTCAAAATCGGTTTTCGTACACATGTAGAGTATGGATCAAGCTGTCTTCTGAATGTTTTTGTGGTGGAAAATGTTTTTCGTTTTTGCAGAAACCATTTTTGAATAAAATTTCACAAAAAAAATATTTCTGCAAAAATGGAAAACATTTTCCAGCACAAAAAAAAATCAGACAATAGCTTGATCCGTACTCTACATGTGTACGAAAACCGATTTTGAAAATATTGCTTCGTTATTTAATAAAAAATCAAAAACCAAAATAATGAGAAAATGGAAGCCTTAAAGAAATTTCTGGAGTAATTCCCCCTGGGGAAATTCTTCGAAAAATCCCTGGAGGCATTCCTGGAGAATCGTTGATGCAATATCTGAACGAACCTCAAGAGGAATGCCTGGAGGAACTGCTGAAAAAAATTCTTCGAGTAATTCCGTGGAACTGCTGGAGGAATTTTATAAGGGAATCCCTGGACAAATTTCTGAAGAAATTACTAGAGGAATTTCCAGAGGAATTTTTGGAAGAATCATCGGCGGTATTCCTGGTCGAATCTTTGAACGAATCTATCAAGGAATCCCTGAAGGAATTCTTGGTAAATTCATAGAGGAGTTCCTGCTGGGCTTTCTGGAGGAATCTCTGAAATAATTCGCCTGGAGAAATCACTGGAGGAGAAATTCCTGTATAAATACCTGGAGGAAATCCCTGGAAGATTCCCGGAGGAATCCCTGCAAAAATTCTTGAAGGAATGCTTGAAGAAATTCCTGAAAAAATTTCCGAAGAAATCGGAGAGTACTTCCTGGAAAAATTCCTGGAGGAATTGCCGCAGTAATTTCTGAAGGAATGCCTGGATCAATTCCTGGAGTAATTTGTGAAGAAATTCCTGGGTAGTTTCTGGTGGATTTCTTAAAAGTATTCCTGGAGGAGTCCCTGAATTAAATAGTGGAGGAATGCCTGGATGAATTCCTAGAGGAATTCCTGTAGGTAATCCTGGAGAAACTGTAGTGGAAATAATTAAATTAATTAATTACCGATTTTTGCGGCTTAACCAGCCGAATGGAAGTTTTACTTTATTCCAAAAGCTAGACTTTACATATACTGGCGTGAGTGAGAAATGGACAAATTGAGGTGAAAATTGCGAAAAAGTTACTCGTCCTCTCGGTGAGACTCGAACTCACGACTCCTACTCACTAGACAGGCGCGTTGCCGCTACGCCACGAGAAGACTCGAAGACGTAGCTGCTAACCTGAATTCAAGTTCAACACAAAATTCCGAGGTTATCTTTTCCACAGATTGCACCCCTTTCGGATGGAATGAGATGTACATCCACACTACGCATATATTGTAAATGTAAAGCCTAGGCGAGAGCGCATTGTTTTTTGTGTGTTGGAAGTCCACACACCTCTCATCGACGACTGTGTCGAAGAGATCGCGTGGTGAGCGGAAATGTAGTGGAAATGTTTGGAGTTATTCCTGAGTAACTCCTGAAGAAATTGCTGGAGAAACCCCGGCAGAAATTCCTGGAGATGTGCCTGTAAGAATTCCTGGAGAAATGTCTAGAGAAATTTCTGGAGAAATCTCCAGAGGAATTCCTGAATAAAAACGATGAGGAATTCCTGGAAGATTTCCTTGAAGAATTACTGGAGAACTTTCAGAAAGAATCCCTGGAGGAATTCCTGGAGGAATCTCTGAAAGAATTCTTGGAGGAAAATCTAGAGGAATTCCTTGAGGTTTCCCTAGAGGAATACCCAAAAGAATCTCTGGAAGGAACCCTGGAGGAATCTCTTGAGGAATTCCTGGAAAAATTTCTGAAGGATTTTCTGGACGAATTCCTGAAGAAATCCAAGGATCAATTTCTGAGGGAATTCCAGAAGGAAGTACTGTACAAATCGCTGAAATTGTTGAGGAAATCCTGAAGGAATCCTTGAAAGAGTACGTAGAAGAACTCTTGGAGGAATCGCTGAAGCAGTTCCTGAAGAAACCCCAGGAAGAATCTCAGAATCAATCTCAAGACGAATTCTTAAGGTAGTCTCTAAACAGTTTCTGGAGGTATTATTAGATTAATTCCTGGAGGAGTTTCTGAAAGAATTCCCGGGCGAATCCCTGGAGGAATTCTCGGAGGATGTTCTGTAGAAAGCCCATGAGGAATCTCGGAAGCAATCCTTAGCGAAATCCTCAGGAGAGCTTTCTCAGTGAAATCCTGTAAGAATTTCTTTTGGAATCCCCGGGTAAAAAAATATTAAAGGAGTATGGATGGACTCCTAAAGGATTGTTTTGTATAAAGTGTTGAAGCAATTCCTGTATTAATTTTTGAATAATCTCTAGCAAAATTTTCTGACAGAATATCTGGAATTCATTCCTGCACAAATACTTCGAATAATTCCATATGGAATTATTGGAGCAATCTCTAGCGGAATTCTGTAAGGATTACATGAAGAAATCTCTTAAGGATTACCCTAAAGGATTTATGGAGAAGTACCTTAAAAGGATCTAAAGAAATTCCTGAAGGAAACCGCGAAAACAGCACTGGAACAATCACTGGAGGGAGCTCTAAAGATATCTCAGGATGAAACCCCGAAGATATGTTTGGTGGAATCCCTAGGTGAATTCTTGAATCTCTGGAGGAACCCATGATTCAATCACGGAGATGAACCATCCCACAGTGGGAAAAAACAGTGCGAACCTACACAAAATTCTGTATCTCATGAACGCATCCGGCTTTCCTAATGAACAAAACGATTTTAGGCGTAAAATTGTCTGGAGAATCGAATGGAAGTGTTTAAACAGACCGCACGGATCATTATCCTGCTCATTTTGCCCTAATTCCCCAATTTTTATTGACATTTATATGAAACTAGCTCTAAATTACTTATGAAACATGAATGTGGTTTGCCTTGAAGGACTTTTCTGAAGGATTTAGATGTAGAAAATCGATTTGAGGAGATTGCAGTGACCGCATGAATGTATTTATGCTCATTTTACCCTAATTTCCCACATATATTGAGTTTTGTATGAAATAAGCTCCTTACTCGCAATAAAATTATGGTTGGTATGCTAAGCAAGGTTTTCAAGTGGATTATAATACAGGGAATCGACAGAAATGATTGCAATGACCGCGTGAATGTATTATGTTCATTTTACACTAATTCCCCACAAATATAGAGTTTTTTTTTTATGAAATTAGCTCCATAACTCACAAGAAAATTATGAGTGGTATGCTAAGCAAGGGTTTTTTTAGTGGATGATGATACGAAGAATCGATGCGAAGTGATTTCAGTGTCTGCGCGAAAATAGTTATGCTCATTTTACCCTAATTCTCCACATATATTAAGTTTTGTATGACATTAGCACCATAACTCGCAAGGAAATTATGACTGGTATGCAAGAAAGATTTTCTTTAGTGGATGATGATACCAAGAATCGATGAAAAGTGATTGCAGTGACCGCGCGAATGTAATTATGCTCATTTTACCCAAATTTCCCACATATATTGAGTTTTGCATTAAATTAGCTCCATAACTTGCAAGGAAATCATGAGTGGTATGCGATGAAGGATTACTTTAGTGGATGATGATACAAGGAATAGATTAAAAGTGATTTCAGTGTCTGCGCGAAAGTAGTTATGCTCATTTTACCCTAATTCTCCACATATGTTGAGTTTTGTATGACATTAGCACCATAACTCGCAAGGAAATTATGGCTGGTATGCAAGGAAGGTTTTCTTTAGTGGATGATGATACAAAGAATCGCTGAGAAGTGATTGCAGTGACCGCCTCAATGTAATTATGCTCATTTTACCCTAATTTCCCAAATATATTGAGTTTTGCATTAAATTAGCTCTATAACTCATAAGAAACTTAAGGGTGGTATGCTATGGAGGGTTTCTTTAGTGAATTATGCTACAAGGAACTGATTTGAAGTAATTGGAATGACCGCGTGAATGTAAATATGCTCATTTTACCCTAATTCCCCACATATATTGGTTTTTGCTTGAAATTAGCTATATAACTCACAAGAAATGGGTAATATGTTGTGAAGTTTTACTTTAGTGGATGATGATACCAGGAATCGATTAGAAGTAACTGTAGTGTCAGCGTGAATGTAATTATGCTCATTTTACCCTTATATTCCATACACATTGTGTTTTGTATGAAGTTAACTATTTAACTAAGAAATTTAAGGGTGGTATGTTAAGAAGTGCTTCTTTGGAGGATGAGGATACAAGGAATATATTAAAAAGATAGCAGTGACCGCGTGAATGCTATTATGCTCATTTTACCCTAATTCCTCACATTGCATTTTGCATTTTGTCTGCGAACACTTAACGCGTAACTAAACACAGCATGTATTTATCAGATTCTCAGCTGATTTTTTCAGGAACTAGTATTTAAACTTCTTTTGTTCTTCTTTTTCGTTTTCTTCTTGGCATCACGTCCCAAATGGGACAAAGCCTGCTTCTCAGCAGGGCTTCTTAGTGTACTATGAGCACTTCCACAGTTATCAATTGGAGTTTTCTCTATCAATGACCATTCTGGACCGATCGGGAATGGATGCATGGTCTTGCTGAGTACGCTACCTCTGTGGCTATATGGGGGTCCTTCAAACTTCCTTTGAGTGGAAGGTGGTTTGCGTTGCAAGATCTTATCCATTATCACTCCTCACACATCTGTGACCACTTCCCAAACAGCATCATTCCCTCCGGCAGTTATACTTAAAATAATAATACTCCTCCATCCGTGATTTCCACGCACTCATTGTCGCCATCATAATCCAGGAGCTTTTGGTACCTAAATGTCGCTTCCCTCCCCGAATATTTTTAATCTCCGCCACGCCGCGTGTCAGCTTTCGCCACATCAAAAACAACAGTGTGTCATTCCGGGTGAAATTTTAAAACGATGATGACGCAACCCAGCCGCTGCCTTCAAACATTCGGCACCCCTCTCAAAATTAGCTTTGATTCCGGAGTTTTACCGAGCTGTCGCCCCCGGAGCTTTTATTGACTCTTTATTTTAACGGTTGGAATTTTTCCGCTGGCGACGTGGAAAACTGGGATCTCAAGAGTCGACGAAAAAATCCGACGACTGTTGTTTATTGAATCGTTCAAACCGGGTAGAAATGTTTTGCGAATAGGCAGGGGGTGCTTTTTGATGGGTCCGTCCAAGGGGTTGTTGGAGGAGAAACGACATAACCATCTTCATGATTTTAAATCTAATTTTATGGCACTCCAGCGAGGAGGGGTCACCCCGCCCCACCACTCTATGTTCATGGATGGAAGTTAGGGGGGGAATGGTTGAAATTCATGAATCTGAAACGACTGCCGGGAAACGTTTGATGGTTGATGCTGCCATTTCGCACTTATTATTGCCGCGACGATTATGGTACGAGTTGGGAAATTGTGGGAATTTATGGGAAATCAGTATTACAAAGAGAGTTGGCGTTCTCATGGCGAATCGTCTTACTTTTGTTTATGGTGCTTTTTTTGTTTATTGAGTTGATGGGTTTTTACTACTAGTAACGTTGTTGGTAAAAACGGCTTTCCTGGGAAGCTGACTAGACTGATTAAAGCAACGATGGACGGTGTGCAAAACTGCGTAATGGTTTCGGGTGAACTATCCAGTTCATTCGAATCTTGCCGGGGACTGCGACAAGGTGATGGACTCTCATACCTATTCTTCAACATCGCTCTGGAAGGTGTGATGCGACGAGCCGGGCTCAACAGCCGGGGAACGATTTTCACAAAATCCGGTCAATTTGTGTGCTTTGCAGACGACGTGGACATCATTGCCAGAACATTTGGAACGGTGGCAGAGCTGTACACCCGTCTGAAACGTGAAGCAGCAAAGGTCGGACTGCTGGTGAATGCCTCAAAAACAAAGTACATGCTGGTAGGCGGAACCGAAAACGACCGGGTCCGTCTGGGTAGTAATGTTACGATAGACGGGGATACTTTTGAGGTGGTGGAGGAATTCGTCTACCTCGGATCCTTACTGACGGCTGACAACAACGTGAGCCGTGAAATTTGGAGGCGCAACATCAGCGGTCTAAAAAGATTCACTCACGCCATGCACCAAATGCACCATCTACAAAACGCTAATAAAACTGGTGGTCCTCTACGGGCACGAGACATGGACCATGCTCGAGGAGGACCTGCAAGCACTTGATGTTTTCGAGTGACGTGTGATAAGGACGATCTTCGGCGGTGTGCAGGAGAACGATGTGTGGCGGCGAGGGATGAACCACGAGCTCGCTGCACTTTACGGCGAACCCGGCATCCAGAAGGTGGCCAAAGCCGGAAGGATACGGTGGGCAGGACATGTTGCAAAAATGCCGGACAACAACCCTGCAAAGCTGGTGTTTGCTTCTGATCCGGTTGGCACAAGAAGGCGTGTAGCGCAGAGAGCACGATGGGCAGACCAGGTTGAGCGTGACCTGACGAGCATTGGGCGCGACCGAGAATGGAGAGCGGCAGCCACAAACCGATTATTGTGGCGTATTATTATTGATTGTGTCTTATCTTAAATGTAATATTGAGCAAAAAAATGTATGTATGTTTATATGTCGTTAGGAAAGTGCTTATACAAGTATTTTCAGAACATTTCCAAAGGATTGTGAGCTAATTGGGGCAAATTTGAGGAAAATATTTAAATTAAAAAAAAAAACTTCCATTTAAATATACACGATTTGATTGTTTGAAATAATCCACTTTTTTAAAACGCTCAGGGATATTGAAGTACCCATTAAACCCCCTGATACTACCTCTTTTAAAGCCCCTTGAAATCCATTGAGTCCACCTGAAGCCTCTTGAAACGCTCTCAAACCCCCCTTAACCTTCCGTTACTCGCGCGGTTGCCTATCACCGTCAGCACCACGCTATTGATGAGTACAAAAAGCAAGATTTTTTAACGTGTTGTACAAAATACAACAGCGCGATCGCTCGAGTGTTAAGCTCCTTCAAACGGCCCTGAAACAACCTGAGAGCCCCTGAAACCTCTTGAAACCTCTGAAGTCCTAGAAAATACTCCTGAAATACCCTAGAATCCCCTGAAATGCCGTAAAACCCCCTAAGACTCGAAAAACATCTCTAAAAGCCTGAAGCTCTGTGAAATACCCTTTAAGACACTCCTGAAACCTTACCCAATACTTCCAAAACATCATCTGAAATGTCTCATAAAACCCCTGAAGCCGCTTGTCACCCTTGAAGTCCCCAATGAACTCCCTGAGAACGTTTGTGAAACTTCACCAAACACGCAAGCAAGTTCCATTAAACGCCCGAAACGATTTTGAGGCCCTCTGAAATTTCCTGACCATTCCCAGGAGCTCCATTGAAGTTATCATTAAAACCCTGTATTGTTCCAACCTGAGCCTTAGTTATTGAGTTTAAGAAAAACTATAAAGGGACTGTTCGAAAAAGGATATGTTGGAAGGTATATGATGAGGGATTCAACTTTTAAATATCTTTCAATTCCAGTGTTGGCCATGTTGAATTATAGGAAGGCCAAAAGGGTATCAGATGTGCTTCTGTAGCACATTGGGGTGGGGTTTTAAAGAGAGAGAAAGTTAACAGGTTCTCAAAAGGAGTTTATTAAGCACACTCTAAAGCAGGAGGGTGTTTGTGAAGAGAGTCAGAGAAGACACAAGATACATGACACAGTGTGTTTCTGGACGGCTCAAAATGTAGTTTAGGAGCTTATGAAGAAGTTCAGGAGTAGCAGAAGGTTTGGAAAATAAAAAGTAAGTAAAGAGTGTGTGAAAGTTTGACCGAGGACGAATTTAATGGGAGGGAGCCGTCGGATTTAAGAGGCGTTTTGGAAAACTATAATAATTTAAAGGGTGTTTCTTGACAATTTGTAGGGAGCTAAGGGTAGATGAAGCAGATGAGAAAGACTCGAGGGAAACCAATAGAGTAATGAGGCGGGTTTAAAAACAGTAAAAAGGGTTATCAGCAATGTTTAAAGAGGAGTTTTAAGGAATTTCACGTGGGTTTAACGAGAGTTTTCCACTCCTTCATTTGGGAGTTAAGAAGGTTTCTGGTAGGTTTGAGGAATGGCTTAATGGGTTTTCCGAGGGTTTGAAGGAAACGAAATGGAAAGAGTTGGGGATTGAAAGTGTGTCAACAGAGTTTAACTCTTCGGGACCGGAGGGGTCCTAATGGCCGTAAAAAATGCTGTTTAAAATCACCCTCTTGATAAAAGTAAACTCTGGCTTCGAAAAATTATTGCGAATCTGCTAATTCCCAAATAGAGAATTAGATGCGTAATCGAGTTTGAGACATCATTGATAACCAAGAACGTCCCGAAACACCAGTTAAAAAATAACACAAAATAGTTGGTAAACAAGTAGTGTCTATTTCTTGATTATACTTAGGCTTATCAAGCCAAGTGGAAAATACAATGTTCAAATGCTTTTGAATCCATATACACAACAGAAACACGTGTTTGATGAACTGAAACTTCCTAACAAACATTTCGCTGTACAAAAGTTGAACAAACGACTCTTAAGCAAACTTAAGAAACTGCTGTTCAGCTAGTTCTGTTTCTTGGGTTATGCGCATTATTTTGATAATTTCACATAATTAGGTCGACTGCACACCTTCAATTTTTCCTTTAAAAAATAATTCGTTCAGAAATATCTCAACAAATTGAGGATGAGTTTCTCTAGCGATTACTTCAGATATTTTATCAAATATTGCTCCAGTCAGTTCCTCTACAGATTGTCTCAGGAATTCCTCTGGGATTCTCCCAGTTTTTTTTTCAGAAATTCCTGTAGAAAATTCTCATGGGATTCTTTTTCATGCTTCTCCGGGGTGTTTCCCAGAAGATCATCGGATATTCCTACTGGCGTTACATCTTAAACATCTCTTGGGTTTTATTGAAATCTTCCTTCAGGGGGAGGACCCTTTAGGACCCTCAATTCTTTCGAAAACTCATGTTTCGCCAGGAATACCTAGAGAAATTCTTTTTAAATTACCGCAGAGCATTATGCATTTTTTCAGGCAATCCTTCCGAGATTTCATCAAAAAATTATTTTTTTTTCAGAAATTTATTTTGGTAGGTCCTTTTAGATTTGCTGCTTATTTGTTTTCTTTTTCAAGGATTTCTCCAGAAGAATCTCCAAGAGTTCGTTCAATGTATGCTCTAGAAATTCCTTCAGGAATCCCTATAGAAATATATTGAGAGATCTATTCAGGCATTCCTCCAGTTCCTTAGATTGCACTTTCCACACAGATTGTTGTAGAATTGCGTTCAAGCATTCAAAAGGGAATTGGATTCTCTGACGCGGAATTCTTGAAAAAATCGTTCAGACTTAAAGACTATCTTCAGTACTCGTTATTATAGACACTATAGATTCCATAGACTCGCGGAGACATGGACGCGGAGACATGGAGAAATGCCAAGTCTTATCTTCTAAATCAGTTGCTTTGGACTCCCAGAAGCTATGTTCAAAATTTGAGCAAAATCTGTTGAGCCTAAGGGGGCGCTCAAAACGCTTGAAGTTTGTATGGGAAAACTTGGTCAAATGTATGCAGAAATTTTAAGTTTTCGAATTTTGCCGCTAGGTGGCGCTGTAAGCGTTCAATAAATAAACCCTTTTGTATTATTGTAGGTGACTATATACCAAAGAACTTTGTCGAAGACCGCGAAGTGATCCGACAGATATGAAAAAAATTATACCCTAGGCAATGTGAGGCAAGGTATTGAGATTTCATTATTGATATTATTCCTTTACATGTATTGGAAAACAACAATAAAGCTTATCCTGTCTGCTGATTTAGGAGGTAAGACTTGGCATTTTTCGAAATTTTTGTTTTTCATATAAGTGTGGGCCACCTTAATAAATATTTAGAAAAAAAACATGAAGAAATCCCTCACCAAATTTATTGGAGAGTATTCAGAAACAATTCCCGGAGGAGTTCATGAAGGTATTTTTAAAGGAATCCTTGGAAGAATGACTAAAAAAACAACTTAACACCTGTAAAAATCTCATCAGAAATTTCCAATGGATTTTTTTTATCTGTATTAACGAGATTTTTAGCCCTAGGCTAGTTCATCTCGGGACCCACGCTTTACTTCCCTTCCGAAGGAAGAACTCACGTTTTGCGAGTTTGTCGGGAGTGGGATTCGATCCCAGGTCCTCGGCGTGATAGTCAAGTGTTCTAACCATCACACCAGGTCCGCTCCACAATGGAATTTTTGTAGAAATTGTTCAGGAGTTATTTCCGAAGAAATTTAAAAATTTCTTAAAGAATCCGAGTAAAAATTCGTAACGGTATACTTGGTTTGAATCCTAGACGGAATTCTGGGGAAATTTATGGAAGAATACCTGTGGGAACTTCTGAAGGAATCTCTGGAGGAGTTCGTGAGAAAAATATCTGTACGCATTATTAAAGGAATCATTGGAAGTTTTTTTTTTGAGAAATTTCTGGAAGAAGTTCTGTAGGAGCCCCTAGACATATCTAGAAAAATGTTTGATGGAACTCCTGAAGAGTTTTCCTATAAGAATTTTAAGTACACTAGATAAAATCCCTATAAGTAATCTCTGGCAATTGTTTTGCTGGATTCCAACGGAATAGAAATTATTGTAAAAATCTGAAAAAAATATTGAAGATTTGTTCGAAGGAAGCCCTGAAGAAATAAATCAAAGAATCGATTTGATTGATGGACTTTCTAATAAATCAATGGATCCATTTTAGAAGTACAAGTTTTTCTTTATACATGCTAAAGAAAATTTAAGGAGGAACTTAAGGCATCTCTAAAAAATATTTCTGAGAAGTTTCTTAAATAATTCTACGGTTTTGTTTCCGTTTACAGGTCTGGGCGTGACAAGACATTTTAAATTTACTCCACGATGTACCGATACAATAAACGGATTTTTAAATGTCAGAAAGATTATCATATTCTTTATCCAATGGTTTAAAAAGCTCAATTTTTGAAAAATGATTAAGCAGAACCACGACCAATTGATATGAAAATAACAATCGTTAAAGATTGTTGCATCAATATTTGAATTTGCACCATTTCGAATAATTTATCCTCGATTCTCGGTTTCATTAGATATGAGAACATGATAAAGTTAACCCAATAAAAAGGTGGCGCCCTCCAACGAACCCATTATTATGATTGGCGGAAGCAGCTCTGTAGCGGCAACTCCTCTAAAGATTGCCATTTTATGGCTCTTTGCTTCGGTGCAAGAACCCAAAACCATTTCATAGCAACTCTTTCTGTTGATTTTTTTTCTTCCTCACTTTTGGAAAACTAAAACATGCTCCGATTGTCGTCGGGTGGTATGTAACGAGAAAAAGGGTTCTGTACTGTTTCACGGTAGGTGCCGGTACTAACGTACATCCATAAAAAGGCACAATTTGTGTTTTGACACGCAAAGAGGCGTAAAATGGGGTAATTTAAAGTTTCGTTTTTGGCGAGTCATCGAATCGGCAGCCAGCCAACGGTAGCTGGTAAAAATACGGTGAATTTCTCTTACTGACAAAGAATGTCTGCACTGTGTACGTGGAATGTTCATTTTGTGCATACTGCGAATCAATTTTCTTGGGCATTTTCTTAGCCAGAGCGGCGTACATGTGTCCACCATTTGGCAATATATTCTTTCTTAAAGTTGTTGGTCATCGGGAGTAACAAAAACTTGTTTTGAAATCGAAAAAAAAAATCGAACAAATTGCCGTAACTTTATCATAACGATGTAAATGGTAATCCGCAGAAATCGATTCTGCACAATAAAGCTCCGACCTAAATAAACAGCTTCAAATAGCAATTCATTTTCCAGCATTTTCTTCACTGACGACGGTGCCATTCTTCAAAGCTACCTAGCCGAGCAAATCAACACGGCTTTGGCACACGCCAAAAGCATCAAATCCTCCCGATGATGGAAGCACAAAGCGGAACGAAGGCGAGAACGATGATGAATTACCCGCCAATTTATATTTATTGGCTTCAATCGCGTCCTCACCGGATTGTCACTTTTATCATAGACAGTCGTAACGAAATCATGTACTGTAGATTGCTGTCGAACCCCGGACAATTTGTGGGCAGATGAAGCAATTGGAGGAAAATAAACATTTTCTTCACGGTTTACGATAATCCCGCTTCTGTGGAAAGAATCATCACCATTTCATGAAGACTTTCATTGACATCCGCTTTGACAGTGTGATTCAATCCACCGTGCGTCTCCATCGAATGGCCACGTCGTGGTCTCGAAGAAATCGATATTTATGCTCCTCAAAAGAAGGTGTTCGAACCACAACGAACCTCCTTTTTCGGTTTCGAACGCAGTATGTACCTTCATTGTGGATTTGCGGTGTGTCGACGTAGCAAATCTCAGCCAATATGCACCACCTCGTAAACGGAAACCACACACGTATGTACGACGTTACATATGTACGTCGTGTATGGCCCTTTGCGGGATGTGAGTGGATTTTTATGAGTTTCCTTACCTTCCACCCGCCCTGTGGTAGATCGAACGTGAAATGTTAACTTGATGGAGAACTCTTGTCGTGTGTGAGCTTGATTCTGAAAAGATTATGGTGACCATGTGGTCAGTGGTGTTGGGGTTATTCTGAAATTAGAACAGAACTTTTCGATAGTAACAAAACAAATATCGCTGAAACTGCTTGGAATGGAGACATTGAGAATATGGAGATTGATAAAGAACATTAACAGAATAACCAGAAAATATTCGGAAGAATTTAAACATATGATATGAGAGCAGCTTTCCAGAATGTTTTTGAAAAAGGCTTAGTTGAATGTTTATTTGTAGCTTTTCTAAAGCTTCCCAGACGTTTACCGAATTTTCCCCAAACGCTAGTGGAAGCTTTTAGAAGTTTTCGGTAATCTGCCGAATAGTTTGTTGCAAGCTCTCCTGAAGTTTACTGAAAGTTTCTGTGACGCTTACGTAAACTAGAAGCATGTCAAAAACTTCCCAGTTCTCAGAGTTTTAGAATTTTTGGGATTTCGAGCTTGCAGTACAAATTCCGGTATTTTGCACAATATTTGGATTTCAAAAATTTTAGATTTTTGTAAATCAGAATTTTAGATCCTATTTTTTTGAATTTCTAGATTGTTAAGCTTTTGTATTTCAACGTCTACGTTATCATTCCTAGATTTCAGGATTTTTTATATTTGTGAATAACCCACCTAAGCAACACGCATGCCACATGTGAGCGGCAGCGCAAGTTTTGGTTCAACAGAAGTTAATTTGTCGTAATGCTGACATAATGCTAAAATTACGTCAAATTAACTTCTATACAACCTTAACTTGCGCTGACTTAGCTCTTTTAAGAAACATGTGTGTTAATTGGGCGATTTATAAATATGAGGGATTCTAGTTTTCAGGGTTTCTAAATTTTAACATCTCGGGGTTTGTCAAAAACGGGCCTGGTGGTCTAGTGGCTACCGCTTCTGATGCGTATGCAGAAGGTCATGGGTTCAATCCCTGGCCCGGCCCTTTCATCCTACTTTGTATCTTTCTATCCACTTTCTCTCTCTCTCTTCTCTACATATACAA
This sequence comes from Aedes albopictus, assembly GCF_035046485.1. Taxonomy (NCBI): domain Eukaryota; kingdom Metazoa; phylum Arthropoda; class Insecta; order Diptera; family Culicidae; genus Aedes; species Aedes albopictus. The sequence continues at coordinate 52,723,291 of NC_085136.1, forward strand.
CTCATGTATATTCATATGTTCATAGCCATCGCTAGAACCAGAAACGAATTGAAATAAAAGTCGTTTCCCTCCCTTCCAACTTCCACTCTGAGCACAATGTATATAACGCCTTATGCGACCAAAGCGTGCTGTGCCGCTTGACCCTTATTCACCTTATTCACCACAAAATCTATCACCTGACGAACACTATAAATAACCCACCATCCATGGATCGCATCACCGACCCAACGGTGACTCCCAGATCTATCATCCTTTCCGTCTAACAAATAACCCAGTCCGTGCTGGTTGTGGGGATGCAGAGGTGATCTCGGCAACAACCAGCACACTCTAACATTCCTTTCCCTTCCCAACTGACTATAAGGACGTGGCCGGAGCCGTTATTGATCCAAAATGTATGAGCTGCTTAAATGGCTCTTTGTAAAAAAGTAGAGTGTCCCAGCCCTTATTCATTTGGATCTCAGTGCAATTGGTACCAGCTCAGATCAATCACGGAGGAGCAACCATTGACATGTGTAGTCAGATTTGATCGTTTTTAATATCTCGGGGTTTGTCAATGTCTGGTATTTTATGCACATTTTTAAGCCCTGCATAAAAAGAAGGAAAGTTACTCAGAGGCAATTCAGAAAGATTCAGAGCATTTTCGGCGGCATTCAGAGGCGTTTCAAAGGAGTTTGCGGGGGTTTCAGAGCCCCTCAGGTGCGTTACATGGGGTCCGAGGGGGTTTAAGAAGGATTTTAGAAGCATTTCAGAAAGGTTTAAAGCATTTTTGGCGGTATTCAGAGGCGTTACGGAAGCATTACGAGGAGTACAACTTCTAATCTATCGACTGTATTCTATTTATTATTTATTCCATTTTCTGCGTATGTGTTGATTAGATTAGATCAGAGTGTAAAGGTGCCATTAGACTGTTTGTCATTATGCCAAAATATTAGCCATTGAAGTCCGACATTCATCCAAGGTTGCCATGATTCACGTTGTGTTGGTCATTTGTTGGGTTTGTTTGGCCAAATATTTGTCACGTCTAATGGGACCTTAAGGGATAGAGATCAAAGTGGATAATGAAATGATAGATATGATAGTATTCGCCGGGTTGCGAGCAAGTGTGAAAATTTATATAAGGTGAAATTAGGCAAGTAGGCCATGTATTGAATGAATACATCGAATGCGTGAAACTTCTGCCTTACGACACCTGTGCTTTTAAACAGATCGGCATGGTTGGTAGTTTATACCACCATACCAAGACTGGCAAAAGTTTCTATCATATCTATCATTTCATTATCCACGTTGATCTCTACTCCCTTACACTCTGAGTAGAAAAAGACCCATAAAACCATAACACGACTAAGTTATACGAGAAGTTCTCGGGGGTTTCATGGGGATCTTGGAGGCATTTCAGGAAGTTTCATTTTTAAAGACCCCATCAAATACCTTTTGAAATGCCCCTGAAATACCCTTCGATTTAAAAGTGTTCTTGAAATTTCTTGATACGACCCTGATCTTAAATGCCCCCTAAAGCACCCATTGAAATGCCCTATAAATTATTATAATCAATTTGAAATGCCTCTGAAACCCTTTGGACGCTTTTATTAGGGTCCGTAAGCCCCCTGAAACTCACCTGAAAACCCCTTGAAACGCCCCTGAAATGCTATCAAACGCCCCTAAAACCTCTAGGAACGCCCTTAAAGTGTTCCTGAAACGCCCCTCAAACCGAACATCCTTCAAAGGCTCCTGAGCTCCCTTGAATTGCCCGTAAAATTCCTTGTAACGTCCCTGAAACCTCTTGATACTATTGAAATGCCCCTGAATTTACTGTAATCCTACTAAAACGTCAACAAATCTTGACAGATAGGGTGCGGGCACCGGTTTTGGCCAGTCTAAGAGAAATCATTTTTATAAAAATAACCATTAATCCTATGGAAACAACCAATGCATCAAATGAAAGATTTATATCTTTACTTTATAAGAAAAATGCAGAAATCAAGCTAATACTTGATTTTTGTATTAAAAGTGGCACTGGCCAAAATAGAAGCATTGCCGCAGTTTTGGCCATATTCTCAACTTTGGTTTCTAATTTGGCCAATCACGTGTGTTTCTTATGGGAGTGGCCAAATTAGAAGCACCTTGGCCAAAATAGACATAAAAGAGCTGATTTTTTTAAGGAAAATTATTTTTTTCTTCTAGTTTTTAATCAAAATGTATGGTTTTCACAGCTTTAATCATCATATTACATTAGAATCTACTAATAAAAAATAAATTTATGCCGATTTAGATCGTAACAGGCTGAATACCGCACTATGGCCAAAACTCCGGGCTGGCCAAAACTGAAGCTTCTACCCTAGCCCTTAAAATACTTCTCAAATCCCCTGGAACGCTGCCTAAAAACGCCCCTGAAGCTTCTTGGATCCTCCCTTTTTGGGCACTGTGGAAATTTTCTGGAAACACCTTAGCCTCACCTCAAATGGCCAGGAGCCAGACCTGTTCTCGCCAACTAGATTCTAGAAGAGGTTCCAGTGTACCTGGTTTTCCTGAACAGTTCCCGAATTTTTCATTTTTTTTCTGAATTAAAACTAATCCCATCCAAGATTGTATGTTCACGCCTTGTCACGGTCGCCATGTGTTCATGTTCATTAGACTCAAGGTCAACTTTTTTTTTGGAACAATTTCGACTTCTTTTAACGTTCAAAGTGATTGTTCGAAGGAAAAAGTGAAAAATAACGCGTGTTTGGGGCAGTTGCGATGGGGATCTCGATCGGGTTGCATTGTTCGAAGGAAAAAGTGAAAAGTGACACGTGTTTGGGGCAGGTAAACATTGTCCTTCCTTGTGAAGTGATATAAATGGATGCACACTTGGTAGCAAACAGTATTGCAGAAAATTGAAGGAGTCAAGGAGTGATTGCGGTCATCCGACGACATGGAACTGGGTGAGATCATTCCGAGTTTTTTTTTCTTTACAAACTAGAAGAAGTTGGGGTTATTTCGCCAATGCGTTGTCATGAGGACTCTTGGAGTCTGTAATATCTGCAAATTAATCTTGTAGCTCTGGTCGTGTCCGCTGTCTAGTGTTAAGTTTCGTTCAGTCTGTACAGCTTCTAGCTGAAGACGGTGTCCGTGTCTTTTTTTTTTTTTTCAATAGCATTCTTAAGTGTTTCATCGAGAGATCCGTTGAGAATTTTTTGTAGCTTTATACAGAAATAGATAGCAGAACTGTTTAAAGTGTTTTTGGTAAAATAATGACCACATGTGTGTTTAAGGTGGCGCTTCCCTAAACATAAATCTACCTGTTCAACATTGTCAAACAAGTCCTTTACTGCTCCAGGACCCCCTACAGCTTCTAAAAAAATATTATGCACGCCTCTGGTTACCACCTAACCCATTGTTTTCCGTCTCAGTATCAATCCTGAAGTGTTCTCGAGAAGGTCCACATCTCCGTCGGCCAACGTTCAACGTCCCGGTAAAATGCTAATCCCAGTGCAATTCACACGCTCGGACACCTGCCGGAATCGAAACGCAAATCAAAGCTCCCCCAATTGATATTCATTTATGCGAAAATAAATCATTCTACGTCCCTGGATTCCCACCCGTCCGACCCAACCCGCACCCTAATTGTCGTCCCCGGAACGGGACCCGTGCTGTGGTACAAGCGACGGAACGCACATGTTTAATTCAACCAGATTAGATTAGACCAATTTTGAAACGCTGGCTGCTTGCTTGTGAGATTGTTTAACTTCCCAGGGGTGTTATTAGAACGCGTTTCTTCTGCCAACCCTCATACCCTCATCTTCTCCGAGTTTGTTGTTTTTGGAGGCACAACTGATGCCTGAGGTGGATCATATGGCTGACACATCTGGGGACATGCTGGATGGATGATGGAAGACATGCTGCAGGGCTGGGTAATGGGTATCGGTTGCCGCTGCCGGTCGTCAACGGCAAGCTGTGCTGTTGCTGATGCTGCTTATTGACAGTGAAAAGAGAATGAATTTTGGATGAGATGAGGGATTTATAAGGCAACAACAGCCCACCGACAGAGGTTGACGGGGAAATTTAACGAGATTGAAGAAAATGGATTCTTGGGTAGATGTTTAGAATATATTTAGATGCCACTTTCAATTCGGCTCGCTTACCACATGTTCTTTAATTTATTTAGTCCAAAACCTACAGCGATTGTGTGGCACGCACAACATTTGATTCGAGGTTGTAGTCTTTCAACCTCATCCACGCTCTACGCCAGATTACACTACATCTGGTCCAGCTTTTGTGTATAACTGAAAAGTTTGGATACCACCAGAAAACCCATTGAAAATTAATCTTGCTTGCACAACTTTTATACTATCCTTGTATTCTAATCCGTATAGATACAATGCCAAGGGCGTAGCCAGCTTTTCGGCCAGGGGGGGGCGAGCACCCTTACACTGAAAACCACTTTGCAGTAACAAGGAGTTCAAATACTTCATCATTTAAAAAAAATAAAAGTGAAGTATGAAATATGGGTGATTAACAGGAATGGGTCAATGGAAGAATCATATATGATTATAATCCTGAGGTATTCCTCAAGATATTGCTTCAGGAATTTCTTAACAATAAATGTCATCATGAATTTGAATTTATCTAGCAGTTTCTCCAGAAATTTCTTTAATATTTTTCCAGGTTATTTTAATGTAGATATTCCAGAAGAAGTTACCTTCGGAAAACTTGCAGTAATTATGTTGGGAATACTTTCAGAAATTTCTTCAATACATAATTCCTCCAGAAGTTTTATTACGAATTTCACCATGCATTCTTTTGAGAGTTTCCCCAGTAATTCTTTACAAATATCATTCTTAATTCCACCAGAAATCCGTTTGAGAAGCTCCAGAAAATACTTTAAGAATTTCTCCGGGAATTCTTTCAAAAATTCCAATCAAACTAAGATGCCTTTCCTTGAGGAATACCCTAAGAAATTTTTGGAGAAATTTCTTCGAAAAATCCTTTAATGAATTCCTTCGGAATTACGGGAAAAAATTCTTTGAAAATTTCTAAAGGAATTGCTTCGGAAATTCCTGGAGGAATATCTTTGGAAGTTGCTAGAGGAATGCATTCGGAAATTTTTGAAGGAATCAATTAAAAAATAATTTCAGGAATTTATTTCGAAAATCCATGAGAAATTCCACCTGAAATTCCTTGACAAATTCTTCAGAAATTTCTTGAGGAATTCCTTCATTTCTAAAGCTCCTTGAGAAATTCCATAAGTCATTCCTTCGAGAGTTCTTCTACGATTTCCTTTAGAAGATTCTTCGGGAATTCCTTGAGGAATTTCTTTGAAATAGATTTAGAATATTCCTTGAGGAACTCCTTGGGAGTTTTCGTGAGAAATTCTTCCGAAAATTCCTTGAGGAATGCCTTCAAAAATTCTTGGAGGAATTCATCCGGAAATTTCTGTGAGAATTCCTTCCCAAATTTCTGAAGCAATTCTTTCAAAAATATTGAAAAAAAAATCACTAAAAGTCTCTTGAGATATCCCTTCTGAAATTCCATAAGGAATTTCTTTAAAAATCTTTCAAAACTTCCTTGAAAAAATATTTCGGAAATTCCTGAAGAAATGCTTTTTGTGATTTTTTATTTCCTAGAGGAACTTATTTGGAAATTCTTTGAAGAGTTTCTTTAAAAATGCCTTGATAAGGAAAATTCTGAAATTGTTAAAGGAGTTCGTTTGGATTTTTTTTTACATATGTCTGAAATGTCTTATGGAATGCCTTCGGAAATTTTGTGAGAAATTGTTTAATGAGTTCGTTGAGGATTTTTTTTTTTGGTTTTTTTATAAATCTTTACGAAATTCCTCAAGGAACTCAAGCGAAAGATCCTTGAGAAGTTTCTTCGGAAATTCCTCAAGAAATTCCTTCAAAAATGTATTGCGAAACTCCTACGAAAACTTGAGAAACTTCTTCAAACATTCCTTCAGAAACACGTTTGGGGATTATATGAGAAAATCCCAAGGAAATTTTTTCAACCGTCAAAATTTTTTGGAGGAATTCATTCGGAAATTTTTGGAGGTATTGCAAAGCAAATCCATAAGAAATTTCTTTGGAAATTCCGGGAGGGATTTCTTTGGAAATTCGTAGAGGAATTCCTTCGGAAATTCAGGAGAAAATCCTTTAAAAATTCCAGGAGAAATTCCTTTGAAAATTCCTGGAGAAATTCCTTCCTGAAATTTCTGGAGGAATTCCTTCAGAAAATCCTTGAGCGACTCCTTTGCTGGAAGATTTCCTTCGGAAATTCCTGAAGGAATTCCTTCGGAAAATTATGAAGGAATTCCTTCGGAAATTCCAGGAGGATTTCCTTCGGAAATTGCAGAAGGAATTTCTTTGAAATTTCTGACGAAATTCATCCGGAAATTCATGGAGGAATTTCTCAGGAAATTCCTGGAGGAATTCTTTTGAAATTTCATGGAGGAATTTCTTCAGAAATTCGTGAATGAATTCTTTCAGAAAATTTCTGGAGCAATTCCTTCGGAAATTCATGGAGGGACTCCTTCGGAAAATGCTTTAGGATTTCTTTCGCAAAATTCCTGGAGGAATTCCTTCGGAAATTCGTGGAGGAACTCCTTCGGAATTTCCTGGAGGAATTCCTCCGGAAATTCCTCGAGGAATTTCTTCAGAAATTCGTGGAGGGATTCCGTCGGAAAATTTCTGGAGAAATTCCTTTGGAAATTCATGTAAGAATTCCTTCGAAAAATTCTTTAGAAATTCCTTCGCAAAATTCCTGGAGGAATTCATTCGGAAATTTATGGAGGAATTCCTTCGGAAATTCCAGGAGGACATCCTTTAAATATTCCAAGAGGAATTCCTTTGAAAATTCCTAGAAGAATTTCTTCGGAAATTCTTGGAGGAATTCCTCCGGAAACTCCGCGAGGAATTTCTTCGGAAATTCGTAGAGGAATCCCGTCGGAAAATTTCTGGAGGAATTTCTTCGGAAATTCATGGAGGGATTTCTTCGGCATTCATGAAGGAATTCCTTCGGAAATTCCAGGAGGAAATCCTTTGAAAATTCCAAGAGGAATTCCCTTGAAAAATCCTGGAAGAATTCCTTTGGAAATTCCTGGCGGAATTCCTCCGGAAATTCCTAGAGTAATTCCTCCAGCAATTTGTGGAGGAATTTTTCCGAAATTTCCTGGAGGAATTCTCTCGGAAATACATGGAGGAATTGATTCGGAAAATCCTGAAGGAATTCCTTCGCAAAATTTCTGGTGGAATTACATCGGAAATTCATGGGGAAATTCCTTTGGAAATTTCCAAAGGAATTTCTCCAGGAATTTCCGACAGAATTTCTCCTGGAATTTCTGAAGGAATTCTTCCTGGAATTTCAAAAAAAAATCCTTCAGAAATTTCCAAAAGAGTTTCTACAGGAATTTCCGAAGGAATTTCCAAAGGAATTCCTCCAAGAATTTCCAATGGAATTCCTCCGGGAATTTTTAAGAAATTTCTCCAAGAATTTCCGAAGGAATTCCTCCAGGAACTTCCGAAATAATTGCTTCACGAATTTCAGAAGGAATGCATCCAAGAGATTCCGGAGGGAATTCTCCAGGCATTTCCGAAGAAATTCCGAAAGTCTCCTGCAGGAATTTCCATGAATCTTCAAACGAATTCGTCCAGCAATTTTCGAAGGAATTTCTCCCGAAATTTCCGAAAGGATTCCTCCAGAAATGTTTGAAGGAATTCCTAACGGAATTTGTAAAGAAATTCCTCCATAACTTTTCGAGAGAATTCCTCTTGGAATTTCCAAAAATAAAATCCAAAAAGACTTTCCGAAAAAAATTCTCCAAGAATTTCCGAAAGAATACCTCCAGGAATTTCCGAAGGAATTCTTCCAGTAATTTCCGATGAAATTATTCCAGCAATTTCCGAAGCAATTCCTCCTGGAATTTCCAAAGGAATTCGTCCAGTAGTTTCCGAAGGAATTCCTCCAGGAATCATAAAAAGCATTCCTCTAAGAAATTTAGAATGATTTTTTTTCCAGGAATGTCCTAAGGAATTCATCCAAGGATTTTCTCAGGAATTTCTCTATAGATTTCTGAAAGAATTCCTCCAGAAATTTCCGGAGGTATTCATCCAAGAATTTTCGAGGGAACTCCCCAAGGAATTTCCGAAGGAATTCTTCCCGAAATTTTCGAAGGAATTTCTTCAGGAATTTCCGAACGAATTTCTTCAGGAATTTCCGGAGGGATTCCTCCAAAAATTCTGAATTTTTTAAAGGAATTCCTCCAGGATTTTTTGAAGGAATTGCTTCAGGAATTTCCGAAGCAATTCCTCCCGGAATTTCCGAAAGAATTCCTCCAGGAATTCCTAAAGAAATTCATTCTTGAATTTCCGAATGAATTCCTCCAGGAATCTCCAAAGGAATTCGTCCAGCAATTTCCGAAGGAATTCCTCCCAGAATTTCAGAAAGAATCCCTCCAGAAATTTCCGAAAGTATTCATCCAAGATTTTTCGAAGGACCTCGCCAAGGAATTTTCGATGGAATTCCTCCAGTAATTTCCGAACGAAATCCTTCACGAATTTCCGATGGAATTTCTCCAGAAATTTCAGAAGGAATTCTTCCAGGATTTTGCGAAGGGATTCCTCCAAGAATTTTGGAAGGAATTCCTCCAGGAATTTCCAATGGAATTTCTCCAGCAATTTCCGATGGAATACCTTCAGAATCTCCAAAGGAATTCGTCCAACAATTTCCGAAGGAATTCCTCCCGAAATTTCTGAAAGAATTCCTCCAGGAATTTTGAAAGGAATTCCTAATGTAATTTCCGAAGGAATTCCTCCCGGAATTTCCGAAGGAATTCCTTCAGGATTTTCCGAAGGAATTCTGCTAGGAATTTCCGACGGTAATTCTCCAGGAATTTCAAAAAAAAATCTAAAAAGAATTTCCGAAAAAAAAATCCTCCAGGAATTCCTCCAGGAATTCCTCCAGGAATTCCTCCAGGAATTCCTCCAGGAATTCCTCCAGGAATTTCCGAAGGAATTCCTCCAGGAATTTCCAAAAGAATTCGTCCAGCAATTTCCGAAGGAATTCGTCCAGTAATTGCCGCAGAAATTATTGCAGGAATTTCCGAAGGCATTCCTCCTGGAATTTCCAATGAAATTCGTCCAGCAATTTCCGAAGGAATTCCTCCCGGAATTTCCGAAAGAATTCCTCCAGGAATTCCTAAAGGAATTCCTCCTGGAATTCCAAAGGAATTCGTCCAGCAATTTCCGAAGGAATTCCTCCCGAAATTTCTGAAAGAATTCCTCCAGGAATTTGCGAAGGAATTCCTTCAGGAATTCCGCTAGAAATTTCCGAAGGAATTCCTGCAAGAATTTCAAAAAAAAAAAAAATCCAAAAAGTAAATATTTCCGAAAAAAATCCTCCACGACTTTCCGAAGGAATTTTTCCAGGACTTTCGGAAGGAATTCCTCCAGGAATTTTCAATGACATTCGTCCAGCAATTACCGAAGGAATTCCTCCAGGAATTTCCAAGAGCATTCCTCTAGGAAGTTTGGAATTATTTTGTCCAGGAATTTCGTAAGGAATTCACCTAAGGGTTTCCTCACGAATTTCTCTATGGATTTCTGAAAGAATTACTCCAGGAATCTCCGAAGGTATTTATCCAAGATTTTCCCAAGGAACTGCCCAAGGAATTTCCGAAGGAATGGCTCCAGGATTTTCCGATGGAATTCTTCCAGGAATTTGCGAAGGGATTCCTCCAGGAATTTTGGATGGAATTCCTTCAGGAATTTCTAAAGGAACTCCTCCAGGTATTTCCGAAGGAATACCCTCAGGAATTTTCGAAGGTATTCCTCCAAGAATTTCCGAAGGAATTCCTGCATACATTAAAAAAATACGAGGATGCAGGATAATTTTATTTTTACTAGTCAAAAACAGCTCTGATCATCTAAGTTTTTCGGTTAAGTTAGAATATAGTTGTTCGGTCAGGGGGGGGGCACGGCCCCCCCTGCCCCCCCTTGGCTACGCCCTTGTACAATGCATCTATAATAAGTGAAATAAAGGATAACTGTTCAAGTAAAATTTTAGTTAAAGGGTCTTTAACATAAATTAACTCAATTAGAGTAAGAAAATGACTCTCAGACGACATCATGGTTTAGACGTATGGGTCAATAAGGAAATAATATCTCGTGTTCAGTGTCATTTGATACCAAAACACGTAAGTATAGACTAGGATGGTTCAGAAATGTTGAATATCCCAAGAACTGACAAGAAATCTATCGGAAAATCTCAAATTCGAACCAGTAGCAATTTTAACTATCATGAGACAACGGAAATTCTTCGTTAACAAGAAAGTTATACGGGTGCAAATTGTACTTGGTCTTTTTTTCACCTGACTAGACCCAGTGACCCACCGGCCTTACTCCGCCGAGATGTCCAGGAAAATGTTGATCTCGTATATTTGAATTGTCAACATGTTTGAACTAGTTTTTTTCCTTGTTTTGTCTTGAATATGAAATAACTTTATTTTTACTCTGCCAGAAATCTGTTCAAGAGCTGTGCCAAATAATATGAACTTCAATTCGCTTTAACAAGATAATGATTTATAAAAGTTTCGAATGGAATGAACGTGTTCTATTTTATCGCTTGTCTAACAAGAACCAGATAATTCGATACATAAATTCCACGAAAATCACGCTCGCTCATCAGCAAACTCCACCAATCAGTTTCCCATCATTTGGGAAAAGTTTTTCCCTCCGTACTCACCCGTTTTTTTTTGCTGCACGCTTTTTCTCCGAACCCCAAACAAATGGCTTTAACTTCGATAGAGCTTCGATTTTTTTTTTGTTTCCGTTTTGTTCGGTAGTCAATTGATACCGAAAAGGGTGTGAGAACCGGCAAGCCAACCAACGGATGTGAAACAGATAGGACGACGACGACGACGACGAGGAAGATGACGATGGTGATGATGTCCATTGCCCATTATCATCTAGGGATTCCCCCGCGGCGCTGCTGTTGGTTCACTTCTTTCTCGTCTGCTGGTTGCGAAACTGTTTGGCTCCATTGGGCGAAGGGTCAGATCCAATGACGATGAGTCGATAGGTTAAATGGGTTGCTCTTGTTTCCTCTCAGGGGGGAGACACGAAATGGCAGGAAAAAAAGGTTTACAAGGTAATCAATTGAATAACTGTGAGGTCACGCAAGTCACTTTTTCCTTAGGGACGACGACGCTGGGATTTGTCCATCCAGTTGATTGGCGAAGCTGTTTTTGCCTGAAGGAGTAAAGTTTAGAAGTTCATTTGTCATTTTTCGGGTAGGGGGTGGCTTTTCCATGGGATTTTAAATTTAGAACTTCGGCGAAGCGCTGATTGAATAAATCTGGCTGAAAATTGAATTCTCAGAATCTGAATTTCAATCACAGTTTATAGGCGCAAGGAACTAATTTTGCGCTTCGGTGGAAATCTGCAATCAAAAGCGGATCTGAACCATAATTCTCTTTGAAGAAAATGACTTCAAGCCCTACAATCTGGCTATCTTGCCTGATAGTAGGCAAATTGTAGTCGATTTCCATTATTGAACGGATCAGTTGAAACACCGGAAGATTATGTGCTGTACTTTCTTTGACGTCGACTCATTTCCAATGGCGTAATAAGGAAAAATAAATTCCCTCGGGTATGCTTCACGAATTTCTTCTTGATTTTCTAGAATTGCAACTGAACTTTTCAAGGACATCTTCCAGGAATCCTTCCTGCGATTGCTCTAGCAATCCTTCCAGGGATTCCTTCGGGAATCCTTCCACGGATTTCTCCGCGAATCCTTAATGGGATCCTCCGGGAATCCTTCCAGGGGTTCCTCAGGGAATCTCTCCAGGGATTCCTCCGGGAATCCCTCCAGAGATTCCTCCAGGAATCCTTCCAGAGATTCCTCCAGGAATCCTTCCAGAGATTCCTCCAGGAATCTCTTCCAGGGATTCCTCCAGGAATCTCTTCCAGGGATTCCTCCAGGAATCTCTTCCAGGGATTCCTCCAGGAATCTCTTCCAGGGATTCCTCCAGGAATCTCTTCCAGGGATTCCTCCAGGAATCTCTTCCAGGGATTCCTCCAGGAATCTCTTCCAGGAATCCTTCCAGGGATTCCTCCAGGAATCCTTCCAGGGATTCCTCTAAGAATCCATCCAGGGATTCCTCCCGGAATCCTTCGCAGGGATTGCTCCAAGAATCCTTCGCAGGGATTTCTCTAGCACTCCTTTCAGAGATTCCTCCAGGAATTCTTCACGGGATTCATCAAGGAATAGCATTGATATAGAGAAATTTGAAATAACCTTGGCTTCTAGATTCACTCCTTGCTACAACCATGAACGTTTGGATTCTCGTTCAACCTACAGAAAAGGACAAGATGAAATGACGAATTCGTTTTGCCATGCAACCCCGAAGTGATAAGAATGGAAATTTCAATATTTCCTATAATAATAAAAACAAACCAATCTTCTCGCTTCTTAGGTCTCCGTTCGTTCCGAGGAAGAGCGTGGGTGGGCTGACCATCCAAGGAAAAGTTTATTTAAGCACCAGACCACCCCTTCTTCTTCCTCCCATCGCATCATCTGGCGGCGGTCGGTGGAAGGAAGCAAGAGTCAACCGTGAATCCCGGCCCTGCATGGCCTGACCAGGACCGACGCGACGACGACGCCGGGTGCCATCCAGATCCGGAACGAAAAGTCAACACAATAATGGTCTTATCGATTTAACTTTCGATAATAAATCTGGGATCCTGTTCGGTTCGGTCCGAACCGAGTGGTGAGTGGAGAGCAGGAAGGTGGCCTACCTTCAGGCTACAACAGGTCCAGTTGTCTAGCTAGCAGACTACGGTCCGGTGATGACGAGCATGACGACGAGGACAACGCTGTCGAAGGACGACCGGCGGACGGTGCAAGTTATGGCTTAAGCCTTTTTTTCCCACTCCTGCCACAGGAAGTGCTACCGACCGGCGGCTGAATGTCCTTTTGGTCCTGCATCTGCTTTCGCTCACTCTAGTCAGTCAGGGGGAACGAGGATGCGACGATGACGATGTTCGGTCAGATCGTAAAGTATACGGGCCAACAACGTCGTCATCACAGTTAGCTCTTCTCGAACTGGACTGTGTGAATACGTAGCTACCTAGTTCGATCGAAAAGGGACTGAGGTGCTATCAGCATCGTCATCATTATCGTTCCGGACTGTGAAGTAACCGATGGCCGCAGGGCTGATGGTTGGTCATCGATGGACGGTGACACAACATTGCTGCCTGGCTGCCATCTGTATTGTGTCCAGGAAGGATGAAAATGGTGGAAAGGAATTAGATTGACTGGGGGAATAGCTTAAATTGTGCTGCATCGATTATGATGTGCCATCGAGATTTGGACATAAGAATTACGCCATTTTGTTGAATTTAAAGTCTTTTCTTTTATTTCAATTTCATTTCATTTTGGAGTTCAACATCATATTCATGATGACACTGAATCAACAATTTGCCGCCATATACTCGATTTGCAGCTGCAGCTCTCCAACGTCGGTCACGCTCAACACTACTCGCCTTATTGTGCCAACCGGATGGTTAGCAAACACCAACTTCGCAGGGTTGTTATCCGGCATTCTTGCAACATGCCCTGTCCACCGTATCCTTCCGGCATTGGCCACCTTCTGGATGCTAGGTTCGCCGAAAAGTGCAGGTTCGCCGAGTTCGTGTGTCTTTCTTCTCCGCCACACACCATTCTCCTGCACACCGCCGAAGATCAGCCTTAACACGCGCTGCTCGGAATCTCCGAGTGCTTGCATGTCCATGTCTTCCGCAAAGTACACCAATTGACCGGATTTTGTGAAAATCGTACACCGGCTGTTGAGTCCGGCTCGTCGTATTACACATTCCAGAGCGATGTTAAAGAGTAGGCATGAAAGTTCGTCTCTCTGTCGCAGTCTCCGGCGAGATACGAATGAACTGGATAGTCGATAGTCGCTTGGAAGTCGATGAACAGGTGGTGCGTTGGGACCTGGTATTCACGGCATTTCCGGAGAATTTGCCGTATGGTGAAGATCTGTTCCGTTGTCGACCGGCCGTCGATGAAGCCGGCTTGATAACTTCCCACGATCTCATTCGTTTTAGGTGACAGACCACGGAAGATGATCTGGGATAGCATTCAAAATGGTGATCGCTCTGAAGTTCTCACATTCCAAACGATTCCCTTTCTTGTAGATGGAACCAATGAATCCTTCCTACCACTCTTCCGGTATCTAAACTATTAGCCGGTGCAGACAGGTGGCTTACTTTTCCTAGTCCATCTTGATGAGTAAAGCTGCGATACCATCCCTACCAGCTGCATTTTTGGTTTTGAGCTGATTAATGGCCCCTTAACTCCCCTCAGCTTGGGAGTTGATTCATTTCCGTCCTCTGCTGCATTGGCGTAGTCGATCCCTCCGTTGTCGTGTTCTCCCGTGCCTACGTCACCCACGCCATTCAGGTGCTCGTCAAAGGGCTGCTTCCACTTTTCAACCACCTCCGTTTATCCGTCAGGAGGCTGCAGTCCTTAACCCTTCACATTTTGGATTGCGTCCGTTGGGTGAGCTTCTGGTAGAACTTCTGTGTTTCTTGTGAACGGCATAGCAGTTCCATTTGTTCGCACTCTGCTTCTTCCAGGCGCCGCTTTCTCCGGAAGATGCGGATTTGCTGTTTCTGCGTTCTGTTTATGTCATTCCACCTTCTGTAGAGTTCCGAATCTGACATCCATGGGAAACCGACGGGAGTCAGGGTGGAAAATACTGGCGGCGCAAAACGTGCCGAATTACGCTCAGCCGTTCTGAGGATCACGTGCCCTGTCAACCCACGTGAAGATCCCGAATATCGACACCTGGTCCAAACGGGTATCAGGAGGATCGGATACGGGAGAGCAGGTAGTTATCACGTGGTCGAAACTAATAAGTGCGCGTGTGACGAGAAATCAACGCAATCCCTGCGATCGCACGAATCCTTAAAAAACTTGAGTGACCCCAACGTATGAGGAATTAGCTTTAGACGTAGCCGGAAGAGTGCAGCATATATTAGGTTGGTCGCAACGTTATAAAAGGTATGTACAGGTTAAGCCCCAGGCAGGTTAGGGATTCCCAAGCAGCACACATGTTACAAAGAAGTGTCGACAGCGCTGTTTTTTGGTAGACCACGAGTCATTTTCAAGTTATTTTGCCTTAAGGTTAGAAATGCATGGATCTAGCTCCTGTACCACCAAAAACTTGTGCTGTAGACACTTCTTTGTGACATGTGTGCTGCTTGGGTAGGGCACATTCGCAGCAACGAGACTCAGTGCAAACGACAATCACTTTTTCTTCTAATTTTCAAGTTTATTGCAGTTTTCCTTCAGGAATTCCTCCATGAATTCCTCAAAGAACCCCTTCGGGGATTGCATCGCAAATTTAGGCAGTAATTCCTCCAGAAGTTCTTCCTGGGATTCCTCGAAAAATTCTGCAAGCATTCCTCTTAGAATTCATCCAGGGATGCGTCCGAGAGAATCTCCAGGGATTCCTTTGGGAATACCTTGAATAATTCCACCAATAAATGCTATAAAGATTCTTCCGGAATTCCTACAAGTTCACAAGAATTCCGCCAGTCATTCCTCCAGGAATTCTTCCAGGCATTCCTCTAGATACTTCTGTGCTTCCAGGAATGCCTGCAGGCATTTCTCCAGGAATTCCTTCAGGGATTCAAGTAAGGATTTATGCAGGAATTGCTCCAGTGATTCTTCCAGAGATTCCTCCTGGTATGTCTCCAGGAATTCCATCAGGTATTTCTCTAGTAATTCCTCAAGGAATTGCTTGAGGCATTCCTCCAGGGAATCCTCTATGAATTTCTCTTGGGATTCCTCCGGGAATATCTCCATTAATTCCTTAAGGTATTTTTCAAGGCATTCGTCCAAGATTTCTTCCAATAATTCCTTTGAGATTTCTTTCAGGAATTACCCCAAGGATTCCTCCACGAATACCTTCAGAAATTTCTCCATGAAATTCTTTACGTATTTCACCAATAATTTTCTACACCAATATCTCCAGGAAATCCTACAGTGATTTCTTAAGAAATTCCCGCATGAATTCCTCTCTAAACTTTTCCAGAAATTCCTCCAAGAATTCCTCAGGGAAATCCTCCTGGTATTGATCCAGGTATTCATCTACGAGTTCCTCCAGGAGTTCCTCCATTTTTTTTTCTGTTCGGGTGAGCCACTGCGACTATTTAGATCTTTTGTGGCATTACTCGTATCCTTAGTATTTAGAGCATTTCGTACTACTCCATTGTCATTGAGAGGCAATGAAGCATCGATTTTTGTGCAGTTCCTGTTTTGCTATCCCAGATGTGTAAGAAATCGATCGCGATGAAAAGGTCCTGTTATCATAGAGATTTATCCCAGTGAAAGAATTAGGGGCATTCAAACACAATCTATTTGTTTTCTGAGAAAAACAAAACGGTGGTACTGATATTTATCCATGCATCGGAACTTTAGCCCCATCCATGTCTTGCTTCTAGTTTAGTCCCAGGACAACAAAGAAAAACCCGGGACTTTAGGCTAGTTGCAAGACTCTGTCAAATTAGAGAATGTGTTCTGCAATAAGAATGCACGTGAGTCCTTGAATTACCAGAGCTTAACAGTCCTTGATAGGTTAGTACGCAATAAGATACGTAAAACATGTTTGTTTTCCTAACATCAAGTCTCGGGTGGACAAAGTCCGATTCTTTAACTATCAGCAAGGCAGAATAAATGCAATTTTAGAAACTGTCACCAGTAACAAGGACTTTGTACCATTAATCCTTATTACCAAAACACATTACCCCAACTTAACAAACCGGATGTCCCTCTGGTTCGGTTTGGTAGATCTTTAGCCGTAACGCAACACAAAAAGGCGATCTACCTACGTTACGGGCTCCGTTAAAGATCGAGCATATTTTAAACCCCCTCAAACATTCATCCATCAGCACGGGTCGCTTGACACCTTGGGTTGGGGTTCTCTGTTTAGTGGACTTTTACCCCCGGAACAGGTGGTCCGTAGTGTTATTCTTAGCCAATTGAAACAACCGCTACCGACACTACACAGCTATCTAGGCTGATCGGGAAAATAAGTTAACATTGATGGTTAACTTCCAAACGAGCCCGTTCAGCCCCCAGCTCCTCCATGGATTCCCCCAGAAATTCCTGAAGTGATTTCCCTACGGATTTCTCCAAGAAATTCCTCCAGTAATTAATCCAGAAATTCTTTCAGCAATTTCTTTGGGAATTGCTCCAGAATTCTTCCTGGGATTCCCTCAGAAACTCTACAGGAATTTTCCCAGGGATTTCTCCTCCACGAATTCCTCCAGGGATTGGTTCAAGGACTCTCCACGGAATTTTGCTACAGGTTTTGCCTGGGACTCTTGCAGGGAATTCTCTAAGGAATCCTCTGGGAATTCCTTCAGGTATTCTTCCAGAAATATCTCCTGGCTTTTTCTAGACATTTGTTCTGGAATTGCTCCAGGCATTCCTTGAGGGATTATTCCTGTAATTTCTCCAGGAGTTGCCTCAAGGATTTCTTCAGGAACTCCTCTAGCAATTCTTCCAGGAATTTATCCAAAAATTCTTTCGAGGATATCTCCAGGAGTTTTTCAGAGACTCCTTCAGGAATTGGTTAATGGATTTCTCCAAGAAATGTTTCATGGGTTCCTCAAAGTATTTATCCAGGGATGTCTATACGATTTTCTCCAAGGATTTCTTCACGAATTTCTCCAGATGTTTTTTTGTATGGATTCCTCCAAGTCTAAAAGATATTTTTTAAGAAACTTCTCTATAGACTCCTTCCAGAATTTGTCCAAGGATTCCCCCAGGAGTCCATCAAGGGATTCCTCCTGGAATTCCTTCAGGAATTGCTCCAGGAATTCATCCAAGCGATTGGTCCATGAATTCCTCTAGGTATTTCTTCGGAAATACGTCCAGAGTTTCCTCCAAGAAATCCTCCAGGGATTCCTCCAGGAGCTCCGCCGGGAATTTGTCCAGTTGTTCCTCCAGACGTTCATCTAGGATTCCCATCAGAGATTCATCCAGGAGTTGCTTCAGGAATACCTGGAGCGTTTTCCCAAGGATTTCTTCAGGAATTCCATTGGAAATTCCTCCATAATTCCTCTAAAAATCTCCTCTTCAAAAGATTTCTTCAGAAATTTCTTCAAGGATTTCTCCCAGAACTTTTCACAGGATTCCTTCAGGAATTCCACCAGAAATTCATCCAGGGACACATCCAGGAATTCCTCCAAGGATTGCTCCAAGGTGCCTCCAAAATTTTCTCCAGTAATTCCTCCGGAAATTCATATCGGAATTTCTTCAAAAAAATATTTAGGGATTTTCTCAGATATTCCAGAAATACTTTCATCATCTTTTGTGTGCACCAAAGAATTTCTCCAGGATTACATGTAGGTTTTTTTTAATTATTTTAAGGGTTTGAAGAAGAATTCCTCCAGCGATTTCCATTGAATTTTTTAAAGATATTTTTTGAGGGATTTATACAGGAGCCAGGCAATTCTTCAAGAATCATCCAGGAATTCTTTCACATTTTTCTACAATACTCCTTTTGGGAGTTTCAACTCAGAATTTTACAAGAATCTATCCGTTTCTTCAAGAATACCTCATGTAGCTTCTGCAAAGGAATTCCTTCAAACAGTCGTCTTGCGATTCTTTCAGGAATATATCATGGGATTTTTTTCCACCAAGTAATTCTTCAAAAAGTTATCCATTGATTTTTTCAAGAAATTCTCCAGAGATTCCACTAGGAAATTTTCCAGAGATGTTAGAGGGTGTCTATAAAATGCTTCAGGGATTCTTCCAAAAAATTGTCAAGACAATCTTGCAGAAGTTCTCCCTGGAATACCTCAAGGGTTTCCTCCAACGATTGTTTTAAGACTTATCCTAGGATTTCGTCAGGGATTTTACCAGGAATCTCCCTCCGAGTTTTGTGTAGAGATTTCTCCAGAAATTTATCTTGGAATTTCTCTTAAAAATTTACCACGGATTCCTTCAGGAATCCCTGCAGCAGTTCCATCAGGGATTGCATCAGGAATTCTTACATTTTTTCCTTCTGGGATACTTCCAAGCAACACACATGTCACAGAAAAGTCACGGCAGCGCAGGTTTTGGTTGCGCAGAATTCACTGTAACTTACTTTAAACAAATAAGTACTTACATACTGGATGCGCTTTCAGACATTTTTCCCGGGAATCCTTCAGGAATTCACCCAGGGAAACCTTTTATTATATGCTCCCAGGGTTTACTGTCGCATTTTCTCTATGAAATGCACCAGCAATTCCTCCAGGAGTTAAATTTGTAAATTCTTCCAGACATTAATTCCAGGATTTTTCCAAGAATTCCATTATTTGTGAGTTCTCCGGAAATACCTACAGGAAATATAACAATATAACTAAAATGATAACATGAACTTACTCCACGAATACCAAAATGATAAGAAGTTAAGTTATCATTGATAACTAGTTGTGTTATACAATATTTTATTCCATACTATATTCAGTTATCAACATAAAAAAGACAGCTGACTGATAACAGGGTTAGTTATTATTTAGTTATCATTCAGAGCTATTTTATCGACCAAAATACTATAAAATCTACTTTGTCGACACAGTTAGCAGTTGAAAGAAGTTTCTTATAATTTATAAGCCCTGTTTTCAACTATTGCGACCAGTGGGTCTCAAACCCTGATCGAATGATTACCGGTCGCAGCCGATAGCCCCTACACCACCAACGGGACTTAGTGAGAGTGCTTGAAGGCTCCGCCTTCGTACTGAGGTCTTATTGAAGGTGGAAAGCGGAATCTATTTTTAGATTGGAGCTCGATCACACCCTCAGTTTTGGGAATGCTTTGAAATGTGCGTTTGGAAACTGATAACATATTTTGTTATCACTTAGTATTTTTATGTTATCTCGATAGACCAAAATTATTGTTATCCTAATTTGTTATCATCTGGTTATCATCATGGAAAAGATGATAACAAAAATAACAAAATGATAACACCGATAACAAAACACCGATAACACAGTTTATTATCAAAGTGATATCACTTTGTTGTCCGCCTTTGCTGCAGCACGCTGATTTGTGTAGAACAGACGACCCCTAAAGAGTTAACTAATGTTTTTTTGAATATAATGTTATCCCGAGCAGATGGGAATACCTTACAAATACCATGCAAAAAGCAAACTGTGCTCCAAGACCTGAAATTGTTATTGCTGGGTTATTTGACAAAATGTTACGAGAATAACAATTGGAAGTATTTGAGCAGAATTTGGTATTCATGTGGTATTTGTTGATTTAGCAATGAAAAGAACAGAATAACAAGTTTTGTTATTGCACCATGCCCGAGCAGAAGGGAATAACAACAGCATAAGGAGCTGTGTTATTTGGGCAAAATAACTGAATAATAAAATCGATTATTTTTAAGTTATTACCATAACATATTGTGTTATAAACTTGTATGTCATAAGCGGCAAAATAACAACGTTCTGACGTTAGAAATATTCTCAAATGGTCGAAAAATACTATATTCAGCTTTTAATTCATTCTAAGAGATTTGAAGCCGCAAGATAATTATAATCGAACTTTAGTAATTTCTATTTTATCAAATACGACGAGCTTCGATTTCCACCTGTAATTTATATACTGTTATACTTTAATTGTTTTCGGAGCTCGTGTTACCTTTGTTTTTTTTTTTCAGCATAGAAAGTGGAGAATTTTTAGAATGCTCAAAAGTTTCGCAGAAAATTTTTGGGATACAAATTGGTAATCTTGTACAGATTATTACAATTTTCCTGGAAAGATTGTATTAATTCCTCTGATTTTTCCCTGGATTCAAGAGTTATGTCGAATATTCCTGGGTTCTACAAGAGTTCCTCCAAAAATTTTGCTATAATTTCTCCTGAACTTCCTCTGATGATTCCTACAGGACTTTCACCAGAAATTTTTGCAATATTTGTTTCTAAAATTCCTCTTTTAATTTCTCTAAGGATTCCGTCAAAAACTCCTTTTATGTTTATCAAATGACTTTGTCATAAAATTCTTCCAAAAATTTGTCGACAGATTTGGTCATAACCTTTTTCTTAAATGACTCCAAAAATCTTCCAGAAATTTCTCCGAGAGTTCTTTGACGGAATCTTTCATGCATTTTCAAAGACTCCCCTAGAAATTCCTCCAGAATCCTGGATAGAATCCCTTCAAGGGTTTCTTCAGAATTTCTTGTGATCATTAGTCCTGAAGTTCATCTTCAGATTTCTCTGAAAATTTCTTTGAGGATTTCCGAAGGATTCTCCAGGAGTTTTTCAAAAGATTCTGCGAAGAATTTCTCAGAAGAATTAACTTCGGGATTTCTAAGAAAATTGCGCCAGTAGTTCTCTTGAAGACTTCTCCAGGGATTTATCGTAAGGTTCCCCCAGAACTTCCAAGTGCTTATCCGAAAATTATTTAAAGAATTCTTAAAAAAGAGTCGTACAGGAATTTCCTTTTCAACTGAATACAAAATGGAACAACACAAAGGGACAGATCATAATTGTCGAATTGTTGCTGTGATTTCAAAACTTGTTACTGTTGTGCTATTGCTGATAAGTTGATCAATAATACAACAATAACTAAACTTGTACTTCAACAAAACATGTTATTTACATGTAATTTAGCTAATGTATACCAATAGCTTGATTATAACAAAATGAGATTGTCCAACAAAATTTGTTATGGAAAAGCTATGCCTTGATAATTTAATAATAACAAAACAAGATATAAAAACAGGTTATGTAATTTCGTAGTTATTAACTTGCTATTCTCCTCTGCTCGGGTGGAGCTATAGAAAAAAACTGTAAGGACTGTATCGGAAATATCGGTTGGTCTTTTCATTCCGGTTCTTCTATGAAATCTTCACAATATAGTTAAGTTTATAACAGCTTGAAGAAATTTGAAAAATGTTTAGTACTATTGAAAATATGGTTCTATGAGTATACCACACAAAATAACAATCTGTACAAACTGCCTTTTTTTCTTTAAATTTTAACGTTTCAAACATTTGTAGCAAAAAAAAATTGTACGGGGAAAAATTTGGAAAATAATGATTATTACTAGCAGTTATGTACACATATCACTCAAAACCGACTTTTAAAATTCTTATTTTGGATAGAAAAACCTCCATCATTAAGAATATGGTCTTTCCTAAAAAAACATCTACTTTTTGGTCGAACTTTGACGCTCTGTTTTAAATATCTTCAGAGGTTATAAAATTCCGTTCTCTGGTAAAACTACCTCTTCAATAGATTTAAATACATACCCAATCGAAAAAAACGCAAATTTTCAACTTTATGTATTTTTTATTTGCGTAATCGTTCTTTGAAGACACACAAAAAAAGAGTTCCTCGAAAAATGGCCATTTTTTTATTTTTAAGAATTGCCCTAAACTGCGGAGGGAATTTTTCTTGATAAAAATAATTTTCCTATATCATAAGCATTCTGGAAAAGAATATATTTGCGCAAAAATAAGAGAAAAAACTGAATATTTTCCCAAATTTTAAAAACATATGTGCAATCTTTGAGATAAAAGTCCAAGTTAAATGATTATTTTTTGAAAATCAGAACTGCCATTCTTTATTTAAGAGATTTTTATAGTATCTCCAAAAATAAAGTTTTTTTTATTTCGAACAGATTATTTTTTCAGGCAATTGTGAACGTTTATAGTTAATTAAAGTGTGTTAATTACTTATCAGGAAAAGTGTCCTTTAAGCTATCTCTTAAGGGTGTTGATGTGCGTGGGTGGATGCAGATGATCCCTGCAGAGACAGAAACATGTTTGTTTACAAAAAGCAGATAGGCCCTTTTCAAATGTTCGTCTAGATTTCCGATACAGTCCTTATAATTTAATAATAACATTTGTTATTACTTTGTTAATCAATACCTTTTGGATAACAAATACAGCACCAAAAAATCTAGGTATTTATTCATTATTGGAATAACAAAACTAGTTATTTTCTAGGTGTTTTTCATACAATATTATGGTATTCGTTTTTGTTATTTTGCCTCTTATTGCCACCTAATGGAGGGCCTATCAAGGTATGATAGTATTCAAGATTAATACCTTGAAATGTTATTCAATTGCTATTCTTTTCTGCTCGGGATTATACTCAATTTATCGTGTTGCGTTTGGTTATAAAAGCTTGTCTGAATGTTAAATTAAGATAGTTAAGATTGATAAGGGTGCTCGTCAACTCATCACTGATTAGAACTCCCGAAAACAAAATCTTATCTTCTGACATTCTGCATGCCCTATAGTATTTTGTTCATATGGTGGTTCGGAGGCTTGACATTCCGGGTACAGGAAAAGAGCATAAAGGCATATTTTGAAATTGAGGTCAAAATGTGATATTGGTTTGATTGAAATACAAGATAAAAAAAAAATAAACATAATATCTCAAATTTCCTCCTGGAACATTATTATCATCAGATCATTTATTAAGATCTAGTAAGCTCTACCCAATAACAGTTAATCATTGGTTTGATATAGAAATATCAAATTTTGAAATTATTCAGATATTACAGGAACATTTTCCAGATATTATTTTGGATCACGCCGAGGACCTGGAATCGAATCCCACTCTCGACAAACTCAACAAATGTGAGTTATTCTTTCGGAAGGGAAGTGAAGCGTGGGTGAACTAGCCCCAGGTTAAACATATATTGTTCGATACACGTTATCTTTTTGTCTAGGTTTTTCGATCGAATATACCGTTGTTAATGAAATTACAATTATGTCCATGGCAGTCAAAAGTTGTAAGTTATTAATATTTGGTCCTGTTCGTTGTTTATAATGCTGTGACCCAATTCAAATAGTTTCAAAAGTAACTTCGCATTCAATTACAATCATCTAAAAGCATTTCCCTTCCTTTACCAAACCACACCGTCCGTCAGCCACAATCAATTTCAATTTTCTATTCCATTACCCTAAATTGACGACAAATTGCCCCCAAAAAGCGGCAACCCTCCCCACAATTTCGTGGCTTGCTTAGGCCCATTAAAAGCAATTGCTTGGCATCGACGTCGACGAAACACATTACGAGTCCATCTCATCGAATTAGATTCTCCATCCAGATGATGGCGAGGATGACGACCTAGCCGGGTAGTAGTGTTTCAGTAAGATAAAAACTTCGATTACGTCCACCATTTACTGCATCAAATGTCGGCGACAATTTCACTTGGCGAGTTTTCGGGTCATCTTTCGCCACACGTCTATAACGACCTCCCGCCGGTGTGGGTCTCACTCAACCAGTCATAGTGGTGGGCGCTTATGGGGTTGATTATGCTGACTCTTCCACTTCGGGGCCAAACTTAACATCCTCTTAAATCCCGTCTCTTCCGGTTGGTACTTTGTCCTCTCGCTGCCTGATACCATAAATTCCACCGAACGGCTGTCAAACCCGATAAGAGAGCCTAGGCAAGAGTTGGAGGCGGATTCCCATCCGGTTTACCCCGACTCATGCACCTATCTTCCGGCTGAAACTCTCCATGACGGCGGCGGCTGGTTATAACGTAAAAATGATAAACTTATGTGCTCCACCACCCGCATCCTCTATCTGCAAAAGCCACGAACCTAGTCCGCGGATTAGAGAAGAAGCACTCAGCTCGGATCGTAGTAGCAGCGCAACCACCATAAAAACGAAACAAGACATTATTGGCGGAGGAGGCGGCTCCACCCATACTCTGCCATGGACCGCCCACATGTGGAGGATACGCGACGCCTACTAAGATTGCTAGGCGCTGCCGTGGGATGGTGGTACCGGTAATGGAGGTTGTCGTTCGTCGCCGGTTGTGATGATAAAAATTTCATCGGAAGTTTGTGTGTCGCATCCTCTGTCTCTCCTGTCTGTGTCTCTCCTGTCGGTGATGGTGGAACTGAATGACTTCTTGTCCAATTAGGAAATGACATTGCTGTTGGTTTGGATGCTTGGCAAAAAAAGGAAGTCGTAATGATTGGTGTTTGTGTTTTTTCGTTTTGCTTGCTTTTTTTTTTTTGCAGCGAATTAAATTTGGATTAACAAGTTTTGTCGCCTTTTTTCTATCGTTTGGATTTCTTCTCGTACACCAAAGTGTACTGAAAGGCTATATGTTCACTCAAAAAAAGACTTTTCGATAGAAGGCTCGTAGGGTCAAGCCACATATACTAATCAACTCAGTTCGAGGAATTGAGATGATGTCTGTATGTGTGTATGTGTGTATGTATGTCTGCGTACAAAAAAGAAACTCACTTTTAAGGCACTTCCCATTGACCGATTTTACGGATTTCAGCACGAATCGAATCGGAATTGTACCGCATTGTTTGCTGTTGAAAATCGTTAGGATCGGTCAAGGCGTTCCGGAGTTAAAGCCATTTTAGTGATCCGGACCAGCACCGGTGGAACTGGTCATATCGGTACCAACATTTCAAAAGGGCGTAACTGCATTTTGAAACTAACCCCTCTTTCACATCTGTGGACCGTATTTCAATGCCGCCATGCAAATCACCGCCAGTATACGAAAGAAGAGCAATTTCTCTGTCTAGGGTAAATGTACCAATAGTGGTGCTATTAGTAGCTCCTTGTAGTAAAACAATTGCATAAAATTGATAAAACCACAAAATAAAAAGGCTAAAAACGTTAATCGGTAGATTTTTACATAAACTTTCTAGAAAAAATGTAAAAACTATTGTTTATTTCAGTTTTTGCTAATAAATCACTTGCACCAACTATAGGTACACGGTTCCTATTATGGAGGTAAAATTTAACATTGGTTCCTATAGTGGCGCATCCCATTGAATTCTTATGGGACCCACCACTATAGGAACACTACCACCACTATAGGTGCAAAGGAACAAAAAAATTAAGGAAAATAATTGTTTTAAATAGGTTTTTCGGCAAATCTTGAACACAAAACTGAATTAATGTTATTAATTAGGTATGATGCATCTATTAAAAATGTAATTTGCAAGCTTTTTGGTCGAAATGGTGCTAAATTGCCACTACCACCACTATTGGTACTACCTCCACTAAGGGAGCTTTTACCCTAGTAATGTTTGTGAATTTCGTGGGAAACTTTAAATATGACCCGCAGATGTGAAAGAGTGGTTTGTTTCAAAATGCAGTTACGCCCTTTTGAAATGTTGGTGCCGATATATAAAACTGAACCAAGCCCCATCATGCGACACATCAAGCTGCGCCGATTTTTGTAACCTTTAGCATGGTTGACGAATTTTGTGCAGAAATTATAACTGTAGACCAGAAAATCCCCAATATCGGCCCAATATTAAGGTGAAACGGGACGCCGTGTTATTTTTCCTATCTTGCCTCTCTTTCTAACAATTTGCCTCGCGATTTTGAAGATGGTAATCTCGAGTTCTATCGCACTGAAGATGCTGAAAAACAATCAGCATATGCACTGCAAGTGAGCATACACAGTGATAGGTTTTTGTTGCAAAATATGAAGTAGAATCTGAGATTACCATCTTAGTAGCAACAGAGCAATGGCGGATATTTCCCCGACCGTCCCGTCCGCCCTTAAAGATGGCGACCAGAATATCCAAGATGGCGGTCAAATATCCAAGATGGCAGCTGCAAATTCAAGATGGCGGCTGCAAATTCAAGATGGCGGCTGTTTAATGGAGTTTTAGGCCCTAAAACCATGAAATATGTGTATATTTTGTATAGAGAAAATGTCCGGAGTCCCAAAATGGCGGCCAGAATATCCAATATGGCGGACTAAAATCCAAGATGGTGGGTCAAAATTCAAGATGGCGGTTCTTTACTGGAGCACTAGGCAGTAAACCATGCAAATACCGATTTGGTATGGAGAAGATGTGCAATACGGGTATATTATCGGTAAGAAACTGTATTCATCAACATGTCACTTGAGTTTTGTTGAAATGGCTTTTCGAAGGTACGAGAAAGGCGTCAGCACCGCTAGGCAGTGTTGCGAAATGAGCGAGTACTCACACAACTTGTCAAACTCACGAGTGAGTATGAGCAGTACACCTTAAACTCACCGTGAGTATTACTCACATTTGAGTAAGCGCTGTACAACTCACACTCACTCGTGAGTATTGACGTGCATATACTCACTCACGAGTATGCTTTACTCATATTCATACGGTAATCTAAAATTTATCTAAAGGCTTGGAATCCTATCAAACATTAAAATGGTATGTTTCATTGGGGCGAATGTATTGCATCAGTAGACAAGGTTGCTTGTCAATAATTCTATTGTTTTTTTTTTATTCTAGTGAATTGTATCTTACTGGTAGTTCTAAGCGCTCCGTTAAGGGCGGTCCTGAAGAGGTCCCCTTTGAGCCCAACAGCTCAACGTGAGGGCTTTTGTTTGAACTCAAACCTCTTGTAGACAGAGATCAATCCCCTGAAATGGCTGTCATCCACATATAACTGGCGTGAAGCTAAACATTTGGTGCTGGACGTGGTGCTAATTTGAATGGGCTATTGCATTAAGCTGAAAACAGTGATTTTTTTCTGTTAGTGCAGGCGTTACATATAATTGAGTTCAGCGTTGTTTTAAATGGACGAAATGTATTTGCATGCTTGTGCGTCTTGTAAATTTAATAAAGAACACTAAACGCATTGAACAAATGTGTAAACGATCGTTTCTCAAATGCACGATAATTCGTACGACAAAGTTCGCTTCCGCACGTAGCAGATTGAAAGGCAGGCTGAAATTTCGTAAACGAGCTCGTTCGAGCCGACTTCAAGAACTAACGCTTTCTTCAGGGGGTTGGCAGAGATAGCAATTAAGAAAAAGTAATTTTACGGAATCGTATGGTGTGCTCGATTGGTAGCCGATTTGACATTGGATTTGACAAATCGATAGCAGCAGACCTGCTGCAAAGGCGCATATAGTGCTGAATTGTCATTTTAGCTGCTTATTGGTTACCTGGGTGTGATTACTGGTCATGTTACTGTAGTAATTTGCTCGGCAGTTTTTTTTCTTTTTAGGTCCGAGGCTCATATAATTAGGGTGGTCCAACTTTATATGAAAAAAAAACTAAGACTTGAAAAAGCTCATGGGATTCCTTTAGAATTTGTTCCTTTTTTTATTCTTCAATCATTTTACCTAATTTACAGCTCTTTTGTCCACTAGGGCACTGCGTGAGCGATTCCAATTGGAAGCTGTACTTACACTTTGTACAGCTCCTAAATGTATTCTATTATAATTCCACTAGATCGAACTGGATTCCGTTGCGCTGCTTTCACTTTCTACACTATCATGGTAGAATGATAAGCACGAGGATGTTGATGTGTGGCTCTTGTTCCTTTTCCAGTCCGATTGGGGGTCCATTATGAGTTGCCGTTAGCCGATATCCAGGTGTAGCTACTACGCTACGGGCCCCGGCAATTTGTTCCTTTTGTCACCCATAAATTATAATAAAGTTTTGTTTCAATTCTATCAAGTCTAAAAACTTTTTTATGAAACATCCAGCAATTTGTGCTGATAGGGCACAAAGTTGTACCAGATTTTAGCAAAAAATTTCTTAAAAATCAACTATTTGTTTTGCTGGGTTTTGCTTTGCTGGATGCGTTTAGTGTGTAAGTTTCATGTTCGAAAGTTGAGTACTCAAGTAAATTTACTAATTTTTGTAAATTTTAAATTACAAACTGATCAAGTATTTAGTATGAGGAAAAACGTTACTTTTCCTCACGGAATAAAAGAACGGACTATTTTTCCGCGCAGAAAAAAACTACAGCTCTTTTAGATTTACAAGGGAGGCGTTACCAGTGTAAAACTTTTTTTCCTTACTTGCCTACTCAAGTAATTTTGAAGCGAAACCACTATTTGTCCATTATATGCCCTATCTTTTTGCACAGTAATAGAAACTAGTCATATGGAAAAAAACGATCAAATGTATGCAGAAAAGAAAAGTTTTAAATGTTTGGACCTAGGAGATGCTATATATTATTATTATTATTATTATTAATTATATTGACCCTACCATTTTTAATTTGAAGGTAGGTAAATTGAATACCGTATGCGAAAAAAGTTATACCATTAACAAAGTGTGGTGAAATATAGAGATTTCCTATTTTTTTTTTATCTGTATTTACGAGATTTTTAGCCCTAGGCTAGTTTATCTCGGGACCCACGCTTTACTTCCCTTCCGAAGGAAGAACTCACATTTTATGAGTATGTCGGGAGTGGGATTCGATCCCAGGTCCTCGGCGTGATAGTCAAGTGTTCTAACCATCACACCAGGTCCGCTCCACTATTTCCTAATTGATCATATTACTTTGCATGCGTAGGTAAACAATAAGAGTTTTTAGCCTATGGTGCCAAAGCTCTCGAGCAGATCCACCTTTTCTCGAAAACTGTGCCTTGTATATAAATAATCACCATTGCAGTACAGAACAAACGAAAACATCATTTCAAACCAACAAAAATAACTTACTCACTAAACTCACCGTGAGTAAAATGAGTAACTCACGCGTGAGTAATGACGTCATAATCTCGCGTGAGTATTACTCACAAGTGAGTAATACTCACGCGAGAGTATGACGTCATTACTCACGCGTGAGTAT
Organism: Aedes albopictus; assembly: GCF_035046485.1. Taxonomy (NCBI): domain Eukaryota; kingdom Metazoa; phylum Arthropoda; class Insecta; order Diptera; family Culicidae; genus Aedes; species Aedes albopictus. The sequence continues at coordinate 52,752,853 of NC_085136.1, forward strand.
ACTCATACGCGAGTAACTCACAGCGTGAGCATTACTCGCAAATGAGTAAGGTGAGTGAGTATTTTTTACTCGTGAGCATGAGTTTCGCAACACTGCCGCTAGGTGGATTAACTAGGGCTTTTTAAATGATAAATTTGGTGCGAAGGTGAATCTTTTTTGTGCCGTAGGCCCGACTTCCTCTGATGATACGCTTCCATATTTCACGGCTAACGTTGTCGTCTACCATTGCTGATAGGAACCCGATGTAGACAAAGTCCTCCACCATCTCGAAAGGGTCCCGTCTATATCGTACCACTGCTACCTAGGCTTGTCCTGTCGATTGCGGTTCCGCTTGCCATCATGTATTTTATTCAAGACTCGTTTACCTTCAGTCCAAACTATGCTGCTTTACGTTTCAAGCGGGTGTACACTACAGTCTCAGGAGTATTTAAGAGAGTCTAAGAGTTGTCTCGGAGGGTTTGAAGTAGCTCCAGAGGGCTCCAAGGGATCTCAGGGGTGTTCCAGGAAGCCACAAGGGATTCCTGGGGAGTTTCAGAGGGTATTACAAGGCTTCTGGAGTTCTCAGAGAATCTCAGAGAATTCAGGGATTCGCAATGGCCTTTCAGGGGGTCTCAAAAGTGTTCCAGGGGGTTTCATGGGCCGTTTAGGGGGACCCAAACAGTTTCAGGGAATACCTAGAGCTCTCCTGAGCATTTCAGATGATCTGAGAAGCGTTTTAGGGTGGTCCCAAGTGTCTCCAGAAGAGTACCAGGAGATCTCAGGGGCGTTTCATAAGGCATCAGGAAGAACCAGGAGATTTGAGGGGCATTCCAAAGGGTTTCAGGGATGAGAAAACTCAAATCTTGATGACACTTACTTACCTTACCGATCAGGCTAAGGCCGGGGTGGCCTCTGCTGTACATAGTAGCCGTCTTCATTCCAATCGGCCCATGGCAGTTTGTCTCCAGTTCCGCACTCTGAGTAGGGTCCGCAGATAGTCCTCCACTTGCTGCGCTCCACGTCTTCTTGTACCGGTCGGATGACTCTCGAGAACCATTTTAGTCGGGTTGCTATCCGACATCCTGATAGCGTGACCCGCCCATCGTAGCCACCCGATTTTCGCGGTATGGACGATGGTTGGTTCTCTCAGCAGCTGATGCAGCTCGTGGTTCATTCGCCTTCTCCAATTCCCGTCTTCCATCTGCACTCCACCGTAGATGGTACGCAACACCTTCTGTTCAAAAACTTCAAGGCCGCATCGCTCCTCTGCATGTAGGGTCCATGTTTCGTGCCCATAGAGGACGACCGGTCTAATCAGCGTTTTGTAGATAGTTAACTTCATGTTACGGCGAACTTTATTCGATCGTAGAGTTCTGCGGAGTCCAATTTAAGCACGATTTCCTGCCACAATGCGCCTCTTAATTTCTCTACTGGTGTCGTTGTCGGCGGTCATTAGTGAGCCCAAGTACAATTTAATTTATTTTACTTCATCTTCAGCTATAGCTGTACAGATTGTTTGGTTACTTAAATTAATTGCCTAATCCTAGTTTTAAAAGTCGTTCTACCTTAATTAAAATCAAACCACGGTACACTGTTTAACAAGCAAACACATCTCTCAAACGGGTGATGCTGACCATACGCTGTGGAATGCCGAGCAACCCAGAACAATTGTCGGTGACGTAAACGACGAGCCGGAGCATAGAAATTGACTTGATGTAGAAGATCTGGACAGTCTAAACGGTCACATAAAATATCGAATGCGAACATCATCTGTAGGGACTTACGTCTTTCACGAAGAGTTTCCAGTCGTATCAGCTGACATCGTTGTTCGTATTGTGGAAGTCTCCGCGGGTCATTCCATGGAAGCCTTCTTAGCGCAAACCTCAAAAAACTGCGTTAAACTCGTTCTAAACGTTGTATCTGAGTTTCATGATATGGTGCCCAAACTGGCACAGCATATTCGAGTACACTACGCACAAAACAGCTATACAAGGTTTTGAGAGCGTACACGTCATCAAAATCGGCGGCATTACGACGAACGAAGCCTAGCAGCGAGAAACCTTTAGCCGTTGTCAGAGATATATGTTCGTTGAACTTTAGCTTTAAATCCATAATCACTCCGAGATCTTTTATAGATTCAACACCTTCAATTTCGTCTCCGTCTATAGTGTCTTCGAAGCTAATTAGAGGCCTAGATCTTCGGAAGCTTATTAATTTGCATTTCCCAGCGTTCAACAGCATACCATTAGATACACACCAGCTATCTACGGTATCAATGTCCTGCTGCAGAGCAATGCAGTCGACGACGGAACTGATGATCCTATACATTTTCAAGTCGTCTGCGAACATAAGGCGGTGAGAACTTATACGGTGACAGAGGTCATTAACAAACAGGATGAATATTAACGGGCCTAGATGGCTTCCCTGAGGCACTCCGGAAGGCGTGGTGTAAATGTCAGATTTCGCGGAGTTCAGTTTAACGAAAGCGGATCTACCAGTTAGATAAGAACGTAACCAAGCTATGAGCCACTGAGGGAATCCGTGTTTCTCAAGCTTTTCCAGCGTCAAGGCGTGCGGTACTTTATCGAAAGCTTTCGCAAAATCTATATAGATGCTATCTACTTGGCAATGCTTTTCAAGGCTGGTATTCAACAAGCTCGTGTAGCTCATGAGGTTCGTTACGGTTGAGCGATTTTTCACAAAGCCATGCTGAAACTCGGAAAATATCGGTTTTCGGCTGAATACATTCTATCATGAATAAGAAGCTCCAGTATTTTAGCTAAGCAACATAGTATCGATATTGGACGGTAGTTTTCTACATTATGAATGCTGCCCGATTTGTGTATAGGAATGACTGAAGACAGTTTCCATACATCCGGAAAAACGCCTTGTTCCAGGGATAGGTTAAGCAGTAGGCAAACCGGAGGCCCAAGTACTTCTGCACATTTTTTAATGAAAACAGGCGGAAGCTTATCAGGACCTGGACCCTTCGAGGCATCAACGGCGTTCAGTGAACTAATGATCTCGGCCACGGAGAATGTAGGGCGTGGGAAATTGATATCAAATGACGGCAGCGAATCCAGAAGTTCTGTCGAGTCTGGAAGAGGGTCTGTGCTGTACACTGATTTGAAAAACCTAGCAAACATTTCAGTAGATGTGGTGGCATCGTGTGTAGTTTCGTTACCAAAAGACAGCTTAGATGGAACTGATTGCGAATTTTTCCTGTTCTTAATGAATCGCCAGAACGAGGATGGGTTTGACTTGGCTTCGTCTTGAATGCGGAAAACGTACTCACTGAAAGCGGAGGTTACATGGGCACCATAATCAGCTTCAACGGATTGGAGAGTTGTTTTGTTCTCTACTGTTCGATTACGAAAGTATCTGCGGCGGATTTTACGAAGAACGTTACGATGATGCTGCAAATCCGCGTTCCACCAGGGCTGCTTGTACGTGCGTTGAGGGTTGCATCTACGCAATGGAGTGTGTCTGCTAACTGAATCAAAAACTGCGTTGTAAAATGATGGGATCGCAGAGTTTACATCATCAACGTTGAGGATTCTGCACCAGTCAAGAGACCTGAGGTCGTCTTTTAAAGCATCGTAGTCACAGCGATTGAAGTCGAAATCCAGGGCTGCAGAGGGTGCGTTGAGGCTGTCATCTGCTGTTCGTATATCCCAACGTACAACGAACGGGTTGTGATGCCGGTCCAGCTTCAACATCGGTACTGGCGCTTCGATAAGCTCAGCCTCACAGCTGTTGCTCACGAAGGCCAAGTCAAGCAATCTCCTATTAGCATTGTGCACATCACATATTTGAACAAGGCCCGTAGCGATCAGGTTTTCAGTGAGGATTATCTCCTGTTCAGAAGATGCGTTTGTAGGAAGGTACCCGTGAATGTCCTCATCATATGACCATAGTAGATGACTGAGGTTGTAGTCACCCACAACAACGATGAAATCGGGGCGGTCTGCTTTACTGATAATCTGGCGAATACAGTCGGAGTGCGCTGCATATCTATCAGGATCGCTGTTTGGTCTTAAGTAGATCCCACATACATAGACGGACTTGTTAGGAAGCGATACTTTTACCACTGCTTGTTCGAGTTGCTCGTCGCCAGAAACTTCAACCGGTACACTGGATAAGGAACAATGCACAGCGATGAGTGTACCGCCACCACGTTGGAATTCACTGGTCAGGCTGCTGCGGTCGCAACGATAAATGTTGTAATTGGACGCCAGCTCCGAATTACTCACGCCGTCATGAAGCCACGTTTCGGTTAATACGATTACGTCATAGTCGACAGATGCAGCCGCTAGGAAGAAGTCGTTCGTCTTCGAACGCATCCCACCAACGTTTTGGTAATAAATTGTCAGCGGGGAATCTTCGTTTCTTGGGAGAATCGGATGAGACGCCGGTGTCGAAGAAAAACATGTGGTGTCGTTGAGGTCGATGCGGTTGGGGGAATTAACAGCAGCAGGCAAACTACTTCCAACATGAGGTGCAGCTGCGTTGTTCACATTTACTGAAGATTGGTTATAACTGTTTTCGGCGTTTCCGACAGTTCTGATGGAACTGTTGGCGTTAGTTCCGGTCTCCAAAAAACCTGCTTCTTGCTACCGACGTTTTCGAATTCACGGAAACGTATTCCTCTAGGCCATGTTTCGGTCGCGAGAGCGACGGCTTTGAGATTGGGGGACATTCCAACCTTGTATGATACGAAGGTGAGCGAACTAGTGTTTCTGCCGCGTGCTACAAGCTTTACGACGTGCAAATCTGTCGTACCCAATCTAGCTTGTACTAGTTCAACTACTTTCTCATCAGGAACATCGGGTACAATTCCGGATAGGTAAAGCCAGAATTTCTCAGGATCGTGATCAGAAGTTTTCGAAGCAACTATGTTCATATCCGTGATACCAGTTCCGATGGCGTATAAGGCTTTTACCGGACGACGGGGGCCTACATCGTCATCGCCGTCATCGTTCTCGCGTAGACGTTTGTTCCTGACTGATAGCGAGGGGCGTGGTCGACTTTGGGACAATTGTGGCGGTGGAACAGGTGTTTTCGGTACGTTTTTGATCAACTCCTCGAAGTTACTACGGATTTCATGTTTAATCTCTTCCAAAACGGTCGAACGTATTTCATCCTTCATTGCGTTTAGAAATCCGGTATTAACAGCGTTCGATGAAACCAGCGCATTTTTGAATCTCGCATTTTCCATGAGTTTGCAGCATTCCTTGCATATCCAATAGAGGCTTGTGTAGGTATCGACATTCGCACGCGCGCTGGGGTCTAATTCAGCGCAATCAACGCAAAAACGAGCTGAGCAGAACCCGCCACATTTCATTATTGAGTTCTCAACGAGCTCATTAGTGCAACTCTTACACACGCCCAACATTTTAGCTATGACGAAAGGTCCTAGTCTAAAGTTGCTCCAGAAATCAAGTGCACGACAGTTCGCGGAGCGGCGGACAGATGGCGCCACCAACAGAAACGACGAAATTGCGGTGACAGATGATAGATGAACTATTGTGCACAACCACCAATGAATGCGACTAACACGAAAAGTAACTGCTTTATGATATCTCACCTCCAGGAATGCGGGTTGTTGATGGGGCGTCGGTGGATGGAAACGGGAAGCGAAAACAGATCCAGTTGATGAAACTTGATGCGGGTTTTGTGATCGGATGGTCAGAAATAAAAACAACAGCAGCACACGGTATGTTTATTGAGTCCTCTGATAAGCGATATGATAGGTGCTAGTGCGTTGGGATCAGGTGCAGTGCGGTGGTAGGTAGCAGCAAATAGTGGCAGTGTTTGTAAACAGTTCGGCTGGGCGAGGGCGGACCATCAAGCACAACAGGTGTAGAGCGGCGAGGTGGGAAGGCAAATGGCGGCGATTTTTATGCTTCAACCACTCTCAAGCCGGCTCAGAATTGTAGGTTAATTCTATGATCCTACCTGTGGCGATGGATTTTGATAATGACAGCGATTGTGCGGCGAGCGGTATTTCAGCGAGTGACGGAGCGGGTGATGATTTTCGGCGAGTTTACAGGTGATAATTTTGATGAAAAAGTAGAGCGATGACGGAGCACAACAAACAACAAGCAGTGATGCCAGATTAAACCAGAATTTTTGAAGAATTCTTCAACCGCCTCGATTTCATCACCATCGATATAAATTCGCGGTGGCGGGCGTGGTGATTCCTCCCTGGAGCCCTTTGCCATCATATACTTTGTTTGCGACACATTAATGACTAATCCGATTCGCCTGGCTTGACTCTTTAGTCGGATGTACGTTTCCGCCATCGTCTCAAATTTGCGAGCTATGATATCAATATCATCAGCGAAACCAAGCAGCGGAACGGACTTCATGAAAATCGTCCCACTCGTGTTTATCCCCGCTCTCCTAATTACACCCTCTAAAGCAATGTTGAACAGCAAGCACGAAAGACCATCACCTTGCCGCAACCCTCTGCGAGATTCGACGGGACTCGATAGTGTCCCTCTCAAACTCAAACTACCCACATCACTCAACCCATCGTCGGCTCGATCAATCGAATCTGTTTATCCGGGAATCCGTATTCGTGCATAATCTGCCATAGCTGTTCTCGATCGATTGTATCATACGCCGATTTGAAATCAATGAACAAGTGATGTGTGGGCACGTTTTATTCGCGGCATTTCTGCAACACCTTGAGGATGGCGAACGTCAGGTCCGTTGTAGCGCGTTCACCCATCATTCCAGCCTGATATTGCCCCACGAACTCTCTTGCAATCGGTGATAGACGGCGGCATAAAATTGAGAGAGTATCTTGTAGACAGCGCTCAGTAGTGTGATCGCGCGATAGTTCCCGCAATCCAACTTGTCGCCCTTTTTGTAGATGGGACACACGATACCTTCCATCCATTCCTCCGGTAATACTTCCTCCTCCCAAATCTTGGTAATGACCCAGTGTAGTGCTCTCACCAGTGCTTCTCCACCGTATTTTAGAAGCTCGCTTGGTAGTTGATCTGCTCCAGCGGCTTTGTTGTTTTACAACCGGCCAACCTCCTCCTCAATCTCTTGAAGGTCAGGGGCCGGAAGTCTTTTGTCCTGTGCACATACTCCTAGATCTGTTACCACGCCACCTTCGGTACTTGCAACGTCGCCATTGAGGTGCTCATCGTAATGCTGCCGCCACCTCTCGACCACCTCACGCTCGCTCGTGAGAATATTCTATCTCGGCACATGTCGGCTTGTGGCAAAAAGCCTCTGCACGAGCGGTTCAGCTTCTCGTAGAACTTTCGTGTGTCCTTAGCGCGGTACAGCTCTTCCATCGCTTCGCGATCTCGTTCTTCCTGCTGGCGCTTCTTCATCCGGAAGACTCAGTTCTGCCTGTTCCGCGCTTGTCTGTAGCGTGCCTCATTCGTTCTCGTACGGTGTTGCAGCATTCTCGCCCTTGCTGCATTCTTCTCGTTTTTCAACTCATCACATTCGCCGTCGTACCAGTCGTTTCTGTGATTCGGAGTCGCGAAACCTAGTGCAGTAGCCGAGATACTACCTGTGGCGGATCGGATGTCCCTCCAGCCATCTTCAAGTGTAGCTGCGCCAAGCTGCTCTTCCGTTGGTAGGGCCACTGCTAACTGCTGTGATTGAATCTAGATATATCTAAATGACTTTTTCAGCATTGTTTGTGTAATGCATTATCTATCTGCCTTTGCGTGTACACAAATCTCTAGCAGAATTAACCGATAGTGCATTGAATAAAATACTACCAGGGAAAAGGTGCTCTAATCGATAGACGAACGAAGATAAACGAAGCCCATCAACTAAACTCATCATTTGTTTCCCTAGTGAGCGTTCTCATCTTCTTTTCCTATCCATATTCCAACGATCTTGTACCATTCCGTTGTTAACGCCCAGAAATCCACCTGCATCGAAACTTCATCGAATCAATATGCCTCTTCCCCGACCAGTCAGTGCCCTCATCTTCTCCATCATCGTGCCGAACGAACGAAATCGAGGAAGTCCAAAAGAAAGCCAATATTCCTTATTGGGCCCCTTTATGACGACAACTCGAATTCAATTTCGAGATTTATGATCTACTTTCACTGGGAGTCGTCGTCTCCGACCATTATTCGGTCCTTCGGAAAAGTTCTCACTTTCTCACCGAAGAAGCGTAGGAGCTGTCATCATCATCATCATCGAATATCGGTAGTTAGTGGCTTTGACGATTTTTCGTCTCGTTTCCTCGAGGAGATACGATACCTAGCCCCAGCATCCGTATCGTCAAGACCGCATAGGTGGTATAGTAGTCGGAAAAGACCGGTGTGCAAAAATGAGATAATAATTTGCGTGTCTGTGCGTGGCAGCATGCTGAGTTCTGTTCTGGTGGATATTTTGCGCTGCCTTCCAATTTCGGTGGAAATTTATGCCTCCCACCGAAGATACGCCGCTACAACGCCGACGTCCAGCAACGATGCGATATGGGAGGCTGGCTGACGGGTAGCTTCGGGTTTGGCCATTAATCTTCCCCAGAAGTTGATCGGCCATCGCCGTCGTTGGGGTGTGTGTGGCGAGGGTGAAGTGAATTTATTGCCGAAGCTCCGGTTCTTTGGTTTTACCGGTTTTGAGGGAAATTCTGGCCGATTTGGGTGGAGGCAAATTGAGTGCTTACCACGGAAGCCACTTTCCGAGAAGAAATGAGAAAGGTCATATAGTTTGATTTGATGTTATTAACTAGGATCACGAGGGGGTTTGGCGACCAACGAGGAGCGGGTTGATGAAAGGGATGAGTCAGAGGGGGTGATAATTACGGTTGTTAAAAAGTTCAACTCGTGTTTGGTGGGCGGGGTTGGAATGGGTGCTTTTGTCGATGAGTTATTTTAGAATAAACGTTTGTTTCTAGAAGAGGCGATTTGGAAGATTAATGACAATGATAATGATAATTATGATGACGATGATGATGGTAGATTCTGTTGGATATCAAGGTATACAAAAACAATCAACAATTTATCTTACCAAAGTCAAGCCATTAAGAACACAACTGTTTGCTGTACCGTCGTTGGGGGTGAGAGTGGGTCAAAATGCATACTTCCACATTCAATGTTCAATAACTTTTGTTTCCTAGCATGGAAAAGTCCGTTGATCATTGGAATATGATCTTTGGTAATGCATGCACAAATGATGAAAAAATAATGTTTGGATTACGTCAATTTTCGTTAACCCTTTGAAGCCGGAATTTTTCCAAGCGTTATTATGGAGTTTTTTTCTACGTTTAGGTGGTCAATAGCATAAAAACGGTAGAATATTATAAAGATTTTTTTCTGGATATCCTAGGTCATCCAAACTGTTCTTGAGTTAGGATCCTGAAGTCTACGGATGTAACAATAACTTCTTTCATTATACAATGCTATGATTTGTAATCTATCATGTCCAGTAAGTCTTCTGAAAGTTCAACAGACAGTATCAGATCAGTCGGAATATCCTAGGTCATCCAAACTGTTCTTGAGCTTAGATCCTAAAGTCTACGGGTGAAACGGTAACTGCTTCATTATACAAAGCTACGATTTGTAATCTTTCATGTACAGTAAGTCTACTGAAAGGTTGATAGATAATATCAGATAAGTCGAGATATCCTAAGTCATCCAAACTGTTATTGAGTTTAGATCCTAAAGTCTGCGGGTGTAACGATAACTTCTTTCTTTATACAAAGCTACGATTTGTAATGTATCATGTTCAGTAAGTCTTCTGAAAGCTTAATAGAGGTTATCAGAACAGTCGGGATATCTCGGGTAACTTCTATTTTAACATTTGGTGAATTATCAACGATGACGCAGTTCAGGCTAAGGCAGTTGGTGAAGGAAGAACACCAATTGCAGTCAGCGTTGGAGGATGTGCAAGAGTTTGTGAATCATTACAATGAAGTTCGCGATCAAAATGTGGTGGAATTTCGTTAAGTGAAGCTAGATGAGATTTTTGATCGATTTTGTGCAGTGAGACTGAAGATTGATGTGCTTCTAGGTGAAACTGACGAGGACTACGGAAGTGCTGGTGATGAAGAAGGTGCTGATAGTGTGAAGCCCATTCCTCCCCGCACAGACAATGCCCGTATCTACAAGGATTTCGAGAATTCGTACTTTCGACTGAAGTCAGCACTGTCTGCAAAACGACCCCGAACCCAACTGGGAGTTTTCGAGCGTCAACCTGCGGTCGTAGTTGTTCAGTCATCACGGTTAAAGAACCCGGAGCTGAAGATACCGTCGTTTTCCGGAAAGCAGTAGGATTGGATCAATTTTCGAGACAATTTCCAATCGTTGATTCATGATAACGCTGAGCTGAGTCCCATCGACAAGCTCAATTACTTGCGAGCTTCATTGAGAGATGACGCGCTATTGCAGATCAACCAAGTTCAAGTGAGCGCTGCATCGTGCCCGATTACCTGGGGAATCCTCGAATCGAAGTATGAGAATCATAAGCTGATAGCTCATGAGCACCTGAAAGCACAGTTCCGTCAATTCGGAGTCTTTCGAACGTTCGACGTTCAAGGTCAACCTACAGCAGTTGGACAAGTTTGGCGAGAACACCTACAACTGGAGCACTCTTCTGGCGTTCATGCTATCGCAGAAGCTAGACACTGCTACGTTCCGCCAAAGGGAGACTCATCATGGGTCCAAGGACATCCCGCAATATGGTGCCCTGCTACATTTTCTGGGCAAGCATTGCGCGATTCTGCCGTCTACGTAAACACGGAGTGGATTTGAGCAAAAACGTCCGTTTAAGAACTCAGCTGTTCACACTCTAGTGCCATCCGCTACCAGCACTTGTCAGATCTGCAACGGCGGACAGCATAGCGTTGAACAGTAGTGTCGTCGCTTCAGCAAAATGCGAGTGCTGGACAGAAAACTACCGATACGAAGACTTGGACTCTGTTTGAACTGCCTGTCGTCCGTACACTTCGTGGCAGATTGTTCCAGACGTACGTGTTCCAAGTGTGGTCAACGTCATCATTACTTGTTGCATCTGTATTCTCCACCCACTTCTGCCCCTCAGAATCCGACTCCGAATATGTACTCCGAACAGGCCTCAAGCCGCGAACGCGAACACAAATGCTCAAACACAGTCTCGTCCTCCAGTCTCAAGGACATCAATCGCAATCGAATACTCAAAGCCAATCCCGGATTAATACTCAAACAAATCCACAAACACCTCCCACCCAAAACACTTCTCCGCCACATACACGACAGTCACCACCCACAAATGATCCGACTACTTCTCACCACACTGCTACTCCACACAACACTCGAAGTCAGCGAACTAGCACACTTCTGTCAACCGCTCTCGTGAAGCTCGCTGATCGCTTCGAAAAAACCGTAATTGCTCGTGCGTTGCTGGATAGCGATTCACAGATATGTATGATCACGGAGAACCTCTCTCAGCGGCCGAACTTCAAGCGATTCCACGAAAACCTACCGGTGAATGGTTATGGTGATGCTTCATTGGTGTCCAAACAGTCAATGTTGGCGGGAATCCTGTCACGTTGCTCGTCGTTCGAAACTGAGGAAGTGCTGCCTCAGATAACGTTGAATCTGCCGCAACAACGCTTCGAAACTGCCGTCCGACATCTGTTTCGCTGATCCAGGCTTCCATGAGCCCAGTGCCGTAGATGCAAACCTTGGAGTTTCCGTTTTCTACGATTTGTTGATGGGAGAGCAGACAATGCTCTCGGAGTCTGGTCCGATCTTGCGTTACACAAAACTCGGTTGGATAGTGACCGGAGAGATTCCAGAAACTTCTATCACAACCCTCAGTGCAGTCACCGCTTCAGTTTTCACCGAAGAAATCCACGAGCAGCTAGCACGCTTTTGGGAACTGGAATCCTGTAGAACGAAAAGCTGCCTTTCCATCAAGGAGTCCACGTTTGAGTCGATCTTCGAGCAGACAACGACGCGAGATCCTGATGGCAAGTTTAGGGTAATGTTACCGAAGAAGGAGTTTGCGTTGAAGCAGGTAGGCGAGTCCAAGGCGATAGCTACCAAGCGGTTCATGGAACTAGAGCGTCGCTTGAACGCTAACCAGGAGATAAAGGCTCTGTGCACAGAATTCATCCACGAGTACCTGCTGATGGGTCACATGCGAGAGGAGCGTGACGACGAGGAAGAGCCGAAACACAGTTACTATTTGCCACATCATGCAGTCCTGAAACCTGACAGTACCACAACGAAGCTCAGAGTAGTATTCGATGCATCTTGTGCTACTGACACCGGAGTTTCCCTGAACGATACCCCAATGGTGGGACCGGTGGTACAGAGTGACCTCTTGTCCATTCTGATTCGCTTCCGACTCCAACAGTACACGATCGTTGCTGATGTGGAGAAGATGTACCGCATGATCAATGTAGTCGAAAAGGATCAGCCGCTGCAGAGGATCCTTTGGCGAGAGTCCGTAGATGAGCAACCCCAAACGTACCAGTTGACGACAGTGACATACGATACTTCAGCCGCACCGCTTCGAAATGCGCGGCACAAGAGGCATACGCAAGACTGTCAGGATGGCCTCTATGGTCAAATGGCAGCTCGCGTGGGACAGTTCCACCAAAGGAAGGTGGACCCATAGGTTGATACCGAGGGTAGATAGTTGGATTAATAGGCGCCATGGGGAAGTTACATTCCACCTGACACTGGTCCTTACAGTTCATGGTTGCTTCCGACAGTATCTACACCGTTTCGGGCATGCGGATTCTCCCGAATGCCCAGTGTGCAATGGTTTAGAGGAAACGGCGGAACACGTTTTGTTCGTGTGTCCGCGTTTTCGCACAATGCGTGACCGCATGCTTGCCACATGCGTGGAGGACACAAACCCGGACAACTTGGTCCAGAGGATGTGTAGGGATGAGTTTGGCTGAAACGCCGTTTCAACGGCTATCACCCATATCGTCTGGGAACTACAGAGGAGGTGGCGCGTGGACTCGGAGAGTGGCTAGTCCAGATGCAGTACAAGAGGTGGTCCAGGGGTTCGGAGTCGGCTTCATAGGTCATACCGGTGCCCTGCGGTCGAGATCGACCCTTACAACGATTAAGTGGCCGCGGAGAGGAAGTCCTGGTACCGGTGCTGTTGTGGCGTCGGCCTACTGGGTTGGATCCGAGCCCGCGGTTGGAAAGGGGTCCCCGGCAAGGGTCGGGGTAGGGGAGACCCTGCTGTCTGCAACCTACGGATGCATCTGATAGGGCCTGAAGGGTAGTGATAGCCTTCCTTACGGGCAGGTCAGATCGGGTTGCATGTGGGCATCAGTTCTTGATGTCCGCTCAGCAGTAGGGCGCGGGCGGGGTTGACCCTGCCCGCCTTCCGAGGACAAAGGGAGTGGCGAGGACCACTCGGAAAACTGGCTAAGCGCCAGCATGCTATCGTGATGGACTCTCCAGAGCGAGTCATCGATGTTCGTTGCTGCTAGGCTACGGCAGCTAACCTTGAGGGTGCGATGCGCACTAGCCCCTCTCTGAAGCAATACCTTCTTGGTGGTTCCGGAGAGACGTAGGGTTTGGCGACCATAGGAATGTGTTTTAGTGGGTCGAGGAGAGAGTAGTCCTGGCTTCTACTGGCGTTGTAGAAGACGGCCTTAACCCCACACCACCCTAACCTTCCTGTTAGGGTGTCTGATGAGCAGATTTATCCCCCTATGGTTTAGAAGGAAAAAAAAGACCTCACTACGGAGGCGTTTATGGCGGCACTGAGAAGATTCCTGTTGCGGCGTGGAAAGCCAGAAGTGATCTTCTGCGACAAAGCTACAAACTTCGTAGGAGCGCGTCGAGAAATCAGCGAATTGCATCGTCTGTTCGGAGCCGAACGGTTCCAAAAGGCAGTTGTAGCGGAAGCAGCCACAACTCGATCGAGTTCAAGTTCATTCCTGACAAATCCTCGAACTCCGACGGATTATGGGAAGCGGCTGTGAAGTCCCTGAAAGGTCACATGCGTAGAGTGATAAGGAACGCTCAGGGGAATTACAGATTACAGTTTAAATTTCATTGTGAGAATAATTACTGTTACTATGAAGAGCTAAACTTCAGGATAGTTTGAACGACCCTCAATGTCCCAAAGGTTCATAATAATGTATAGTGAGCTTCAGATTGGTCCAGTCACCGCGATTGATTATGAAACGTTACTCAGTATGTCAGATATAACTGATATTACGAGAGTAGACCTGAATTTCTGAACTCAGAGATAGTTTGGCTGGCCTGGATCGTTCCCACAGTGTCTCTAAATGACATTTGAGATTTCAAGAGCTTCACGAATCCCAGCAGATCATACAATACTATTAGTAATGGTGAAAACACATAAAGTTATCCTTGTAGATTTTAAGGACTCCATCATAGAACTGTTTGGACGACCTTGAATGTCCCAAAGGTTTATAATAAGTTAGTAAGCTTCAGATTGCTCCAGTATCTGCGGTTGATTATGCAACGTTACTCAGTATAACGGATATGGCTACTGTGTAGATAGATATGGCTACTGTGTATGAAAATTTACCCATTCTTACCCCTTCGAGGGAGTCATAATGGGTCAAGGGAAATGTGTTCTGCATTGACAACAAAGCAAGTTAATAAAGTTTTGGTCAAGCTTGATACTTCTTACCAATACTATATTATATGATAAACATGAGTTTGACATTCTAAGAAGTATCAATTCACCTAAAAGTGTGATGTTTCATCGAGTCGTAAAAGTGGCATTTTCAAAAGGCCTTTTATTATTCATTCAAGATAAATTTACATTTGCACTGCATAACGTTTTGGTGGCATCACAGAAATGTAAATCAAGCACGTCTGCATCAGCCGAAAATGAAGTATACATAATCCAATAACAAAAAAAATCTCGTCCTCTTCAAACTGATAACACTTTTCTCTTGATTCCCATGACTGCTATCAAATATATACGCCACCCCTGGGTCTGAATCTCACAACGCGATTCGCACACTCGAAAAAGCTAAAAACTTTTCTGGCAAGCTGCAGCAGTTCCCGGAATCCTCCGTTAATTTGATCCGTAACATTCTGTGACGCGGCTGCTGCTGCCAGACCTACTGCATTTGTTATAAAAGGATTCATTCCTCCAGCTACACATCTAATTCATGTGCGAGATGACTCAAAGTTCAAAGTTTTTCTCGCACTTCTGCTACCGACCGACGACGGACGCTCTGATCCGACCACTGACTGACTGCTCGAAAGTTGTATTATTTCACACGACGTGTGTGTGACTCAGTGTGATAGGCCAGTTAGTTCCGAAAACTAGGAACTAGAACGGCAACGTCCGTAACCGCTCCCTTTCTGTGGAGAACCGGATTGTCGAGGCTAGGACGGCGGCGTTCAGAAGTTCGGAAAAGTTCAAGAGGTTGTAAAATGTTCCGACTGAAATAATCTGCATCCAGCGTTCGGAACGGTGTCAAGTATAAATGGCTAGAATGTGCAATGGACACCGATTATTATGGGAAAGCCGAGAGTTCGAACTTTTTCTGCTGCAGTGTGAAATTTTGTTGAATATGAGAAAAAGTTGCATCCATTTATAGGAGGCCTGTGACTCGACCCTTTTGACTGTTGGTAAGCTGGGATATGGTGATAAGTTGGCTGTTAATTGGGATAAACTCATTCTATGGTCCACTTCCTCATAAAACAGCAGTTTTCTGAACTACCCCGACTATCGTATAGTACATACAATACTTATGACGCTTGAAAGTCTTTATGATCTTGTTAACGTATAGTCTCAATGTATTTCTCAAAGATCTCCAAGAACTGTCTAGAGTATAGGTTGTTAGTTCTACAAGCATATTCAGAAATCCTCAACGAAACATTTATTTACGAACCCCTGAAACCCTCGCCAAATCCCTTGAGACCCCCTGCTTACTCACCCTCCTAAATTCGAATTTGATTGATTCATTTATCTTTATTTGAGAGACTTTCAGCCCTTGGCTGGTTCGTCTCTTAAATTCGAATTTCCCATCCCTTTAATCTTCTATGAAACTACTTATGAAAAATAAAACATATTATTGGTTAGCACGAACCGACTCGAACGTAAAGTTTCCATAATCCTATTTTAATGTGATTGAAAATTTGTTATGAAATTACATTAAACTCTAACAATTCGCCTTTCCAATCACGTCCACCCGGAGTAATTCGATCAACTTTCCACCTAGTTTCACCCTCTATGATCAATTTGCATACCGGCTTTCCAATACCTACATTCCTACGCCTATTCAAACTCGACCGCCCAAATCCCGGATGATCCACTCCAAAAGTCAAAAGCTAATATTTCCCCTCTCACCCTACCTTCAGCCCCATCAACCTACAAACATTCCCAGCCAGCAGACAACCTGGTCTCGAAGCAATAAAAAAGAGCTCAATCCCCATTTAAAAAATCGTTACAAAGTTATATCCAGCCGAGCCAAGCCCTCGACCGCGGCCGACCAGACCAGACCGAGCCAGCCCCCCAATCAGATCCAGAACCGAACGACCCCGGCTTACGATTTTACACACTCCACTCACGTTTCACCACGCACGCGAGACCTGCCCTACCTACTACTACCATCATAGGCTCCGCCGCCGATGACGGCGAGTTGGATTACACGTCGTAACGATAATAGGATTCATATTGAAATTGGGCTTATCATATTACCTACCCGCGCCGCGCTGCGCACCATCGGTTGTGCCATGCCGTGATCCTTTTCCGCTTGTTCTTTCAGTTCGGTTCCGGACTGACAGACAGACAGTTGGAAACAGTTGGAAAGGTACCAACCTTCCGCCCCGCACACGGTAGGAGTTTTGATTTGATTCGAAACTTTCTCACGGTTCTTTTTCGGACGGGTTGAAACGGAGGCTTTTTTTGGGTCTAGCTTCCACGTCAGTACTGATATGACAGGTCAATTAAAAGCTGCTGAGTTCGAAATTAGTTGACTTTCGAGTTGGGCGGGGTCTGTGGAATGTCCAATGTTTTCCGTAACATGTCAGCGAGTAGCATTCAACCGTATTTCCAATTTGGTGTTTTGAATAGAGTATTTTTGTCATATTTCAAGTATTGGGCTCTTCACTAGAGTAGCGAAAAAATATTTCCCGGTGTGCATCGTTTGTTTGTGGAAGGGTGAAAGGTGCACGTCAAGACCAACAATTGAATAGACCGCATCAACATTGCGAAAACAAGCGTTCTTCGTTGATGCGACGATAGAAAGTTTTTTTTCTGATCAATGATAGTACAATGGATCAATGTAACGGATGCACATGAATCGTACCTAGATGAATTTCTCGTAATACTGTAGAGGATCCCTCTGGGGCAATCTTTTTCAGGATTTTAATGAGATGTCTTTCAATACTGCAGGAGACTTTCTCTCAGGATTCTAGGGGCATCTCTCCCAAAACTCTGGACGAATCCGCCAGAGAGTTCTGGGGATATCCGTCTAAGCATTCTGGGAGAATCCCGAGGAAAATCTTCTCTCAGGATTCTGAGGCAATCCGTCACAGGATTCCAGGAGGATTCATCTCGGGTATCTGAGGAAATCCCTCAGGATTCTGGAAGAATTCTTATAAAAGATTCTGAGAGAATCCATCTCAGAAAACTGAAGTAATTTCTCCCAGGATTCTAGGGAAATCCTTAATAGAATTCAGGAAGAATATCTATTGGAAGAGTCTTTCTCTCTTTCATAGAATAAGGTCTCTTAGAATGCTGGTGTGATAATTTTCAGCATTTTAGATGAATCTTCACAGTTATGGAACAGTCCCTTTAAAAATTCTCTAGGATTTTTTCAGCGGTATTTTATGGGAATACCTATCAGAATTCAGGGAATCTCTTGATTCTAAGGGAATTCATTTCTGGATTTTGGGGTATTTCCTACCAGGGTTCCCTACCAAGGGTTAGAATTCTCCTCAGGATTCTAAGAAGCTTCTGGATGATGTGGGTTGATTCCTCTAAGAATTCTGGAAGACCCTCATTAGAATCTCACTAAAATTCTGAGGAAATCTTTCTCAACATTCTCAGGAACTCCTCCCAGGGTTTTGGAGAATCTGTCGCATACAGGGGATAGACAAAATGATCGGGACAGGCAAAATTACCCCCTTCCAAAAAATGTTCAACTAGCTGTAACTTTTCGAAAAGTGCATCAAAGATTTTTGAAAAAGGTAGAATTATCCGATAGCCAACTTTGAGCTGTTATATCTCCAGATTCAATGAACCGATCGCAATGAAATTTTGACAATTCATGACTTATATAATGATTTCTGGAAAACATTTGACTTAACTTGAAATTTTTAACAAGCGAAAAAGTTATAGCGATTTTATTTTTTTCACGATTTTTTTTAGTAAATTGGTCTATTTTTACATGCATCTCATTACTTTTTCAACTTATTGGCGGCTATGTTGTTACTTTCCTTCAAAACGCATTTATATATAAGTCAATTAGAGGGGAAATAAATGAACTATAATTTGCATCTTGAATTTTGAAACGATGTTGGTGTTTTGGATAATTTGGTGTTTTATTGGAAAAATAATCTAATCGTTATAATTTTCTTTCGTGTTAAGAATACTAAGTTAAGTCAATGGTTTTTCATAGCTCATTATATAAGTCATAAATGGTCAAAATTTCATAGCATTCGGTTCATTGAATCCGGAGATATAACAGCTTAAATTTGGGTATCGGATAATTTTACCTTTTTCAAAAATCTTAATAACTTCGTGAAGAATTGTCCGATCTTTTCCAAATTTTGTTCACTGATACACAACTAGCTGAAGAACTTACAGTAAAAATTTGAGAATATTTGATGGACTAGGGTAAAAGCTCCCTTAGTGGAGGTAGTACCAATAGTGGTGGTATAGCCAATTTAGCACTATTTCGACCAAAAAGCTTGCAAATAACATTTTTAATAGATGCATCATAACTTATTAATAACATTAATTCAGTTTTGTGTTCAGGATTTGCCGAAAAACCTATTTTAAACAATTATTTTCCTTAATTTTTTTGCTCCTTTGCACCTATAGTGGAGGTAGTGTTCCTATAGTGGTGGGTCCCATAAGAATTCAATGGGATGCGCCACTATAGGAACCAATGTTAAATTTTACCTCCATAATAGGAACCGTGTACCTATAGTTGGTGCAAGTGATTTATTAGCAAAAACTGAAAGAAACAATGGTTTTTACTTTTTTTCTAGCAAATTTTGATGAAAAACTACCGATTAACGTTTTCAGACTTTTTATTTTGTGGTGTTATCAATTTTATTCAATTATTTTACTGCAAGGAGCTACTAATAGCACCACTATTGGTACATTTACCCTATTCGAAAAGTTACAGCTAATTGAACATTTTTTGAAAAGTGAAAATTTTGCCTGTCCCGATCATTTTGTCTATCCCCTGTATATGTTGTGATTTCTCTTCGGTTTAGGAAGAAATTCTACTATGTTTTCTGTATTCTGGAGCAGTTGCTCCCAGAAATCCCTTTCAGGATTCTCTTGAGATTTCGGTGTGATAATTTTAAAATTATTTTATAAAATTTTTATTTTATAATTTTAAGTATTCTAGAGGAATCACACCAGAACTCTGAGGGCCAATCCGTTTCAGGAGTTTAGGTGAGTCTTTTCAAAGGTTCTGGGGAAATGTATTTCAGGAATCTGCGGTAATTTTTCTGCTTTATGTAGGAACAGCTTTCAGAATTCCAGGGAATCCTTTTCAAGATGCTGGGGAAGTCCATTCTAGAAATTTTCCGTAATTCCTTCCAGGTTCAGATTTTCCGAAAAATCCGTTTTTAGGTTTCTAGATATATTTCTCTTAAAAATCTGGAAGAATCCCTCATATGATTCCTCTGAAGATTCTTGGGGAATCACACGTAGAATCCTGGGGAATACCTTTCGGGATTCTGGTAGAATTATTCTCAGCATTCTGAAGGATTCTACTCAGGATTTTAGGGGAATTCTTGGAGAATACCTCAAAGGATCCTGGAGGAATTCTTCTCAAGATTCTGGGGAAATCCTATATTCTGTGAGAGTATATCTCAGGTTTCTTTGGCAATCCCACCCAGTATTTTGAGGAAGCCTTTCTCAGTATTCTGAAGTTATCCTTCTTAGGGTTCTAAGCTACCCTTTTCAGGATTCTGAATTATTTCTTTTAAGATTCTTGGAGAATTCTTCTTAAATTCCGAAAATCTTTTTTCTTTGTGAGTATCTCTTTCAGTAATCTAGATGAATTTATCTCAAGAATGTAGAAGAACCGCTCTCGGAATTCCTTTCAGGATTCTGAGAAAATTTATCTTAGAATTCTGGGATAACCCTATGCAGGATTCTGGGATAATCAATCTTAGGATTCTGGAAGATTTTGGGAGAATCCCAAGGGGAAACTTCTCTTAGGATTCTGAGCCAATCTTTCACAACATTCTGGGAGAATTCCTCTCGGGACTCTGAGACAATCCGTCTTATGGATATGAAGTAATCTTATTCAGGATTCTAGGAAAAGCCTTAGTTGTGCCATTTTAAAACTAACGTAACTTTTTCCCTACTTCACCAAAATCAACCAAATTTTGCACAGTTTCTCCTTGTAGTCTATTGTTTACATCTAATGAATTGAGCAGTTATCAGTGAGATTCCGGTCGATATAGAATTAATTTAGTTAACAGTTCTAAAAGAGATGTTGTACACATGCTAAAATCTCATCCCCAATGTCGCCCGCCTCAAAGCCTACCCTCACGAGTTTGGCGGCCATATGTTGTTTTCTGCCGACCCAATGGCAAACGTTTGAACACCGTTCAAATTAACAAGGATCTGAATAAGCGGTATTCTTCAGTTGTCTTCATTGTCTTGGTTGGTACAGCTAAGCTTCTAGTCACCGTAGGCGACCGAAAACAGGCCAATGAGATTGTGGCCTGTGAACTTTTTACGTTCGAGTACCACGTTTACCTTCCAAGCCACCAGGTTGAAATCCCGGAGAAGGTCACCATACCGACGAATCTTTAACCTACGCAACGATTATGCAAGGCTGTGGTCGCTTCCACAGTTCTTCTCTACCTCATGTCTGGATAGTGGACTGCTGGCAACTGCATTCGAGAAAAAGGTTCATATACCATCTATTTTCAGGGATCAAAAAGTAACACTTCTTTTACAGAGACGGGGTTTTCTTTGTTTTTAAGGGGAAACGAATGACGCAGTGACCCCCACCCCACCTTGACCAATTCTAGGAGTGTCAAGAAAAGCAACATACGTTCTCCCCCAGGATTCAAAATCCAAGATGAACGTGACTTTTCTTCGCTCCGGGAACTCAAAAAAAAAACCAGATTCCCCTCGTTTTTCAACTTCTCAGTCAGAAAGGCAGCCTTCGGAGAATCAGGAGCATTCCCTTGGTGCTCCGATGTTCACACTTTCTGGCATCGTAGACATCATTCTGAACTTCTTCAATGTTTCCGACTCAGTGACGAACATTGTCAAAAGGATTCTTTCTTGTGTGTTCCCCGCTTTTGAAGCGGCTGACTTTTAAAATAACCCTCCTTGCGACAATCATATCTTTCGATGGGTAATTTAGCCACCGAGGTCGAAGAAGTGATTTCTGTTCTACACTGGAACTGTCGCAGTATTACACCGAAATTAAACGCTTTCAAATTTTGAATTAACAATTTACTATGCGATGTTTTGCGTTATTCGAAACATGGCTGACACCAGATGTAACCTTCCCTTTTTCCGATTTCTCATCCGCCTTGACTCGTATGGAGGGGTGCTTTTAGGTCTAAAAAAGCAGCACTCATTTTACAGAGTCGATTTTCATCCTATGACAAGCATTGAAGCCGTCGCATGTGAGGTGACCATTCGAGGTAAAACCCTCAGTGTTGCCTCTATATATCTTTCACCGAGAACTGTGATATCTCGCAGGGATCTCGCCCACATCTGCTCGGTTATGCTTGAGCCCCGGCTGCTCATGGGGGATTTCAACACCCGTGGTACAGGCTGGGGGGAACTGTACGATGACAGCCCTCTGCGACGACTTGATTATGAAAATTTTGAACACCGGGGAAGTTACACGAGTGGCAGTTCTAGAGACAGCCGATAAGACATATCAATCTGTTCGAGCTTACTTTCGCTGGAGGGCACATGGAGGGTTATCCAGGCTTCCCATAGTAGCGACCATTTGCCAATCGTTGTTTCTTTTTCCAATGGATCACATCAACCTTCATCCATTGACATCTCCTACGACATCACGAAACACATTGACTGGGGAAAGTACGCGGAACCGATTATTGGCGGTGAGCATTAATCCGTAGAAGCTCTGTCACCACGGGAAGAGAAGCGGGTGCTACCGCATGAGACCCCCCAATCCGTGATGGGATAGTGAGTGTACAGAAATTAAAGAGTTTTGAAAACATTAAGGGATATGCTTCCCTTGAAAGCAAGTTCATGAACTTGTTCAAGGCGAAGAAAAGTGGTTGCTGGCGTCGGTTCGTCGAGGGTTTGTCGCGCGAGAAATCGATATGAACTCTTTGTAACGTCGGGAGATGGATGCGTAACGCGTCGTCAATTAACATGGATCAAAAAACCTCTCCTCGGTGGATCCTCAAGTTCGCAAAATAAGTTTATCCAGATTCTGTACTTGCTTTTCTCTCATGTAACAATTCCGCTTCAAATGGATCAAATTAAGTTCAATTTGCTGAAAACCCTCTTTGATGTCGCAAAGAGTTGCTTGTTGAACTTATTCAATCGATTCCAGGAGAACAATATCGTTTCGGATGATTGGAGGCATGTGAAGGTGATAGCAATCCAAAAGCCAGGTAAACCCACGTCAGATCATAGATAACTCATACCATCCAATCGCGATGTTGTCGTGCCTACGGAAGTTGTTGGAAAAGTAGATTCTTTTTCTACTGAACAAATGGATTGAATCATGACCTTCCATGTTGTCAGTCTGTATTCGCAATAATCGGGACACAGAAATACGGCTGCAACTCTGCAATAGATCATTAAAATTGCTCAAATTTGGCCAATAGCATCTTAAGATGTGTTTATTTCACCTGCAAAATTTCATGTGAATCGGTGCAACACTTTTTGTTGTAGCAATGAAGCAGTAGAATGCGCGCCACTGAACTTTGTACAGCCCCTAGTTTTGTTTGACAGCGCTGTATCTTTTGAATTCGGCAAAAGCAAATGACTAAAATTTTGAACACAAACCTCTCAATCTACATTTCTTGCATAGTCGAAATTTCAAACAAATCGATGCACTAACAACAATTGTAGTCGAAGCATATATTGGGACTTAACTTGATTATAAACCCCCCCCCCCCTCCAAAGTTTCCTTTATTGTTTCTATTGTCCTATTCAAATAACTACAGTCTGTTGTCCTATTAGACGCTGCCACCCACTTTACGCCCACTGCGTTTTCCAGGCTGTCTTCTTACCAAATTATTTCATTTTTTGTAAGTGATGAGTCTATAGTTAGCACTAACTGAACTAAAAAAATTCAGCTGGATTGGTTACAAGACAGCTGAGAAATTGCGGTGGGCGTGAAGTGAGTGGCAGCATCTAATAGGAGACTCGACTGTACACCAATGACCATCAAATTTTGCAGGCATAATTTCATGAAAATTGGTAGAGAAATTTAAAAGTTATAAATAGGCAAGCTGCCTTCGAACGCATGAATGTCGCATGTTATAATAAAAAAAAACACGAGAAAAACGCATTTGAAGTTTTAAAATAAACTTGGCTATTGTCGCATTTGATTGACTTTAAAGCAATAAATATTAATTCATGTTTTGACAAAATATTTCTAAAATACGTATGAAAATACAGTAAGGACCCGATTTTGTCAGCCCCATTTTGCGACGATCTTTTTGCTCTCATTATCTTACGGTAACATTTTAAGCAATTTATTAATATTTATCATCAAGCTACTGCTGAGATGCAGAACATAAAAGAATAAAAAGTTTGAAAACCTGTTAAGTTTTTGAAGAGAGCAAAAATGTGTTCCGAAAAGGGGCTGACAAAATCGGGTCTCGTATGTATGTCGTTTGACATTAAAAAATAAAAAATGTCGAACGGCAGCAAACATCGCACATGAAAAACACGAAAATTTTTCACTAACACTCACTTTTATCAACACCAGTGAAATTTGGGTCAAATAATTACCTGCACCAGAGAATTCTGAATCAATTTTTTGGCCAATTTTACCGTACTAAAATTTTACTGTACTAAATCAGCCGTACTTCTGTGTCCCGATTATTTCGGATACAGGCTTTAACCCTCGACCGATCGCGCTGTTGTATTTTGTACAACACGTTGAAAAAATCTCACCTTCTGTTCTCAGCATTAGTGTGGTGCTGACGGTGGTGGCCAACCGCGCGAGTTACGGAAGGTTAATGGCTCCATTCCTTTTTCTTGGTATTTTTCTCCCTCAACTCTGCATATCAATCTTATACACACTAAATTCACTTTCATAATGATTGGGGTGTTCCAAAATTGCACATTATCAGAAAATGTGGGTGCTCACCCTGCAGATGATAGGGTTTAAGAAACAAACTTTTGTATGAAGGCAACTTTCATAAATGACGTTTACAGGTCGCCCCGGCGAGGTTATTGAAAATTGATTATTTTTCGTAGTAAATATCAAACAAATATTTTTTACTGTACAAAAATTGGAAAAAAATCCACCA
The DNA here is from genome assembly GCF_035046485.1 of Aedes albopictus. Classification (NCBI taxonomy): domain Eukaryota; kingdom Metazoa; phylum Arthropoda; class Insecta; order Diptera; family Culicidae; genus Aedes; species Aedes albopictus. The sequence continues at coordinate 52,777,452 of NC_085136.1, forward strand.
TTTTCTTTTTTTTTATATAGATCCAAACTACTTGGGAAAAATAAGTCACGATATGTTTAGCATGTAACTTTTGAATACCGAATTTTTGAAATTACTCTAATTACTTTTTCGACATATGTACCGTGATTTCGTCAATTTTCATCTGAGTTTTTTGAAGTCACCCTTAATTGATCATAAATTGGTGGTAGTATATTATACTCAAGTGGCCATGCAATATCCGGAACAATTCCGGGGATATTCCAGATTGTGCTGGGGTCAGGGGGTTGCCAAAATGGCTAAAAGTGGTTATTTCGTGTGTTATTGTCTTTGATGCGAAGAGTGAAACACAACTGCGATAACCAGATTTGAATAAGTTGATCCATCCAGATCCCCGTAACAGGTTCCACGGAGGTGTCATCGGGGACATTTCTGGTTTGCAACCAAAACATGCCATGCGACGTATCAATCTTCATGATTTTAAGAGAGTAGGGCAGAAAACAATGACTTAAGTCAGTGCTTCCCAAACTGTGCGCCGCGGCGCCCTGGTGCGCCGTGAACATCTCTCAGGTGCGCCGCAGGCTCTTGAGCCAAAACACAAAGAACAAACTCTTATTATTGAAGGCAGAATATATTTTTAGTTGTTTTTGTATTGTTACTAAAATTAGTGTCTCCTCAAACCCTTTTATGTATTCTATACCAATGTCTTACCTTTTCGAGAAAGACTTCAAAAGAAAGTCATTCAAAGGGGTTTCCCCTCTTCTTAATTTTCAATTAAAAAGCGAATATTCCAAAGTCTACGAATGTTTTCCGGTATTTCGAATATTCTCATGAAACATTAGGATTTTTACAAAATTTCTAAATTTCCGGAATTTTAATTTTTTTTGTAAAAACTCTCAAATTGTTATTTGGACTTTGTATGGTTCTGCTTAGTTTTCGATTTTATCAGTAGCTTGTAATTCAAAGTAAATATTTCAAGAAACTGTCATCTATAATTACTGTTGATCTCCAAGTCTTCGTGCTGTTTCAAACGTTTTGGGACGACATTTGTACTTACATCATGATCATAACTTGTTTGTTTGTCTCTATAATTGAGATTTCCAGCTCTAGGCTGGTTTAGCTCCTTATAGTAAAAAAATCTGCGACAATTTATGTGTCGATTTCATGCGCGATTCCGAAAACCACCCTTTTTGAGTTGTTGAGTTGGGATTTTTGAGTTCCGAATACCAAACATTATCCCTCACCGTCACTGTCGGACGGCTGACAGCTTCTAAACAATCCATTTTTCCTAAAATTTGGTAATCTACGCACTTTATTTAACAAATTTAAAAGTTTAATGCAATCGTTCAGAAATTTGGTTTTAAGTTCTGCGAATCTTTCCTTTTTATTTTAAGCAAGCATGACATTGAAGATTTTTTTGCGATTCATATTTGAAATTTTGAACTGAATGTGTTAAAATTCTTTGTAAAAAGTTGTTGGTGCGCCGCGACAATTTCAAAAAATTCAAAAGGCGCCGCGGTAGCAAAAAGTTTGGGAACCTCTGACTTAAGTATGTATCAACTGATGTCGCCGCCCCGGAATACCTGGGACAGGTTTCGTGGGGGCCTCTCATACACAATAACACACGAAATAATCACTTTTTTTATTCGTGAATTTTAGCTTAGGCTAATTCTTCACACCGAAATAATCGCTTTAAGCCATTTGGCAAAGCAGATCCCTCCCCCACCCCTTGACCACAGTACAATCCGTAATATCTCCGGAATGATTCCGGATATTACATGGCCACTTGAGTGTAATAAGCAAGCACCAATTTATGATCGATTGAGGGCAACTTTAATAAAATCGGATGAAAATTGGTGAAATGCCAGCATTTTGAAAATGAGTTACGTGAAGGTTAAAGCTAAAAATAGTTTGTAAAAAATGACCATCATCTAGCTCAAGGGTTATTAAATGATGAGTTAACGTGTTTTACAGTCAATTAGTCACATATTTTTGTATTAAAATCAATATTCTCCGAAATTGCGTGCTAGGTAAATTTCAAAGACACTTTCAAACTTTTGTTACCGTACCTGTATCGCACATGGAATATTCGAATGAATGTTTATAGCTGCCAAGTATTAGCTAAACTCGATTTCGCCATCGAAATTTCTATAAATATTGATATTTATGCAACCGTCGCACTCTTGAAAATTACTACTTACACGCTTGAAACATTTTAGTCAGCGGTGTCCGCGGATCTATGTTTACTCTACTATCTATAATTTTCAGGTGTTTTTTATTCAAATTTATCAAACTTTAAACTTAAATAATTAAAAATTTGCAAAGCTTTTCGCATTCTGGGGTGGTTAATTCAGGTGGAAAAATATTGCAGCACCTACAAAGGCATTTCACTGGCTGATCGATTTCATCCCGAAACTAAAATTTTAGATATTTTATTTTAAATGATATTTATCGCAATAAAATAATTTGCAGTAAATGTTTCAACTTCGTTGACTGATGACAACCGTGGTCGTACTTGTTTTGAAGCTTTGAGTGTGACCATATTGTTACCTACCAATCAGGCTAAGGCCGGGGTGGCCTCTGCTGTACGTCTCCAATCGTCCTCCACTTGGTCGACCCAGCTAGCTCGCTGCGCACCACGTCTTCTTGTACCGGTCGGATGACTCTCGAGAACCATTTCAGTCGGGTTGCTATCCGACATCCTGATGACGTGACCCGCCCACCGTAGCCTCCCGATTTTAGTGGTATGGACGATGGTTGGTTCTCTCAGCAGCTGATGCAGCTCATGGTTCATTCACCGTGACCATATTGTTAATAATTCAAAAATTGAACGTCAAAAACTGTGAAAAGTGAATAATTTAACCCAAAATCACGGTACCATGGCTTTTACCCACCATAAAAAGTATCTCAAACTAATGCTAATTTACAACAATTTCCATAAAAAGATAGAAACTTTGCCGAAGACAGCATGGCGTTTTTTCTATTAGTTTTAAAGTTGTTCGCGTTTTACTGTTCTTTGGAGAAATTTGAATTTTTAGGTATTTTTTCTAAAAATGTCACATTAAAACTGCCCAACAACACATATAAAGTAAAAAATCGCGTATGCTCAACAAGTTTTTGTCTTGAATGTGTTTAGGAATAATGGTGACATCATTTATTGAATTGACAAAAAAATATAAACTTTAGTATCAAAAAGTTAATTTCAAAACATGGCGTGACTTATTATTTTACCAAGTAGTTTGAATCTATATCAAGCTTTAAAAATATAAAATGATGGTTTTCGCCAATTTTTGTACGGTAAAAAATATTTATTAAAAAAAAAACAGACACGGACATGACACATATTACGAGCACCAGTGGATACGAAGAAGAGACATTTATTGCGAAAAGTTTCATCACTCGGAGCGGGAATCGAACCCTCACCCCATGGCATGGTGCGGTTATACGCTTGATGACGCTAACCGCTCGGCCAGGATGCTCCATATTTGATATTTATTATGGAAAGTAGCCATTTTTTTTCAAAAATATCGCCGGGGTGACCTCTAAACGTCATTTATGAAAGTTACCGTCATGCAAAAGTTTGTTTCTAACACCCTTAGCTATCATTTGCAGGGTGAGCTCCCAAGATTTTTGATCATGTTAAATTGTGGGACACCCTCATAATGATGTTTCTGTATGGTATTTTATTTGATGCAACTTTTTTTTTTGCACGGCATAACAATAACTAGAGCTATTCAGTACAAGTATTCCTCGCAAGAATTCACATAATAAATAATATGCAATAATGATAGTAACTGCAGCGCCCGAGGACGTTCGTTGGGCAGATCTAGAGAAGGTTTCAGGATGACCTAAGGGAGGAAGGATCAAATTGGTGAACTAGAAGGTCTCAAAGAAAAATAGAATGTCTCTGGGAGGCTGGATTTCGAGGGTTTACAGAGAGTTTCAATAAATGTTTTGGGGATTTCATGGGGCCAACAAGGGCGTTTTAAGAGATTTCGCAGATGTTCTAAGGGTCCCAAAAATATTGAAGTGGTTCCAGGGGGCTTCAGAGTTTTCCAGTGTTTTTAAGGAGTGTTTCCATAAGATTCCAGGGGTTTTGTCTGGTTTTCAGGCGTGCTTCAATGGATCTTAGAGAGTTTCACGGGTTTTTGGAGCATTTGAAGAGTTATCATGGAGTTTCAGGGGGGTTTAGGTGGTGTTGGCGATACTCGCCTTGCCGTGTCTCGAAGGACTTTCTTCGCTAGTCCTAGACTAGCACCGAGACGCACTAAAACCGCGATCGTTGCACCCACGAAAAGAAAATTGCACAAGTCCCTTTTTACGGGGGGACTACACAATCAAGACCGCATATCACACGCGCGGGTTATTGAACCTTGGAACGTTGTCATCTATCGACCAGAACAACGAGACGAGAAGAGTTGGAACGTAGTGTCTACTTCAACGTGTATTTGCTTACTGATTACTATTTACAATTGTTGCTGTATTCACAGCGTCGTCGGTCGACCATCGGCTATTTCGGTGGTCAATCATTCTCTCGCTCAGTTGTAATTGATGAGAGATGATGGGGTTGACTGGATAATTGGTTATTCTATAAAACGTTGTGGCTATCTCCAACATCCAAAATTATCATGGAGTTTCAGGGGGGGTTTCGGTGGTTTTCAGAAAGGTTTTAATGTTATGGGAGAAGTTTCTAAGATCTTTGAGGAGGTGTTCTGGGTGGATCACAGGTAGCTTTCAAAGGCATTTTAGAAGTATGTCTGAAGGTCTTGAGAGTCTCATTGGGAGTTTCAAGGGATTTAAGAGGTTTCGAATATGGCATGCAAAAAGAGATTTCAAATAGAAATAAAAACTCAGCATGATGATTGCAAAAAACACTTTTTTTTTCAAGAGAATAACGTACCTAGTATTAATCGAACTATCTTTTTGTCACAGTGATCGCAGATTTGCCAAAATCTAGAGTGGTTTGATAGTTTTATTTATGTTCGATATTTTGATTTATCCCCAGTAGAAATTCAAATTAAGCATTCACAAAACTATAATATATCATCATTTTTCACCTGTTCTACCTAATAGTAGACTGATGTCAGTTACGATCCCCTCCGCCAGAAAACTGACAGAAGCCACACGAAATTGAATTTCCAATCAAGGTCCAAGCATAGTCAGTCGGTGATGTTTTATCTTCCATTGTCGTATAGCTGCGTAGATATATGCCAGTGTTGACAGCGCGTAATTTGATTTGTGTGTTTTTACGGTACATTTTTTATAGAACGCTTTTCCGCCGGAGGCGGGAAGCTGCCACCCCAAAAAAATGGATTAAGATAATCGTTTTGCTTTCGCAAATTGATGGTGTGTGTATGCCAGCCGTAAATTTGGGGTTTCATTTTCGAGTGATGGTCATTTGGGCGGCAATTGATGGAAATGTGAATCCACATTTTTTTATTTTTTCTCAGTTTTTCTTCTCTCGTTTGTCTCTTTGCAGGAGTGGAACGACATGAACGTACGGTGGAACTCATCCGAGTACGGTGGAGTGCGGGATCTACGAATACCGCCGCATCGACTGTGGAAACCGGACGTGCTGATGTACAACAGGTGAGTGTTTTTATCTAGGGATGTTTTGGGTTTGAGGAGAGGAATCGATACGTTATTTTGAAGGATACTTTTGTTTTGATTCTTCTTATTAGAGCATTTAAAACTCAATATTTGGCCAAATTCTGACCACCCTAGCGTACCTGTAACTATACGAGAATAACCACGAAAAGATGGTCCAATCCAAGCCAAAAAAGTTTCAGCATGAATCAATAAGCTCCCATAAAAATTTCAACCCTTTCCTTCCAAGAGTTTCTGCTTCGTCAATCGGAAAAAATAAACTTTCCACTTCAACCTTACGGTTCTTCCGAGTCTACTAGCAACTACCTATAGCCCACCTGAAGCTTGAGACTGTGTGAAGCCACTTATCTTTTCCACTTCACACTTCATCGGCGTTGCTGGCCCGAAGGGAAAGTTCATCACTCAATCAAGCGTCTCAATCAATTTAGCTTCTCCTATTGGACGATCGGTCGATCCACTCGTCCGTCGGTCGACAAGTCGATTGCCATCTTCTCCGTCGTGACTGACTGACTGACTCCCGATGCTGTTGAATAGAAAACGGGTGGAAAATAAATGGAAAGCGATTACCATTAGAAGGGGGAAACGAACGGAGCCGCCGGCCCTCGGTGTGTTTCGTTTCAGTTGTTGAAAAGGTGAACCCGAAAAAAGAATCCCTCGACAGCAGCAATCGGAAACGGATATCAACAATTTCCTTCGATTTCCCGTGTTTTGTCTCTTGCTCGGTGCGGTGCGACAACGCGCGCCGCTCGCACGGAGACCAATTTTTCATCTCTTTGGTGTTCTCTTGAATCGAGAAGCAGGCCGCGTGACTAAAGGGTGTACGGCAACTTTTCGACAAGTCTCGCACTCGAGAATTCCCAAAGCCTACTTTTTCGAAAGTATGCCGAAAGTTGTTCAGCTCGCGGCTCTTACCAGCCAGCGTACCTGGTCTCACAGGGCGGGCCGAGAAACGAAAACTTCCCGGGGAAACTTGCTCCATAAATTTCGGTTAAATATGAGATGGCGCTGCGGAATGCTTCCAGTTGAAATTTTCATCAGGATAAGAACTTTACATCGGCTGGGCTGGGGGCCGTTATCTGTTGGGGACAGCGTGTTCTGTACACAGTACAGTGTACAGTTTTAGACGCGACTTACAACATCCGAGACAAACAGACAACTTAAAGTTCGGGGTCACTGATTGTCTCCGGGGTGCGGCACGGATCCACACGAAGTCGAGTCACAGATGTGGAAACTTCAAGACAACAACGTCGGCAATGATCTGAAAGGGCAAGGATTTTGAACAGTGGTACAGCGGTGTTTTATTGGAAGGTAAAAAAATCGTAAAATTTATTTCTGTTGATTTCATTTCAAGCACCACGAGTACGTACTAAATTGTCATTTGTTTTTATGTTTATACGCTCCCGTTCAAAAGTTTGGGGTCACCCCCTCAAAAACATGTCATTTTTTAGGCCCATATCTCCGCCAATGTGCTTCCGAGTTCAAAACCCTAGGTTTCATTCAAAAGATAATAAGTCAAAGAAACTTTAAACATGATTTAAAAGAAACTTTTTCAAAAAAATTTCTATGTAAACTTGACCCAAAGTTGCCAAATTTTCTAAAAAATGAATATAAACTTACGGCAGTGTCGCTGGAAATTGGGACGACCAAATTTTAAGATGAGAGCGGTAATATGACCCATTTTCTATTAGCTTTCAACTGCTTTTTACAGAACTTAGCTAAAAAATCTAGAAAAAAGTTATTAAGTAAATTAATCCTTGATGTCATCGACCAAAACTTTGGGGTCACCCCTCAATATGATGTATCGGCCAAAAGTTTGGGGTTACGGATAAGGAGAGTTCGACTGTTACGATCTATATAGCTACTTCGGCACTGCAGTCTTGGGGAATTAAAACGATAGTTTTAGATTTTTCCCAACGTTTCGACTCGTATTAGAGTCTTCTTCAGGGGATACTGTAATTATGGGAATCATTATTGTGTGGGTTACATGTTTCGATAGTTCACTTACATTCTGATTAATCGTTTTTCGTTTGGGTTGACATAGAACTGTCGGTGTCTAAACTATTGAACATTGGCTGTAAACAGGCATACACAATGTTTAGTTACACATATTATTCTAAAAGTGGTTTGAATTAGACCTACATGTGGGATATTAAGTGAAACGTAGCGAGTTTTTTTAATTTCACTTAATGAAGCAACTAAATTCTTCGCACTACACATCTGGTGGAGGTAACGGTTGGTTTGAAGATGGTGGATCATTAGTTGTTTGATGGGTTTGAAATGTTTTGCAAAAGGTTTGTAAGATGGCTGCGTATGTGGAGTTTAACCCACTAACGTCTGTGCGATGATTTACTGTGTGTGGTGTGTTAGTGATATGGCACATTTCTAGAAATGCGAGTGTGTTCGTGTGATTGCTTCTGTCTAACACTGTGACCTGGCCTAGATTGAACATGTGGTCGTGATCGATGCAATGTTCGATTAACGCTGTTCGCTCTCTCAATGTTATCATATCTGTATCGGTTTTACTATACCCTAATTCTTTTAGCCTGTTTAGTTTGTTAATATGTGTTTTGTGTCCGTATAATCTTGTTTGTAATCTGTTGTTGGTCATACCAATGTAGCATTGTTTACAATTGCTGCATGGTATTTTGTATACTACTCTACTCCTATCTAGCATACTAATCGGGTCTTTTACGGGTGTATGGAAACGTTGGATGGTTTTGGTTTGTCTGCATGCGATGGTGATGTTGTTGTAGTCTCTGTTGAGGATGTGGATGATGCATTCGGATAGTCCTGCGACGTATGGGATGGATCGGTAGATCAGATGTTCTCCGTGGTTTGTTGTTGTTGGCTCGATATTATATGCATTTGGAGGTCGTTGAATTATTGAGGCAATTTCACGTTGAGTGTCCATTCCAGGTGCCGAAGGATCTGTGCTGGTTATTATGAGCGGTCGTGTCGATGAGATGGCATTGGAGCATGTTGATGACTGTAGCTGTGACTGATTTGTCGGACGATCGATCGATGGGTTGGATGGCTGGATTGTTGGTTGGGACGATGATTGGTGTTGGATGGTTGGCGGCATAGCTGTTCGGGCTGGTATTTCTGTGATAGAAGCTGTTTGTTCCTGTCTACCGTGATGATTGTTTTGATTGATGTACAGATGGAAGATTCTGTTTATCAATGTTTTCGGATACCCGTTCATGATGAGCTGATTCTGGATGATTTTCTTCTTCGCAGCTGTGTTTAAGTTGGTGGATAGTGTACAGACCCTGTGTATAAAGTTTCTTGCGACGTTTACTTTATATTTGGGTAGGTGGAAGGAGTGCCAGTTCAGCATCCTTCCGGAAGCTATTGATTTCATGAACCATTCGGTATGCAGAGTTTGGTCCTCGTTTCTGATCACCGTCATATCTAGGTATGGCAACTTTCCATTAACTTCGGTTTCTAGCGTAAACTGTAGCCTCACTTCGTGTCGGTTGAACGCGTCGAGTACATTGCATCGATCACGACCACATGTTCAATCTAGGCCAGGTCACAGTGTTAGACAGAAGCAATCACACGAACACACTCGCATTTCTAGAAATGTGCCATATCACTAACACACCACACACAGTAAATCATCGCACAGACGCTAGTGGGTTAAACTCCACATACGCAGCCATCTTACAAACCTTTTGCGAAACATTTCAAACCCATCAAACAACTAATGATCCACCATCTTCAAACCAACCGTTACCTCCACCAGATGTGTAGTGCGAAGAATTTAGTTGCTTCATTAAGTGAAATTAACAAAACTCGCTACGTTTCACTTAATATCCCACATGTAGGTCTAATTCAAACCACTTTTAGAATAATATGTGTAACTAAACATTGTGTATGCCTGTTTACAGCCAATGTTCAATAGTTTAGACACCGACAGTTCTATGTCAACCCAAACGAAAAACGATTAATCAGAATGTAAGTGAACTATCGAAACATGTAACCCACACAATAATGATTCCCATAATTACAGTATCCCCTGAAGAAGACTCTAATACGAGTCGAAACGTTGGGAAAAATGTAAAACTATCGTTTTAATTCCCCAAGACTGCAGTGCCGAAGTAGCTATATGTTTGGGGTTACTTTCGTAAAACATGGAAAAGTGATTTGGTGATATCTTCGTCATCTATAGTTCAATTTTAATTATTTTTGGCTCATTTCAAAGATAATTAACTAATTTTACGTTTGATGTCTTCAACTTAACGTATTTAACGATTTTTGTATATAAAAATGTTATGTAAAGTTAGCACATTTTACCACGCTTCAAAAAATGAGACAACTTTACGTTAAGTTTTAGTATGTAAATTTCAACAAATATGTGTGGTTCAATGTCTATGCAGTAAGTATCATTCATTTTGTTTCAAATAACCCAAGAAGAATTAAAATTGAATGAAAGATGACAAAGATATCAACAAATCACTTTTCCATGTTTTACGATAGTGACCCCAAACTTTTGGTCGATGACATCAAGGATTAATTTACTTAATAACTTTTTTTCTAGATTTTTTAGCTAAGTTCTGTAAAAAGCAGTTGAAAGCTAATAGAAAATGGGTCATATTACCGCTCTCATCTTAAAATTTGGTCGACCCAATTTGCAGCGACACTGCCGTAAGTTTATATTCATTTTTTAGAAAATTTGGCAACTTTGGGTTAAGTTTACATACAAATTTTTTTGAAAAAGTTTCTTTCAAATCATGTTCGAAGTTTCTTTGACTTATTATCTTTTGAATGAACCCTAGGGTTTTGAAATCGGACGCAAATTGGCAGAGATATGGGCCTAAAAAAATTAAATGTTTTTGAGGGGGTGACCCCAAACTTTTGAACGGGAGTGTACATACATAATTCATGGTTAGGATGGATAGTATTTGCACAACTGCTGCATCATTATTCTAAGAAATGTTTGCGATGATTCGGCAAGGATGCGTAAAGGAATTTCTCTAGTAATTTTCCCATACCATTTTTCAGTGATTTCATCATGGATTCCTCCAGAGATTTATTTCAAGATTTCCTCTAAGGATTTCACCAGACATTACTCCGGGCATTTTATCTTGGATATCTTAACAGATTTCTCCCACTTCGAGGATTCCTTCTGGAATTTCTCCAGGGATTTCCAAAGGAACTGCTCTATAGACCCTTTGTATGCATATATTTCCCCATTAACTTGATGATTTTGTAGCTATATCGGTCTCTTTCTACTCATAGTATAAGGGAGTAGAGATCAAAGTGGATAATGGAATGATAGATATGATAGAATTCGCTAGGTAGCGAACAAGTGTGAAAATTTTGTAGAAGGTGAAATTAGGCAAGTAGGCCATGTATTGAACGAATACATAGAATGTCTGAAACTTTTGCCAGTCTTGGTAAGGTGGTATGAACTACCAACCAAGCCGATCTGTTTAAAAGCACAGGTCGCACGGCAGAAGTTTCACGCATTCGATGTATTCGTTCAATACATGGCCTACTTGCCTAATTTCACCTTCTATAAAATTTTCACACTTGTTCGCTACCTAGCGAATTCTATCATATCTATCATTTCATTATTCACTTTGATCTCTACTCCCTTATACTATGAGTAGAAAGAGACCGATATAGCCACTAAATCATCAAGATAATTAAAGAATACGGTCGATAAATCAGTATATGATATATTTCCCCAGACCCTGCAAGTATTTCTTTAGAGATTTTTTAAGGGATTTCTCTATATATTCCTTAAATAATTCTGCTAGACATTGTTTCAATGGTTTCATCTGGAGTTATTCGAAGTATTTCTGTAGGAACTACTACCAGAAATTCTTTCAGAAAATTTTACCACAATTTAAAAAAATCCAGATATTCATTCAAAATTTTGTACAAAAATCCTTTAGGAATCCGTTTAAAGATTCCTTTAATAGTTCGTTCAGAAACTACTGCAAGCATGGATTTGTGCAGTTTTTTTTCCAGAGATTTTTACAGAAATTTCTATGAGTTCATAAGAAAGACGGAAATTCTATGAATTCGATAAGAAAACTCCCCTGGGATTGCTTGACAAATTTCTCATGGAATTGCTTCCATGATTCATCCTGGGGTTTATTCAGGAAATCCTCCAGGTTCTTCTCCATGAATTCCGTCAGAGATTCACTAGAGACGTTTTTCTGGGACTCTTTCAGGATCAACTCTAGGGATTAGTCTAAAAATACCACCAAGGATTCTTCCAGGAACTCTTCTTGGGATTTCTTCAGGAATTCTTCTGGAATTCTTTCATGGATTCCTCCAGGAATTCAACCAGGAATTCCTACAGGGATTGTAAAGAGGGTTCCCTTATTTAGAAATTCCTCTTGAGATTGCTTCCGGGATTCATCCTAGGGTTTCTTCAGGAATTCCTTCAGGGACTGCTACAGGGAATTCTTTAGGAGTTGCATCACGAACTCTTCTTAGGACTCATTCAGGATTTTTCTAAGAATTTCTTCTGCGATTTCTTCAGAAAATCCACCTGGGGTTTCCTTCAGGGACTCTTCTTGGGATTCCTCCGGATACCTGCGGGGATTCTTCCGGGAATATCTGCAGAGATTCCTTTGGGAATTCCTTTAGGGTGGCTGTACCAATTATGGCACTACCTAAGGAAAACTATTTGTACAAAAGTAACGAGAGGATCAACGAATGTCATCAATATGTTAAAAGATAGCTTAGTTTCTTTACTTTACAGGAAAAATATAGAAACTGACCCAAAACTACTTTTAGTTTTTATAACAGCGTTAGCCAATGATAGGAACCCTGCACCAATTATGGTTATATTTTTTAACTTCGGTTCCTTTTCGCACTATTTGCATGAATTCCTTATGGGGTTAGCCATAATTGGTACACTATGACGAAAAGGGTGCAAGGATGCCAAAATTGTAAGGAAACTGATTTCTTTCTACCATAATCTGAGCAAAATGTGAAGTTTAAATGATTGCAACCATCTTTTGTGAACGTGATCTATTTTTCACAATTTTTTTTCTTGTTAATTTACATCGTTAAAGGGTGAAAATCAACTATGGCGAACAATTGGTACTATAGCCATAATTGGTACACTTACCCTATTCCTCTAAACATTCCTCCACAAATTTCTCTAATGATTCCTTCAAAATTTCCTCTACAGATTCCTTCAGAAAATTTTTACAGGCATTCCTCCAGGAATTATTCCAATGCATTATTCCGGGAATTCCTCAAGCAATTTTTTCAGGGATTTCTCCAGCGTTTCCTACAGGAATTCCCCTAGAAATTCCTATCAGAAATTATTTAAGACTTCCTCCAGATTTCTCCAGAAATTGCTTCAGGGATTCCTCCAGGAATTCCTACAGGTAGTGCCACAGCAAGTCTTCCATGTGTTCCTCCTGGAGTTCCTCGAGCGAATCCTCCAGGCATTCCTTCAAGAGTTACTCCTCTAGGCCTTCTTCCAGGAAACCCTCTAGAAATTCCTCCAGGCTAACCTCCAAAATTATATCCAGAAATTTCTCTAAGAATTCTTCCAAGAATTCTTGTAAGAATAATCCTAGGAGTACGAAATCTTTCAAAAATTCCCACAGCAATTCTTCCGGCAGTTTCTGCAGAAAATCCTCCACGATTTCATGCAGAAATGCCTTCAGGGACTTCTCCAGGAATCCATCCAACAATTCTTCCAAGAATTTCTTTAAGAATTTCTCTATGAATTCTTCTAAGAACTACTCCTGGAATTCCTCCAAGAATTTCTTCAGGATCCAAATATTCCAACAGCAATTCCTTCAGTAATTTCCCCAGGAAACCCGAGCAGAAGGGCATACCTCACAAATACCATGCGAAGAGCACCATGTGATCTAATACCTAAAATTGTTATTGCTGCGTTATTCTACGAAATGTTATGAGAACATCACAATAACTGTTGGAGGTATTTGAGCAGCGTTTGGTATTGATGTGGTATTTGTTGGTTTAGCAGTGAAAATAACCGAAAAACAAGATTTTCTATTATATCATAAAGTCATCGAACAAATGAAACATTTGATAACAAGAAATGTTATTAGTTTGTTATTCAATAGCTTTGGGATAACATATACAGCACTTGAAGTTTTAGGTATGCATTCATTATTGAAATAACAAGACTTGATATTTTCGAGGTGTTATTCATACTAAATTTTGGTATTTGTTTTTGTTATTTTGCCTCTTATTACCACCTAATGAAGGGCATATCAAAGTATGGTAGTATTTAAGATAAATACCTTGATATGTTATTCACTTGTTATTTTCTTTTGCTCGGGAATCCTCCAGGGATGCTCTAAGAAATTCCTACAGGAATTCCTCCAGAAATTCCTCCAGAAATTCCTCCAGAAATTCCTCCAGCAATTATTCCAGGTTTTTTTTTCAAAAATTCCTCCTAGAATTTATCCTCCAGGGTTTGCTCCAAGGATTTCTATAGAGAAAGGCATTCCTTCAGGAAATCCTACTGGAATTCATCCAAGTTTTTCTCCAGGAATACTTCCAGGAATTGCTTCAAGCATTTCTACAGGACTTCATGCAGGCATTCCTCCAGTTACTCCTCCAGACATTTCTCCTGGACTGCCGAAATTCTGCAAAGTGACGTAAGCGACATTGATAGTTTTGGCGCATTTTTTGGTTATTATGCATAAAACTCTTGCTCATCCTCTAAGCTTCTTTCCATAGATGATAGATTGCGACTAGATCTTGCATTCTAATACAGCAGGCATACCACAGTGTTATTTTTACACCATATATTAAATATAATGTACCAAAAAATATCGACATTTTGAATGGCGCTTACGTCACTTTGCAGAATTACGGCAGTGGAGTTCCGGCAGATATTTTTCCAGTAAATGTTCCGGGGATTCCTCCGGGGATTCCCAGGAATTTATGCAGAAATTCTTCAAGGGATTGCTCTAGAACTTTTTTCAGGGATTCCTAATGAAATTTCTTCAACAACTCCTCCAGACATTCCTCCAGGAATTCTTAAAAACTTACACTAGGAATTCCAGGAATTCCTCAATAGATTTCTTCAGAACTTTCTTCAGGGTTTCTTCCCAAAATTTCTCTAGGAATTCCTTCAGGAATTCCTCCAATCGGTCAATCAGAGGTTCCTCCAGTAATTCTTTTAGGTTTTTCTCCTGGGAATTTATTCAGGAAATCCTCCAGATATTCCTCAAAAAAAATTTCCAAGGATTCCTCCAGGAGTTCCTCCAGGAATTCCGGTGGTAACTGCTCCAGGGATTCCGCCAAGAATTCCTTCAGGCATTTCTCCAGGCATGCTCACAAGGATTCCTCTACGGATAATTTCAGGAACTCCTTCAAAAATTCCTCCAGGCATTCCTTCTGGAGTTCCTCCAGGAAGTTCTCTAAAGATTTTCCCAAGAATTCCTCCAAGGAATTGCTCCGGGAATTCTTTCAAGGATTGCCGCAGGAATCGTGATTTATTCAGAAATTCTTCTCGGGATCTTTTCAACAATTCATTCAGGAATTCGTTTAGAAATTTCAGAAATTCTTCCACCATCTATTCCAGAAATACTTTTTTGAAAAACTTCAAGCATTGCTAGAGGTTTTTCTTCATGGTTTTGTATGGGGATTCTCCAAGATAATTTTAGAGGGATACATACAGGATCCAATAAGTTCTCTAAGAAGGCATCCAGGAATGCTTTCATTGTTTTTCCAAGAAATCGTTTTGGATTTTTGGATTCATGGATTTGTTCAGGAGTCCATCCATGTATTCCTTAATGTATACTTCCTGCATCTCCTGGAAAAAAAATCCTTCTGAAATTCGTCCTGCGATTCTTTCAGGAATATATTCTATGATTCTTTTATTTTTCTCTCCATGAAATCCTTCAAGAAGCAATGAATAGATTGTTCAGGAACTCCTCCAGAAGTTCCTCTAGATTCTTTCAATTTTTCTAGGGTGTTTTGTGAGTGTTCCCTTAGAAAGTCCTTCAGTGATTTTTGCATAAATTTGTCAACGGATTCCCTTCAAAAAACCCCTTTAGAATGCCTCAAGAGTTTTCTAAAACGATTGGTTTAGGGTCTATCTCAGAATTCTTTTAGGTACTAGTTTGTTTGAAGGCGCCAAGGCGCCCGTCAGCAGTTTGATTTTTTTCTTTTCATCATTTTTTTTTTGTTTCAAGAATATTACCTTGAATTCTGTTCATTCTTAACATACTGCTCCCTTTGGAATTGAGCCTGCTTTTCGAATTGGTGTTTTATATGCTTTTTGGATAAGACTATCTACGACGATTCACGGAACGGATGATGGCAATATGTATATGAAACAATATAAAGATTAATATACAGTCGAGCTTCCATGAGTCGATGTTCCTTTACTTGATATCGACTCATGGAGGGAAATTTGTCCATACTGAAAAATATTTTCTGGTTTACTATGATGGTCCCTTCAAACAGTTCTCCAAAGGATTTCTGTTCTACTATTCGATATTTCCATGAGCCGATGGTCCCTTCAATATCAACTTAGGGAGGTTTGACTGTATAATTTTTTTAAAATAAATAAATCTCAATTAACACTTGCAAAACAATGAGAAACTTGTTATAAACATTTCTGCAATTGTCCTAAAAAACGATTATCTGTGATAAAAAAAATACTGATGAGACGGTATAAACTATGTGTGCAATAGACCAAGAAATCCTGCTGCCGCCTCGTTTCCTCAATCCTCTATATATCCTCTATGTGTCCCGCCAGCTGTGAACAGCGAATAATTGTCATTCAGACAAAGTTTTTCCTGGCTAGAGCGAAGTATAACTTCATAGCACTCGCAATACGTCTGAACGATTGTCATCGAAAATCACACGGAAACAAAGCCCAAGAACAATCAAATATGCCGTTTCCTTGCAATTTAAACAACGCTTTATAAGAACTTCTGAAAATTAGGTGGCCCTTACCAAGGTTCTTACGATCATACATCTCAAAATTAAAGTATTGATAATCTTTGTATCCGGAAACCAAATGAATTTCTCGCAACTATGGAAGTGAGTGAATATATATTTTAACATTTATCTCATCTCATCTCTCATTTCATCTTGCATCTTTCATCTCGCATCTCGTCTCTCGGCTCATCTCTTATGTCATCTGTCATCGCATCTTTCACCTCATCTCTCATCTCTCATCTCATCTCTCATGTCATCTCTCATCTCATCTCTCATCTCATCTCTCATCTCATAACTCATCATATCTCTCATCTAATCTCTAATCTCATCTCTCCATCTCTCATCTCATCTCTCGTCTCATCTCTCGTCTCATCTCATCTCTCATCTCATCTCTCATCTCAACTCTCATCTTATCTCTCATCTCATCTTGCATCTCGCATCTCTAGTCTTTCATCTCGTCTCTTGGCTCATCTCTCATGTCATCTCTCATCTCATCTCTCATCTTATCTCTCATTTCCCTCTCATCCCTTATCTCTACCCTAATCCTCTAGCCTACCATCTACCCCATCCTCTACCCTACCTTCTGCCCTAACCCTCTATCCTACCATCTACCCTGCCTACTACCCTACCCTCAACCCTAACCGTCTATTACACCCTGTACCCAAACCCTCTACCTCAACTCTATCCCAACCCTCTACCCTAGCCTCTATTCCACCCTCCACTCTACCCTAGTCCTCTATCCTACCCTCCACTCTACCCTCCAACCTACCCTCTACCCTAACCCTCTACTATACCCTCCGCCCTACCCTCTACCACCCTAACCTCCTCCCTACCCGCCACCCTACCTTCTACCCTTACCTTCTACTCTACCCTCTACTCTTACACTTTTGCCCATTCGACCTTTTGTCCATTCGACCTTTTGTCCATTCGACCTTTTGTCCATTCGACCTTTTGTCCATTCGACCTTTTGTCCATTCGACCTTTTGTCCATTCGACCTTTTGTCCATTCGACCTTTTGTCCTTCGACTTTTTGTCCTTCGACTTTTTGTCCTTCGACCTTCTGTTCCAAACACTCTGCACCCTACCCTAACCCCTTTCCTTACCCTCTACCCTACCCTCTACCATAACCCTTTACTCTACCCTTTTACACTACCCTCTACCCTAACCATCTACCTTACCCTCTACCCTAACCCTCTACCCTACGCTCTACCATAACCCTTTACTCTAACCCTCTTCCCTACCCTCTACCCTAACCCTCTTCCCTACCCTCTACCCTAACCTTCTACCCTACCCTCTACCCTACCCTCTACCCTACGATCTACCCTAACCCTCTACCCTTGATCATCATCTGAATACCAAGCACTTGTTTGCAAATTTTACCAACTTGCATGCAAGCATTACAGACAGAAGGACAGATAGACAGACAGAAGGACAGATAGACAGATCAAGGATAGACAGATTAAATAATTTCACCAGGGATCTTCTTCCGAAGTTTGTGTAGGGATTTCTCCAGAAATTTCTTCTGACGGGTCTGGTGGTCTAGTGGCTACCGCTTCTGATTCGTATGCAGAAGGTCCCCAAGCAACCAAAAGTTCGGATTACACTTGAAGAACGAACTCAGAAGTTCAAGTTTGGTTCAATTCCGGTTTCGTTGAACTTAATTCTCCAAAAAGTTACTCTTGTATTGTTTATGAACTTGGAAGTACATGTACAAGCTTTTGACTTCTCTTCAAAACGACATTAAAGTCGAAAAAAGGTTTAAAAAGAACTTATGTTGAACTTTAAAACAGAGTTCAATCAAATACTAACCGAACTTATGTTGAACTTTTGCGTGCCTTTAAAACTCAAATATAGTTCATTTGGACATATTCCAAAAACTTGAAATTATCCGTTCCGAACTTGTTTTGAACTTACTACTCAAAGTTCGGATAAATATTAACCGTACCAAAAGTGAACTTCACTTGAACTTCGGCGACAGCGGGGCCGGGGAGAAGTTCTCATTCAATTTAATCACTCGGAAATCGAGCCCAGCTGCCACAGCTTGTGTTAATTTCACAAGTACACTTTGTTCCACTATAATATTTCAACGTACTTACTTGTAATCAACGCAAAGGATCAGTTTTGTGTGGATCAAAGGCTGCCCCCGCAGCCGACAACTGTTCCCCCTAGGATTCCGCCGGGGGTTTTTCGGCTGTGCACAAAAATTTACCAGCTTTGATGGATGTTTTCACACCCGTCTCACTTGTCGCTGCAGCGCGCCTGTAATCGACGCAATCGTAGTCACTGGAAACCAAGCTGTAAACTTATAATCTTTTCTTAAAGTCGATACACTGGCCCTAATTTATTGCTTTGCACTGCGAACCACAACAAATTGAAAATGTCAAACTGTGTAAGTTCACAAGAAGTTCCACGTGAACTTCTTTCGAACTTTCGACTATCCCAAGTTCAGGGAAAGTTCACACGCGAACCTGATTGTGCTTTACTATATGATATCAGCACATAGAGTAAAATCCCACAGTACCTAACAACACATACATGGAGTAGTGGTTAGGCACCGACTTTCAACGAGGAGAACCCGAGTTCAAATCTCAGTAAGTAAAAAACATCAAAAATTATTTCAAGGTATTAGTTAATTTGGATTCCACATGAACTAATGTTTCTAAATAATAAATTACTTTTGAGGACTAAACACATTTTTTTTTCATTTTTTTCGAAGTTTATTTTTAAGCTGAATAGCGTTCCTTTCAGTGACACAAGTGTACTTTTTGTGAACTCAAGTTCGGTTAATTTCTTAAAAAGTGAGCTGAATAGAATGCTTTTCATCTTCTTCGGAATGGCTGATTAAGCCCAAACAAGCTATTTTATCCGAACTTTTGGTTGCTTGGGTCATGGGTTCAATCCCTGGCCCGTCCTTTTCATCCTACTTTGTATCTTTCTATCCACTTTCTCTCGCTCTCTCTTCTCTACATATACAACTCATGTATATTCATATGTTCATAGCCATCGCTAGAACCAGAAACGAATTGAAAAAAGTCGTTTCCCTCCCTTCCATTTTCTACTCTCAGCACAGTGTATATATAACGCCTATAAGTTATGCAACCAAAGCGTGCTGTGCCGCTTGACCTTATTCACCTTATTCACCACACAATCTATCACGAACACTATAAATAACCCCTATCCATGGATCGCATCACCGACCCTACGGTGACTCCCAGATCTCCCATGCTTTCCGTCTAACAAATACCCCAGTCCGTGCGGGTTGTGGGGACGCAGAGTGCTCTCGGTCTCTAGTAGCAACAACCAGTAAACTTTAACATTCCTTTCCCTTCCCAGCTGACTATAAGGACTTGGCCGGCGTCGTTATTGATCAAATATGCATGAGCTCCTAAAATTGCACTTTGAGAATAAGTGGAATGTCCCAGCCCCTTATGCAGTTGGATCTCAGTGCAATTGGTACCAGTTCAGATCAATCACGGAGGAGCAACCATTGACATATATAATCAGAATTGATCGGATTTCTCCAAAAATTTCTTCTGCAATTTTTCCAAGAAATTGCCTTAAAATTTCTTTGGGATTTTTTTTTCAGGAATTCTTTCCTCAGTTTTTTTGGGAGTTTACGCAGGGATTCCATCAGAAATTCTTACAATAATTCCTCTAAGCATTTTCAGACATTTCTTCAGGAGATTCTTTCAGGGATTCTTCCCGAAACTTCTCTAGACAGAAATTCCTTCATATACTTCTCTAGGCATTTTCTTTTGAATGTATTCAAGTGATTCGTCCAAGAATTCCTTCCGGTGGTGATTTTTCATAGAGTCCCATTATTTGGAAGTTCTCCGGAAATACCTCCAGAAAATTATCCAAGAATTTCTCTGAGGATTACCTTCAGAAATTCTTACAGGTATACCGCGACGGTTTTCTCCATAGATAGGTTCAAGGAAATCGCGTTAAATATTGTTCCTATTCATTCCACTAAAAATTTGCAT
Source organism: Aedes albopictus (assembly GCF_035046485.1). Classification (NCBI taxonomy): domain Eukaryota; kingdom Metazoa; phylum Arthropoda; class Insecta; order Diptera; family Culicidae; genus Aedes; species Aedes albopictus. The sequence goes on from NC_085136.1 coordinate 52,797,926, forward strand.
CCTTTGACAGATGCGTAATTCGACCTCATTTGCAAAGGTCGTCATCAATGTCTTGTACTTGACTCGACTGACAAGACAAGTACAAGACACTGAGGACGACCTTACAGTGGAGGTCGAAATACGTATCTGTCAAAGTATGCAAATTCTTAGTGGAATTAAAAGGAACAGTACTTAACACGATTTTCTTTTTACTTACAGGTGTTCCACTATTAAGCCCAGGTTCATCATCATAGTTTCAAGGCTTTTACGAGAATACCTTCAAGAATTCTTTCAAGGATCCTTCCTGAAATACGTCAATTGGCATTTCTATGGAATTATTATCTGAGATACATATATTGCATATGAGATTATAAAAATATCTTTAGAGAAACTTCGGCAAGGATGCACTCGGAACAATAACATTGAAGGTTTATTCTTAGAGGAATACAGATTCAGGACATTCCAAGATTGCTTTTTAATAAGCAAAGACAAACTAAATGATTAATTACTGAAAGAACTCAAATTAGTCAAGAAAAAAACACGTTTAGCGCCTGCGCTTTTATCTCTCCTTGGCTTAGTCACAGAGAACAGACGTCTATCTTTGCTTTCTGCCTTGTGTGAAACTTTGTAACGGTCATATTCGATTCGAGTATGTCGTTATTCTCCCGTTGCGTGGCGCTAGCATGCCATTACATACACTGTCGTGTTGTCGTTTTTGTTTCCAGTGTTCGCCGTTTTTGACATTTGAGCGCTCGTGTCGCTTTGTGGGCTAGTGTGTTTTAACGATGAACACTAGTCAAATCGAGTTTATATGTCGGGCAGTCTCCGTTGATGGCGTTGAAGTACACAATGTTGACGTATTTTTGCTCGAGGTTTAACGTCTGTTCTCTGTGGCTTAGTGTCTCTAGTCTCCTGAGTATCTCTCTTCTTCCGCCGACCCTCTAGGGTCCAGGCGGCGCCCTCCCCCTGACCCGCACTGATCTGTGGTGTCTGAGAACCTACGCAAGGTCGCCACCCTCTGCTTCCTTCAACCCAGGACGGGCCAGCCTTTTTAGGCACAATCTTCTCAACTATCCAGGACGCCTGGCCGGGATCCGACCTACCGACCTTCAGCTCGGAGTTAATATCCTTCTGACCTTGCGAGCACCGCCACCGGCTGCCTCGCATGCTTCTACGATTGCAAAGCGTTAACGTTTGACGTACTGTCCGGGCTACGTGCGAATGCAAAGGCTTCAGTCTGGGTAGACTTTGATACTTTTATCTTCATGGGCTCTAGATGTGCCAGGGATTGAACCCGATTGAACTCAAGACCTTCCGCATACGAGTTAAGGGCGGTACCTATTAGACCATCAAGTAAGATCGTCTTTTGTAGTTATGTTACCTGTGAATTGAGTGCCAAATTAACTCAAACTTTTCTCACTGTGCACTGGATAGATTCTGCAGTAAACCTATCGTCCCCCTGGGGGCCTATTCAAGACGATTAGGTGGGATCAGTTTTATGTATCTTTAAACTTTTGCAGACGCTCGCTCCCCCGGCCGCACGGATGAGTAGGTTTTACCTGGTGCGGAATAATTGTTGTGTTCGAAAGCGGTGTGGGAGGTTGTCGGGTCGGATATCGTTTGTTGTAAAGAAGAGAAAGTTTCCTTGCTGGCAAATGATGGTTTATTATGATTTGCTTGTGAAAAGATTAGCTTCCGGGGGATGAGCTAACAACATTCATCCCTTAATTGAATGCTTTGAGTTGATCACATCTAAGATCTGTTTTAAGAACAAAGTTACTTAAATTTTCAATTCCACGGCGAACCATTATTCGTCTCCGTCCTGAATTCAATTTTCCTCTTAGCCTGGGAAAAAAGTTCCATTACACTCCATTAAGCTTCATTTGCGAGCAATTTACTCAAAGCGGTGCCGATTTTTACCAGCAGAGGAAATTCCATCAGTAGGTACCTTACAACAGCCAACCGGAGGAAACATCGGGGATGGGGATTCCTGCTGGGCAAACAAATCATCAAATCACACGCTCAACAGCAATCACAAGCCTCGGAAAGCTCCGTGCCTACCACTACTGATTGCATGTAAGAGATTGCCACCAAGTTTATTACGCAGAAAGCCGGCTGGGCCGAGATTCAAACAGGAGGCAGCTATTCGAAGGAAACCCCTGCCGCAACATAATTTGTCGTCCTCGTCGACACCGTCGTCCTCACAGTAGTGTCTGACTTCGTCGGACTACGCTTTGGTTGACTTGAGGAATGTCGAAAGGTTGATTTTTTTTACAGTAGCAGAATGTAGGTATTGTTTTTATGCTTGGAATACGTCCAAGAGCGTTTGTGCTATCTTAGAGAAACATCTGCTTTAACGTGGTTGATTTAAGGGCATGGTTTGAAAAGATGTACACTTTGAAGGTTTAGTTAGCCAGTGAGGAAATCCATAGATTTTTATCACGTTTAAAGCGGAAGGTGGGATTCAGCATCGTGTGACAACAAGCACCATGCAGCAGCCACCATTTTTGCTTATAAATAGTTGGTCATCAACATTCACCCATGAAATAATTAATTCCAGTTTTGAGAATTTGAGTTTCTACCAACAATGTCCTGAAGCTCACTGAAACGACCTTTAGACTCTCTGAAATGGCCCATGGAACCCCATGGAACTCCCCAGAAATCAGAAATCAGAAATCAGAAATCAGAAATCAGAAATCAGAAATCAGAAATCAGAAATCAGAAATCAGAAATCAGAAATCAGAAATCAGAAATCAGAAATCAGAAATCAGAAATCAGAAATCAGAAATCAGAAATCAGAAATCAGAAATCAGAAATCAGAAATCAGAAATCAGAAATCAGAAATCAGAAATCAGAAATCAGAAATCAGAAATCAGAAATCAGAAATCAGAAATCAGAAATCAGAAATCAGAAATCAGAAATCAGAAATCAGAAATCAGAAATCAGAAATCAGAAATCAGAAATCAGAAATCAGAAATCAGAAATCAGAAATCAGAAACCAGAAATCAGAAATCAGAAATCAGAAATCAGAAATCAGAAATCAGAAATCAGAAATCAGAAATCAGAAATCAGAAATCAGAAATCAGAAATCAGAAATCAGAAATCAGAAATCAGAAATCAGAAATCAGAAATCAGAAATCAGAAATCAGAAATCAGAAATCAGAAATCAGAAATCAGAAATCAGAAATCAGAAATCAGAAATCAGAAATCAGAAATCAGAAATCAGAAATCAGAAATCAGAAATCAGAAATCAGAAATCAGAAATCAGAAATCAGAAATCAGAAATCAGAAATCAGAAATCAGAAATCAGAAATCAGAAATCAGAAATCAGAAATCAGAAATCAGAAATCAGAAATCAGAAATCAGAAATCAGAAATCAGAAATCAGAAATCAGAAATCAGAAATCAGAAATCAGAAATCAGAAATCAGAAATCAGAAATCAGAAATCAGAAATCAGAAATCAGAAATCAGAAATCAGAAATCAGAAATCAGAAATCAGAAATCAGAAATCAGAAATCAGAAATCAGAAATCAGAAATCAGAAATCAGAAATCAGAAATCAGAAATCAGAAATCAGAAATCAGAAATCAGAAATCAGAAATCAGAAATCAGAAATCAGAAATCAGAAATCAGAAATCAGAAATCAGAAATCAGAAATCAGAAATCAGAAATCAGAAATCAGAAATCAGAAATCAGAAATCAGAAATCAGAAATCAGAAATCAGAAATCAGAAATCAGAAATCAGAAATCAGAAATCAGAAATCAGAAATCAGAAATCAGAAATCAGAAATCAGAAATCAGAAATCAGAAATCAGAAATCAGAAATCAGAAATCAGAAATCAGAAATCAGAAATCAGAAATCAGAAATCAGAAATCAGAAATCAGAAATCAGAAATCAGAAATCAGAAATCAGAAATCAGAAATCAGAAATCAGAAATCAGAAATCAGAAATCAGAAATCAGAAATCAGAAATCAGAAATCAGAAATCAGAAATCAGAAATCAGAAATCAGAAATCAGAAATCAGAAATCAGAAATCAGAAATCAGAAATCAGAAATCAGAAATCAGAAATCAGAAATCAGAAATCAGAAATCAGAAATCAGAAATCAGAAATCAGAAATCAGAAATCAGAAATCAGAAATCAGAAATCAGAAATCAGAAATCAGAAATCAGAAATCAGAAATCAGAAAACAGAAATCAGAAATCAGAAATCAGAAATCAGAAATCAGAAATCAGAAATCAGAAATCAGAAATCAGAAATCAGAAATCAGAAATCAGAAATCAGAAATCAGAAATCAGAAATCAGAAATCAGAAATCAGAAATCAGAAATCAGAAATCAGAAATCAGAAATCAGACATCAGACATCAAGTTTCTGGAAAGCTTTCGGCAAGTTATTGAGAAGCTTTCGGCAAGCTTTTGGGAAGCTTTCGGTTAGCTCCAGAAGCTTTAAGCAAGCTTCTGGGTAGCTTTCGGCAAGTTTCTGGGAAGCTTTCGGCTAACTTCTGGAAAGCTTCTGGGATGCCTTTACCAAATTTCTGGAAATTTGTCGCCAAGCTTCTAAAGAGCTTTTTCACAAGCTTCTAGGTAGCTTTCGGCATCTTCTGCGAAGCAATCAGCAAGCTTCTGGAAAGCTTTCAGCAAGCTTCTAGAAAGCTTTCGGCGAGCTTCTGGGAAGCTCTCGGCAACCTTCTGGGAAGCTCTCGGCAAGCTTCTGGGAAACTTCCGGCAAATTTCTGGGAAGTTTTCGGCAAACTACTGAAAAAAACTATCGGAAAGCTTCCATGTAGCTTTCAGGAAGTTTCTGTGTAGCTTTTGGCAAGCATTCACCAAGCTTCTCGAAACCTATCACCGAGCTTTTGGGATGCTTTTGCCAAGTTTCTGGAAAGCTTTCAACAAGCTTCTTGAAAGCTGAGAAGCCTTCAGCCTTCAAAAGACATGCTTTTGGGAAGCTTTCGGTTAGCTCCAGGGAAGCTTTTGGCAAGCTTCTGGGTAGCTTTCGGCAAGTTTCTGGGAAGCTTTCGGCTAACTTCTGGAAAGCTTCTGGGATGCCTTCACCAAATTTCTGGAAATTTTTTGCCAAGCTTCTAAAGAGCTTTTTCACAAGCTTCTGGATAACTTTCGGCATCTTCTGCGAAGCACTCAGCAAGCTTCTGGAAAGCTTTCAGCAAACTTCTAGGAAGCTTTCGGCGAGCTTCTGGAAAGCTCTCGGCAAGCTTCTGGGAAACTTCCGGCAAATTTCTGGGAAGCTTTCGGCAAACTACTGTAAAAAACCATCGGGAGGCTTCCATGTTGCTTTCAGGAAGTTTCTATGTAGCTTTCACCAGCATTCACCAAGCTTCTGAAAAGCTATCACCGAGCTTCTGGGATGCTTTTTCCAAGATTCTGGAAAGCTTTCAACAAGATTCTAGAAAGCTGAGAAGCTTTCAGTTTGCTTCTGGAATGATTTCGGCAAGCTTCGGGGAAGCATTCGACAAGCTTCGTTTAAGCATTCGACAAGCTTTGAGCTTTCGACAAGATTCGGGGAAGCTTTCGGTAAGCTTTTGGGAAGTTTATGCAAGCTTCTGCGAATTTTTCGGCAAGCTTATGGGAAGCTTTCTGCAAGCTTCGGATAATATTTCGGCAAGCTTTTTGGAAACTTTCGGCAAGCTTCTGGGGAGCATCCGGCAAGCTTTCGTCAAGCATCGTGAAAGCTTTCGGCAAGCTTCTCAAATGCTTTCGTCAAATTCATGGGAATATGTCATCAAGCTTCTAAGGAGCTTCTTGACAAGCTCCTGGGTAGCTTTCGAAAAGCTTCTGCTTAAAAATCAGCAACCTTCTGGAAAGCTTGGGATGTTTCCGGCAAGTTGCTGGGAAGCTTTTGGCAAACTACTAAAAAAAGAAAACTATCGGAAAACTTTCATATAGCTTTCGGAAAGCTTCTGTGTAGCTATCGGCAAGCTTTAGGCAAGCATTCACTAAGCTGCTGTAAAGCTTTCGATAAGCTTCGGAAAAGCCTTTGGCAAGCTTTTGGGAAGTTTTCGTTAGTTCTGAGAAGGTTTTGACAAACTTCTAGAAAGCTCTTGGCAAACTTCTGGAAAGCTTTCGGTAAGCGTCTGGGATGCTTTCGGTAAGCTGCTGAGAAGCTTTCGTCAAGCTGCTGGGAAGATTTCAACAAGTTTCTGTAAAGCTTTCGGCAAACTTCTGGAAAATTTTCTGCATGCTTCATAGAAGCTTTCGAAATGCTTCTGCAAATCTTTCTGCAAGCTTCTGGGAAGATATCGGCAATCGCCTGGGAATCTTTCGGCAAGTTTCTGGGCAGCTTTCGGCAAGCTTCTAGGAAGCTTTCGGCAAGCTTCTGGGAAACTTTCGGTAGTTTGTGGGATGCTTTCGGCAAGCTACTGGAAAGCTTTCGACAAACATCTGGGAAGCTCTCGGCTAGCTTCTGGGAAGCTTCCAGCAAGTTTCTGGGAAGCTTTTGGCAATCTTCTGGGAAGCCTTCGGTATGCTTCTTGGAAGCTATCAGTGTGCTTCCGAAGAGCTTCCGGCAAAGTTTCAGCAAGATTCTAGGAAGCATCGGCAAGCTTCTGGAAAGCTTTTGACAAACTTCTGGGAGGCTTCCGACACTTGGGAGCATTTGGGAAGCTTATGGAAAGTTTACGCCAATCTTTTGGAAAGATTTCGTCATGCTTCTGGACAGCTTCTGGGAGAATCTGGGACAGATTCTGGGAAGCATTTCACAAATTCCGTAAAACTTCTGGCAAGGCTCTGGGAAGCTTCCAGCAAGCTTCTAGGAAGTTTTCGGCAAGATTCTGGAAAGCTTCTAGGAATGCTTTCTATAATCATCTGGGAAGCATTTGGCAAGCATCTGGGAAGCTTTTGGCAAACTTCTGGGAAGCTTCTGGATTGCTTTCGTCAAGCATCTGGGAAGCATTTGGCAACTTTCTGGAATGCTTTTAGCAAGCTTGTGGGAAGCTTTTGCCTTTTGGGAAGAGGCTGTCGACAACCTTCAGGGAAGCTTTCGACTAGCTTCTTGAAAGTTTACGGTAATGTTCTGGGAAGCTTTCGGTGTACTTCTGGGAGCATGCTTTCGGGGAGGTTCCGAGAAGCTTTCGGCAAGCTTCGTGGATGCTCAAGACAAGCTTCTGGGATGCTTTCGGTAAGCTTCTGGGAAACTTTTGGCAAGCTTTTGGGAAGCTTTCGGCAACCTTCTGCGAATCTTTTGACAAGCATCTGGAAAGCTTTCGGAAAGCATCTGGGATGCATTCGGTTAGCCCTTGGGATGTTTTCGGCAAGCTTCTGAGTAGCTATCGCAACCTTCTGGGAAGCTTTGGCAATTCAAATTTTCAACAGCTTTGGGAAGGTTTTGGAAAGTTTTCGGCAAGCTACTAGAAAACATTCTGCAAGCTTCTGGAAAAATGTTGACAAGCTTTTGGGGAACTTTTTCAAACTTCTGGGAAGCTTGCGGAAAGCTGCTGAGAAGCCTTCGTCAGGTTTCTCGGAAGCTTTTGCAAAGCTTATGGAAGATTTCGACAAGCTTCTGGAAACCAATCGGCAAGCTTCTTGAAAGTAATCAGTTAGCTTCTGAGAAACTTCTTGGCATGCTTCTGGAAAGCTTTTGATAACCTTCTGGGAAGCATTCGGAATGCTACTGGAAAGCTTTCAGAAACCTTCTGGAAGGGTTTTTGTAACCTTCTGGTTAGCTTTCGGCATATTTCTGGGAAGCTTTCGTCAGGTTTCTGGGAAGCTTTTGACATGCTTTTGGAATGCTTTTATAAAGCTTCTTGAAAGCTTTTGGCAAGCTTCGGGAAAGATGTTGACAAGCTTTCGACAAGCTTCTGAGATGTTTCGGCAAGTTTCTGGGAAGTTTTTGGTAAATTTGTGTGAAGCTTTCGGCAAGTTTCTGCGAAGCTATCCTCAAGCTTCTAGGAAATTTATTCAGAACAATTTCTACGGATGGAACCGTAGCAATTCGAACAAAATTTTAAGAAGAAGCTGTTCACCTCTCAGTTGAATGGATCAGACCACCAGGACACAAAATTGCTTCACCACACGCAAAACCACAACCTAGCTGGAACTGCTGCGATGATGGTGAAGTAAATTCACTTTCGGATCACTTATTTCGTAATTGCTACTCATTGTGCGAGCGAGTGTTTCTTTCGGCAAGGTTTTCTCACCGCAACTGAACGAATTAGATTTGTGTTTTTTTTCTGTCCTGTTCTGACTGGTAGTGCTGGTAGAGACAAAAAGCGTTCATCGTGGCGGTTGCTTTAACTCATCCACCCAGCCCAGCTCGCAGTTGGCTTAAAGCACGTCCCATCTCCGAGGACTTACACTGACTGTGATGATGGGGCAACTGAGCATTTCGTGGCAGTCTCATGACGGTTTTCTCGTAAAGCTATTGTGGTGCTGTGTTGAAAACCGGGAGCTCTAGGAATTATTTATTTAGTTAGGTATTCAAGACTGGTTCTCAAGCTTTCAGCTTATCATCATCAGACGAAATTTCTGGGAAACCGTTCGTGGGTTTCATTCTCGGATTCACTGACGGAGGCAGCGTTTCATTGCTAGCAGAGTAGTGCAATTTGTTTCGGTAATCGAGTCTAGTCTAGTGATAGTATCAAATAACAAATGGGAACAAGGTTTCTGGAAAATATTATTGATGAAGATTAAACGTCGAGAAGGATTGATCCGCAACTTTGTAAGAAGGTGTAGCTTTCAAAAGCATTCACGCTCAGGGACTCAATTGTGGAAATGAAAAAAAAAATATCAATTCAAGCTATTAACGCACACTGTCCACCTAACTTGGTGTTTAGCAGTTGTGTGTCAAAATATAACATGAAACAAGAGAAAGCCTACCGTTTTCATCTTGCTATTAAGCACTTATCTCAAACCGCACACTGTTGCCTCACCGTCGTCAGTCAAGTCTTCAATAAAGAGAAAGCCAACACAATGAGCCATATCATATCATCTCCGCCCACGCAAACGCCTCATTCTACCTTCCCGGAGCGATTAAACATGGATCGTAAAATTTTAGAACGCTTTCAGTACACCACTCCGCAGCTTTCGACTAGTCCCACTTTCTCAGTCCGGAGAGGCGCAATGAAAATCAAAGATGCCACTCGTGTGGTCTTGATTGTGCTTTCTCATTGCTGCGGCCATGATTTTCCACTCATTGAACATTAACACCCCCGAACACAACGAAAGTCGAGATTGGGCAGGTGCGATGGGAGTTGTTCGCAGGAAATGAAGACAGATGCAGACTGACGGTGTGCTGCTGTGTAGATAAGTGGTTTATGTAGTGTGAGATTAGGTCAGAAATTTAAAGATTTGAGTGGTCAAAGTCTATGCTTCTTCTCGCAAGTGGGTTTACTTTCTCATTGCTTGGAACATGGCAATATAGAAGGACTAATTGTTGCACTTTGCACCCTTTCTACGTCTAACTCAATCAAATTACAAATACTCTTTGCAAAGTTTGAGAATTGATTGAAAGCTCATTCCGCAATTCTGTAACCAGAAAACAACAGGCCTTAAGGACAAACGTCTTAAAATCCAGTTTCAACTTCAGACGCACAAATCTCAAGAAGCAAGCTTCAAACAACAGTGAATTTCATTATTCTGTTCTTGCTCACTTGTAATGAGCTTGAAATAAAAAGATCAGGTGTGCTGGTTTTGTTTATGAGGAAATTTGTGCCCTCGAAATCGTGAGTAGGTCCTAAAGTCGGCCATTGTGGTGGCCATTTTGGGATTCTAATAAGTCTGTCCTTAAAGGGCGTTACCGGATGCTTCTAGGGCGTTTCAAGACGTTTCAGAGTAATTTCAGAAAGTTTCAGGAACGTTTTAAGGGAGTTAGGTTTCAGGAGGTTCCCAAGTAACTATGAATGCTAAACAGTTAGAGTATTAGCTGAACAATAACTGGTTAATGGTGTAAATGGTTGAACACAATGACAGATGAATATTGGTCTGCAGTATGGCTTGTTCAACCTCTATAATCAGCAATACATAGATGGCTGAGTATTAGGTTGAATAGAATATTATTCATCTGGGTAACCAACTTTAAAACATACACCAACATGCAGAATTAATCATCTGTTGTTCAACCTTTAATCAAATAATTTTTGACAGCTCACCCAACCATGATTTTCGTGAAGTCCACAACGCTTCTTCAGCCTCAATACAGACCTAGTTCAACTTATGTTCTTGACTATTCAAACACAACAAGTAATGCTCTTGTTTTCAAGGATATGTATACAATTGTGTGTGGTGTTGGTGCTAAGGTGAGCGACTAAAAATCAGAATTTCCGAGTTCAATTCCCAGTTTTCCCACAGATTAATTTATACATTCCTAAACATCTCTTTCTGGAAATAGACACTGCGAATGATAAAAATAGGCTCACGAATGTGTTTTTATTTTATTTTACCACAATTAATAATATTAATTGATTACTGATTAAGCACATATGAAGCCTTAAATCAGCCTTTCAATGACCCTCAAATCAGCTGAAGGTTGAATAAAATCACCAAAATTAGATGTTTAGGAGCTGAATAAAGGATTGTATCTCTTGTGCTGAACTTTTGTTCAAATGAAGGCTGATTTAAAATAGCTGGAGAGACGTTTATACAGCATCAAATTGTTACCTGGGTTTAAGGAGCGTTTGATAAATTTTCAAGGGCGTTTCATGAGGTATTCAGGTGCATTTCAGAAGCCATTTAAAGTCGTACCATCCAAAAGGCTTCAGAGGCATGTCAATAGGCGTTTCAATGAGATTATGTTGGTTTCAGGAGCGTTTAGAGACATTTCAGGCCGTTGACATATCAGGAGGTTTTTAGGAACGCCCTTTAGACCAAACCCGAGCAAAGTCTAACAACAAAATGATAGCAAATCGAAAACACGATTTGTAATCAGCAGCAAATTGATATCATATTTTGATATCAGATTGACTTGATTAATTTCGATTTCAAATTTTGATATCGTTTTGCTGTCATTTAAAATAATTACAAATGTTTAAGTTTTTAAGTCATTTCAAAACTTCTAGGCGACCTTGTATAAAGCATCTAATGATATGCCATCAGTGCAATTAGCGTATTGCATTCAGATTTCCATATTATTCGAAAAAACTCTAAATTTAACGATTTTTCCATTTTTTCGCACTGATAGCAAAAACAGTAATCAATTTGCCATCACTGATAGCAGGAATTGTTTTCAACTTGCTGTCACAGGAACATTTTTCTGCTCTCATTTTAGATATTTTAACCGTTAAAACGACCAAAACGACATCAACCTGAGTAATCATAATTTGCAATATCACAACATCAAAATAAGTTTTCGATTTGCTGTCAGACTTTGCTCGGGAAGGGTTCCAGGGACAATTCCAAGGCATTTCAGGGGCGTAAAACGCCTCCGAAATTCCCAAAAACCCTCTCGGACCCTCCGAAACCCCCGGAAACGCCTCTGAAACCAGCCGAAGTGCTTTCGAGTTTCCTGAAATGTCTCCGAAATCCCCATGAGACCCTATGAAGCGCCCCTGAGACCCCTTGGAACCTACTAATACCACCTAAGAAAAAATCTTTAACCCTCATAAACGCCCCTTAGACTTCCTGGAAGCCCCTGAAACCCCCTTGAAACCCCCAAGATATCCTTCTGAAGCACATTATGGTTTTGAGTAGCTCTCTCTTTTGACCGTTATGTGTCCGGCAAACTTTTTTGATTTTTTTCTACACCGTGCTTTTTAAATGGGCGCTGGGTACCCGGCTACCCTGTCGGCCACATAAGGGTTAATGCAGGGCTGTTTTCGGGTGGCTTTTCAGTCTAGCGTGAAATCAAGACAAGTGCTACTTGTTTGATTCCGACGTTTCGGCCATTGGACTCGGCCTTCCTCAGGGGATCTGTTAATTTATTTTTAAAACATGACATTGTATATTTAAATTTAACGAAATACTTTTTTACAAAAAACTCACCTAAACTTGCACCGTCCCTCGTATGCTGCTAAAAGCTTTGCGCTGAATTGTCCTATGTTTTTACACAGTTCTTTTACTGGATACCTAGTTTTGGTTTGGTTGCGCGGTTGCGTTGGTGTATAGTCGTACGAAACATACGTAAACTAAAAAAAACCTGACTAGCTACTATGACACAAAAATGGACACTAATATACAGAAAGATCTTAACTAAATGGAGAACAATAATGTATGAGTATAAATAATAGAGATTGTTACTGTGTATGGTGAGAGGGAGAATTGCTGTTTTGCTTATCATTCATGGATAGTATTGGTTGGCTCTGGTATTGTGGGCTTGTAGTGGATTGTTGTTGGTTGATCCGGGCTATTGGAGGGGTTGACGTTGAGGGTAGTGGGGTGTTTGTTTTGATTCTGATTCTCGATTTTGTTGCTATCGTTTGGAGTAAACCGGTGAATATTGCACTTATTCCTTCTGTGTCGGACCTGTAGTTGACTGCTGATGGTATGTTCTGGATGTGAAGGCATTCTAGCATTGGAAGACGAGATGCTGCAAGCGAACGATCGATGATCTTGGTTTAGCAGCATACGAGGGCCGGTGCTAGTTTATGTGAGTTTTTTTTTTGTGAAAAAGTATTTCGTCAAATTTAAATATACAATGTCATGAATTGAAGGATTCCTCCAGGAATTCTTTCCAGGATTCCTCCATGAATTCCACTAGGGTTCCTCCAGCTATTGCTTCAAGGATTCCTCCAGGAATTCCTTCAAGGATTCCTCAGGCAACTCCTACAAGGATTCCTCCAGGAATTTCATCAAGCATTCCTCATGTAGTTCCTTGAAGGATCCCTCCAGGAATTCCTTTATGAAATCCTCCCGAGAAATCCTTCAAGGATTCCTCCAGGAATTCCTTCAAGGAATCATCAGGGAGTTCCTTCAAGGAATCGTCAGGGAATTCCTTCAAGCATTCCTCCAGAAATTTCTTCAAGGATTCCTCCAGCAATTCTTTAAGCATTCCTCCAGGAATTTCTTCAAGGATTCCTCCAGGAATTTCTACAAGGATTCCTCCAGGAATTGCTATTTAAATTCATGTAGAGGTTCGTCCAGAAATTCCTTCAAGGTTTTCTGAAGAAATCCCTGGTTGAATCTCTGGAAGAATTTCTGGAGGAAACTCTGGAGGAATTCCTGCAGAAATCCCTGGAGGTATCCCTGAAGGAATTCCTGGAGGAATTCTTAGAGAATTTCTTGAAGGAATCCTTAGCGGAATTCCTGAAAGAATCCCTGGAGGATTTCTTGAATGTATCTCTGGAGGAATCTCTGAAGGAATTCCTGGAGGACTTCCTGGAGGAATTCTTGGAGGAATTCGGGAAAGAATTCCTGAAGAATTCTTTGGAGAAATTCCTGGAGGAATTCCTGGAGGAATTCTTGGAGGGACGTTTGAAAGAATTCCTGGAGAAATCCCTGAAGGAATTTCTGGAAGAATCCCTAAAAGAATTCCTGGAGAAATCCGTTGAGGAATTGTTGAGCGAATATCTGGAGGGATTCCTAAAGGACACCCTGGAGAATTTCTTGGAAGAATATCTGGAGGAGTTATTGGAGGAGTTCTTGGAAGAGTTCCTGAAGGAATCCTTGGAGGAATTCCTGAAAAAAAAACCTGGAGGTTTCTCTGGATGAATCTCTGAGCATTTCCTGGAGGAATTCTTGGAGGAATTTCTGAAGGAATCCTAGGAAGAACTCCTGCAGGAATCCTAGGAGGAACTCCTGGAGGAATCCCTGGAAGCATTTTTGGAAGAATCTCAGCAGGATTCTCTTTTTGAAACAACTCTGAAGGCCTACTGAAGCCACTGGAGTCCCTTGAAGCATTCTGACAGCCTTTCAAACACCTTGAAACGCCTTCAAACGCATGAAACTCCCAGAAACTAAGCCCCAGTACTAGTTTCCTCCCCCCACCCCTTCTGAGACCTTAGGAAGTCCCTTGGAACTACTTTGAGACCCCCAGAAGCCCTCTTGATATTCTCGAGGGCATCTTTGAAGTTTCCCAAAACCCTTGAACCTCCAGGAAATACCGACGGTCTCCCTCCTCTCCCTCAAGACCCTCGAAACACGATGAATCCTCCTGAAACCATGAAAGACCTCTAAAATCCCCATTCAACCAAGGATTGCTAGCCTACTCAAGTACGGTACAGGAGAAAGACTGTGCTTGGCACAATGTCAAGTGCTTGTTTCCCTTTTTTTTTGTTTTCTGAGGGGGAGCATCCATTAAGTACGTCACGCTAAAACTGGGATTTTTCGGGCTATTATAACAAATGAACGAGCTTGAAATGTATTTTGATTATAGGCTTATTTTATTGCCTTTCTCGTACACCGAAGTATACTGAAAGGCTAAATATGTTCACTGAAAAAGCGAATTTTCGATATGAGGCTCGGAGGATCAAGTTACATATACCAATCAACTCAGTTCGACGCATTGAGATGATGTATTTATGTGTATGTATGTGTGTATGTATGTATGTCTGTGCGCAAAAAAAGATCACTCATTTTTAAGGCACTTCCCATTGGCCGATTTTTCGGATAATAGCTCGAATCAAACCGGATTTTTTTCGCATTGTTTTCCATTAAAAATGGCTCGAATCGGTCGAGGCGTTCCGGAGTTATGGCCATTTCAGTGATCTGGACCAGCACTGATGGAGCTGGCTGTATATAAAACCAAGGAACCAAACCCCATCATGCGACACATCAAACTGCGACAATTTTTGTATCCTCTAGTATGGATGACGAGTTTTTTTTTTTTGCGAAAGCGAACTCTGGAGACCAGAAGTTTCACGATGTCGGCCCAAAATTCAAGATGGCAGCCCAATATTCAAGATGGTGGCTCCAAATTCGAGATGGCGACTGTTTAATGGAGTTTTAGGACCTGAAACCATGCAATACGAGTATGTATGATAAGGGGAAGAAGTCTGCACTCCAAAAATGACAACCAGAAGGTCCAAGATGGCAGTCTAAAATCCAAGATGGCAGCTCAAAATTCAAAATGGCTTCTGCTTAATTGAGTTTTAGGCTCTAAAACCATGCAATATGAGTATATGTATCTGGTATTGGGAAGAAGTCTGGTGTCCAAAATTGACGATTAAAATATCCAATATGGAGACCGAAATATCCAAGATGGCGTCTCAAAATTCAAGATGGCGGCATAAACTTCAAGATGGCGGCTGTTTAATGGAGGTTTAGGCTCTAAAACCAAGCAATATGGGTATATTTGGTATGGGGAAGACAACCGGAGTTAAAAAATAGCGACCGGAATATCCCCGATTGCGTCTCAAAATTCAAAATGGCGGCTGTTCAATGGAGTTTTGGGCTCTTAAACCATTCAATATGGGTGTATCTGGTATGGAGAAGAATTCTGGAGTCCAAAAATGGCGACCAGGATTTCCGAACTTCCGGACTTAAATCCAAAATGGCGGCTTAAAATTCAAGATTGCTGTTGTTATTCAAGAGTTTAGTACTCAAAAATCAAAAGCCACATAACAGATAATCGATATGATCTCTGACGTCATGAAATGGATTTCTGTTAAACGTATGAAAGTGCGATATTGATCAACATGTCATTTGAGTTGTGTTGAAATATGTTTTCGAAGGCACGGGATAGGCGCTATTACCGCGAGGTGAATTAAGTAGGGTTTTTGTGGAAAGAACCGCTGAAGGCCCTCCTGGGGTAACGATAATAAATCGACCTGTAGGCATCCCAAAAAAAGTTCCAGGAGTAATTCCGAAATGATTTCCTGCAAAACACCCAGTTAGAAGAACTTCCACAAATATCCAACTAGGATGCCTCAAAAGCTTCTGGAGGAATCCCAGATGGTGCTCCTAAATTGATTGCAGGAGAAAATACCGTATTCGTCGGGAAATAACTCGGAATTCGGAACATCGGAAAAACCGATGAAGTAACTCCTGGAGAAATCCTAGAAGGAACTCCTGGCTATTCTCAAAAAGGAGAGACCCAGAAAGAACTCCAGGAAGAATTGGTAAAAAAAAAAAATCCTGTATGAATCTTAAAAAAGTGCTCCAGGCTATATCTCAGAAGAAGGAATCCCCTAGAAGAATAAAAACAGGAACTATTTAAGGAATTCTAAAAAGGTCTCTTGAAGCAATCTCAGAAAAAACTGCTGGCTTGTCTAAGAAAAAACTTCTGGAAGAATCCAGCACGAAAGTCTGGAAGGAACTCGTGAGAAATCTCAGAACAAAAGCAACACTGCTCTTATGGCATTGTACATTCAATAAATAATCAATACAAAAGAGTGTGTACCATGTGCAAGTCGCAATTGAATGTTCCGCATGCACAGACTCGCCGTCAAAATTTATGCTGTCGATTATTAAAATCGGTTGAGGCAAGGGTTGAGGTTTAGTGCCTAGAATCGAAGCGAGCTGTGAATTCAAAGATATACTCACAAAAGTGTCGCCTTTGTAAAGTTGATTCGATAGATGAATATAAATCCACCTTAAACAGTTTTGAAATATGTTGCGCAGCCTGAAGTATATAGAAAGCAGAAACGAGCTGACGACAGTTCTTTCATCAATATGTACAGACTCATCCTTAAAATATCTCGTGTCTTCGCAGAACAACCATTTCCAGAGAACAATCAATCCAACAGGTTTTCCATTCGACGTTATCCATAATCGAACAGAAGGCCATCAGATATTTGCCAAAAGAACCACAATATAAATTGCCTGGTCCGGACAGAAACATTAGTCTTCGTATAATTAAAAGCCGTTTTTATTCGCCTGCTGTCACAATGAACCAGAACGACGAGTCAATCAACTCAATCAATCAATCCCACATCCCGATCTGGGGATCTCTGTCGTAGCCGAACTTTGTCATTGACTCGACAGTCACGTTGGATGGCCGGCCAAACCAACCAGCCAATAAAACTGAAAAACCACTTTCGATCTTTTTGGTGGTAACTCCATCGCAGAACCGCACTTCAACCACCCCCCCACCCCCAGAAAGCTTGTGGAACCACAAACTCACTAACTGACTGACTGACTGATGGGATCGACTCTGTTATTGGTCTTTAATTTTTTTTACTGAGTCTGCTTCGCCTTGGGTATATAGCAATCATCCAATAAAAAGGGCACCATGATCTACTCCCATCTCCGTGACGGGTGCGAATCGATGAGGTTTTCGTTGGGGAGATTTTGGTAGAACGATTTTGAAATTGACTGTTATGAAATTTGAGTCTCGATAAATCGATAAATTATCTTCTTCGAACCAAAACATTTTAGGAATTGACATCAGAATTGTCACAGGTTTTCGAAACTGAAAACTTTACAGATGCTTTCTAAAATCTTCCCATAAGTTTACCGAAAGTAACTCTAAAGACTGTCACAAGCTTCCCAGAAGCATTCTGAAAAAATCATGAAAGCTTACGAAAAACTTTCCAAAAAAATCCCGAAAGCCGAAAGCTTTTCGAAGGTTGTTAAAAGCTTTCTAGGAACTTTCAGAAGCTTGTCAAAATCGTGTCAGAAGCTTATATATTACGATTGTTGACTATTTTCGGTGAAAACACACACTAAAACTCGATTATACATAACGTTTCGGCCTACTCAACTTCAGCCATCATCAGATATTTTATGCATGAATCGATCACCACCAGTGTGGTTGCAATACTCTCGTAATATATAAGATTCGACGGTGACCTAAACTCCACAAAGTGTCAGAAGCTTGCCTAAAACTTCCCAGAAGCTTGCCGAAAGCTGGTAAAAGCTTCCAGAAACTTACAAAAATATATCAAAAGCTTCGCATAAGTTTGTCGGAAGCTTCCCATAAGCTTACCGAAAGCTTCCCAGAAGCTTGCCGGAAGCTTTCAAAAAGCTTACCAGAAGCTTGCCGATTACTTCCCAGAAGCTTACTGATTGCTTCGCAGAAGCTTGCCGAAAGCTTCCATAAGAATCCCTGCAACCTGACGAAATATTCTCAAAAGCTTGCGAAAGCTTTCCAGAAGCTAGTTGAAGGCTTCTCAGAAGCTTGTCAAATGCTTCTCAGAAGCTAGCCAAAACCTTCCCAGAAGCTTGCCTAAAGCTTCCATGAAGCTTGCCGAAATTTTGCTGGAAGCTCTTCAAAAGCACACTGATTGTTTCCCAGAACCATATCCCAGAGGCTTCCCAGAAGCTGGCTGAAAGCTTGGCGATGTCTTTCCAGAAGCTCAAAAAAGTATTCCAGACAATTGCCGGAAGCATCCCGAAACCTTGCCGAAAGCTTCCCAGAAGCTCAACGCTGATTGCTTCGCAGTAGCCGAGCTTCCACAAGCTTCCCTGAAACTTGAAAAAAGCTGCACAGAAGCTTACGAAGCTTTGCAGAAGTTAACAGAAGGCTTCTCAGAAGCTTGCCAAAAGCTTCTCAGAAGCTTGCCAAAACCTTCCCATAAGCGATTCTATAACATTTACCCGAAAGACATTTACCCGAAAACCATTTACCCGAATGTAACATATACCCGAATGCCAAATACCCGAACGCGACATTTACCCGAATGCGACAGTTACCCGAATGCGACAGTTACCCGAATGTGACATTTACCCGAATAGTTTATTACTCTAAAGTTCATTTGCAAGTATTTGCAAAAAGTACATTGCGGCTCAGACAAATATTTTTAATGTCGAATTCCTCAAAAACACATTTTTTTAAGTTTTCTCTGAAATGATCCGCGATAGGAATTCACAGGGTAATCACCTGAATAAAACTAATCACTGCAGCTTGATATTTTTTGTGTTTGCTGTTGGCATTCCCTCTAGAGATTTACCCTTCTTTGATTCATAAGCTGTTCTTTCGATAAGCAAAGAACAGTTTATGATTTAAAGAAGAGAAAAACTCTATTTGTAGGTCAAATGGTCATTAGACCAAATCGATTAGAGAACAGCCCTCGGCAAATCAACATATCATTAGAAAAAAAACTTTGATAAAAACAAATACGATACAGAACATCCTGTTATTGAAAGAAGGGAAAATTCTTAGGTGTAGACTTGGAATCCATCACTCAATCCTGTAAAATGTAATTTGAAAGAACATCCTATGATCGAAAGAAGATAAAGACTCATATACAGTTAGTAGTTCGAACGCCAATAAAATATGCAGCAGTTCAACTCGAAAGAACAGCCTTTGAAGAGAAGAAGGAAAAATCTCCGAAGGATAGGAATAGTTTGACCACCAAATAACTTAGTGAGGTTAACACTATTTCTGTAAAAAAAACTCTACCAAATTACCCCTTATGCCACGGCCCGAAATCCATAGCCCCGAATAGGCCATTATCCCAAAAGCCATTACCCCGCATGGGTCATTACACTGTTATAGGTAGAGAAATGGATAGGCCGAAAAAATGATAGATCGATCGATTAGCAGGCCTCGAAAGAACAGTCTATTCTAAAAAAAAAAAGGAAGATATCTTATCAAGTTGCTAATTTGGCCACCAGTCAATTGTGTAAATGCTAACTTGAAAGAACAGCTAATTATTCAAAGAAGGACAAATCTTTCATGGAGTTAGAAGTTCGTCTGCAAACAAATTATATAACATTCCAACTCGAAAAATAGCCTCTATTTACAGTTTGGTCGACCAACTCAATTACAGTACACAGTTGGACTCTGTAAATTCAAAAGAACAGCCTATTTTAAAAAGAAGGCAAATATTAGAAGAAGTAGAGAATACTTGCAGTATGGCTGCTAAATTGTGACCGATTATATAAATGTATATAAATAGCTCAAAGCAGCCAGTGTTGTTAAAATGTGATAGCTTGGTAATGAAAAAGACATTACATTCGAATGTTCAGTTGTGCTAAAAACAGTTCAATTTATTTCAAACTTCTTGGTGACAATTTAGCATTCATGACTTTTGGCATGAATGATTTTTAGCCGAGTGGCTCAATGTCTTTTCGGGCATTCTCACTTATCAGAAAGCTAGCCATTTGACAAGGTCTGGGCAAGAACTCAATTCCAAATGAATTATGATAAAAACGAATGGGTATGGTTATAAGATCGTCTATTTGAAAGAACATTCGACATTTAAAAGAAGGAAACATTTCAGATTAAAATACTTATAGCTTTCAAAGGAATAACTTCAACAGTCATAGCTTGAAATAAAAAGAATTCTCAAATAAAAACTTCAACAACTATATTGTAACAGCATTTATAGTTCCAAAGAACAGCCAATAATAAAAAGAAGGGAGAATTACTTATTAAAATATGATTCGGAATTAGTACCAATAGCAAATGTTTATGCATATTTTAAGAGAACACAATATTTTCAAAAAAGGCCGGTTAGGTAAGCATACTGCATACATGGATCCATATTTGAATAGACAAGTACATCGTCTTCGGTCATGGGATATGCACGCTGAATATCAGGCAAACTGTTTGAATCAGCAACCTTTCCCTTCGTCGCAGTTTTGATTGATTGATCGATTTGTCTTTATTAAAGAGACTTTCAGCCCTTGGCTGGTTCGTCTCTGAAGTCGCAGTTTTCTTAAATGCACTTCTAATAAATTGTCCACAGTGAACACTTTTTGAGCAACCTTTTGAATTATTTCGGGTTGGCGTTCGGGCTTGTGATGTGGAGACGTTAAAAAAAAACCAAAACATTGAAAATCCTCAAATAAAAATTGTGTTTGGACCGCCAGTTAGTCCTGTACCAGAGTGCTTGATGATCACTTGGCCTGATGGTTATAAGGTCTAACGAAAGCCGGCTGTATAACACCGGGCCATAACATATTTATGATTGACAAATCATATGGGGATCAAGCCAACGGTTTTTTTTTGCATTTTTCGGGTAAGTGTCGCATTCGGGTAAATGTCGTGTTCGGGTAAATGTCGTATTCGGGTGAATGTCACATTCGGGTAAATGTCGCATTCGGGTAAATGTCGCGTTCGGGTATTTGTCGCATTCGGGTAAATGACGTTCGGGTAAATGTCATTCGGGTAAATGTGTTTCGGGTAAATGGTTTTCGGGTAAATGTTATAGAACCCCCATAAGCTTGCCTAAAGCTTCCATGAAGCTTGCCGAAAGTTTACTGGAAGCTCTTCAGAAGCACACTGATATGTTCCCATAAGCATACCTAAGGCTTCCCAGAAACTGACCGAAAGCTTGGCGGTGGCATTCCGGAAGCTTGAAAAAGTATTCCAAAAAATTGCCGGAAGCATCCCGAAACCTTGCCGAAAGCTTCCCAGAAGCTCAACGTAAACATCACAAAAACCTAAACCGAAAGCTTCTCACAAGCTGGTCGGAAGATTCCCAGAAGCTTTCTGAAAGCTTCTCAAAAGCTTTCGAAAGATTTCCAAAAGCTTGCCAAAAGCTTCCCAGAAGCTTGCCAATTGCTTTGCAGAAGCATGCCGAAAGCCTCCCAGAAGTTTGCTGCAAGCTGTCCAGAAGCTTGGCGAAAACTTTCTAGCAGCTTGACGAAATCTTTCCAAAAGATTGGCGAAAGCTTCCCAGAAGCTTCCCGAAAGCATGCCGAAAGCTTTCCAAAAGCATGCGAGAAGTCTCCCAAAAGCATGCCGAAAGCCTGCCAGAAGTTTGTTGAAAGCTTTCCAGAAGCTTGCCGATGCTTCCTAGAATCTCGCTGAAAGTTTGCCGAAAGCTCTTCGGAAGCACACTGATAGCTTACCAGAAGCATACCGAAGCTTCCCAGAAGCTTGCCGAAAGCTTCCCAGAAACTTGCCGGCAGCTTTCCAAGAGTTTGCCGAAAGCTTTCCAGAAACTTATTGAAAGCTTTCCAGAAGCTTGCCAAAAGCTTCCCACAAGCATGCCGAAAGTTTCTCATAAGCTTGCCGAAAGCATCCTAGAAGCTTACCGAAAGCTTCCCAGAACCTTGCCGAAAACTTCTCAGAAACTTGCCGAAAGCTTAACAGAAAGCTTTCCAAGAGCTTGCAGATATGATTCCAAGTAGCTTTCCGAAAGCTTCCCAGAAAGCTTGTTTAAAACTTCTAAGAATCTTGGCGTAAGCTCCTCAGAAACATGTCAAAAAATTCACAAAAGTATGCTGAAAGATACATAGAAGCATGTCGAAAGTTTTTGAAAAGTTTGTTGAAAGATTACGTGAAGCTTCCAGAAAACATGATTGAAAGCTTTCCGAAGGAAAAGCTAAAAACTTATCAAATACTTGTTGAAAGCTCGTCAAATACTTACTAAAAGCTTGTAGAAAGCTCTACAGAAGCATGCCGATTGTTTCCTAGAAGCTTCCCGAAAGCTTTCCAGAAGCTTGCTGAAGAAGCTTGGCGAAAGCTTCCCAGAAACTAGCCGAAAAAATTACAAAAGCTTAACGACAGCTTCCCAGAAGCTTGGCGAAAGAAACCAAGAATCTTGGCGAAGCTTCCCAGAAGCTTGCCGAACATATCCCAGATGCTTGCTTCAGCAGCATATACTTTCGCAGATACTTGCTGAAAGCTTCCTAGATGCTTGCTGAAAGCTTCCCAGAAGCTTGCCGAAGACTTCCCTTAAGTTTGCCGAGAGCTTAACAGAAGCTTACCAATAGCTTCCCAGAAGCTTGCCGAAAGTTTCCCATAATTGCCGAATCTGATTTCTGATTCCTGATTTCTGATTTCCGATTTCTGATTTCTGATTTCTGATTTCTGATTTCTGATTTCTGATTTCTGATTTCTGATTTCTGACTTCTGATTTCTGATTTCTGATTTCTGATTTCTGATTTCTGATTTCTGATTTCTGATTTCTGACTTCTGATTTCTGATTTCTGATTTCTGATTTCTGATTTCTGATTTCTGATTTCTGATTTCTGATTTCTGATTTCTGATTTCTGATTTCTGATTTCTGATTTCTGATTTCTGATTTCTGATTTCTGATTTCTGATTTCTGATTTCTGATTTCTGATTTCTGATTTCTGATTTCTGATTTCTGATTTCTGATTTCTGATTTCTGATTTCTGATTTCTGATTTCTGATTTCTGATTTCTGATTTCTGATTTCTGATTTCTGATTTCTGATTTCTGATTTCTGATTTCTGATTTCTGATTTCTGATTTCTGATTTCTGATTTCTGATTTCTGATTTCTGATTTCTGATTTCTGATTTCTGATTTCTGATTTCTGATTTCTGATTTCTGATTTCTGATTTCTGATTTCTGATTTCTGATTTCTGATTTCTGATTTCTGATTTCTGATTTCTGATTTCTGATTTCTGATTTCTGATTTCTGATTTCTGATTTCTGATTTCTGATTTCTGATTTCTGATTTCTGATTTCTGATTTCTGATTTCTGATTTCTGATTTCTGATTTCTGATTTCTGATTTCTGATTTCTGATTTCTGATTTCTGATTTCTGATTTCTGATTTCTGATTTCTGATTTCTGATTTCTGATTTCTGATTTCTGATTTCTGATTTCTGATTTCTGATTTCTGATTTCTGATTTCTGATTTCTGATTTCTGATTTCTGATTTCTGATTTCTGATTTCTGATTTCTGATTTCTGATTTCTGATTTCTGATTTCTGATTTCTGATTTCTGATTTCTGATTTCTGATTTCTGATTTCTGATTTCTGATTTCTGATTTCTGATTTCTGATTTCTGATTTCTGATTTCTGATTTCTGATTTCTGATTTCTGATTTCTGATTTCTGATTTCTGATTTCTGATTTCTGATTTCTGATTTCTGATTTCTGATTTCTGATTTCTGATTTCTGATTTCTGATTTCTGATTTCTGATTTCTGATTTCTGATTTCTGATTTCTGATTTCTGATTTCTGATTTCTGATTTCTGATTTCTGATTTCTGATTTCTGATTTCTGATTTCTGATTTCTGATTTCTGATTTCTGATTTCTGATTTCTGATTTCTGATTTCTGATTTCTGATTTCTGATTTCTGATTTCTGATTTCTGATTTCTGATTTCTGATTTCTGATTTCTGATTTCTGATTTCTGATTTCTGATTTCTGATTTCTGATTTCTGATTTCTGATTTCTGATTTCTGATTTCTGATTTCTGATTTCTGATTTCTGATTTCTGATTTCTAATTTCTGATTTCTGATTTCTGATTTCTGATTTCTGATTTCTGATTTCTGATTTCTGATTTCTGATTTCTGATTTCTGATTTCTGATTTCTGATTTCTGATTTCTGATTTCTGATTTCTGATTTCTGATTTCTGATTTCTGATTTCTGATTTCTGATTTCTGATTTCTGATTTCTGATTTCTGATTTCTGATTTCTGATTTCTGATTTCTGATTTCTGATTTCTGATTTCTGATTTCTGATTTCTGATGTCTGATTTCTAATTTCTAATTTTTGATTTCTGATTTCTGATTTCTGATTTCTGATTTCTGATTTCTGATTTCTGATGTCTGATTTCTAATTTCTAATTTCTAATTTCTGATTTCTGATTTCTGATTTCTGATTTCTGATTACTGATTTCTGATTTCTGATTTCTGATTTCTGATTTCTGATTTCTGATTACTGATTTCTAATTTCTGATTTCTGATTTTTTAGCGTCTTTTTGTGAGCTTATGTCAATTCTCTTATAATGCTACGTATATGTGTATTCCGGGAGTTATCCCAAAAAAGGTTGCCCATATCATCATCAACGTCACGGCTCAAAGAAAATCCTGGGATTGAACGCTCTTATCCCATTTGTCGGTCTCCAAATGGTGGGTGACCACCACGCGGTGCCACCTATTGAATAAAACATCGATTCATTTACATTGTCGTATTTCCCTTCCAGCTCCAGTCCAAGCTGGAGAAAAAGGTGCGAATCAGCATAAATTTGAACGATTTCGAAAAAGCAGAAACAGTTACATGAGTGCACATAAATTTTCGAAGTGTAGTTTGAACCATCGTACGCGTAGGTGGATGTCACCGGAAGGAGTCAGCTGGAGCAGTGGAGGGAAAGTGGTTGACACCACACCGACCGGTTCCGGATGCTGGTCGTAAAAAACAGCTTTAACGACACGGGGTGACATCCTCCTTGGTCGACCTGTTCGTCGGTCGGTGGAACCAGTGCAGTGCCTAGCTGGGCTAGCGGTTGCCGGAATTTTAATAGACACGTCCTCCACTGTCGTCGGTTGAGATTTTTTCGCAGCCTGTTGTCTGCCGTGTGCGAGGGGGGCACACCGACCAATTTACCGGGAAAACGGAAACCGCCAGCCAGCGTGCACACGTTATCTGATTTGTTGTGCTTTCCGCTGTGATGATGTTTTCTTGGCACCGGATGGATACGGTGGGTTTGGATACGATGGAGAGGGAATGAGGTATCATGGAGGACTTCGGAGGTCGCCTGGTGTCTATCTTCTCTGAGGGGTGTTGAGAGAAATATTGAAATGTTTATCGTTCCGGGTGTCAACAGGGTCGACTCGAGTGATTACGCAATGCCGGAGGGGGAAAACTGGGTGAGAGTTTGAGTTTGTTTCCATATGTAAAAAAATAAATGTTTGATGTTTTGTCACAAAATGGCCGGATTTCGCCGTCTCCGTCGCCGATGAACTGGATCACCCAGTTTCAAACAGTGTCCATCGTTGCTTTTATCAGACTTGTCAACTTCCAAGGAAATCCATTTTCGTCCATGATTTTCCGTAGCTCTGTGTGGTCAAACTTTCGTAAGCTACTTTGAAGTCGATGAACAGGTAATGCGTTGGGACTTGGTTTTCACAAAATTTCTGGAGCATTTGCAGAACGATGAAAAGCTGAACCGTTGTCGACCTGCCGTCGATGATAAGTTTCCACGTACTCATTCTGTAACAGACTCAAATGATGACTCCTCCGGTAGCTGTTCGGTTTTCTACATTCTGACTATCAACCGGTGCAGGCTGGTTCAGCTGCGATACCAACCGTACCATTCATTTAGTTTGTTTCGAGCTGGTGAATAGCATCCTAAGCTTTCTTTATTTCCTTCATTTAGCGCTGCTTCCACATTTCAATCACCTTACATCCGTCCATCGAAAGGGCTCCCGTCCTTACCCCTGCACATTTCGGCTCGTGGTACGAAACCTTCCCGGAATACGCCGGCGACTCTACCGGTACCTGTAGGGAAGAAGGTTCATTCTGGTCACGGAACCTCTGAAGCATATCCAATCGGGCACACGAAGGATCTTCCGAAAATATCAGCACTAAGAATGCAACACGATGAGATATTCTTGCAATCGTTTGACTACAGCATCCAATCCAGATCAACAAAACAACACGGGAACGCCGATGCGTTCTTGAGGCTACCTCTGATGAAGAAAGTACCTGACATGCTAGAGATGAACATGATCGCCGACAACTGTAAAAGAGCTCACGAAGAGTCTATGAGAAGACTGAAGTCGCTGCTAGCTCGTGACAACGTGTAATGGCAGGGTATCGACAGCCAGATTGAGGAGACTGCAGTTGCCGCCGGTCTACGAGAGCTGAACCGGCCAAAGCCCTAACTCACTGTTGGCAACAACCGGTGAGACCGTTTGCGTGAATCCATGTAGATTTCGCAGGGTTGTTCGAATACAAAACTACTTCATTGTACTGGTAGATGGTGAGAATTCAACAGCGACTGTCATACAAGCCTGCCATGAATACTTCGCTACATATGGGATTCCTGCAGTCTTGGTTTCGCACCATGGTGTTCAGTTTACTTCTGAAGCCTTCCAGAACTTTCTTCGAAAGAATGGTGTCTACCACAAAATGGGTGCACCATACAATCCGTCTACGAATCCATTCGTACCGGAGCAGAGAGATACACGGAGACATTTAAGGCCAAGCTTAAGAGTTGGAAGTGCGACAAGGCGATGCTGCAAGCGGAACTGTGCAACGTTTTGCTCACCTACAGGAACACCATTCATCCAGCGAATGGGCAGGCTTTGGCTATGATGTTCTACAATCGTCCGCTGCGCTCTCGTTTGGACTTAATGATCCCGAATTCAGAAACTGTCATGAAAAATATTATCGACGTCGATACCCAAGTAACACACTTGTCACCGAAGAGTCACGGCGGCGCAGGTTTTTGTTGCGCAGAAGTCACTGTCACTTACTTCTAACAAATAAACACTTACTTGCTAGAAGTAAGTCACAGTGACTTTTGCGCAACAAAAACCTGCGCCGCCGTGACTCTTCGGTGACAAGTGTGTTACTTGGGTAAGTGGAAATACGGAGTTGCTGCAGCACGTCGATCAACTAAGGGTCCCAGGCTGAAGAACAACAGAATACCGTTGCTGTGTAAGTCATCGTATACTCCTTCTGTAAAATCGCCGCAAATAAAGGGTACTGGTTCGAACATCAGTTCAGGAAACAACTTTTCAAACGAACCTGTAGCTGAACCGGAATTCCAACCACTACCATCGCTGTGTGTCACTATCCGTTATGTTGACAAGCATTCGCAAAAACGTCTAAGGAGCCGTTAGGTGAAGAGTTACCAGGCGATTGTTAACCCCGAAAGCCGGTAGTAATGCGAAGGGTGGGACTGAAAAGGCCAACCCATCCCAGATTGAAGGGAACATTGTCAAGCCCTCAGCAACAACAAAGTAGTGCGGATCAGGAGAAAAAAGAAACCGCTCATTACTCGAAGGTCTTGGAGGCGATGCAAAGCGACGCCAAGCTCGTGGATCTGGGAGTCGACGTGTACAGTAGTACATGTAGTACGGATGAAATGATCCTTGAGCTCAAGCGCGACAAGGAGCGCAATGGCGCCGCTTACAAAAGTCTGGCGGAACAGGTCCTTTGCGAAGGGGTCGAGGTGAGGGTTCTTACAGCGGAGGCGACTCTGAAGAAATCAGTGATTGCGGAAGAGCTCATTACGGCGCTGCGGTAACAGTGCGAGATGCAGGTGGCCACTGCAGCCGTTCGGCTACGGAAGGGAGCAGCGGGGGCACAAGTAGGGAAGCTCAAGGTGCGCTGATCAATGTGCCAACTGACCTTGCACGAGCCACCGGAAGTTTGGTTCAGGTGTCTGGAACCATGGCACAAGTCGTGGGACTGACAGAGGCAAGCTTTGTTTGTATAGGCGATGCGGCGGCGAAGGTCACAAGGCACAAGGCTATACGAGTCCACCTACGTGTTTGATTTGTTCCGGAAAATCCGTGAACAGCAAGCACCCAACAGGTGGTCCAAGGTGCCCGGCCT
Organism: Aedes albopictus; assembly: GCF_035046485.1. Lineage (NCBI taxonomy): Eukaryota > Metazoa > Arthropoda > Insecta > Diptera > Culicidae > Aedes > Aedes albopictus. The sequence continues at coordinate 52,825,889 of NC_085136.1, forward strand.
TCAGAAGAGTTACAGCTGATCCACAGTGCAGGTAATGCAGCGAACCCATACCGAGTACCCGCCGGCAACGGCAATTGGGTCGCGGATGGATCTGGAAAACGACGGGCAAATATCCCGTCCAGGAGTTGGTGTCTACTACCTACGAGGGCTTCGTTGTTGCCATAATAAACGGGGTCTTCTTCTGTAGCTGTTATGCGCCTCCGCGGTGGTTGACCAAGCAGTGTACGCAGAAGCTGGACTGTTTGACGACCGTGCTGACAGGGCAAAGGCCGGTGGTACTAACAGGTGACTTCAATACCTGGGCCGTGGAATGGAAAAGCCGTTTTACGATCCAGCGCCAGCGGGGTCAGTGCTAGAGGCACTGGCTATGGTAGATGTCGATCTGGATAATGTCGGTACCAAAAGTGCCTTTAGTCGAAACGTAACGGAGTCGAACTGGAGGCCATACGATGGTGTTCGCCGCTGTTGAAGTCGCGCTGAAAACCAAGATAAGGACAAGCAAAAAGGCCTGCTTTAAGGATCTATGTCAGGGCACCAATGCGAATTCATGGGGTGTTACCTACAGGATCGTGATTGCCAACACGACATTGGCTCCTACAGAGCAATCTCCATAGATGTTGGAGGGGATCATCAAGGGGCTTTTTCCCACGTAATGATCCTAGTCTATGAACTTCGTAGGGGTTGGCGATGAGGAGAAAGTCACCGATGAGGAACTTGTGGGGATAGCAAAGTCCATTAGCGTAGGAATGGCCCCAGATCTGGACAGAGTTCCGAACTTGACCTTTAAAGTAGCTATTGTAGAGGCTTCCGGGGTGTTCAGATCTGCAATGCAGACATACCAAGACGAGGGAGTTTTCCCAGAGCTTCGGAAACGGTCTGGTTCTATTGCCGAAGGCAGTTAAAACCACCCGGAGACCCATCGGCATATAGACCAATATCATCCTCAATAGAAAGTTAAAGCACACCAAGGTCGACCGTAGACGTTATCCTTTCGGTTACACCCGAACCTCCATTTAGGTAATCAGTCGGGACTGCCTAAATAGATTTTTTACCTAAATGGATTCATTACCTAAATAGATTCAGTTCATTAGCTAAATGGATTTCATGGTTGCAAAGAAGTTTGAGAAGCGCAAGTGGCTTGCAGATGCAATGATGAGAGGATCAAGGCTTTTAGATGTAAAGAGGGGGATGGCCAGTGGGATTTCAAAGGAGTTTTAAGGTGGGGGGGGGCAGAAGCGGTTTAGGAGGTTTCAGAGGGCTTTTAGGGGGCTTTATATGTTCTCAAATGAACTTCATGGTTGATTTTGAAACGTTCCAAAGCTTTTCAAGGCATTTCAGGGAATTCCAGGAGGTTTCAGAGATATTTTTGGGGGCTTCAGAGGCTTCAGGTGCGTTTCACATGCATTTCATTTGTGTTTCAGAGGCGTTTCAGGAGGTTTCAGAGAAGTTTTGTGTGGCTTTAGAAACTCTCAGGTGAGTTTCACGGAGGTTTCATGGAGGTTTCCAAAGGCGTTTCAAAGCGGTTCAATGCGTCTCAATGCGTTTCAGGAGATTCCACAAGGGTTTTAGGTGGCTTCAGAGGATGTCATGTAATCACCACGGAGGTTTCATAGAAATTTCAGAGGCGTTTCAATGCGTTTCAGGGCGTTTCAAGGCGTTTCAGGAGCTTTCACACGGGTTTTAGGGGGCTTCAGAGGCTCTCAGGTGAATTTCACGGAGGTTTAAAGGATTTCAAGAGGCGTTTCGTAGCTTCGTAGCGTTTCAAGGCGTTTTAGGGCGATTTAGCGTTTAGCCCTCGTAGATTCGATGATCTATACCCAAGGAAGTTCTTGAAGTCTACGATGAATCAACCGAAGAAGGTAAATTGACTACTGCCCTCTCGATCGCAGTTGTGGTGGAGTGGATGAGCTCCGGGAAACTGGTATTGGTGCACCACACTACATGGATCTCCCTGTTCAGGTGACGTTGAGCAGATTATCTCCCCATGGTATAGAAGAAAAAAAAATACTACACTATCTTAACATTCCATGAACGGGTTCGATTGCCTAGGTATGAAAACAAATTTCTATTGTCTGTTGTGTAAAATCAAGCCACCGATGTCATGTTTCCATTTCGAACAGAGTTTAAACAATTCTCCAAGAACAAATTTCCCTGTGTTTTCCAAACAAAAGAATTCCAAATTGGGCATTTACTACTGTAGCAAAATTGCCACTGTGTGAAAACTCGCCCCAGCTACCTAGTTTCCTTTTCAGATCCATTTAAACTTTCAGCCCACCCCAAGCGAATCCTGCTGGAATCAAAAAGCTTTCTCATTCCACGCCGAAGGCGGTCGGTGTTAGACCAAAGAAACCCATGAAAGTAAAACGCATTCGGATTGCTACTGCTGCTGGGTCGTCGTTTTCGCCGTTGTCCTTTTAGTTTAGTGCTTCCCGCTCCTGCTGGCTTCAAATGGCATTCGCTCGCCGTCGCCGCCGTCCGTAAGACAACCATCCGAGGACAATTATCCTCCGGGATGCGGTTGGATATCATCTTCTTTGTGTGAATGTGAGTGCGCTTGTATGTGTGTGTAATGACAATGATGGCGACAAAGACGACGACGACGACCACGTCAGACAGGTCCCTCCGTTTTGGGAACTTTTTTTTTGAGGTTTTATTTTCTTGCGATACCACTAGTGGGACGATCCAAGTTGTGTGCGGAGAAGCGAGTTGACAGAAACGGACTTTATCTAGCGGAAATTTGGCCCCGTTCCAAATGACGTGACTGCTTTCATCTTATACTCAGAAGTACTACTGTCTCTCGGCGTGCGTCCTCGTCGTCGTCGTCGTCATGCCGTGCGGTAGGTTCTGGATGTCTGAATGTGTGTCGTCGTCGGTTCTCGGTTTTGGCAATGGGTTTCGGTGGGATGGACGGACACACGTTCTTAAAACTGTGCACAAAATGGGCTTCTCCAGGGCTGCTTCTGGGAAGACGAACCCTGAATCCCACAAATGGGACCGAAATGGGAAGGAACAGTTGACTGCTGCTTCTGTGATTCGGCCACTTTCCTCTGGCTGCAGGTGATTGCGATAACGAGCGTCGGTATTTATTATGGTTGATGTCAAGGGGAGGATAGTGCAAATGAAAAATTGTAGTTACGTGGAGGATGCTGAGAATGGGAAGAGGTTTTAGTGATCCAAGAAGAAGAGCTGGAGATGTTCCGGTATAATTAAAAGACTGAAACACCCGGAGGTTGGAAGCGATTGCATTAATGACTGTGGATGAAATTCTGCTACGAAAAGGTAGCAGAGAGAACGGGATCTTCGATATGTCCTTGAACTTCTCTGACTTTTTTTTCTTATAAATATATTTTATACTAAGAGAAGAGAATCGATCTCATCTACACGGGTAAAAATCCGGAACCCAAAACACGACGAAAAATTTATAAAATCATAAAAGATGTCGCTTCATGATAACATGACTACAAGTCATAGAATCATGCCACTGAGTCATAGAATTATGCCGCTGAGTCATAGAACCATAACAGCTGCATGAAGCAATGCAATGAATCAAACGGGTGCGAGCTTTGTACTAAATGCCATCCATAAACGTTGTCGCCAAGCGTCCATCGGTGGATACGGGAATTGGTCCACGTACACTGTCAGTGGACTATGCGTCGCTGCGTTCACATCAAGTCTGTCGGTCGTTGGTAAAGTGTTACCTCGGCCGCAAAGACGACCGATCTTGTTTGCGTTGTGTACGGGAGCGAGCTCCACACCCATTCCAGTTTGCTGTGTTTCGTGGTAAGACAAAGTATTCTTTAAATAAAAAAAAACATGTATAACTCGAATCTTATTAATTTTTCAGGCGCCAAGAGGACTATAAATGAGGAGTTTGATGTTTCTTGGTTGTTGGCGATAGAAGACGAAGTCTCAATTTTGTGAAGACTGTATTTGACGAATTACAAAATTCCTGTGGCAACATAATATGCTTTAGTATTAAGGTTAACTAGGAGGAATTTCAATACTTACGATAGTAACTTCTTCACTATCGCTCAACAATATAGCCGTTGTTTTCAAGGGCTAAGATAGAGAAAACCTAAAATTTGTATTAATTAGTAGTCATTTTTGGTTTAGAATGGCGTAATCCTTCTCACCTCGTAGCTTTGGTTAGCACTTTCAATAGATACTTCGGTTTCTCTAATCTAGCTATCTATCAATTCCTGTTTGCAAATAACTAGGCATTAATTTCAATTAGGATAACGAATTCACTGCATGTCTTACCATATAAGTATTTAAGCAACAAGATAGGAGAATTTAAGTATAGATAGAATAACAAATTTAGTTTTTAAGTAGAAATAACAAATTTGCGGCACCAGTCCACTCAATCGCCTTTCGAGTTATTCTGTTTGCTCATCTATTATTGCATGACCGTCGTTCAGTAGTCGATCCTTCTGTTGGACGCTGGGTGTGGTTTGTAGTCACGTCAGCCATAGGTGTATCAAGGTCGCTGGTAGACGTTGCGCCCTTAACATTCCCCCCTTCAATGCGCCGAAGTTCTCTCTGAGTTGCATTTCCACCTACGCCAACGTCGAGCACTGCGAGCTTGATGACTGGTCGCTCATATATCCCGTTAGCAGTTTGCACCGTAGCCTGCCTAACTTGGCCGTCTGGTGCGACTTTGGTGGCTATGACTCGTCCCTTAGGCCAGCAGCTGCGGGGGAAATTTGTGTCGACGATGACCACGATATCATTGATCTCGATTGGCTTAACGGCCGCAAACCATTTCGCTCTGCGGGTCAAAGTCGGGAGGTAGTCGTGCACCCATTGCTTCCAGAACTGGTTGGTTGCGCTCTGCGAAAGTTTCCAATTAAGTTTTAGTCGGACAGGGTTGTCATCAAAGCTGGTCCACGGAAGCGCTCCATTCGACGACCCCATAATGAAGTGATTTGGCGTCAATACGGGAGATTGATCGTCGTCCAGTGGAATTTCGGTCAAAGGCCTTGAATTTACTAGGTACTCCACTTCTGTCAGTATGTTTCGTAGCGTTTCGTCTGACGGTATACGGTGAGGTTTAAGCTTCTCTAGGTTTTGCTTGACCGATCGAATCAGCCTCTCCCAGGCTCCGCCCATATGCGGGGACAAGGGTGGGATGAAAATCCACGTCGTATGCGGCGAAGTGAATTCTGCCACGATTTTGTCGTGCTCCAATTCTTCAAGTGCGGTCGTTAGCTCTTTGCTAGCCCCCACAAAGTTAGTACCACGGTCGCTGTAAATGGCAACTGGTACCCCCCTTCTGCCAATTATGTTGCGCAAGGCCATGATACACGAGTCAGTAGTGAGTGAGTGTGCGATCTCCAAATGGATGGCACGAACAGTCAGACAAGTAGCCAAGACCCCCCAGCGTTTCTCCACTCGGCGGCCAACGGTTACCATCATTGGGCCGAAGTAGTCCACCCCCATGTGGCTGAAAGGTCGACTATAAGCTGCGAGGCGCGCATGCGGCAAGTCACTCATCAGTGGCGCCTCTGGACAAGCTCGTTCGTTTTTACAGACTTGGCAGTTGTTCCGGACCGATTTGTAGACCGCTTTCAGACGGGAAATATAGTAGCGTTGTTTCAGCTCGTTGATGGCGGTTTCGTGATTCTGATGCAGGAATCTCTGATGAACGTCCAATACGATGAGCTTTGTGACGCTGTGCTCCCGAGGTAAAATGATTGGATTGACGATGCTGTTGTCGATGAATTGGCAGGCACTGGTACGCCCGCGGATCCTCAGAACTCCCTTTTCATCCATGAATGGGCAGAGGCGGTACAACGAACTGCTTCTTGAGATTTCCTTTGAGGAGGGTTCTTGTTTTGTAGATAGAATTGCTATCTCATCTTCATACGTACATCTCTGGGCTATTTGGTACAGGTAGGATTCGGCCATGATGAGCTCATCACGAGAAAGCGGTCCATAAGCTTTGGGTGATTGTCGTATAGTTCGCTGCATGTTTCTAATGGCTCTGAATACATACGCCGTAGTCTTCAGTAGACAAAGCCATCGACTGAATCTGCTTGTATCAATTATTGACTCGAGGGTCTTGAAGTGGAGGTGCAGATGTGGACGCAGCTCCGTGACAGTGGTTTTGACAGGCTGAGGAGAGATAGGCCATTTCTCTTCCGGTTCCCGAAGAAATTCAGGTCCATGAAACCACCGGCTAGAGGCGCTGAAGTCAGGAGAACCTTTCCATTTGGTACCATCGTCAGCTACGTTCAATTTAGTAGGAACCCACCGCCAATCTCGTAGGGCCGTGGTTTCTAGGACCTCGCTGATTCGGACACCTACGTACTGACTATAACGTCGATGATCCGAGTGTAGCCAGCACATGACGTCCCGGGAATCAGTCCAAAAGAATCGCCTTTGAACCTTAATCGAGAGGGACTCCTGGATAGAATCTGCTAACCTGGTCCCAATAACTGCTGCTTGCAGTTCGGATCGGGGTATAGAGAGGAACTTCAACGGCGCCACCCGGGTTTTGGCTCCTGCTAGAGCGCACTCAACTGTATTTCCCTCCTGGAAACGGAGGTAGACGACTGCCGCGAAGCCGTTCTCGCTGGCGTCCACAAAAGTATGCATTTGGACAATGGTTCCTTCTTCAGCAGACGTGACGGTCCGGTAGCAACGAGGAATCTTGATGTCCGCTACACGAGGAAGAAACCGCAGCCATACGAGCCACTTCTCAAAGTGACAATCGTGGATTTGCTCGTCCCAGTCGACGGATGCTCTCCAGATCTCCTGTAAAAGGCTTCGAAGAAACATCAGGAAGTGGCTGATCAGCCCGAGAGGGTCGAACACCATCATAAGGGTCCTTAAAACTTCACGCTTCGTTGGTCGTTTGCGGCCAGACAACAGATCAGCGTCGTGGCGGGAAGATAGCTTGTATGTGAAACAGTCTGCTGTGGTATCCCACCACATTCCGAGCACCTTCTCAGTGGTGTCTGTTTCTCCGATGCTCAGGTTTTTCCCGTCGGTTTTCTCTCCGTCCAGTGCGGCAACTACCGCTGGTGCGTTGGATACCCAGTTTCTCATTTCAAAACCTCCACGTTCGTGGATCCCTTTTACTTCCGTTGCTAGCTGGATCGCCTTCTCCTCCGTTTCGACACTGATCAGCATGTCATCGACGTAGTGGTCATGAACGATGGCGTGAACAGCTTCAGGAAACTCTTGCTCGAATTTCTTGGCATGTGTGTTCTTAACGTATTGTGCTGTGCTTGGAGAGCAGCACGCACCGAAGGACATCACTTGCATGACGTATGTGCTGGGGGCTGTGGCATCTTCGTTATCCTTCCAAAGAAAGCGTAAACAATGCTGGTCCGCCGGTCTCATCAGCACCTGATGGTACATTTCTCTGATGTCACCAGAAACCGCCACACGAAACTCACGGAACCGTACTAAGACTGACAGGAGAGAAACCAGTAGATCAGGGCCCTTAAGAAGCACCGAATTAAGGCAGACTCCATGGATCTTCGCGGCTGCATCCCAGACAAGTCTGATTTTGCCTGGTTTGTTAGGGTTTACTACCGGAAAGATTGGTAAGTACCAGACTCGGTTGCAAGGTGACTCCAATTCCTCCGCGGTTAGCTTCCTGATGTAGCCTTTCGCCAAGTAGTCATTTATCTTCGCATTGAGAACTTGCGCAAGGTCATCGTCCCTCTGCATCCGACGATCTAGACATTCCCATCGACGTAGTGCCATAGGCTTGCTGTCCGGAAGCCGAACGTTGTCGTATCGCCATAGAAGACCGCATTCGTAGCGTCCGTTTGTGTTTCTGGTCAGAGTTTCCAACAGTTCATTCGCCCTATGATCTTCGTTGGATAACAGAAGTTTACTGGGCTTGCTGATACCCATGCTTTCCAGCGAAAAATACTGCTTCATAGCCTCATGTAGCTCCTCGTTCGAGTTGCTTTCGCATTGACAAAGTTGGACACGATGGTGATTGATGTGGTTGACACTGGTTGTGGTGCGGGAACAGCATCCGAAAATCATCCAACCCAGGCGAGTCTTCACCGCTATGGGTTCGTTCGGCTTGCCTTCGCGACATTTCATCACGTTACCTAGACTCGCATGATCCAGCCCAATGAGAAGTCTTGGGCTGACCTCTTGGTAGGATTCCACAGGTAATCCCTTCAGATACTGGTACTTCCCCTGCATCTCGTCCACTAGCATCGTTTGTGGTCGGAGCTGTAAATTCTCAACTGTGTGCACTTCGCCGAGCCTGAACTTCTTGAAGGGACTCGTAACGCTGGAAATCTGGAAGTTTACTTTCTGTGACAGAGCTTCGGTCCTGTTAGTGCCACCGGTCCATCGTAGACATAGAGAATTTTGCGGTCCCTGCACTCCTAGTTCGTTCGCCAAGCTCTGCTCCATCAGCGTTAGTTCCGAGCCGTCATCTAAGAAGGCGTAGGTTCGTACCACCTTCGATGGACCGTACAGAAGCACTGGTACGATTCTGAACAAGATCTCGGACTGTCCTTGGTGTACATTACAGCTGGTATTTGTGGTTTGATTCCGTTGGGTTTCGGTGGACCGGACCGGAACCTGAGATGCCGCAGCCGTGTGTCGTTCTGCATCGTGTAGGAGAGGATGATGTAGATAGGAGCAACCATTGGTGCCGCATTCCTTTTTCTGCTTGCACGGGCCGTTGTGCTTCCGCAGGCACTTTCGACAGATGCTAAATTCTCGCACAACTGCCCATTTCGAATCGTAACTAAGCTCCTTGAAGCGTTTACATTGCGCCAACGTCAGACAGCTTCCTTTGCACCCAACGCACTCTTTGACGTACTCTTTCGAATTCGGAAGTTTACTGCTCACCGAAGCGATTGATGGTTTCTTCAACGACTGTTGGCTATCCTCGGAGTGAAGATTCAGAAACCCATCTTTTTTCGCCGTTCTGGCTCGGTGGTCGCCATCTATGGAAATAGAAACAGCGCTGGCATCCTCGGCTACAAAACGAAGCCACGAGCTGAAGTCTAGGAGGTTTGGATTGGGTTCATTCCGAGAAAACCGTGCCCAATCCAGTTTTAACGTTGGTGGCAACCTTTCCACCAACTCGTACCTTAGCGAGATGTTATACATAAAGTCACCTATCTCACAGGCTTCCACCGTCGCAACTAGATTCTCTACGCTGAGGGCAAACTGGATCACGGTGTCCAGTTTTTCGATGCTGGGAGATGGTAACGAGCGAATCTTCCTAACAATTGCCTGAATGATGATTTCAGGCCGTCCATACAGCATCCTGAGGGTGGAAATCACTCCCTGAACGTTTGACGGATGAAGCATACGGCACTTAACGGCATCCAGTGCCTTTCCTTTGAGGCACTTCCGAAGCCTCAGCATGTTTTCCTCGTTTGAGAATCCACAAAGCTGAGTGGACGAAACGAACATCGAAAAGAAGAGCGGCCAATCTTCTGGATTGCCATTGAAGTCTGGCAAATCTCTGGATACTGCCTGCCTAGCAGCTAATTGACTTCGGTTCAATGTGTAGGCAGCACCGTCGTCTTCAATCTCGCGCTCTGCAGAGGGGATTCTTCTTCGCGGTTGGGTGACTGGAGTGGATCTCTGTCCGGGAACGAAATCCACAGCAGTAGTAAGGAATCTGGTTTCCCTACGGTTGTCAGATCGTGGACGCGGCTCACAAGTTGGAATGTACTGTGATCGCCGTTGGTTTAGAACTGGGTCTGATGGTAGAACTTGAGGACCAAAGGTTCTGCCGGTACTCTGCTGAAACGTTTCCGATGTAGTTTGCTGTGGCTCTAAAGTTCTTAGGCTATTTGTTGGTCTACGATCAGCGTCCCCTAGTCCGATTTGTGAACGCGGGGGTTGATATCTGCTATCGCGATGATTCGTGCAGTTGTTTTGCACCGGCATGTTCACTATGGACGGAGCACGACGTTCTGCAACTTGCAGCTTGTTCATCAGGTGTGTGATTTGGAGTCTGTCGCAGTTCTGTTCGCCTTGAAGTTCTTGGTCTCGCTTACGCCGCCGTTGAACTTCCTGTACGTTAGCCAATACATGTTCGTCTTCCGGATCTACGTCGACAAGACCAGAATCGTCTCCACAATTCTCCGTGTTTTGAATCCACTGCTCGATTTTCGCCGCATTCTCTTCCATCGAATCTTGGTGGCTGATCTTAGATGACGTATCACTCTCCAGTTCTTGCAGCAGGCTGTACTTCTGCTTCAGGTACTGTTGATGCCATTCCCGCTCCTCCTCCAGTTTCTGCAGCTGTAGTTCGATTTTCCTATGCTCGCTACGCCTACTTGATTGGCCAGCCGACTTGGATGAAGCTACTATGCTGGGGGGTGAAGTAAATTGTTGACGATGCTCGCTGGCTCCTTGCATCGCGGGTGCCGAAATTTGCCTGGGGGTCTTTTTCTTGGACGCACTTGCACAGTCAGGGCACGACCAGCTTATTTCCTCCGCTGACTGACTCACTTCAACACACGAAAGATGAAACCGCGAACCACATTCGCCGCACTGCACCATAGCTGTATTATCGGGCTCACTACACAGTGCACAACTACTGACTCGGTTTTCGCGAACGCGGCGCGGGGGGTTTCGCCTAACAAACGGATCGTTACGAATGGTGACATAGACTGACTTTCGTTTGCTTTTATTCTTTGTGGCCGTTTTAGTCTTGGGGATCTTAGGGATGGCTCCTTTGCCGGTACTCACCGTTCTGGTAACGATTACCTGAGGGCTAGAAGGGAGGGCTGCGTTGACCGTCGGCTGAGACTCGTACTGGACTACCTTGCATGGTACTGTCTGCTCCGGCTGAATCCTTGAATCAGTCTGGACGACGTTCTCCAACAGTCTTGCCGTCTCCGGATGAGCAATATCCGGATGGTTTCCGCTGGCCGCATGCGCATCCCCATCGTTGGCCGGTCTATATGGAACATTCGCATGTCGTCGCTTTTGAGAACTGCTCTGACTCGCCATAGTGTCCCGTATCGAATTTTGTAAATTTGTTGGCGATAGAAGACGAAGTCTCAATTTTGTGAAGACTGTATTTGACGAATTACAAAATTCCTGTGGCAACATAATATGCTTTAGTATTAAGGTTAACTAGGAGGAATTTCAATACTTACGATAGTAACTTCTTCACTATCGCTCAACAATATAGCCGTTGTTTTCAAGGGCTAAGATAGAGAAAACCTACAATTTGTATTAATTAGTAGTCATTTTTGGTTTAGAATGGCGTAATCCTTCTCACCTCGTAGCTTTGGTTAGCACTTTCAATAGATACTTCGGTTTCTCTAATCTAGCTATCTATCAATTCCTGTTTGCAAATAACTAGGCATTAATTTCAATTAGGATAACGAATTCACTGCATGTCTTACCATATAAGTATTTAAGCAACAAGATAGGAGAATTTAAGTATAGATAGAATAACAAATTTAGTTTTTAAGTAGAAATAACAAATTTGCGGCACCAGTCCACTCAATCGCCTTTCGAGTTATTCTGTTTGCTCATCTATTATTGCATGACCGTCGTTCAGTAGTCGATCCTTCTGTTGGACGCTGGGTGTGGTTTGTAGTCACGTCAGCCATAGGTGTATCAAGGTCGCTGGTAGACGTTGCGCCCTTAACATTGGTATTTCAGCGAATTTCCGAGGGCTTTTCAGGGGCTTCAGCAGAGTTTAAACGAAATCTACAGGTTGATCTTTTTATGCGAGGTTCTGAGGGACTTCGAGTTCAGTGGGTTTCGAGAGATTGCCTTGCTTTAGTTCAAACCATTTGACGATTCAGAACTATTCACAAGTTATAAAACACTGCCCACAGATAGTATTCACGAATTACAAATTGATTTGTAAAACAGTCGTTTTGTTTGGAATCATTGTTTTGTTTGGTCGGTATGTATGAAAATGTTGCCAAAATCAGGAGTAGACAAAAACGGGTGTTGCCAAATTTGGAAAGAAACAGTATTCATAACCAATATTGTGCATAATTAAATGTAATAATGACTGTAACTATGGCAACGGCAGCCATGAGGAGTTTATACGGAGAGGTTGCAGGGCCGTTTGCACCTGGGGGTTCCTGGAGATCTTAAGGACGTTTCAAGCAATTCTTCAGGAGATTCCAGGAAGCTCCAGGGGGTCTTAAGGGCGCCGTTTTAAGGAGTCCCATGGGGCTCAAGGCGCTTCAAGGGATTTCAGGGAAGTTCCAGAGAGTACCGGGTTAAACACCCCTGGTGCCGCAGGGGTTTCAGGGAATCACCTAAATGGTTCACCACCTAAATGGCTTCAGAGGAGTACCAAGAGGCTACAGGGGCGTTTCAGAGAACATCAGGAGGATTTCAGGGACCTTATGGGCGCTTCAAGAGATATCGTGTGATTCCAGGGAGCTTTCAGAGGATCTCAGGGGCGTTTCAGGGGACTTCAAGAGGTATCAGGGAATCAGTCAACCCAGACAACCAATTTGCACGTAAATGAAGTTTACCGCATAAGATGCAGTAAAAGTGCCTTATGCGTACAAAAGTGGAAGCGCTATACGTGCATTGACGGAAAAATAATGACACTATATGACTTGAAGCGATATCTTATGTGATGTACGGTATGCACTATTGCGACGTAATATAGCACCTTATGCGAGTTAAAATATTTGAAAAAAAAATCTTGTCACCTAAGTATCGAACTAATAACCTTTGGATTATCGAGCCAAACTTCACACTTAGCACCAAACACTACTTATTCAACATACTGATTAAATGTCATGACATTCTAACTCACCTCAGTGCTTGTTGGAATGCACTTAGTTTCCGTGCGCTGTACGTGTTCAGCAGGCTCTTTGGAAATCAAAATGATGTAGCATGATTTCCTGCACAGTTACCACTACTCCTCTCTTTCTAGAACCACCCATTGTTAATTATAAGGTCAACAAAACAAAAATGATGACTTTGCAACTTGTTTTGTAACCATAATGATGACTTTTCACTTTCTTTTAACTTTTTGGCACTCCAACAGCACCTCTTTCATTGTTATCACATATCACATCGCAATATGCCAACGTTAACGATTCTAGCTTATGCGAGTTTGTATGTACATTTTAACGAGTTTATTTTCACTTTTATGCAATTTAGTTTGTACACCAATGCGAGCTAAACTGACATAACTAGAAAAGCACCAAGCGAAGTCGTATAATCATCGCAGTACGCAATTATGCGAATTCAATTGACACTTTGCGAATAAGCAAAGTTCGTCGCAACAAAACATCGGAATGTCGGTCGTTTACTACGATGTAGTTATGCATTATAAAAGTTAATTTGCACTCTTACATGATTTTACCAGATACATCGCAGTAAGTTCAAAAAATAACATCATATGCGATGAAAATTGCCCCTCAGCCGTGCATATATGCGATAGCGACTTAAAATAGTACTTTATACGATGTACAGCGTGCATCCTTATGCGATTCCTGGTTGTCTGGGAAGGTATCGAGGGCACTTCAGGTGGTCTTAAGGGGTTTCAGAGAGATTCCCAGGAGTCTCATCGGAGTTGTATGGGATGTCAGGGGAGTTGTATGGGGTGTCAGGATGCTTCAAGGAGTCCAAGGGGACTTAAGAGGGCACCTGAAGGTCTCAGGGTTATTTCAGGGAGACTCAGGGCCCAGGGGACTTCAAGCGGGTACCATGAGGTGTCAGTGGCGTTTCAGAGGGTTTAAGGGATGTTTAACCCTCGAGCAGTCGCGTCTTCGGCTACCCTCAGCGACACCGCACTCCCGCTGTATACCACAAGCGTGCTTTTTTCATGGTGCGTGTACTCAGTACACGACGCGACCGCTCCCGGGTTAAGACTATACATTTCCGCAGTATTCCACTTCAAATTATGGAGACTCTTTCTTTGTTCGTGTAATTGAGTTTTGGAATCAACTTCCTACTAATAATAAATCAATTAATTCATACGGTAGGTTCCGAAAAGAGTGCATCGACTGGTTCAATGAACGAAATTAGGAACATAAACTATGAAAAAAGCATTAGTTATTAGTTTGCTAAAAAGTTATGATGATTATTTTCGTTTTTCTTGTAAAAATATGGTTATTTATCGCCAAATGTAGAAATTCATAAGGAAAAAAAACCTTGCTCTACATGGATTACTATGAATAAATAAATAAGAGGATCTCAGTGAATTCAGGGGGGCTGCAGGGAGTCTCAGAGGCCTTTGATGGTCTCCCAGGGTGTCTCAATGCGTTTTAGGAGTCCCAGCGGGCTCCATGAAGGCTTCAGGGGAACTCAGGAGGTTAAAGGGGAGTTCCAAAGGGTTTCAGTAGCGTTTTAGGTGGCCTCAGGGAGTTTTAAAGATGCTTCATCGGGACTCAAAAGTGTCTCCTGGGGTCCCAGGAAATTCAGGGGCGTTGTCTCAGAGGATTCTAGGGAGTTTTCGGGAGGTCTCACGGGCGCACCCAAACACTAATGATGCATTCTGGAACCTCTTTTGTTTTGGCTTCCCTCAAACCCCAAGAAATAACCTTGGCCTTTTCACAAACCTTGATAAACCTATTTTCTAAAATTAGGATAATAAATTACTTTGTGTATGCCCATTTTTAATTGATGCACCCCCGCCCCATACCATATAAAGAGGTTCCAGTGTATATTCAGGGAGCTTCATGGGGCTTCAATATAGTTTAGAGGAAATTTAAAGGAGAGTTTGAGGCGTTTCAGTGATTTCCAAGGGCTTCAAGCGGACCAAGGGTAACAAGACGTTTCAGCGTGGTCGATGGAAGTTTCAGGGTTGTATTCCGGTAGAGTTCAAGGCTGAACTAACATTTGAAAAGGGCCTATCTGTTTTTTTGTGATACCTCTGAAGTTCAACCAATTTGCAATTAATAGTAATTGCCTTATCTGCTAGACTAAGTAATGTTACTTTATCAATTATGTTCGTTGAGCTCAGGTATTCAGGGTCGTCCAAACTATCCTGAAGTATAACCATAACCGCCGCACTGTTGGAGACCTCACCCATATCTGCCCAGCGTCCTGTAAATAGGACAGTCCTTTTGATGTGAATATCTCCAGAATTATGCAAAATTTCAGAGTACTTTCTTCAGAGAAGATATTCTACACACTCATACCTTGCTCAAAGTGGACAATATAGTATGTGACTGGTTCACTAGGTGGCGTAAACGATGCTGCAAAGAAAAGAACACATATTGTCACGATCTGTAAGCTTCACTTTCAAGGCGAAAAAAAATATTTCGTTGGAATCTTGACAATGGTTAATAATTTATAGTTCATTTATTCGACAGAGTAGTTTTTATGTTCTATTGTCTATTTGTATGTTTATATGTACATATGTGCGTATGTATATATGTATGCCGGACCATAGGCATAACTCTGGAATGCGTCAAGCAATTTCAATCAAATTTGGCATACGCATTCCTTAGGATGTGGTGGTGGTTGTAGGGGTATTGGAATTCAAGATGGCGGCTTGGGTTCCAAAATGGCGGTCAAAACTTCAGAATATATGCTTTTTAACGGCAATTCAACTTCAGATACTGTGCAATATGGGCAACTATCGATCGGGCTTCATAAGTAGAACTCAAAAATGGATATCCGACACCATTTTGAAATCCAAGATGGCGGCCACGGAATGATAGTTTGAGCTACGATACCATGCAATATGAGTATCTATCGATCGGACTTCATGAACAGAACTCAAAAATGAATTTCCGACGCCATTTTGAAATCCAAGATGGCGGACCATATTCAAGATGGCGGACCATATTCAAGATGGCGGCCACGGAATGATAGTTTGAGCTATGATACCTTGCAATATGGGTATCTATCGATCGGGCTTCATGAGTAGAAGTCAAAAATCGATATTTGACCCTATTTCGAAATCCAAGATGGCGGCCATGGAATGGTAGTTTGAGCTATGATACCATGCAATGTGGGTATCGATCGATCGGGCTTGATGAGTAGAACTCAAAAATCGTTATTTAACGAAATTTTGAAAACCAAGATGGCAGCCACATAATGAGAGTTTTAGCTATGAAAACATGCAATATGGGTATCTATCGATCGGGATTCATGAGTAGAACTCAATAATGAATATCTGACGCCATTTTGAAACCCAAGATGGCGGACCATACTCAAGATGGTAGCCACGGAATGGTAGTTTGAGCTATTATACCATGCAATATGGATATCTACCGATCGGGCTTTATGGGAAAAAGGGGTAGAGGGTCATGGAAGATGATAGGGTAGCGAGTGGGCTAAAGGGTGGAGCAGACGGTCGGGTAGAGGGTTTGGGTAAAGGATAGAATAGAGGGAGAGGAGTAGAAGGTTAGGGTAGAGGATAGGGTAGACGGTAGGGAGAAGGGTAGAATAGAGAGTAGTGTTGAGGGTAGGAAAAATGTTAGGGTAGAGAGTAGGGTAGACGGTAAGATTAGGCACAATATAGACTAGAGGGTACGGTAAAGGATAGGGCAGTGGTTATGGTAGAGGATTGTTAAGAGGGCTGGATGCGTAGGATGGAGAGTTGGTATAGAGGGCAAAGAAAACAGTAAGGTAGAGGCTAGAGAGTAGGTTGAAGAATTAAGATAAGATTGATGAGATGAGGTTCTTTTATGAGATACCTTCAAGAATTCTTTCCAGAATTTCTTCAGGCATTCCTTTCGAAAATCTTCTTAGGTTTATTCCTGGGATTTCTTCAGATATTGCTGTATGGATTGCTCCGGAGTTCTCTTCAAGGATTTTTGCAGGGGTTGCTTTCAAAAATACTGAAAGGATTCTTTTAGTTATTCTTTTCTGCATTCCTTCAGGGATTTGGGCTGGAATTCCTTCAAAGATTCCTTCCAGGATTCCTGCTGTTTTTCCTTAAGGGATTCCTCCCGAAAAAAAATATGAAAAAATATGTGTTTCTTCCGAGATTCTTTTCAGGCAATCTTAGATCATAGAGATATCTTCTATGGTTCTTGCTGGAATGCCTTCTCAGCTTCTGGTCGGCATTCCTGTCATGTTCTCTCTAAGGATTCCATCAGGTATTCTTTACGGGATTCCTTCAGGAATAACGACAGAGATTTCTGCCACAATTGCTTTAGAAAATCCTGAAAGGATTCTTTTAGAAATTTCAACCAGCGTTCTTTCACGGATTTCTTCTGGAATTACTTCACAGATTCATTTTGGTATACCGTAAAACGGGGTATCATTGATCAGCGGGGTAACATTGATCGGCTTGACCGACCTCATAAAAAGTTCAAACAAGCATTTTGCATTTAATCGGTTTCTGCTATCGAGTGGTTTATTGCAATCTGCTATCATTTAGCTATTAAATGACATGCAATTCATGAAAATTGAATTTCATAAACATTGAATTAAATCGATTTTTCCATAACTGTGTTTCGTAAGGCAATGAGATACTTTGTCAAACATTCATGCTTGGCGTGAATACTAGATTCATTATGAGGATCAAAATCACTGTATTAGTTCGATATGATACCCTAGAATTGGATTTAATAAGCGAAACTCTTATGAAAATGCTCTTTTTTAATGAAATACATGATTTATTAAAAGTAACCTATCAATAACTTAAGTCATGGCCTACCTCTAGGCGTTATTCGCGGTTTGGAGGATTTTAATTCTAAAATAACTCAAAATACACATATCTTGTAAGAATTTGGATGACATATTCTAAATCAGCGACCCCGAATTTAGTGAGTAAGGGTATTTTCAACACTAACGAACATTGATCACTGACATGATCAATGTTACCCCAAATCAACAAAATCAAAAATTAGAATAAAAAGCCTGTTTAAACATGTTTCAAAGTTTTACAATACTTTTTCGAGTAGCTTAACACATACTCAGAGGATCAGTACTTGTTTTAAAAATATAAAACATGTAACGTTTGCTTTAACAAGAGAATTATTCAAGAAAGATCAAAAATTCTGATCAATGTTACCCCGGATTACGGTACTTTCAAATTGTTCTGTCGAAACATACTCAGAGAATCCTAATGGAATTCTATCTATGAGCCGGGATCGTCGCTCGGGGTTTATACAGCAATTCCTACTGGGATTCCTTGTGTGATTATTTCAGGGATTCCTACCAAGCTTTCAGCTGAGATTCCCTCATAACTCTACCAGATATGCCTCTCAGAGTTGCTTCTGTAAATCCTCCCGGGATTACTTCGGGGATTTCACATTATCTTTTCGATGTAACTTTGATAGTGCCCAGAATAACACCATAAAACCCACATATTGATCACGAATAAACAATCATGGAGTAGTAGAAACATAAGTTGAGAAGCCGTGTGGAGTATATCTGGTTGAAATTTTATATCAAAACATGTAATGATGATGAATCTGGGCGTGTTAGTGGAATACCTGTAAATACGAGACACCGAAGCCGATCTTATAGTTGAGGTCGAATGTGGAGCCTCGTAGCCGTGCGGTTAGGCTCATCAAGCTTCTAACACACCATGCTGTGGGATGAGGGTTCGATTCCCGCTCCGGGCGATGAAACTTTTCGTAAGGATAGTTTCTCCCCGTATCCAATGGTGCATGCTCCGTGTGCCCGTTGTCTAGTATTAAGTTTCGTTCAGTCTGTACAGCATCTAGCTGAAGACGGTGTCCGTGCCTTAAAAAAAGTATCTGTCAAAGGATACAAATTTAAAACTTCTGAAAAGTTTATGTATGGTGAGAGAGTTTGTGGGGTGCTGAAGGAAAAACTCAATTACTTTATTAGAAATCATTATCTGTGTAAAATCTGACTTCTAAAATATTTTAACGTTTGGTTATGTCACACATAGTGAGCTCTCTTTATTTGATTTGGTAAAACAAATAGAAATTTTGAACACTGCAGTCGAAATTACATGAAATTACAAGAACCATGCATTGCATACTTTTAGGCGTTTATTGGGTTATACTTCTGTACCAATTTATAAGTTCTTTTTCTATTCTTTTTGAGTGGTTATCATCTCTCTCACTTGTTTAGAACTGTATTGTATCTATATGGATCAGAATATAACAATAGCGTGGAAGTTGTGCTGAAATATAACATGAGAAAATTTACAGATATTGAGGACCTACAATGAAGAATTATTTCGGAACTATACCATAGACTTCCATTTTTTTCGTCAAAACATGCTTATTTTATTGGAATTTGACCTTTGATAACAAATTTATTTGAAGATTCAAATTGTGAGACACATTGGGCGTTAACGGGTTAAGACCTCCAGTTAAGAAATTTAAAGCTTATATTGTCATGCAAAGCGGAACTTTTGATTACTTGCGTTTTCAGCATGTATTTTGAACGGTACATGCTAAATCCGATACAGTTCAATCAACAACGTGCTTTTCAGCACATTTATTTTCCATTTTTCCACGAGAATGCATCTGTATCCAGAGTACCAGCTCTGATTTTCCCCAACATCAGACAACCGGATTAAGAAAAAATCTCAGCTCAACCGCTTTATGTAGATATATAAGAGTCCGTCTGCGGCTGTGATGTCGAAATAAGCAATACCAAATGGTTCAATCTCATCGCATCCCATCCCAAACATATTGCATACCTATACCCGCCACCGGCCGCACCGGTTCCATCTCTAAACGTCGAAGAAAAGCATGAACCTAATGCGGGTGAAAAAGATCGTAAAGAATTTCAATTCAAAAGCTTCGAAACTCGAAGTTCCACCGAGAACTGGGGCTCGGCGCAACGGAATCCAGCCGTTCGTTTGGTTGGGAGTCGAATAAATATTTATACCGATACGAATGTTTGCGGATCGATGGTAAACGGAAGAGGTTCTCTCGTCGGCTGTTTTTTTTTTTGCTTCCCGCAGGCTACGGGTTCTTGGCAATTCAGATGGTGGTGATAAAATCGTCCGTTTTTTTTTTGGGCGGGATAAGAACTTCGGGGTGTTGTTTGATGAGGGAATGGTTTGCCTCTACTGGATCGTTCGAGTCAAACAGTGTGCACTTTGAAGTGGTTACAGACACAAGTGATGAACCACATCAAATGCGGAGGGTTTGGGAGATGTTTGAAGAAATAAAAGTATGGGAACACGATTTAGAGTTGAACCTGGACGAAAACTTGAATCTTTTTTCGATGGTACTATCTGCGATTAATTGGTAATTTGAAAGGTTAGTTTGTGAAAAAATACCACTTAGTTCAGATGGGATTCGAACCAACGATATCGTTATTCTAGCGCTGTAACTCGCTATGTCACAGAACAAGTTACGATTCTGCGAAAATTAAAGTCAATTCGAAACGTCACCAACCCGTGTCTATTTTTCACAACTTCACTCTACAGAATTTTCCTCATTGTAGTAGAAACTCTTTGAGGAATCCCAGGCAGATCTCCAGGATCCCTGATGTATCTTCTTTAGAGTTTTTCGGGAAACTCCCGGAAAAAAATCAAAATAAGAATTGGAGTACGCCTGCAAGAGTTCTTCTTCTTCTTTATGGCTCGACGTCCTCACTGGGCTGACTACTTCGCTTCAACTTAGTGTTCTTTGAGCACTTCGACAGTTATTAATTAAAAGGCTTTCTTTACTTGCCATTGCATGAATTTGTATATTGTGAGGCAAGGACAATCATACACTATGCCCAGGGAGTCGAGAAAATTTTCCCGACCGGAACCGGGAATCGAACCCGCCGTCTCCGGATTGGCGATCTATAGCCTTAACCACTAGGCTAACTGGAGACCTGGAGGTCTCAAAGTCGCTTCAGCTGATTTATCAAAGGGTTACAGGGAAGTTCCATTGGATATCAAGGGTGTTTCAGGGGATCTCAGCAGTGATCCAAAATGTACTGTCAAAAACTGTAGTTTACATGATAATCGTGGGTGTATGATCTTGACTATCATGCAAAAAAAACATTCACGCGTGACCAGAAATAACATTCACGGCTGACTGTAACATTTTTTTAATCACGCCAAAATTGTAGTGGATTGGCAAATTGAGTGAACTAATGAAATCCCCCCTGTGATTCCGAAAACTGCGAACGGGACATGCATGTAACTTAGGAACCAGAAGTGTGAAGAAGCAGAGACAAAGATTTTCGAATTGTGCGTTTTGAGGGTCCTAACCACCAATGGAGCAGGGGAACAAAAGTCAATAGCTCCCAACTGAATAGTTACGGCTCACATCTTAAAATCAAAAAGACTCATGCCATACGGATATTTTCGGACCTGGCCAATTGAGATGATATTGAAACCCGATATCCTAGGCCATTTTGGAATTAAAGATGGCGCTTGGGGTTTCAGGGACAATATATGGGCACTACTGGAGGTTTTCAAAATCCTCAAAAACGCCTCTGTATCGACTCTGACATGAAATCCGCTGAAAATGCTCTGAAGCTTCTTGGAATACCTTTGAATTCCCCGTAAAACACTATGTAACGCCAACCCCCAAACCCCCAAAAACGCCAACCCCCAAACCCCCAAAAACGCCATGTGCTCTAAAAATTCTTGGAATGCCTCCGAAATTCCCCTGAAACCCCCAGAAATCCCAGACCCTCCGAAACTCCCGAAAACGCCATGTAAAGCCTCCGTAACAGTTCTGAAATCCGCCGAAAATGCTCTGAAGCTTCTTGGAATGCCTCCGAAATCCCCCAAAACCCCCAAAAACCACATGTAACGCACCTTAGACCCTCCGAAACCCCCAAAAGCGCCATATAACGCCTCCGTGACGTTTCTGAAGTCCGCCGAAAATGCTTTGAAGCTTCTTGGAATGCCTCCAAAATCCCCCTTAAACCTCCTGGAGCTCCATGAAACGCACCTTAGATCCTCCGCAACCCCCGAAAACGCCATGTAACGCCGCCGTAACATTTCTGAAATCCACCGAAAATGCTCTTAAGCTTATTGGAATGCCTCCGAAATCCCCCTTAAACCCCCACAAACCCCATGTAACGTACTTAGACCCTCGGAAACCCCTGAAAACGCCATGTAACGCCTTCGTAATGTCTCTGAAATCTGCCGAAAATCCTCTGAAACTTCCTAAGAGCAAGTTTACCGGGGGCTACTATCTGGGTGAGTAAAATGATTGCCCACAGAGTTGTCATTTTAGTTTAGTTACTCATTTCCACACCGGTCGCTACTATATTTAGTTACCGGATTGCGTACCGGTCGTTGCCAAATACTGTTGCGGTATAAACAAAATATTTTGGAAACCTTTTTTTTGAAGAATTTCTTCTGGGATTCCCCAGGCATTCCCTCTGAGCTTTTAACATGAATTTTTACTGAGTATCCTCGAGCAATACGTACTTGAATTTCCCCAGGAATTCCAGATTTCCCCAGGAATCTCTTCCGGGATTAAACCTTAAATTTCTACTGGGATTTCTTATTCTTTTCGGGATTCTTCCTTGAATTTCTCTGGGGATTCTTCCAAGAGTTCCTCCGGGGATTCATTCAGGAATTTCTCCGGGGATTCTACCAGGAATTCCTTCGGGGATTCCTCACGAAATTCTTCCGGGGATTCCTCCAGGAATTCCTCTGATGATTCCTCAAGGAATTCCTCCGAGGATCCTTCCAGGAATTCCTCCGGGGATTCCCCCAAGAATTCCTCCGAGGATTTCTCCAGGAATTCCTCCGGGGATTCCTTCAAGTTTTCCTCCGGGAATTCCTCCGAAGATTCCTCCGGGACGCCTCCGAAAATTCCTCCGAGGATTCTTCCGAGGATTGCTCCGAGAGTTCCTCCGGGAATTCCTTCGAGAATTCCTCCGGGAATTCATCCAGGAATTCCACCGGGAATTCATCCAGGAATTCATCCAGGAATACCTCTGAGAATTCCTACATGAATAACTCCGGGAATTCTTCCAGGAATACCTCCAGGATTCCTCCAGGATTTTCTCCGAGGATTGCTCCGGGAATTCCTCCAAGGATTCCTCCGGGAATTCCTCCAAGAATTCCTCCGGGAATTCCCGAGGATTCTCCGAGAATTCCTGCGGGAATTTCTCCGGAAATTCCTCCGAGGATTCCTCCAGGAATTTCACCGAGAATTCCTCCGAGGATTCCTCCAGGAATTCCTCCAGGAATTCCTCCGAGGATTCCTCCGGGAATTTTTCCAAGAATTTCTCCTGGAATTTCATTATGAGTTTCTCCAGGAATTCCTCCGGGGGTTCATTCAGAAATTTATTCGGATTTTTCTTCAGGAAATTCCTCCGTGGGTTTTTCCAGGAATTCCTCCGGGGATTCCTTCCGGCTATTCCCCGAGGATTGCTTCAGGCATTTCTCCAGGGAATCCTCATGGAAATTCCTCCGGGAATTCCTCGGGAAATCACCTGCTGTAGGGTCCCCCGGAGGAATTTCTTGAGGATCCTACAGAAGAATTCTTGGAGAATCCCCCGCAAGAATTCCTGGAGAAATCCCCGGAAGAATTCCTGGAGAATTCCCCGGAGGAATTCCTGGAGGATTCCCCGGAGGAATTCCTGAATGAATCCCCGAAGAAATTCCTGAATTAATCCCCGGAGGAATTTCTAGAGTAATTACCATTCCTGAAGGAATTCCCGGAGAAATTACCGGAGGAATTCCTGGAGGAATTACAAGAGGAATTCCTGGAGGAACTCCCGAAGGCATTCCTGGAGGAATTCCCGGAGGAATTACCGGAGGAATTACCGGAGGAATTACCGGAGGAATTACCGGAGGAGTTCCTGGAGGAATTACCGGAGGAATTCCCAGAGGAATTACCGGAGGAATTACCGGAGGAGTTCCTGGAGGAATTACCGGAGGAATTCCCAGAGGAATTCCTGGAGGAATTCCCAGAGGAATTCCTGGAGGAATTCCCAGAGGTATTCCTGGAGGAATTCCCAGAGATATTCTTGGAGGAATTCCCAGAGAAATTCCTGGAGGAATTCTCAGAGGAATTCCTGGAGGAATTCCCGGAGGAATTCCTGGAGGAATTGCCGGAGGCATTCCTTTAGGAATTCCTATATAAATCCCCGGGGGAATTCCTGGAGGAATTCCCGGAGGAATCCCTGGAGGAATTGCCGGAGGAATTACCGGAGTAATTCCTGCAGGAATTGCCGGATGAATTACCGGAGGAATTCCCAGAGGTATTCCTGGAGGAATTCCCAGAGATATTCCTGGAGGAATTCCTGGAGAAATTCCCAGAGATATTCCTGGAGGAATTCCTGGAGGAATTCCCAGTGGTATTCCTGGAGGAATTCCCAGAGGTATTCCTGGAGGAATTCCCAGAGATATTCCTGGAGGAATTCCCAGAGAAATTCCTGGAGGAATTTTCAGAGGAATTCCTGGAGTAATTACCATTCCTGGAGGAATTTCTGGAGGAATTCCCAGAGATATTCCTGGAGGAATTCCCAGTGGAATTCCTGGAGGAATTCCCAGAGGTATTCCTGAAGGAATTCCCAGAGATATTCCTGGAGGAATTCCCAGAGAAATTCCTGGAGGAATTTTCAGAGGAATTCCTGGAGTAATTACCATTCCTGGAGGAATTCCTGAATGAATCCCCGGAGAAATTCCTGAAAGAATCCCCGGAGAAATTCCTGGAGGAATCACCGGAGAAATTCCAAGAAGAATTCCTGCAAGAATTCCCAGAGGAATTCTTGGAGGAATTTTGGTCAGGATGGCCGTGTAACCTGTTCCGGGTGGACTAGTGATCTACACAGTTCCAGAACCATTATTCACCGAAATCCCCTCGAAGTGCAGAGCGAGACTTTCCGTTTCTCGCTCACGCCCCGGGAGACATCACACAGCGTCCCACAATCATTTCCCGCTCAACTATCGGGCGCCCAAATTTGAGCGCTCGATGTTTCCCGAAAGCCTCGCTGCTATTTTACTAGCCCGGTTAGTAGCCCCCGATAAGGTATAGCGCTATGATACTGCGCTATGTAATTAAGTTTAGTCGCGCACCAGTAAAGGTGCTCTTATAAACCTTCGAAATCTTCCTAAACTACACCCCACTCCCCTCCTCAGACTACAACTAACGCCCCTGTCACCCTCTATCACGAGTTATCCTTATTTTTCTTTCGCAGTTTTCGGAACCACTGGAACTCCAGCTCTACATTGCAAAACTGACATTTCGTACTCCCATCGTCTTGATTTGTGTTACAATCATGGTGCCATATGCTTCATTCATGGTAAACGACATTCATGCATCGAAGGCAGCATGAATGTAGTATGCGACGGTAGTATGCAAAACATTAGTCATGACGGTATAGGCATTGCGACGATAATGAAAAAAATGTACAATACGGTTCACTGGATCTCAGAGTCATCTCAGGGGTTTTCAGGGGTTCTACAGAG
The DNA here is from genome assembly GCF_035046485.1 of Aedes albopictus. NCBI lineage: Eukaryota > Metazoa > Arthropoda > Insecta > Diptera > Culicidae > Aedes > Aedes albopictus. Next base: position 52,851,102 of record NC_085136.1, read on the forward strand.
GTCTCCAAGGGTATCTGAAGGGGTTTCAGAGGCGTTTCTGGTGGTCTCAGGGGAAACAATGAGGCCTCAGGAACGCTTGAAAGGTGGTTTCAGGGAATGGCAGGAGGTCTTATGGGCGATTAAAGAAGTCTCAGGGTCATTTCAAGTGCTTTAAGAGGGTTCTAGGGGTTTAGCAGGGGGCTTTATGGGACTTAGAGGGAGTTCCAGAGGGTCTAAGGCGCGTTTCAAGGAGTTTAGGGAGCTCCATGATATCTCAGAGGTATTTCAAGTAAGCTCCAGGAGATCCCAGCTCTAGCGAAAGTATTTTTAAGATCTCATATAGCAAAAATGTTAGTTGGGACTGCCACTTTACCCAAGCAACACACATGTTATAATAGAGTTACGACAGCGCAAGTTTTGGTTGTATAGAAGTTTATTTTACGTAATTCTAACATTGTGTTGGAATAACGTAAAATAAACTTCTATACAACCAAAATTTGCGCTGTCGTAACTTTTATGTAACATGTGTGTTACTTGGGTAAGGGGCCTCAAGAGCGCTTCAGGAGATTTCGATGAGGCCTCAGGAACATCTTCCAGAGAGTTCCAGGGAAGTTCCAGAGGATCTCAAAGGCGTTTTAGGGGAGTCACATGAGAGCTCAGAAGCGTTCAAGGGAATCTCATAGTCGTCTCAGGTGATTTTTGGGGGTTCCAGAGGATCTCAGGAGTGTTTCAGGGGAGTACCATGAGACGAATCATAGAGATATAATTCTGCACTAAAATTATCCTTCCATCTGGCTGCCACCGTTATTTCGTCTGTCAGCAAATTTGGTCCGCGGTCGTTGCATTTGTCAGGCACCTGCGAAGCTACGTGTCTCTCACCATTGATAATTATTTAAAACCGCCGCATGGCGATCCGATCCATGCTGTCATGCACATACACAATCACATGCCCTACGTGCAGCCTTTTCTTGTATTTCTTTAACCCGTAAACACCCGGGACGATCTACTTTTGGCAGAAATGCAATATCTTCTTTGTTTTTAAACATTTTACCCTGGATTTTTTTTATAGACAAGGGGAATAGTTGTGCTAAGAAATGCATGGAACCTACTCCCTTTGCACCTTCCCCCATTTTGCTGGTAGCCGAAAATACGTGGCTTTTTTGTATTTTTTGTAAATTCTACATGTTTTACTCAAATATCATCTGTTTGCAAATCATCAATAGTTTTCACTGATCCTTGACACGCAATGTATTACTACCCATCATAGTTTGTTAAAGTTTTGATCTCAGAGCTATTATAAGGCCTCCAAAGTACTCCGAAGTTTGTGTCACAAATCCAACATCCTATACCAAATTTTATACACGATGACTCATCACAGTACATAGTCTACGGTACTCAGAAAGCCTCAAAGCACTCCTAGAATATTCATGGCACATGAATTGGGTGATCTAGGTCATCCAAACTACTCTGGAATTCATTTTCTTAATATCTACAACATCTACCATCATTTGTGTTCACTCTGTTCATGAAATTTAGTCACGTTGATGTCCATTAGACCTCGTAATGCTACGAGCAACTCGATATTGTGGTATGTAGTTGGACATTCCGTGAAATACAAATGGCCTCGAAAACACTTTGAAATGTGGGTAACGATATCTACATACTGTATCATGCTTTAATTATAAACAATATTCGTGAGATGTAGTCTATACTGCTGATGGAGCCTCAGTGCACAACTATAATGCTTTTGGTACATTCATGGAGTATTGCAGGCTTTCCAAACTATTTTGGAATTAGGACCTTCAAAGTCTACAGGGTCTACTCTTGTTTCTGTTCACTCTATCGGCATAATTCTTTCACGACTACGTCTGGTGCACCTCATAATATTGCGAGTATCTCTATGTGTTGCTGTTTGGGTGTCCACTGGTATTCAAAAAGACCCAATGTATTTTGAAGTATAGGTCGCAATATCCGTAAATCTTATGTTATATTTATTGTAGCGAATGTTCGCCGAATATAATCTGCGCTACTCTTAGAGCCTCGGAGTGCAATTCTGATAACTGAGCAACATTCACTTGGTGATCTAGATCATTCAAATTATTCTGGAATAAAGACCTTCAAGCTCCACACGCTCTACTGAATCTCTTTACTTTATCGGTGTAGCTCCTCCAAAAAATCCTTCAGGAATTCTTCCAAGACTTCCGCCAAGAACTTCTCAAGTAATCTTCCTAAGTATTCCTTCAAGAAATTCTGGAAGAATTCTTCCAGGAATTGTTCAAGAAATTTCCCAAAAATTCTTCCAGGAGTTCATCCAAGTATTCTACCAGAAATTCCTACAAAAATCTCTCCAGGAATTTCTCCAAGAAGTCCTTCAAAAATTCCAGCAGGATTTTTTTCAAGAATTTCTCCAGATACCACTCTAAAAATTCTGACAAGAATTCCTCAAAGAATCCCTATAGGTATTCCTCCAACAATTTTTCCAGGAATTCCTAATAGACTTCTTCTTAGAAATTCTCAAAACATTCCTCCAGAAATTCCTCCAAGAGCTTCTCCAGGAATTCCTCCAAGAATTCCTCTATGGTTTTTTCCAAGAAGCTTTCAAGGAATTTCTTTAGAAAATCCTCAAAGAATTTCTCCCGAAACCTCCGGGAAATTGTCCAAAAATTCTTCCAAAAATTACTCTGAGATTATTTTTAGGCATTTTTCCAGAAATTCTTCCAGGAATTCGTGAATAAATTGTTCAAGGAATTCGAACAGAAATTACTACAGGAAATTCTCCAGGAACTTTTCCAGGAAATCTTCGCAGAATTCTTCCAAGGATTTGCTCCACAAATTCTTCCTAGGCTCCTGCAGGAATCCTTTAGTAATTCTTCAAAAAAAAGTCCTGACATAACTCTAAGAATTCGTCCGAGAATCCTTTCAGGGATTTCCTCAAAAATACCTCCGAAAACTGTTGAGGAATTACGCCGAAAATTCCTCCCGAAATTCCTCAAGAAACTTCTTCAGGAATTACTCCAGGAGTTCTTCCAGGAACTCTTTCAGGTTTTCCTGAATAAATTCTTCTTGGCACTCCACCAGGAAATCCTCTAAGAATTCCCCAAGGAATATCTCCAGGAATTCCTCCAAAACATCTGCCTAGAATTATTTCAAAGATCTCTCCAGGAATTCCTCTAAAAAATCCTACAGGGGCCACCTCAAGAATTTCACCAGGGGTCTCTTTAAGACTACTGCCAAAAATCCCTTCAGGTATTTCACCAGGAATATATCAATGGATTTTTTCAACCCCAGGGATTCCACCGAGAATTCTTTCAGGTAGTTCTCCAGGAACTGCTCCGAGACTTCTTCCCAGAATTCCTCCAAGAACTCCACCAGGAACTTCTCCAAGAATTTCGCCAAAAATTCCTCCAGCAAATTTCTCCAGGTATTCCTTCAAAAATCCTACTAAGAATTTCGCCAAGAATCCGTCCAGGAAAACCTCCAGGATATATTCCAGAAATTCGTCCAGCAAGTACTCCAGTAATTGTTTCAGGAATTCCTCTGGGAAATACTCTACGAATTCCTCCTGGAATAACTACAGGATTTCCTCTAGGAATTAATCCGGGAAATACTGCAGGAATTCCTGCAAGAAATATTCCGGGAATTCCTCCAGAAAACACCATAAAGTTTTCTCCAGGAATTGCTCTAGGATTCCTCCAAGATTTATTCCAGGAAGTACTCCAGGCATTCCTACAAGGATTATTCCACGAATTTCTCCTGGAATACCTCAAGGAAATAAAAATTACAAAAAAAAACAAACTTCGAAAATTTCTCCAGGAGTTCCTTAAGGACTTCTTCAAGTAAATCCTATAACAATTTCTCTAAGAATTCCTCCAGGATGTTCTTTTGAAATTCCTTCACACTACATGAATTACATGAAGTACTCCAGGAATTCCTGCAGGTTTTATATAGAAATTTCTTCAAGAAATTCTTGGACACACTCCTGGTAGAATTTTTGTAAGAATTCTTGGAGGAATTCGAGAAAAAAAAATCAAGGAATTCCTGAAGAAATTCCTAGATGAATACTTGGTGGAATTCTTAAAAGAAGTCTTGAAGGTATTCCTGAAGTTATTCATAGAAGGGAATTCTGGCAGGAATTCTGGATGGTTGGAGGAATTCCTGGAGGAGTTCTTGGATGATTTCCTGATGGAATCTTTGGGGAATTTCCTGTAGGCATTTCTGGATGAATTTCACAAAGATTTCATGGAAGAATTCCTGAAGGTATTTATTGAAATATCCCTAGAGGTATTCCTAGAGCAATTTATAAAGGAATCCCTGCCGAAATTTCTGGAGGGATTTTTGGAGTAATTTTTGACAGAAGCATTGGAGCAGGTTTTGGAGAAATTCCTAACAGAGTTACTGTCGGAATTCCTGAAAGAATTTCTGGAGGAATTCCTGGACGGATTCTTGGAATAATTCATAGCAGAAGCTTGTTTTAGTAATAACTAAAGAAATTCTAGGAAAAAATCCTGGAGGATTTTCTGGAGAAATATCTGGAGAAGTCTCGAAGCAGTTCCTCGGAATGCCTGGAGTCGTCCCAGGAGTATTTTATTGAGGAATTCTGAATGTTTCCTGAAGAATCTTGAAGGTATTCATAAAGAAATTGGTGATTGATTTTTTGAATGGATTTTTGACGGAATTTCTTGAAAAAAATCTTAGGGGTATTTGTGGAGAAATTCCTGAAGGGATTCCTGGCAGAAGTCATATCAGGACCCTTGTTAAATTCTTGGGATAGGTCCTGTAGGGTTTTTCTGGAGGAATTCCTGGAAGAATTCTTGTTTCTTGAGGAATTATTGGTGGAATTCCTGGAGGAGTTCTAGGGGCGAATTCCTGAAGATATAAGGGAAATTCCTGAAGAACTTCCTGGTGGAATTCCTGACAGAGTTCCTGGAGTAATTCCTGAATTAGTTCCTTGAGTAATTTTGGGAGGAATTTTTCCATAATTCCTTAAGAAAAGAACTTCTGGGGGAATTTCTGAGGATATCTCTTAAGAAATTCTCGTACTGATTCTTAGAGTAATCTCAGGAGTATTTTCTTGTGGAATTACTAATGGTTTACTGAAGGATCCTGGAGGTATTCATGAAGGAAATTCTGGAGGAACTCTTGAAATTTTCTAACAAATCCATGGAGGAATTCCTGCAGGATTTCCTGAAGTAAGTGCTGTAGGAAATTCTTAAAATTTCCTTCACGAATTCCTGGAGGAATTTCTAGAGAAATGTCTGAAAGTAATCTCGGATGAATCTCTGGAGTAATTTTTGAAAGAATTTTTGGACGATTACCTGCGGATTACTGGAGAAATTATTCGAGGAATTCCTGGAGAAACTCTTGGAGGAATTCCTGGAGAATTTCTTGGCCGAGGTCTATGAGGAAATCCTGGAGAAACTGTTGGAAGAATACCTAGAGGGATTCTTTGAGGAATTCTTGGCAGAATTTTTATAGAGAAATTCGGAGAAATTATTGAAGAAATTCCTGCTGGAATTCTTGATTACTTGAGCAAATCTTGTAGGAATTTCTGGTAGAATACTTGGAGGAACTCCTGGAAGAATTTTCTAGAAACTTCTTGAAAATTTCCTGGAAGAATTCTTCCATAATTTCTTGAAGGAATACCTAGGAAGATTATTTGAGGAGTTCTTGGCGAAAGTCTTGGAAGAATTCCTGAAGGATGTTTTGAAGGAGCTACACCGATAAAGTAAAGAGATTCATTAGAGCTTGTGGAGCTTGAGGGTCTTTATTCCAGAATAGTTTGAATGACCTAGTTCACCAAGTGAAGTTGCTAAGTTATCAGAAATGCACTCCGAGGCTCTAAGAGTATCGCAGATCATATTCGGCGAACATTCGCTACAATAAATATATCATACGAATATTGCGACCCATACTTTAAAATACATTGGGTCTATTTGAATACCAGTCAGTGGACACCCAAATAGCAACACATAGAGATACTCGCAATATTATGAGGTGCAACAGACGTAACCGTGAAAGAATTATGCCGATAGAGTGAACAGAAACAAAAGCCTGTGGACCTTGTAGGTCCTAATTCCAAAATAGTTTGGAAAGCCTGGAATACCCCATGAATGTACCAAAAGCATTATAGTTGTGCACTGAGGCTTCATCAGCAGTATAGACTACATCTCACGAATATTTTTTACAATTAAAGCATGATACAGTATGTAGATATCGTAACCCAAATTTCGTAAAGTGTTTTGGAGGCCATTTGTATTTTACGGAATGTCCAACTACCACAATATCGAGTTGGTCGTAGCATTACGAGTCATTACGTGACTAAATTTCATGAACAGAGTGAACAACATTGATGGTAGATGTTGTAGATCTTAAGAAAATGAATTCCAGAGTAGTTTGGATGACCTAGATCACCCAATTCATGTACCATGAATATTCTAGGAGTGCTTTGAGGCTTTCTGAGTACTGTTGACTATATTCTGTGATGATTCATCGTATATAAAATTTAGTATAGGATGTTGGATTTGTGACACATACCTCTGAGTACATTGGAGGCCTTAGCATAGCTCTTGGATCAAAACTTCAACAAACTATTGCGTGTCAAGGATCAGTGAAAACTATTGATGATTAACAAAAAGATGAAATTTGAGTAAAAACATGTAGAATTTACAAAAACATACAAAAAAAAAGCCACGTATTTTCGGCTACCAGCAAAAGGGGGAGGGTGCAAAGGGGGGAAGTACCATACATTCATTAACACAACCATTTCTCTTGACTATAAAAAAAAATCCAGGGCAAAATGTTTAAAAACAAAGAAGATATTGCATTTCTGCCAAAAGTAGATCGTCCCGGGTGTGTACGGATTAAATTATTAATAAGATTGCTTCAGGATTGTCTCAAAAAGTTTCCAAATACAGCAGTAAATAATCAATGGTGTTCTCTTTTTAAGTTCGTTCAGATCACCAATCAATGAACCTCAAAGTTACCTCTCATTGAAACATTCAATTTCAACCATCTTTCAACACTTTCTCATCTCGTTCCCTTTGTTTTTTTTTTCTCTTCCCTCTCACCTCCGCAGTGCCGACGAGGGCTTCGACGGTACCTACCCGACCAACGTGGTCGTCCGGAACAATGGCTCCTGCCTGTACGTGCCGCCCGGCATCTTCAAGTCCACCTGCAAGATCGACATCACCTGGTTCCCGTTCGACGACCAGCGCTGCGAGATGAAGTTCGGCTCGTGGACCTACGATGGGTTTCAGGTAGGTTTAAAATTCCAACTTGGAAGGGGGTGTAATGAGCAATGTGCACTGAAAGAAGGGAGAATTCAAGTGATCAGTTTGAAAGCAGTTATTAAAAAACTAGAAAACAAAATGCATAAAAAATACAAAAATATTTAAAAAAAAATATTAAAATTGAGTGAAAAAGTACAAAATAATATAAAATAAAAGTAAATAAAAAATAAGAAAATAAAAGTAAAATAAGTGGAGAAATTAAAAAAAAAACACTCTTGAAAGTACTCAATAAAAACAGGAAGAAAAATAACAAATATAAAAACAACATGTGAATTAAATTTGAATTAAGTTCACCTTTTTTAGGTGTTTTCATCATATCTGAATCCATTTCAAATGTTCGCATTATTTCAAGTCATGCTTTTATAAAAATAACAATTATACAAGACTCATTTTTAATATGTTAACAGCTTTCAAATTTTTTGTTTGTAGTTTTTCCCTTCTTTCAGTGCACAAATATATTTTTCCCACATATAAATTCCTTCAGTCGGTTGACCGCGACGACGACGGCTGGCAGCACACCGCACGACGACGACTGACAACCGGGCGATAAAGTTTCTCAATTTTATGGGTGAGGAAAGTGAGGTGTATTCAATTAAAACTAAACGATCCAATCTGTCTGACGGACGACGGTAGATGGCGGCGTTGACGATGGAGCAGTCAGCATCCAGTAGGGAGGGTGTACGATTGTGTCGAACGACGACGGGTGCATCCAGGTTCAACCTGATAGTTGATTTTGTGCAAAGTTTGCACAAAAAGCCGGCAAACAAATCGATTCAGTGCGATGTAATTACGATAAATTGAAATGATTTCCTGAATTGATGATGGGGGATGGGGGCGAGACAATTCCGTTTGGGAAATTATTCAATTGATTATTCACGTAGCTTTCGATTGATATTGATTGAAGCTTATGAATGACAACTGAAAATAGGTGCGATGATGCTGGAACACAATTTGACGTTCCAACTTCCAACATATATTAGTAACGTTTTTGGTTTTATGTATAGTGATTTTTTTATCAAAATTTAAACTTGAAGCTTGTGGTCTTTCTCTTATACTATCATTTCTGTTTCTTTTTCCTTTCTCTTCTCCGAATTCTAGGATGTCTTGAAAACTATGAGTCCTTTATGTCGACTTTAAAACCTTCATAAAACAAGTTAATATATCTGGAAATTCTATGTTCTACAAAGTGCTAAAATCTAAGTCGAACGTATTCTGCATCATGTTCTAGCCATTAACCCACGATCCATCACGACTTGCCTGGGAAACCCAGACCATCATAAATTAATCCCCACCACGGACACCGTTTAAGATCATTTTCCACCCGAAACGGCGTTGAGATTTATCACCACTCTAATTCAGCTCCGGCAGCTTGATTGCTTCCACACAAGCATGGAGAACCCGGGCCCGAGCGCGTCAGCAAACACCATTCCGTCGTCGGAGCAGCATACCTACATTAAAATCCAGCGAAATGACAAATGTAATTGTTGAGTGTTTGTGACGCTAGCTCCACTGCCATGCTGCCCCCTCCTCCAACTAGATGGGTAGCGGTTACCTGACTGTAGGTTGGCTTGCCGGCAACGACAACGACGGTTTCCATTCCTAATGGGTGCTGCTCCTCGGTCATGTCCCTGTCAGCAGCGGTGGAAGGATAATGGATGGGTTTCGCCTTGACCACACCAAAAGGTGGAGCTTTAATGTTGAAATCGGATTTAGGGATAATTGTGTCAAGTAATTGTAGTTTGACCGGAGATCGCAATTTTTATGTGAATTTGTAATCGAAAAGATAAGAAATTATAGGATTTTCGCAAGATCTCATAGCATTTCTGAACTAAAAACCCAGATTGATAATACCTGACCTGCATAGAAGAAATTCTGAAAACTGCATTTGACGTGATCATTATAATGTTCAAATTTTCATATAATTTCACTCGGTTGTACGTTAAAGAATTTCTTGCACGCAAAAATGTAGCCAAGCTTCACACTGTAGACAACCTGTAATTTTACAATACGATGCAGAGTTGTGTTGAAAGCGATGATGATTATTTTATTACAGAAAACTCGCAAAACAGTCAAACGTTGTACTTGCCACTTGGCTTTGGTAAGCCTACACAGTTCAAAATTGCATCGCTTTCAACACAATTCTACATCGATTTGTAAAATTGCAGGTTGTATGCAGTAAAGTGTCTCGAGTTTACCAAAGTGGCGAATCCTTGTCGTTTTGACAGGTCTTCTGCACGATTGGAACTATGTGGATGACTGAAAATCGGCTGTTCCCATTTTGCCGTTTCTCTTCTTTGTTTTATCCAGGCTCGTTAGTCTGCAGTATGGTAGCTTACAACATTGTGTGCAAGAAATTCTTTTATGTAAAATTGAATGAAATGAAATGGACATTCAAGCGTTCTAATATTTACGTCAAGTGTGGTTTTCCAAATTTCTTTATGCGTAGTTAAAAATCGAGAAATTGACAATTGTTGGGTGGTACTATCACACTACCGTAATAGGTCGACCCACGACCGATCCGTCGACAGTCCGTTCAAATCAGTGCTGTCATGGTAAAATCAAAGCTGGTTACTCAAGGTTTTCAAATTTTAGCGCCCTTATACCGGTACGCCCTAAGGAAATGACTTCACCATTGCGCCTAATTAATAATTATTCCGGGAAACCCCGTCATGCATTATAATTTACTGATTTTTTCTGTAAGTTTCGTGCAAGAGAAATTCTAGCTGAAATTCCTATGAGTTTTGGAAGAATTCTTCTTGATATTTATAAAAAATTCTCCAAGATTTCTTCCAGGGACACCGTCATAAATTCTTTTTGGGGACTCTTCAAAGATTCATCAAAAAATTTATGGAATATTTACAGAAATAAGACTCTCGCTAGATATCTTAGAAAAAAATCGAAACGCTCTGTTGTCCATGGAATCCTTTTAAAATTTCTGCAGGGATTTTTCAGAAATTCTTCCTGGAATTTTCCTAGGCACTTCTGCAGGAGTTTCTGAAGAAATTTCTCAAAAGATGAATGGTAAAACTGGTCCACGGGTTTCCACAGAAATTCTTTCGACATTCTTTCTGAGATTTTAATGTACATATTCAATAGAAAATTCCTTCAAGGATTGATACATAAGTGCATGCCTGGAATTCGTCATGTATTTTTTTTTTTAATATTTGCGAAGTTTATCCAAGAATTCCTCCAAATGTTTCTTCAAAAGATTATTTTACAAAGATTAAGAGACTCATTCAAAAATTCCTTCGGAATTTTCCTTAAAAATAATCAGGATTTTTCTAGAAACTTTTTCAGAAATTATTGCTTGAATTACTCCAGAGGTTCATTCAGGTATTACACCATTTATGTGAGTTAAATCGATTTTTATTGAAGCAATTTTCGATTAACAATATTTAATGAAATGGGATTTCCTTTAGTAATAACACTTCACGCGGAGCAACACTGTAGTTCGTTCGGTTGCTATGGGATCTCGCGATACACTGTTCGTATCTCTCTTCTTGGGTCGATCTCCTCGGACGGATCACTCGTTGTCCGTCTCTCTTCCTCTAACATCTCGGTCATCCTGAGAGGGATCTGGACTCCAGACCCGATACATCTTCATATGGGACGCAGCAGTCGTGGTCCGCTTCGGTCCCTCGCCACTTACCTTCTCGACATCGTATCGGTTGTTCGCTTTCACCGTCACGATTTTGTATGGTCCTAGGTACTCCGACGCATACTTCTTCCCGGCTCCGAATTGGGTTCGCTTGATAGCCACGACGTCACCTACCTTGTAGTCCGTCGCCGGCTTTGCACGGAGATTGTACGCTGTCCGCTGCTCATCCTGCGTCTTTTCGATTGCAGCCCTTGCCTTCTCCCGGATCTCGCGCCGCTGGTCGTCGAATTGGGCCATCTTTACTTCCTCGAGCAGCTCGCTCAGTCGAATATCGCCTTCATGACGCATTTGGACACCAAACATGGCTTCGAATGGTGACACGCTCGTACTTTGATGCACACTAGCGTTAATCCAGCGTTGGATGTTGCCGACATGTTTGTACCACTTGGTTTTATCGTCTACACTTAGCTTCGTCAACATGGCCACAATCACCTGATTGACGCGTTCGACTTGGCCATTTCCCCTGGGAACTCCTGTGGTTATCTCGATGTGCTCCACGTTCTGTTCGGCGCAATAGTCCTTAAAGTCGTGGGACGTAAACGCCGCTCCTTTGTCACTCACGATACGCCTAGGATTTCCGAACAACTCACTCTGATGTCGCAAACGTTGGATCACCTCGGCCGCATTCGTCGTTTTGGTTGGATAAATCCACACGTATTTCGTGAAAGCGTCCACCACAACAAACAGGTACTTGTAGAGCTTCTCCGTCGCGTCCATAGGACCCACATGGTCCACATGATAGGTATCGAAAGGAACATCGCCCTTCGGGATCGGCGACAAGAGTTCTTCCGTTTTCCCCCGTTTCCGCTCAGCAAGGATACACTTCACGCAGCACTCAATTTGCCTCTTGATTTTTGCACTGAGATGCGGAATGTAGTAGTCACGCTTGATAATGTCTTCAAGTTTTTTCACACCAAAATGTCCATTGTCATGTGCACGTCGGATCACTTCACACTGTAGTTCTGCCGGCACGACAACCACTTCACGTCCTTCCACAACTTTCATCAACATATCACTTGTCACAACATAGTCCTCAAATGGTTGCGTTTTGAGCAGCTCACAAATCACTCGTAGTCTTTCGTCTCGTCCTTGAGCATTTTTGATCAACTCCACCAGCGGATCGCCAGTCGTAGTCATCACCGGCGCCCGGCTCAACGCATCGACGTGTTGCATACGATTGCCAGGTCGATGTTCCACGGTGTACGTGTACTCTTCGAGCAACAATGCCCACCTGGCCACTCTCGGACTGAGATGCTTCCCTTTCAGCGTATGCTGGAAAGCAGCACAGTCGGTCACAATTTTAAACGGTATCCCGAGCAGGTACACTCGGAACCGTTGCACTGCATTCACCACCGCAAGCATTTCGAGATGAAAAGCACTATAGTTTTTCTCGGCACACTTCGTTTTCTGGCTCATGTAATAAACGGGATGGAATTGTCCGTCCTGATCCCGCTGGAGTAACACTGCACCATATCCTTCCTTGCTCGCGTCGGTGTGAACCTCCGTCTCAGCAGCGGCATCATAGATTTTCAGCACCGGATCTGCCACCAAGCTGTCTTTCAGCTGCTCGAAACTCGCACTTTGCTTCTCACCGAACACAAACGACATGTCCTTCTTCAAAAGATCGGTCAGCGGTTTCGCAATTACCGCATAGCCCGGCACAAATTTGCGAAAATAACTGGTCAGGCCCAAGAACCGTTGCAGTTCTTTCGCGTTACACGGCACTCGGAAGCTCTTCACTGCGCGGATTTTCTCGGGAGACAGTCGATACTTCCCTTCACTGATCAAGTAGCCCAGGTACTCGACCTCACTTTTCAGGAACTGCGACTTTTCCCAGTTGAACTGGAGGCCGTTTTCACTGGCCACCTCTAGCACTCGTCGCAACGCCGCGATATTCTCTTCGGGTGTGTCGGACGCAATAATCGCGTCGTCGACGTAAATGATCAATACCCCGCTTCTAATCAAATCGCGAAAAACGTCCGCCACGAATCGGCTGAAACTCGCGGGACTGTTGCACAGTCCGAACGGAGTTTTGAGAAACTCATATTGTCCCATATGCGTCACAAAGCTGGTGTATTTTTGGCTGGAAGCCTCCACCGGCACGTGGAAGAATGAATTCTTCAAGTCAAGAGTAGTAAACACTTTTGCACTTTTCAGTTTGTCGATCTGGTCCTCAATGTTCCGCATGGGGAAACAATCTTTCACTACTTTTCTGTTCAGTTGGCGGTAATCGACGCACACGCGTAACGAACCGTTCTTCTTCGGGGCCAGTGTCACTGGACTGGCATATTCACTAACACTTTCGCGCACAATTCCCGCCTGCAGCCACTCATCGACAGTTTTCTCCAACACTTCTTTTTCCTTTGGTGCAAATCGCCGCGGAGCCGAATGAACGGGTTCGTCGTCGGTCAAGATGATCTTCGTTTCAACTCGACTGTGCACCTCACTTTTCGGGTGGTAATTATCGATCATGTCCTTCACCATCTCAGCGTACGGGGGATCGACGTCGATGATTTCCCGTTCGCCCGCACTCAAAATCTGCATCATCTCACTCTCCTCCGTCACATCACTTTCGATTGCTTTCTTCTTAATGTTCACACCCTTCTGGTTCACTTCTACGTCCATGTACTGCAGCGCACTCATACCAAGTATGGCGTGGTATTTCATGCATCCCGCCGGGACGACATAGAACGTCATCGTCGGAAATTTATTCGCTCCCACACACACATCGACCTCCAGCGTACCACGCGCTGGCGTTTTTGCAGCACCGAACCCACTGAAGCTCATCACGGTTGGGTGCAACGGCGGCTTTCCCACTCTCGCGTACACACTCTCACACAGCAAGTTATAGCGGCTCCCAGTGTCGAACAATGTGCGAAGAGCGACGCCATCCACTTGAATCTCGCACACCGGCATGCCGTCGGAGAGCGTGTTCACTTCGGCCTTCTTTTTCTCTCGATCACAGTCTTTGGCTCGATGCCCGTGCTCACCACAGCCAAAGCACTTTGGGCCACGTGATTTTGTGTCGCAGTCATTCGCGTAGTGACCCCGATTGCCGCAATTGTAGCAGCGCACACTGTCACTCTTGCTGGCTGTGTTTGTGGAATCTTTCACACTTGATTTCGATTCCTTCTTCTCGCGGTCACTTGTGTTGGTGTTCTTCGGCGTACGGGTGTTCTGCTCACGCATATGGCACTTCATTTTTTCATACTGCTTCACACGTTCTTTCAGTTCGGTAACGGTTTTCGCACCATACAGGCAGACTTTGTTTACCGACACATCGTCCACTCCATTTGCCACATATTCACAGACGGCTTCTTCTTCAATACGGCCTCGTTTTGCAATATTTTGCATATGGTAAATGTACTGAAGAAACGATTCGTCGTTCTTCTTCTTCCTGTTCCGCAGGAGCTCGTGGATCTCGGCACTAGACACTTTATCACCAAATTCCGCTTCGAGGGCAATTTTCAATTTCTTCCAACTGTTTAGGCCACCCGAGCTGTTCACAAAAAGTTTAGCCGTGCCCTTCAAAAGACGGCGGCTGTACACAAACTTATGTGCGTCACTCCAACCAAAGTTTTCACTCGTTTGTTCAAACTCGTCCAGCCAGTCGCGAATGTCTCTGTCGGTGCGCTCTCCAGAAAATCGTTCGAGGGAGTCACCAATATCATTGAACGTGAACTGCGGCGCACGCACACTGCCTCTCGACACTACACTTTCATCATCACTCGAAAGTCCAAAATCCGAAGCTTGATCACCACCACCCAAGCCACCACCCTTCGGAGTGGATGTCGCCATCGTCTCCCTCGCAGAGTGCAACGCTGTTACCTCTTGGCTGTTCTCACTGACACTCAACAATCGCCGAATCAATTTTTCCTTTTTGCCGGTCGTGGGCAAGTTCTTTGCCGAACAAAACTCGCGGAGCTGCGGGTTTGTCAGCCTCGTTAGCACTTCCCGCACGAACATCGCGACGCGTCTCTCACTCGATAGAAACTGTACTTCCCCGGTTCACAAACACAGGAGCAAACGCTCTCGTTTGCAGCGTTGTGGAGACTACTCTCCGATCTCACAGAAGCCACACTGAAAGTTCTCTATGGTGTGGAGATTCTTCTCTATCTCCGACGCCTCACACAGACTCTGATGCTAGGATTGGTCTCGATCCCGGCATGGGTTTTCGGACGCCATTTGCAGAAAATTGCAAAATTGGCTTCCAACGCAGAATTCTCGCTCAAACCGACTCAAAACATGAGGGAAATCCCGGTTGAGCCCCCATGTGAGTTAAATCGATTTTTATTGAAGCAATTTTCGATTAACAATATTTAATGAAATGGGATTTCCTTTAGTAATAACACTTCACGCGGAGCAACACTGTAGTTCGTTCGGTTGCTATGGGATCTCGCGGTACACTGTTCGTATCTCTCTTCTTGGGTCGATCTCCTCGGACGGATCACTCGTTGTCCGTCTCTCTTCCTCTTACATTTATTCAAAGATTTTCTCGGGCATTTTTATATAAATTCTTAAAAAAAATCTCAAGGGATTTTTCTGGAAGTTCCTCCACAGGTCACCTTTCAGATTTATGCTGACCATTCTTCAGGGATTTTTTCAAAATTTCCTTCAAAGTTTCTAGGAATTTATCAAGAAAATTAACCATGAATACCTAGAGAATACTTCAGTTTTTTAGGTATTATCTATAAAAATGCAGTGACATACGTGGGACCGCGCATAACTTGCGAACGGAAGGTCCGATTTTGGTCGTGTAAGTTTTGTCCTGTTAGTTTTCACCCAAGGAAGGTTTATGAGGCAAAAAACATGGAAAAATTGAGAGTTTTTGAAAATTGTGTTTTCATACATTTTGACCGGGGATTTGGGCGTTTGGCTAAAGACTTGAAACGTAAGAAAACGCAGTAGGCAAGATAAAGTTTGCCAGGGACAGCTAGTTACAAATATTTTTTCAAAACATCTTTTTTTTCAGTGGTTCTTTCATTATTTTTTATTCTAAAAATCAATGGTATTTAAAGCAGTTTCTTCAGGTATTCTTATAGATATTAGCCTACCATAGTGGCAGTATTCAGCTAAATAAACTAGCAGAGGTTCTTTTAACCATCTACAGGACTAATTGGTCATAAAAATGTTACTTGGGGTAGGCATTCATCCAGGTATTACTCCAGAGATAACTTCAGAAATTGCTTCAGGACGTTTTGCCCTGGAATTCGTCCAAAAAAATCATGAATTTATAATACGAGTTTCCAAAGATATCTCCTGGGTTATCAAGGATTCCTTACGTCAATCCTCTATTAATTTTTTTTTGAAAATCCTTCAGAGATTCCTCCAAAAATGTGCAATTTCTAGAACAATTTATGAAAAATCTCTGCAGAAATAACTAAACGAAATCTGCAGGTATCTCTAATGACATACCAGGAGATATTTGTTATGCAGCCGCAGGATTATTAAAAAAAAGCAGTAGGAATCTCTGCACAACTGCAGAAACAACTGAAGGAATTTCTCAAAGATTTTTTTGGAGAAACCGTTGGAAGAATTTCCGAAGCAATGTAGAATTTGTAAAGAAATTCCATAAGAATATCTTAAAAACTCCATGGACAAATCTTTGAGGAAATCCCTTGCTGATGGTCCTGATGCAATCCCTAAAATTCGGAAAAAGTCCCTGGAGATAGAAATACTTCCTCAAAGAAATTTCAGAAGGAATCCCAGCAGGAATTTCTGGAAGAATCTCGTAAAGAATTTATGAAAAAATCTTCACCAGAATCCATGTAGAAATTTTAAAAAGTACTTTTGAATGAATCTGAAAAAATCCCATGTGGAATTTCCGATGATTTTTTTAACGAATCGCTAGATGTGGAAATAACCCATAGAAACCTTGAAAGGAATTCTAGGGGAAATTCATAGGGTATATCTGGAGGAACTCTACAACAAATTTTCTATACAATTCCTGGAAGAATTTATCATAATAAATCGCCGGAGGTTTCTGTTTAAAACCTTGGTAGATTTAAAGACCAAATTCCTGGAGTACTTTATGAACGAATCCATGGGTTAATTTTGGAAAACATCCATTGAAGATTTCCTTGAAATTCTTGGTCAAATGACAATGGAGGAATCTCATTAGGAATCTCTAGGAAAATGCCAAAAAGAAACCCGGAATGAATTTCTGGAAGAATCTTTGTAGGAATTTCGGCAGAAGTCAGCGGAAGATATTCTTTACAAATCATTGGAGACATTTTTGGATCAACCTTTGGTTTTCTTTAGGAATCGTTGAAAGCATCTGTAGATTAATTCTTATAAGAATCCACGTACAGAATTCTGAATGGAAAAAGCTATGGATAATTTTTGAGGAAACCCATACAATCTTTTCTCATTGGAATTTTTGGAAAACCTTTTGGAAGATCCTCTAAATAAATTCCGTAGGAAACTCTGAAGCGATTCATGGAAGATGTTCTAAAGAACTTTCGAAAGATATTTTTGGAGTATTTACTAAAGAAATCGGAAGCAATACAAGGAGTATTTTAAAAAAAGGTCCTAAGTTATTTTCTGGGTTAATCTTTAGAAAACTCTGGACAAAATTCTAGATGAAACCGGCAATTTTTTTTCGGCTGTTCGAGTCCGTATGAAGTTGATCATCAATATTAACTTCTTTTCTCGATCAGCCTAGATAGCTGTGTAGTGTCGGTAGCGATTGTCTCAATTGGCTAAGAATAACACTACGGACCGCCTGTTCCGGTGGTAAGAATCCACCAACAGGTGACCCCTAATTCATGGTGTGATGCGGCTTTATGCTTACCGTGCCTAGGAATGAATGGCTAGGGGGGTCTAACAAAAACCTAACCGCTAACGGAGCCTGTGGAGTACCAGGGCGCCCTCCACAGTATGTAGCCCTTACTGCGCTAACCGGAGCAATGGTGCAGTGGACCTTGTGTTTCTCCGAGACAATCAGCTGCCCTTCTTTAGTCTCACTTGAGGCTAAATAAGGGCGGGATTATGAAGATGTTGTTAATTAGTTTAAATTTTCACCTATATGGTTTCGCATTATGCGATTTACACAGTGTATTCTGTGTATCCTCGCCTTTGGCGTTTTCCAATCGATACCGATTTGGTTTTATTGTTGCTGTTCTTTGTTGTGCTGCTGTTGCGAAGAGTTTAATCTTACCTAGTTTGGGTAGTGGCTACGGTTAGGATAGCTCAGATCAATCTTCAGCATAAAAGAACAGCAACGATCAATCTTTGCAGACTTATGCAAAATGGTACAGCCCAAGTGGCCTTGGTACAAGAACCTTACTTTCGTAAGGGAAATTTCTATCTAGGAAACCTTGTGAACCCGGTGTTTGCCACTTTCAGTAAACATGAAATGGCAAACTCGCGTGTCATGCCTCGAGCCTGTGTGCTTGTCAACAACGCAATAGTTGCTACACTCATCTCTGAACTAACCACCAGAGATGTATGTGCTATCACAATTGATGTATCTGTTGGAAACCTCAACAGGAAATACGTCTATTGTTCTGTGTATTTACCACATGATGAACCATCCCCTACGGATGCTTTCAAACAAGTCATCGCATACTGCACTTCAAAAGGCCTTCCGCTAATTGTTGGCAGTGATGCTAATGCTCACCATATCATCTGGGGCAGCTCAGACATTAACTTGAGAGGCTCCAGTTTGATGGAGTACTTAAGTAGTACAGATCTTGCATTACTTAACATAGGCAACCGCCCAACCTTCATGGTATCTGCTAGAGAGGAAGTGTTAGATATAACGCTTTGCTCTAGCAGAATTAGTCACGAGCTGACCAATTGGCATGTGTCAGATGAAGAATCTTTATCTGACCATCGCTATATCTTTTTTGAACATTTAAATGTTACTTCGCAAACATTGCGTTTCAGGAATCCTCGGTCAACAAACTGGGATCTTTATACTGATTTGGTTGCAGCCAAATTTCATGGATATTCACCATCCATTGACACTCCAAGTGATTTAGATGATGCCGTTGATACTACAACGACCTTCATCATGGAAGCTTTTGAAGAAGCATGCCCTCTACGGTCTGTGAAGATCACAAGAGGAACCCCTTGGTGGAACTCTGATCTGGCGAAACTCAGGAAACAATGTAGAAAGAGTTGGAACAGACGACGTTCGGCTGGTTCGGAGGCTTTCAGGTCGGCTCGCAAGGCCTACAGGAAAGCTCTCCGGTCTGCTGAACGATCCGGCTGGAAAAACCTTTGTACAAATGTTTCCAGCTTGAGTGAAGTCAGTCAGTTAAACAAAATCCTTGCGAAATCTAAGGATTTCCGGGTGAACGAACTTCGTTTGCCAAATGGCGATCTGACTTCCTCTGATGAGGAAGTTCTGGAATGCTTATTCAGCACACACTTCCCTGGATGTGTGGATATTACATCTTCGGATGATCCTGATGTCTTTTCTTGTAGTTATGATTCTTTAGCTTCGGCTCGGAGTATTGTAACTATAGAATCGATTGAGTGGGCTCTTAATAGCTTTGCTCCTTTCAAATCTCCTGGGACAGATGGGATTTATCCTATTTTGCTTCAGAAGGGATTTGATTATTTCAAACATGTTTTGAAAAAACTACTTGTTTGCAGTTTTGCTACAGGGTATATTCCCAAATCCTGGAGGGATATTACTGTAAAGTTTATTCCGAAAGTGGGTCGTGCGTCGTATGAAGAAGCAAAGAGTTTCAGACCTATCAGTTTGACCTCTTTTCTTCTGAAATGCTTAGAACGCATTGTGGATCATCATATCCGTGATGTTCATCTGGCCAACGTGCCTCTTCATGTGAACCAACATGCCTACCAATCTGGTAAGTCCACTGTGACTCTTTTACACAAGGTTGTTTACGATATCGAGAAAGCATTCGCTCAAAAGCAATCTTGTTTGGGTGTTTTCTTAGATATCGAGGGTGCCTTTGACAACGTGTCTTTCGACGCCATATTGGAAGCCGCACGGAGTCATGGTATATCTCCAATGATTTCCAATTGGATTCACCAAATGCTCAAAAACCGATATCTCTTCTCGACATTGCGTCTAGCAGGGATTAGGAAATTGAGTGTTTGTGGATGTCCCCAAGGGGGAGTCTTATCACCGCTTTTGTGGAATCTCGTAGCAGATACGCTATTGAGGCAACTCAATAATAGCGGTTTTCCTACTTATGGTTTTGCCGACGACTACCTAACATTGTTAGTTGGTATGTGCATCAGCACCCTTTTCGACCTGATGCAAAACGCCCTTCAGGTAGTTGAGGGTTGGTGTCGCCAATATGGCCTTTCGGTTAATCCGAGTAAAACATCTATTGTTCTTTTCACGGAAAGGCGAAACCGTAATGGCGTTCGACCTTTGCGTCTCTTTGATTCTGAAATCGATGTGACTGAACAGGTAAAGTACGTTGGAGTCATTCTTGATTCCAAGCTTTCCTGGACACCTCACATTGAGTTCAGAATCAAGAAAGCTTGTATGGCCTTCGGGCAATGCCGGCGTACTTTTGGTACAACTTGGGGTCTAAAACCCAAGTATATCAAATGGATTTACACAACTGTGGCTCGGCCAATATTGGCTTATGGATGTCTTGTGTGGTGGCAAAAGGGTGAAGTGAGAACGGTCCAATCAAAATTAGGCCATCTCCAAAGAATGTGCTTAATGGCGATGTCTGGAGCGTTCTCTTCAACTCCTACGGCAGCGCTAGAAGTTCTCTTTGACGTTGCCCCACTACACATTCATCTCAAACAAGAAGCCCTTTCTTGCACTTACCGGTTACGGGTACTCGGTCTACTAGAGGAAACTCCTGTGAACCGCAGTTCAACACACACCTCGTTGTTTCCACTTTTGGTGAATTGGGACAAAATTGTCCTTGCTCCAAGTGATCTTACAATTGCTTGTAATTTTCCATATAGGACATTTTCCACGAAATTCCCTTCCCGGGAAGAGTGGACATCTGGTTATCTGGAAAGAAGTATTTCAGACGGCATCGTATGTTACACTGATGGCTCCCTTCTCGAAGGTCGAGCAGGTGCTGGTGTTTATTCTCGTGAGCTAAGGCTGTATCAGTCTTATTCACTTGGTAGACACTGTACCGTTTTTCAGGCCGAAATCTTTGCTCTTATGTGCGGAGTGCAATCAGCACTTCAGCAGCACGTAATGGGCAAAGTAATATACTTCTGTTCAGATAGCCAGGCTGCTATTAAAGCACTTGCTTCGGCCAACTCCAGGTCGAAGATAGTTATCGCTTGTCGAACTCAAATCGAGGAGCTGAATTCAGCAAACGCTGTTCACCTTCTATGGGTACCTGGTCATTCTTCCATCGCTGGAAATGAATTGGCTGATGAGTTAGCTCGCTCTGGAGCATCACATGACTTCATTGGCCCTGAGCCAGCTATTCCGATATCGAAGTGTTGGATTAAGCTTCAGATTCACACCTGGGCTGTCACTCAACACAGACAATATTGGAATAGTTTGGAGTCATGTCGTCAAACCAAATTGTATAGTGCTGAGCCATCTCTACGGGTGGCGAAGTATCTAACTAATCTGTCTAAGCAGAATTGCAGCATGCTGGTCAAAGCATTGACTGGCCACTGCCGACTCAGCTATCACATGGCGAATATTCAGCAAGCTGATTCATTTGCCTGTGATAGCTGTGAATCCGATTATGGAACTTCGTATCATTTGATATGTAACTGTCCAGTTTTCGCGCAACTGCGTTTCCGAGTATTCGGTAAACACTTATTAAGTGAAACTGACTTCAGAAACCTGAATCTTCAGGATATTCTGTTGTTCTTAACCCGCTGTGGTAAAGAGCTATAGGCTCTCTTTCGCTTTATGCGTTATTACAGTGCCCTTTTCAGGGCGCTGTTTGAACCCATTGTGGTACGCTTGTGCGTTAGTACCCTCTTCCAGGGTATTTTTCCTATTTCCCTACCTGTCCCTATCCCCATCCAAATCCTTTTTCCTTCCTTTTCCCTCAGGTAGATGATGAAATAGGCTGTTATTTTGGCGATGGCACAAATGTCCCAAATGGAGGATAACGTGCCTCTGGAGCCGGCCTTCTGATACCTGATACCTGAAAAAGAAATCGGAAGCAATACAAGGAGTATTTTAAAAAAAGGTCCTAAGTTATTTTCTGGGTTAATCTTTAGAAAACTCTGGACAAAATTCTAGATGAAACCTAGAATTTTCCAAACGAATCAATGGATTTCTCGGAAAAATTTCCGGAGTCATTCAAGGCAGAATTTCTCTACAATTCCGTAGAAGATTTCTGATGAAATCGCTGGACGAATTCCTGGAGGGTTTTTGTATAAATTCCATAAAAGGCGGCAATTTCCGAATGAATTTCCGATAGACGTTTTTTAAAGAGTCAATAGAGAAATTTGTGGGATAATCTTTGAGAAAATTTGAAGAATTTCTGAAAGAATCCACAAATACTTTTTTCATTTGTTGAGATTTCTGAAGGGATCCCTGGAAAAAGTCTCAATATCACACAATTTCTTTGCACTTGTGAGGTCACAATAAAAATGGGAAAATCCACATAGTTTATTTTTTATGTAAGAGGTCACAAAAAATCGTAGGGTAATTCGCTAATTGTTGAACACCACCCAAATGTTGAACAGTTTCTGAAAATTTTATTACAAATCCAACTTGAGTAATTTTAGCTCAACGTAAACGTATGATGTAGATGCGTATACATGTGTGTCACTATATTGCTCCAATTAAGTAACAAAATTATACATATTTTACATCAAAAATGATGATTGCAAATTTTGTACCGCTGATGACACGAAAACTGCACAATTCTTAAGATTAATTTTAAGAAATTGCCCTTACGAAATAAGCTTTGCTGGCAAACCGACCACAAATATCAAAGCCACACCATAGTAACAAGAACTGGAAGGATGTCCTTAACAGTTTAACATTACACTGTTGAAAATGCTTTGACATCCATGTGCACAACAGAACATGTGCTCGATGAACAAAATTGAGATTTGAAATTATGAAAAGAAATCCACGTACTCCGGTGAGACTCGAACTCACGACTCCCAATTCGCTAGACGGGCGCTTCTATTCCTTCAAGCTACGGAGTCACTCGACTATCTCCGTCGCCAGCAGGCCTAGAACTGAACTCGATTCCACAATCGCACATGGTTATCTTCTTTTCACAATCCAAACCCCCTTCGGATGGGATTAGATGAACATCTAACACATTGTCTGTTGTGCACATGTATGTCAAAGCGGTAGAGGAAGTTATTTTATATTTTCCCACATGGCTTGGTCAGCCAAAGCAAAATCAAGAAATTGACAGTTTAACATTGTTTAAAATTACATTTTCATTGTAATTTCATTTGTAAAAAATATTTTTTCTTATCACACTATCATTATGCATCTAGGATCCAATTGTTGAACACTGACATAACCAACGATGTTAGCATGACTGCCATATTTTTTTTCCACTTTACCTAATCGTGCATGTCATGGGGTTTCAAGGGCGTTCCAGGGATGTTCCAGGGGTGTTGCAGAGGGCTTCAGGGTGGTTCCAGGGGTTTTCAATGGGTTTCAAGGGCGTTCCAGTGGAATTTACGAGCGATCCACGAGATTGCAAGGGATTTAAGAGTCGTTGCAGGGGTGTTCTAGGGAGTTGAGTGGGTCCCATGGGTATCCAAGAGTGTTTCAGGGGCTTTCAAAGACGTTCTTTTCTTCAATCGTTTTCGTTTCTAGTCAAATCTTTTCAGACATTTTTTACATCTAGTCGTGTTTCAAACAATTTCAGTCCACTAGAGCTCTTTTCAAATGAGAAGCAATTCCCTGTGATTTTAATAAATTGCCACTCAAATGACTAACTGGCCACAAAACACGAGAATCGTCCAACTTTAGGATGAGCTAGCTTAACCGTTATGTGGCCGGCAAACTTTTTGCTTTTTTCTACACCGTGTATTTTAAATTGGTGCTGGGTACCCGGGTACCCTGCCGGCCACATAAGGGTTAAGGAAGCGTTCAACATTTGGGTAACAGACTTCCCATACAAATGTTCTATTTTCTCTTAGAAAATGGAATTTAAGGGAATTGAAATTCAATGGGAAGTATGCGGAATGAGTGTATCTAGACGTTCACTGGATATTTTCAACTAAAGTGGAATTATGCACGGAAAAATTAACGTAAACAAAAATGCCAGTACTAACCGTTCAACAATTGGCGAATTACCCTACATGTTTTCCTATATTTGGGAGAAGAAATTTAGCAGGAAAAATATTACGTTCTAGGTTTGTGATAGCGCAAAACAATTAGAAAAATGATAAAACCGATTTTATTGTTTTGAAGCGCGTATTAAAAATTCCTTTGCATAAAAAAGGTCAAAATTTGGAAAGCACTACATTTTGAAAAATGTCACAGTTAACTTTTCTTATATTTAAATTAAATTTTATAAAACATTCATGAGCTATCACTAGAGATAATAGAAAAGGCTCTTCCGCCCTTCCAAAATCATAAAGCTGCTTTTCGTTCTTACTTGTATATTCCACATCATAGTAATGTTTACACATAAGAGGGCGCAAATAACACGTATGTCCCAAATGGAGGATAACATGCCTCTGGAGTCTGCCTTCTGATGTGAGAGCAAAAGAATTAGATGTCATTTTTTTCTTACAGAATATGTAAAATATGAGTTCGCCAAGCTTGTACCCAAAAGAGGGGTTTTGAGGGTTAAATCTTTCTTTACCCAGGTAGGCGTCTCTCCGCCTTTTTTCATTAAGGAAAGCCCCTCCCTTGCCGCCTTTTCTCTGCATCGGTCTTATGGGCGCAAAAGTATTGAAAAAATCGATTAGGCTTTGGCGATATTGTTATATCCAATAGGGCGGAAACATTTCCTGAGAAGCTATATTCTTACATATCCCTTTCGGGAATGAGCGCGAAAAACTGAAATCTCCATACAAAAGGCTCAAATTTGGCTCTTCAGAACTCTCAGATTTTCCAACAAAACAGCAATTGGTGTTCCTCGTTTGGAAGAACTACTCTTTGTCGATTGTGCGATATTTGCCAGAAAACCATTCGCTAGAATGCCATTGGCCAGAAAGACCTTTGCCAGAAAATACCATTTCCCAGAAAGTACCATTTTTCACAAATTTTCAGAAGTTCACAATCCAGAAGTGTTCCCAATCTAATGATAATTTAAAACGTTCTTAATGAAAAATAAATCGTATTTTTTATTTGTTTGAGATCGATTAGTCCACGATAATGATTGTAAAAAGATTAAATTTTATTTTTGTTCATATTTATATGCGAAAGTTAAATAAATTATTGAAACTGATGTAAGAGCAAACAAGAAATGATGCTAGAGTAACTTTTATAGAAAAGCTTACAGTTTGAGGAAGGGCAAATCACTCTGAAACAAAAAAATATGTGAACTCAAACCTTTCAAACTTCACAATACATTAAATCTCTTATGTTGTTTAATTATTTTACTGCGCACAAAAGCTTATTTTTTGAATTAGAACATTTACACAAATTTGTCTTGTGGGCAAGTTGATCATGATGTGGATTCAATTGATCAAATATTGTTTTTACGAAATCTGATCAATACTCATCAAACATTTTCCTTTCTTCAACACATAGGATGTTTTTTCCAGCTTTTACTGATGTGGAATTTTTGGCTTTACTTATATTTTTCAAAGATTTCCTTCTTTCAACTGAAAGTAATTTTTTAGCTTATTTTTGACAATAACAGTAACATGATCATTTTGAATAATAATTTTTGTGCCAAGCAGCAAAATTACCCGGAATCGTTGATCACACACTTAAGTCAATCGAATACCATATACAATGGAGTATATAAGGGAAATCAGAATTTTCCCTTCGAAGAAGACTCGAAATAGAGTCGCAACGTCGGAACAAATCTAAAACAGTCGTTTTGATTCCATAAGACTGCAGCGCCGATAAAAAAAGACACACGCTAACGCCGCTCAGCACAAAAGTGCATAATTTCCAGACTACACCAAAAATGTGTAACCCTTGCACATTCACAAAATCAGCTCCTGTGTCCGCAAAATCGTTAAATACGCAAAAATTTTTGTACAGCAATGTAGCTAGGTTTACTAGTGACCTTGGAAAACAAAAAAAATATTGACATTTCGCATCTAGACGGGTGTACGAGCTGTTTTTGAAAATGTGTAACTGTAACTCATTTTTGTGTGGTCTGGAAATTATGCACTTATGAGTAGGGCTTTCACATTTTAGTGCTGAGCGGTTTTACTGTGCACTACACCGTCTTCAATCAGAGGTTTCACAGACTGAACTATCAGTAACACAAGACAACGGACAACACACGAAACACCCAGTGGAGAATTTCCCGTTTGACGAAAAGTTTTCACCGACTGAAGCGGGAATTGATCCCACATTCCGAAGCTTTCGAAACGGCCAGACGACTGACGTCCCTAACGGCACGACCACGAAGTCCACAGAGGTAGCTAAAATAAGCGTATAGATTTATAAAACAGACGTCTGAACAAATGCAACCAATGATTGAAGATCGATAAGATTAATAAGGCTGGCAGAAACTTTATTTTCTCTTATGTCAAAATTTTAATCAGGGTCAAGCATTTTGAGGGATGACAAAACAATGTATTGACAAAGTTCAAAAAAAATTAAGGTAAAATCTGAGTCACCCAGAAAATGTCTTAACAAATTCGATGAGTTGTATGATTTGGACAGATTTTTTGGGCATTTTTTCACCAATTTCATTAATTATTTGTTTTCCCCTCCACTTGACGAGTCGAAGAGCATTATTGCGACGAAGAACGAAATTTTTATTTGTTCTAGCTCAATTAAATAATAATAATGATAGAAGAATCATATGATTCATTCAAAAATTTGTATAATTTTTTTGAAAAATTTGCATTTTACAGAAAAAATGAAAAATCAACTGCTTATAGTCTACTGCTATTTTAACGTCCTTTTCAAAATATTTCAAAAGTGAAAACTGAGAGAGTGAGGACAAACGTTGCTGTTTTGCATGAATAAATACCTTTATTTTCGGTTCAAGAGCATCAAAATTATGTAGCTGAGAACTTATGCTGAACTTTTGCTATGAATGATTTGAAAATTCTCTCTCCTTCGGTAACAATCTTCCTCCAAAATCAATTTTTCGTGACTGTGCAAATGGTGTTGCCACAGACATTTAGAAAAAGGTAGAGAAACTGTGTCAATTAATCACCCAAAAATAGCATTTTTCGTGCTGCATAACGAACGAAGAATGTTGCTATGACAACAAACACTTTAGTATTGCTCTTTAGACGACGTGTTTGGAGTTTCACACTTTTCCCTTGGGTCGTCCTTTCTTAGAAGAACTATCATCGAAGCGGAGAGTTCTGCAGCCGCAACCCGTGTTGATTCATTAGCAGCTCCGGTGATAGAATCTACAAACGGTGCACCACGTGTCTTGAAAGATGATATGGGGTATTGGAGTAGAAGCGTCTCGAATATCACAATTGTCGTTCAGTTTAAGATTTGTTTTCTCTTTATCGCTGAAACACACAGAAAACGTGTTGATTAATTGAGCTTATGCTGATGATGAACCTGGGCATGTGAATTGAATACCTGTAAGTAAAAAAAGGGTTAAGCACTGTCCCAATTCCACTAAGAATAAGCATCCATTGACAGATACGTATTTCGACCTCAACTGTTAGGTCGTCTTCAGTGTCTTGTATTTGACTCGACTCAAAATACGTATCTGTCAAAGGATGCAAATTCTTGGTGGAATTAAAAAGAACAGTACTTAACCCGATTTTCTTTCGAGCTTATGCCTTCGAAATTGCCTAACCAAACGGAATTTCTAAAGGTATGTGTATGTAAGGGGTGATTTCCTACATCCCAATATGCAAACCGTTATCACTATGTTTGACAAGTTACCATTTTCTTTTCTTTTCTGTTTGGAAAATTAACTGCAGAAACTCCATAATAGCAGTTTTTTTTAACAAATATGTCCTTGCAGAATGGCGAGCTCGCTTCGTACTATTTTATCGAAGTTGAAAATATTATGCAGGATTATGAAAAAGAATACTACTACTTTAGAATTTTGCTACAACAGAAGCAAAGGGGTGTAATTGACAAAAATCTTCTTTCAAGTAAATGAGGTTTAAAGTTTTTCATCGATTTTTCATCCAGTACAAAATATATGAAGTTTCAAAATCAACCTTATTTTCTCTTATTTATTGTGATTTTTTCTTTTCGTCTTAAGTAATCTTCAGTTTGAAATCGACAAAATGGTCACTTACAACCCTTTCCATCTGGGACTCTTCCATTCAAATTACATGAATAATATTATTCTAGTTGAAAGAATAAATGTTCACCTGTCGTAACGGGCATACACGTTGGTTTCGGGGTGGTCCCATTAAAATATGAAGTAACATAATATTTTCCTCGTTCGCTAGAGAATAATTTATCTTCGAACATCTTACAAACTCTGTTAGTATTTTACCGTTTATACAAGAGCACAAAACTGATTCAAAGTTCTGTTTCTTCGAATACCCAGACGAAGAGGCAATCATCGCCCCGTATCGAATACAATTATCCCCATCACCCAAACAAGGAGCTCTCGGCCGACAAGGAAGACGAGAGCCTCCGGGTCTTCACACATTGTGAGATCATGACCCAAATACGACGAAGAACAACAGAACAGAAATGGAAACAAACTTGGTTTGTCGGAGAAATCATTGAACTCGTGCTGCCTCCGGGTGGAAGAATCAGCAGCAATGCAACACTTGCCATTTGAAATCTGTGTTTATTCAGACATGGGGGGAAAATGTGGAGAAAAGAGGAATTTTTGCATTCCGATTGGTAGTCGATACAGGATAACAATATCTCATAGACAATAACGAGCGTTGGCATTGGTTGAATACCGTTCTGCCAGCGGGTTATTATGTTTATTTACACAATTGGGGTTTAACAGACATTCTTGACATTCTTCAGGCTATCGTTGATTGATTCGTAACACCTGTGTCGTGTCCAACGATGGTTGCTTCTGTATTGATCTGTATGTATATATATTTTTTTTTTTTTGCAAAAAATAATGGCAGTTTAAAATGAAGATTATCTTAACTTCTGAAGAAGCATATGTGGTGAATTTCGACCTAACATCCACAGAAGCTCAGCTGCGAGTGTTTTACGAATGGTTTGCTAGACCTTACTTCAATAAATTTTCCCTCTGGAAACTACTGGTTCTGTTATGACTTTTTCTAGATGCTATGTTCAAGCGTCATTCTCCGACGAGGGGGTGTTCGTGATGAGCACTTAAAATTTTAGCTTGCTTAGAACTTCCACATCAAAGTAAAGGTATGATACAGAACAATGTGACCTTTACTAACCTCAACAACGCATTCAATAACCTAATCCTGATAACAAAATATTGACTCATATACCAGATTCAACAATCTATCTCCGATTAGAATAATTTATTGCCCAATTATTGGCACGCATGCCGAATTGCAAATTGTGCGGCTGCCTCTACCAGGGACGCAACACCCGCTGAAAAAGCATTCATATCGTCGTAAATAATAAATTACCCGAAGGTGTGCTTGACGTTGAAACCAATCATATCTCACAGCGAGCTAGCTCGCACAATTTGAATCGAAAAGGCATAATTTCCAATGAAACCGCGGCGCAAAAAAAAAAAACTTGAATTCAACGATCGACGACCACCATCCACCTGGACCCGTTCGTTCAGGATCATACATTTCACCAATAGGGATGTTCTTTATGGGATCTCCTACGAAATCGATGCGATGGATGCGATGGCACACGCTGTAACCAGATAAAATAAATATTTGCGTTTCGGATGTCGCCGCGAAAAAAAAAAACGTGGCAGAACTGAGGTCGTAAATTACACCAATGATGCGTATGTGGAGCACATTTCTCCCAGTCTGGCGAGGGAAAAAGTTTTTAAGATAATGGAAGATTTTATATGAAAGGAAATATTATCAACTTTGAAATTCTCTTATTTATGACTTTTAACTTATTGCATTAATTGACACTTTTAACATAGAGTTTGAAAAAAGTTTTAGCATAGAATATCGAAAATTTAGGCATTAGTGGACGATGCTGAAGCTTTGCCAACAAGTTGAGCCTATCTGCCAGTCGCATTCTATTTCAGTAGCCCAAAAATCTGAACGTTACGACTTTAGGCTTTATTTGTGGACTTCAATGAATAAATGGTCGGAGTCCTCTATGCCGAAAAGTCGATAGTCAACGTTAGCTTCGTAGTACATATATAAAACATTCATGTTTCTTTTGTTTTTTTGTTCTGCCCTTAGGAGCAATGCTGGTGTAATATTTTTACTTTATGCTACACTGAAACCTTCATTTAGGTAAAATTTAATTAGGTAACGTTACCTAAATAGAATTTGATTGTGATCAGAGCAGTTGGAGTACTCAAGATAACAGATAAAGTTGATTTACAAAAAAAAGCAGAATTAAGAGTTAAGGACAGACTTGTTAGAGTCCCAAAATGGCCGCCACAATGGCCGACTTTGACGCCTACTCACGATTTCGAGGGCACAAATCTCTTCGTAAACAAAACCAGCGCACATGAGATTTTTATTCCAAGCTTTTTACAAGTGAGCAAGAACAGAATAATAATGCACTGATATTTAAAGCTTCCTTCTTGAGATTTGTGCGTCTGAAGTTCTGATGCAATGTTGAAGCGGGATTTCATGACGTTTGTCCTTAAGGGACGTCTACGGAGTGTTTGAGGGTTAAAAGTTTAAGAGTATCCGAGAGATCCCTGAAGTTTAGGCCATTTGATCTACAAGCGTAATCAGTGATCTATTGGAGCATTATGAATGAAATTTATGCCTGCATAGCCTCATGCAACTATGTGCTATCAAATAATGAGTTCATTGTTAGTTTGAGGATCTCCAAGAACTTCCTTGCGTATAGGTCATCGGATCTACCAAAGATTCTTTAAGGTTCTCCAAGAACTCCCTTGAGTGTAAGTCATCGAGTCTGCGAGGGCTACTGGTTGTATCTAAGAGAATTAAGAATGAGGTTTATACTCACACAGCCCCAGACATCTGTAGGTTACTTGATAGAATAGGTGGGTTCTATGATTGTATAGCATATCCGAGAATTCCCTGGAGTTAAGGCCATCTGATCTACAAGTGTTATTGATGGTCTATTGGAGCATTATGAATGGAATTTATGCCCACACAGCCTTATATACACTACCCGCCATGAATATGGAATCGCATCGCCTAGTATTGCAGCACCCCCAGAAAGTTTAGCATCACCTGAAAACTTCATCATTTTCTAAACTGTAACTCAAAAACAATATCCCCTGCATAGTTTAGACCTTCGGCAAAGTTGATCAGAAGGTCTATGGCTATCAAATGGTGATAAGTTAAGTGCGTAATTCTACCGCTATGTGGCGCCAGTGTGCATTTAAAACGAAGCACTTTGACACTTTGACAGTTCGTGTCTTCAGCAAAGTTGATCAGACAGTCTATGGCTATCAAATGATGGTAAGATTAGTGTGTAATTCCGCCGCTAGGTGACGCCAGTGTGCGTTTAAAATGAAGTACTTTTTTTATAAAGACACTACACCGTCTTCAGCCAGAGGCTGCACAGACTGAACATTACACATACACGAGACAACGGACAACACACATAACACCCAGTAGCCCAATGGAGAATTTTCCGTTCGACGAAAAGTTTTCCTCGACTGGAGCGGGAATCGAACCCGCACTCCGAGGCTTACGAAACGCCTAGACGACTGACGCCGCTAACCGCACGGCCACGAAGCCCACGATACTTTGACAAGGTTATTTCATGATTCTGACCACCTATAAGGGTCGTGTCTTCAGTCAAGTTGATCAGACGGTCTATGGCTATCAAATGGTGATAAGTTTAGTGCGTAATTCCGCCGCTATGTGGTGCTAGTGTGCATTTAAAACGAAGTACTTTGACATGGTTTATCTCATGATTCTGATCACCTAGGCCATACGCCGCAGTTTGTCACACTGCCGGTTTTTATTTTATGCGCCGGTGCACAAACAAAATTAATGTTGCATTTCTTCATTTCTTGCTTACTCTTGAAATTCTTTCGTGGATTTCTCCTGATATACTGTCGTGGATTTCTCTTGAAATTCCTTCGGGGTTTCCTCCTGGAATTTCTTCGATGATTTCTTTTAGAATTCCTACGGAGATTCCTCCTTGATTTCCTCCAGGGATTCCTCATGGAATTCCTCCAGGAGTCCTCCTGGAATTTCTCCGGGGATTTCTCCTAGAGTTTCTTCGGAAATTTCTTTTGAACTGCCTATGGGGTTTCCTTTTCCCCCTGGGATTCCTTCAGGGATTTCTCCTGTAATTTCTTCGGGGATCACTCTTGATTTTTTTTCAGGAAATCCTCCTGGAATTCCGTCGGGTATTCTTTCTGGACTTCCTTCAGGGATTCCTTCGGAGATTTCTCCTTGAATTCTTTCGGAGATTTTTTTTGGAATTCCTTTAGGGATTCCTCTTAGAGTTCCTTTGGGGATTTATCCTGGATTTTTTTTCGGGGATTGATCCTCGAGTTCTTTCGGAAATTCCTGCTGAACTTCCTTCAAATATTCGTCCTGAAATTTCTTCGGGGATTCCTTCTGGAATTTCTACGGGAACTCCTCCTGCAATTACTTCGGAGGTTCTTCCCGGATTTCCTTCGGAGTTTCCTCTTGGAATTTCTATTGTGATTCCTCTTCGAATTTCTTCGGAGATTCCTCCAGAAATTTCTCATGGAATTCTTCAGGGGACTCCACCTAGAATTCCTTCGGGGGATTCCGTGGGGAATTTCTTCTGGAATTCATTCGAGGATTCCTCTTGGAATTCCTTCGGTGATTCATCCTAGAATTCCCTCACGAATTTCTCCTAGAACTCTTTCAGAGATACCTTCTGGATATTTTTCATTGATCCATAATAAAAATCCTTTGGAGATTCTTCCACGAATTCCCTTGGAAGTTCCCACTGGAGTCCTGCTGGAATTTCTTTGTGGATAATTGCTGGAATTCCTTTGGGATTCACGCAGGAATATGTTCGGAATTTGCTCTTGAAATTCCTGCGGGGATTCCTCCTGAATTTCCCCCTAAAATTCTTTCGAAGAATCCTTCTCAATTTTATCCACGGGCTCCTCATGAAATTTCTTCGAGGATTCCTCTATTTTTTTCGATGGTTCCTCCTAGAAGTCTTTTAAGGATTGCTTCACAAATTGCTTTGAAAATTCTTTCTGAAATTTCTTTGCGGATACCTCCTGGACTTCCTCATGGATTCCTCCTGAAATTCTTTCGGGTTATTCCTACATGAAATTCTTGTGTGATTCCTCTAGTAATGTTTACATATCATTCTGCAATTCTTGCATTGACTCTTTCTCCAATTCCCTCAGATGTTTCCATAGGCGCCAACTTAGGGGGGGCAAGCATGGTTTTGCCCCCCCAATAATTGACGATTTTTCGATTTTCCCATACAAAAAATCAGAAAAATCAGGCTTTGCCCCCCCAATAATTTGGCCAAGTTGGCGCGTCTGGATGTTTCCAATGGAAATCTTCAGGAGTTTATTGCTGAATTATCCTATGGATCTTAATTTTTTATGGGATTACTCTAGGAGGAAATTCGGCTTATCAGTCCTTGACTTTCTGGAACGAAAACGTTCATGACTCGTCTCTACGTTTTGGCAATGACTGTTATCATCCTCAACCGTTACCGAAAGGTAGGGACGATCATAAACGTTTTCGCTCTAGAAAATCAAGGACTGATATGCCGATTTTTTCAACCTAGAACATAGCCAGAACTCTCGCATATCCCTTACTCTAGGAGTTCCGTATGAAATTCTTCTAGGGTAGCGAACTACTTGGGCAGCAGCCGGTATTTTGGGCAATCTTCGCTATAGCGAAGCCAATTCCAAACCAATCATCCTTCGGGGATTTGTGTTGAAATTCCTTCGTGATCTTGCTGGATTTCCTTCAAAGTTTCCTCCTGATATTTCTTCGGGTATTCCCCCTGATATTCCGTCGGGGAATCCTCTTAAAATTAACAAGGAAACTCCTCCTGGAATAACTTTGAAGTTTCCTCTTGGAATTCCTGTGGTGATTCCTCTTTTATTTTTTTGTTTCGGAGATTCCTCCTGAAATTCCTTAAATTCCACATGGAATTCCTCCAGAATTACTCCTGGAATTCCTTCGGGGTTTCCTTCTTGAATTTATTCGGTGATTACCCCAAGAATTCCTTCGGAATTTCTTTCAAGAATTCATGGATTTTTCTCAGAGTTCCTTCGAGCATTCCTTCTTGAATTTCTTCGGGGATTCCTTCTGACTTCCTATGGAAATTCCTCTTGGGGGTTTCTACTTAAAATTTTTTTGAAGATTCCACTTGGAATTCCTTCAAAGATTTCTCCCGAAATTCTTTCGGTGGCTCCTCCTGGGGTTTCTGCAGAAATTTCTTCTGTAATTTCTTGGGAGATTCCTCCTAGACTTCTTTTGGTGATTCTTTCTGGAATTCCTGCGGGGATCCCTCTTAGATTTCCTTCGGGGATTTCTCCTAGAATTCTCTCAGGGCTTTCTCCTGGAATTCCTCCAGAAATACCTCTAAGGTAATTTTCGTTGATTCCTCTTAGAATTCCTTTGAGGACTCTTTTTCGAATTTTCTGGGGAACTTCCACCTGAATTCTTTTGAGGATTCCTGCTGGAAAATCTTTCTGAATTTCTCCTGGATATTCTTCGTTGATTCCTCCTAGAAATCTTTGCTTAAAGGATTCCTTCTTGAGTTCCCTTAAAAATTCCCGCTGGGATTCCATCGAGGATTCCTGCTGAAAATCTCTTAGGATTTCTTCTTGAATTCATTCTCTTGGATTTCCTTCTGATATTCCTCGAAAAATTCAATCATGGATTTCTTTAGAAGTTTCTGCAGAGATCTCTCTAAGACAGACTCTTGAACCACCTGAGATAAGCCCAGAATTTTCTTCAAGGATTTCTCCAGATTCTTTTAAGGTTCCTCCTGGAATTCCTTCTGAGATTCCTCCCTGAAGAAACGAGATTCCTTCCCTCTATGAAAACAATAGAAAAACTGTAGCAAATTCGATATTGTATTGCCTTCAATTGCATGGAGTAATGCAACATGAACTACATTAAGGATACGAGTCATGTCACAATAGGTCTAATCACTGGTCACAGCGATGGATCTGAACAGGTCTAGAAAAAGGTATTCATTCAATCAATAGTTTATGTCATAAATGGTCATGAAATAGCTCAGATTACAAATTCTAGAGCGTAATGATAACATGTTTGCTTTGCCAATGTAACATTATGGTCAAATTTTGGTCACGCAGATTCACGCCGCCGTCACTGCCGCCGAAAGCTGCCTCCGGCGTGACGCCGCCGGCCAAAAATGGCCCTAAAGCTGCCGCCGAGCAAAATATAGTCGGCGCACAGGTCTAGATGGTCAAAATCATGAGATAAACCATTTAAAAGTACTTTGTTGTAAATTTACACTGGCGCCACATAGCGGCGGAATTACTCTCTAAACTTACCATCATTTGATAGCCATATACCTTCTGATCAACTTTTCTTAAGACACGAACATTCTAGGTGGTCAGAATCATGAGATAAACCATGTCAAAGTACTTCGTTTTGAATGCACACTAGCGCCACATAGCAGTGGAATCACGCACTAAAATTACCACCATTTGATAACCATAGACCTTCTGATCAACTTTGCTGAAAACATGAACTTTCTACGTGGTCAGAATCATGAGATGAACCATGTCAAAGTACTTCATTGTAAATGCACACTGGCGCCACATAGCGGCATTACGCACTAAACTTACTACCATTTGACAGCCATAGACCTTCTGATAAACATTGCTGAAGACACGAACATTCTAGGTGATCAGAATCATGAGATAAACCATGTCAAAGTACTTCGTTTTAAAAGCACACTAGCGCCACATAGCGACAAAAATACGCACTAAAATTACCACCACTTGATAGCCTTAGACCTTCTGACCAACTTTGCTGAAAACATGAACTTTCTATGTGGTCAGAATCATGAGATAAACCATGTCAAAGAACTTCGTTTTAAATGCACACTAGCGCCACATAGCGGCGGAATTACGCACTAAACTTACCACCATTTGATAGCCATAGACCTTCAACTTTGCTGAATACACGAACATTTTAGGTGGTCAGAATCATGAGATAGACCATGTCAAAGTACTTCGTTTTAATGGCACACTAGCGCCACCTAGCGGCGAAATTACATACCAAACATTCCACCATTGGAAGGTCATAAACCTGCTAAACAACTTTGCCGAAGGTTTAAGCTTTGCAGAGGATACGGTTTTTGAGATATAGTTTAGTTTTTCAGGTGATGCCAAACTTTTTGAGGTGCTGCAATATTCAATTGGGGTGTTGCAATACTAGACGATGCGATTCCATATTTATGGCGGGTAGTGTAGCCATGTGCTATCAAGTGGTGAGTACATTGCCAGTTTGAGGATCTCCAAGAGCTTCCTTGAGTATAGATCATCGGATCTACTAACGTATTTAATTGTCTCTAAGAGATTTGCGACCAAACTTCACACTCACGCAACCTCAGGTAACTATCAAGTTTTGAGTTCGAATAATCTTTAAGGGTCTCCAAGAACTCTCTTGAGTATAGGTCACCGAATCTGCGAAGTCTACTGGTTATATCAAAGAGCATGAAGAATGAGGTTCGTACCCACACAGTTTATACTCATAGCCTCTGAAGTCCCCTTAAATCCCTGTGAAACTTCCTGAAATACCCTGAAAAGCATTGAAACGCCCTGAAACGCTTTGAAACGTCTCTGAAACTTTCATTAATCCTTCGAGAAATTCACCTGTGAGCCTTCAGCGTGCGCGCTAAATTTGTGTTACATGTTATGTAAACACACAGAGTCATGCTGAATTATATGGCATATAATGGAAGTTTACATGATATTTTATGACTTTTACATGATATGTAATGTAAACTTCTGTGATATCCCACGCTCCAAACACGTGCTTAGCGTGATTCAAAAAATCGTTTTTGCTCCACACCGCTTATTCGATTCGTAACCAGATTCTAAGCCTTCTCCAAAAAAATGAGCTGATTTTGTTGAAAATTGAGAGTGCACAAGCCCTTCGAAGTTTGTATGCGAATTACTATAGGAAAAGGACGTTTTTCATTCAATTGACCGTAGCGATTCCCCAAGTGCCCTAGAGCGTTAGTTGACCTTTGGTACTCCTAGGCTACTCTATCAGCGACAACTTTGCCGAAGACCACATTCAAATCAGACGCCTCATTAATTAGTTATCGATTTTCAGCCAGAATGAAAACCTTTGATCATGATGATTACACTATTCGATGGGCATCACTGCAATTTGCCTTGAAACATAGTAAGTCATGATTTCTGTGGCTATCTTTGGCGCCATATGCAGCAATGTTGCCTACTGGGAAGCTGAACGATCACTGTTAAAGTTTCAGCAGTTGGATAAAAATCGATAACTAATTAATGAGGCGTCCGATTTGAATGTGGTCTTCGGCAAAGTTGTCGCTGATAGAGTAGCCTAGGAGTATCAAGGGTCAACTAACACTCTAGGGTACTTGGGGAAATGCTACGGTCAATTGAATGAAAAACGTCCTTTTCCCATAGTAATTCCCATACAAACTTTGATGGGTTTGTGCACTCTCAATTTTCAACCAAACCAGCTCATTTTTTGGGAAAACACTCAAAATCTGGTTATGAATCGAATAAGTGGTGTGGAGCAAAAACGGTTTTTTTAAATCACGCTAATGTGCATCATATGTCACAGAATTTTACACTCTTTTTTCGATCTGCGCTGTTAAACCTCCTGAAACGTATTGAAACGCCTTGAAACGCTTTGAAACGCCTCTGAAACTCTCATGAAACCTGTGAAATTCACATGCGAGCCTCTTAAGCCCCCCGCCCCCCCTTCCACCAAATTAATCGGAAACCTTCTGAAATGCCCTGAAACGCATTGAAACGCTTTGAAACGCCTTCAAAACCTCCATGAAACCTTCGCGAAATTTACCTTCGAGGCTCTGAAGCCCCCTTAGGCCACCCTCAAACCTCCTGAAACGCCCTGAAACGCATTAAAACGGCCTGAAACGCCTTTAAACGCATAGAAACGCTTTGAAACGCCTCTAAAACCCCTAATCAACAACTGTCAAATTCACCTGTGACCTTCTGAAGGCACCCTTAAATCTCAGGAAACCTCCTGAAAGACCATGAAACGCCCTGAAACGCATTGAAATATCTTGAAAAGCCTCTGGAATGCCCATGAAACCTTCGTGAAACTCATCTGAATGTTTCTAAAGCCCCACAAAACCTTCCTGAAACCCCCTGAAACGTCTTGGAAAACCTCTGAAGCCTCTTAAATACCTCTGAAACCTCTTGAAACGCCCTGAAACGCCCTGAAACGCCTTGAAACGTTTTGGAATGCCTCTGAAACTCCCGTGAAGTTTACCTAAGAGCATGTGAAGCCCCCTAAAAGCCTTCTGAAACCTCTTAAAACATCTTGAAACGCCCGGATACGCCTGGAAACGCCTCTGACATGATGCTCACAAAATGCTAAAGGAAATCTCAAAAGATCCTTAATGTAATTGACGAAGCTGCTTTTGGAGAAATATATATAAAATACAAACGAAATACAAAAGCAGTACATATCAAAAAAATTGCTGAAAAAATTCTTGAAGGAATTTCCAAAGGAATAACCGTAGAAATTAACAATTAAATTTTGAAAAAAAAAATGTTAAATAAATTTCCGGAAGAATTTCCGAGGAAATGCCGTTAAAATTTCCAAAGAAATTCCCGACGGAATTGCTTTACAAATTCAAATGAAACCACTGAAGAAGTTCTATACAAAAAGGCTTACCGAATCAATAAAGAAATTTGCAAATAGCCTAAGGAACTGCCAAAGAAATTCCTAACAGAGTTGACAAAGAAAC
The DNA here is from genome assembly GCF_035046485.1 of Aedes albopictus. Taxonomy (NCBI): domain Eukaryota; kingdom Metazoa; phylum Arthropoda; class Insecta; order Diptera; family Culicidae; genus Aedes; species Aedes albopictus. The sequence goes on from NC_085136.1 coordinate 52,890,007, forward strand.
TCTTAAAGAATTAATGAAAAAATCTAAATAAATTTTAAGAAAACCAAAGGAGTTGATGAAAAAATATCAAAAGCATTTCTAAAGAAATCCACAAAGCAATTTTCAAGTCATTTTTGATCAACTTCCAAATCTCTATATTTATTATTAATCAAAATTAGAAGTTTCCTCTAATATTCTGTTTTTACACATGCTTTTTATAATCCATAATTCAATTTATTTGTGCAATTAATTTTTGGATATTTAGCAGTTCCAACGGCCTATCCTGTGGAAATTTTTCGGAATACCCTTGGTAATAAGTTCCTCAACGTATCTCGGATTCGTTGTTTTTTGGGAATTTCTTCGCTCATTCCTATGTCAGCTCCTTCAGCAATTATTTGAGCAATTTATGTGTGAAGTGTTTCTATTATTCCTATTTAGACTCTTTAGACAATTCTTTGATGATTTTTTAGGTTTTATCGCTACGCATCACTATTCCTATCACTATCACTATTCCCTGAAATTCACGGCATGCATTTCGTTCTGATCACAAATTATCTGAAACATTGCGAAAACAATTTTAAATATCATATAACATATAAAACAGCTTATAACATGAACAAAAAAGTTTAAAAAGCTGTTTTTCTTTTTAAATTAAAAAAATAGGCTTCACGATTGCGTTTTTCTTATGGTGAAATTTTGTTTGACCGTGACAAAACCGGAGAACTACTGTAATGATTTAACGTATCTCTGTGACAGTATCTTTGAGAATTTCTTCGGCAAATCTGATGGCCTTTTTTCGAAAATTTCACTAGGATTTCAATCAGCAGTTTCATTGAAAAGATCTTAGCCATTTTTTAATACCTTTTTTGGTAATTTGTTAGAAATTCTCACATTTTTTGACAATTCCTGCAGCAAATTCCTTTGAGATATTTTTTTAGTAAATTTGTCTGAAAAATTTAGACAACCTTCGAGATTTCATACATCATTTCCTATGAGGACCACTTAAGCATTTGCTTTGCAAATTTCTATGGCATTGCCTTTTGAAAATCGTTTCCAATCTCCTTTGGAAATTCCTCAAGCAAATCTTTCTGGAACTTCTTCGGCATATTTTTTTAAAATTCTTGCAAAAAATCCCTTGCAATTTTTAGCGAGAACTTCTATGGATTTTATTCGGTCGCTCTTTTAGAACCTTCTTCGGCAATTTATCTTAGTATTTCTGGCATTACGCCCCCACTGGAACGAAGCCTACATCTCAGCAAACCATTTTGCATGTAGTTTGTAAAACACAAATATGCTTTATGCCCAGGAAATCAAAGAAATTTCTATTACAAAAAGGTGCTGGACCGACCGGGAATCAAATCCGTCACCCTCAGAGTATCATGCTGAATACATGTGCCTTTACAGCAATTGTTTGGGAAATTCTCAAGAAACAACTCCACCATTTCTCCAAAAACTCTTTTGAAAATTCTTTCAGAATTTCCTTATACTATTTTCCTACACATAAGCTTTGTAATTTGTCGGCAAGTTTCACCAGCAATCTTCTTAGGAAAATCCTTTGAGAACCTCTTAGGAAATTAAAATAAAAATTCAGGATGTTTTTTTGGTTTTTGGAAATTTTTCGGCAATTGATTTTAGAATTCCATGTTAACATAACTTCTGCTTTTCTTTTAGAAATCTTTCTGCAATGCACTTTGAAATGCTTTCAGCAATTCAAATGGGTGATGTCTGAATTTCCAAAGAAACTTTTGGAGAAATTTCCTTATTTCAGAAAGAATTTACAGGGGAATTGCCAAAAAAGCTCCCCATTCGAAGACAATTTCTTCCAGTGTATTGCCATACAGAGTGCGACAGAAAATAGTGTGCATTTAAACAGCTACGCAATGATACGAAACAAACGAGGTTTATTCTTTTCCCGACTCGACGTTTCGACACTGGAATTTTGTGTCTTCTTCAAGGGTAGCTGATTTGTTATTATACTTCGTCCAACTGTAACTGTCCAATGAGAAGGAAAATAGAAATGAACAATTACCCAAAAACATTGTTGCTGTACAACGGCTGAATAAAACGCTCTTAAGCTTGATTAAGAAAAGCTTGGCTGAAAAAACAGTTATTCAGCCATTATTGTTATATTAAAAGACAATTAAAAGACAATTACACCGTCTTCGACCTTGTGGCCTCTACAGACTGAAAAATACTAACATTTGACAACGGACAACACATATAACACCCAGAGGCCCAGTGGAGGACTTTCCGTTTGACGAAAAGTTTTCCCCGACTGAAGCGGGAATCGAACCCACACTACGAGGCTTACGAGACACCTAAACGACTGACGCCGCTAACTGCTCGGCCACGAAGCCCACTATTTCGATAGTTACCCCTGAAGAAGACACAAAATCCCAGTGGCGAAGCATCAGGAGAATAAAAAAAAACTCGTTTTTCCGTATGAAAGACTGCGTAGTCTCATAGTAAACACCTCAGTCGAAAGTATTTTCACATTTCAAACCCTATTCTACTGTAATTGGCGTTGACTGATAAATGTTTTGATGTCCCCAGTAGAATAACTAGCCACAGAAGTCCATTACCGCGACTGTTCATGTGACTAACATCTAGTTTGCCGCGCCCTTACAGCGTCAGCAGAGCGGTACTAGAAGTGTCAAGTTAATTTTGTTTACAATAACAAAAGGTCCTCTACAAGATGGACACTTCAAAATAGTAAATTATTGCAATTAAAGTTATTAAAATTATTAAATAATAAATGTGACTACAGCTCCATTGGAGTTCTAGTGTATTTCTATTATGTCCCCCAATCTCTATCAGGTTACTTGTTTAATATATTATTTGAAGCTATATCAATTTTTGTCAATTATTTTCACAAAAAAGTGCCTGAAGTTTTTCAAATCACTGCAAATCAAATTTTATTCCAAACTAACTAACGCGACAAACATCATCGTACTGCGTGTTTTGTGACACACATTCTGAAAAAAAAATGACTCGTGAAACGGAATTTCAAATTTTCTCATTTTCGTTGCTTCCACGTGGCCGAGAAAAAAACGTTGCTGAAAAAATTTCCCAAATGAACTTCCGTAGGAATTAACATTAAAATTTCTACAGAAAATTTAGATGAAATTGCCGAAAGGATCTCAAAAGAATTCCTATTGAAATTTTCAAATGAATTCCCAACGGAATTGTGACACAAAATTTAATGAAGCTACAGAAGAACATCTCGAAAGTTATCGAAAAAAACTCGAAAAAAAAAACAATTCTTAAAAAATCTGCCAAATATCTAAAAAAATCCCAAAAGAAATTGAGAAATTCTAAACATAATTCCGAAGCAAAAATTCCATTAGATTTAACGAACAAACTGTGTAAAACACATTTCTAAAGAAATTCACTATGCAATTTTTGACTTCTAAACAATCTTTCAATTTCATTTTTTTATGAAAATTTGAAAGTTGCTCTTTAATAACATTTTTATTTGACGCGTATCCGGGACCAACTCACCAACAGGCAGCTCAAAGTGGACTGTATTATTCGGTCGGGATTTCGAAATGAAAGACACTACACCACTTGTATCACTAATTCACTACTACTTTATTTTACTCTGCACTATTTGGAATTAGTTCACTTTCGCTTAACACTGGACGAGGTATATATCGCGGCGGTAGCATTGTAACTGAACACTGCGGCGAACTATTTGCATATTTATATGTGCGCAGCCGCAATCTGCAATGTTCGCGCAATATCGCGCCGCTGGTTCCAGACGCGAGTGGAACTCTGTCGATGGCTGTCACTCTCGAGGCGCTGCTGTGGTGAGCTAGCTTCTATCGTTATACAAAGCTACGATTTGTAATCTATCATGTCCAGTAAGTCTTCTGAAAGGTTAAAAGACAATATCAGATCAGTCAAGATATTCTAGGTTGCCGGGGCCGGTAGCGTAGTGGCTTCATGTTCACTTTATAAGTGGATGGTCATGGGTTCGAACCCAGCCCCGGCACTTAATCAGTTACTCTTCCCCCCGAGAGCGGCTGGCACTTGACCCTCTTCTGAGCTCCATAGCTCAAATGGACCCGGATAATTGGATATCAGCGAAACGGCAATTTATAAAGGACCCCCGATCGGACTGGAAAAGTAACAAGAGCCACACATCAATGTCCTCGTGCTCATCACTCTACCATGGACAAGGTAGATATTGACAACAGCGCAAAGGCTACCAGTTCGATATAGTAGAATAGAATACATTTAGGCGCTGTAGAAAAGATTAAGTGCAGCTGCCAATTAGAATCGCTCACGCAGTGCCCAAGTGGACGCTGTAAATTAGGTTAAGAAGTTGAAGAATAAAAAAAATATTCTAGGTCATCCTAACTGTTCTTAAGTTTAGATCTTAAAGTCTACGGGTGTAACGGTAACTTCTTCCATTGTATAAAGCTGTGATTTGTAATCTATCGTGTCCAATAAGTCTTCTGAAAGTTTAATAGACAATATTGGATCAGTCGAGATATCTTACATCATCCAAACTGTTTTTGAGTTTAGATCCGGAAGTCTACGGGTGTAACGGTAACTTCTTTCATAATACAAAGCTACGATTTGTAATCTATCATGCCAAGTAAGTCTTCTGAAAGTTACAGTGGTTGTTTTTATCAACGCTTCGTAACAGTAAGGAAGCCCATAATATCCCAAAAATATATAACAGCGCATATTGATCCTCTAACTACTATCCTGTGTATGTAACACTACTCAACGTAGTAGTAAAAGCTTCTATCATAAGTATGTAGACCTGAACCTCCGGACTAGTGTTGTTGATTTGGAATATCTCAAAACTATCTTGAAATGACTCATGATATACCAGGGGGATTACAGATTACAGTTTAAAGTTCATTGTGAGAATAACTACTGTTTCTATCAAGAGCTAAACTTCAGGATAGTTTGGACGACCTTCGAAGTCCCAAAGGTTCATAATCATATTTAGAAGACTTCAGGTGGGTCCAGTCACCGCAATTGATTATGAAACGTTACTCAGTATGTCATATATAACTGATGTTACGAGTGCAAACATAAAGTTTTGAACTCAAAGATACCGCACGGTGTGTTGTGTAGAACAACTTTATAATATAAAAATAAGTAAGTCTGAAATTTTGCCCAATAATACTTTGGGCCATTCCCTTCAATTTGCTGGGTCGGTGGAAATCATCCATCGGGGGGTCTGGAGCAAAAAATTTTTTTGAAGGTTTTTCATGCAAAAACTGTTAGAAGCGCATATTGTAAATTATTGCATCTCCTACAAATAGTCACAACTTTTTTGTCTATGAAGATAGAACCATAAAATTTTCAGGCGTTTCGAAGTAGTATGCGTAGATGACTGTGTGAAAATTTCATTGAAATATGTTGAATGGTTTTCAAATAATACCAAAACTATCAAACGCATTCTAAAATACTAAGCTTAGTAGCAAAAGTCCAACAATATATCTATATATATTTTTTATACAATAATACATAAAAAATATTTAATTCTAAACATTATGATGGTGGTACTGTGAAAACTTGTTTTTCAAATGATGAACAGATACATAGTCAAATGCATGGAAGGAAAGCACACACACTGCCATTATGTACATAGCTTTTCAATAAAGTATTAATTATTTATTTCAAGAACGTGGTTTTGCGTATACATGTTCACAAGTACATGTATGCCTCTATTACGTATCCTATAATAAACACAATTATCATGATTGCTGAGCAGGTCGGCCTTTCCCAAAAAAATATTTAAATGGTAATTAGTAAACCAAGAAAAGCACTCGAGAATTGGGTAACATCTCTGTTTTAAGGAAACTAAATAATTTTGAAACTAATGTTTACAAGTTAAAAATGAATAGTATTTAACCTTAGTCAAACAATAAAAACAAGTTAACTCTGTTAAAGACCTCATAATAACATTGAAGTTGTGGGTATGAGTCTACATTAAAACACTGTCTTGATTGAAGAACACAATAACGAGAACTGAATTCAAAACTGAGTTCAGTTGGGCAATATTCGATCAAGGGCAACTTTACGGTACTAAATATAGTTTCTGGATAATTCCACGATATTTGACATAGCAGTTAGACCTAAACTTAAGTTAGTCTTTGAATTTAATAGTAATATGATGCTTATTGCTTATGCCACCATTTATTAACAAATAACTGATAATAAGTACTAAAAGAATAGTTGAAAGAACGGAGTACTTATTGAAAATGTTTCTACATTAAGCATGAAAATAGGCTGTTCAGCATAAAGCCTAGGATAAACAATTTGATAACAATGGCTTAAATAGTCTTATCGATTTGTATATGATATTTAAAAAATATTTTCTGTGTAATTTAAGACCTCCAAGCATGAGGAAGAGTGATTGATCATTGTTATGGCGTTGTTTACTAGTAGAATATTTTCAACATAAAACTATATCTTTCGAAAAAATAACAAACTGTTTTTTTTTTGTAATCCAAATTATTGGGTCACGCTCCTCTGAAGTCTTTCGCTTGCAATTTGATATTTAGATAAGACCTTAAGCATTAAAAAATGGAAAAAAATAAACGTAAGACCACGTTCTTGAAATAAATAAATAATACTTTATTGAAAAGCTACATAATGGCAGTGTGTGTTTGTTTTCCTTTCATGTATTTGACTATATATCTGTTCATCATTTGAAAAACAAGTTTTCACATTACCGCCATCATAATGACTCAAGGTGCTTAGAATTAAATATTTTTCATGTATTATTATATAAAAAAATATATAGATATTTTGTTGTACTTTTGCTACTAAGCTTAGTATTTTAGAATGCGTTTGATAGTTTTGGTATTATTTGAAAACCATTCAACATATTTCAATGAAATTTTCACACAGTCATCTACGCGTACTACTTCGAAACGCCTGAAATTTTTATGGTTCTATCTTCAAAGACAAAAAAGTTGTGACTATTTGTAGGAGATGCAATAATTTACAATATGCGCTTTTAACAATTTTTGCATGAAAAACCTTCAAAAAAAATTTTTGTTCTAGACCCCCCGATGGATGTTTTCCACCGACCCAGCAAATTGAAGGGAATGGCCCAAAGTATCAATAGGCAAAATTTCAGACTTACTTATTTTTTTGTTTTAAAGTTGCTCTATAAACACACCGTGTACCGTCGTGTGCCTTCGAATATTTTTTCATTATTTCCATATTATGATTGAATGATATGACAATTTCCCTTCAATTTCACCAATACAAAACTAATGTATTGTTACCATGTCAAAACGCTCATTAGAAACATTTAAAAGTATCATTTTGACACTAAAGTGTGTTTACATGAAGCGGGTTTCTGCTTGTTCACTGCATTCATAGTGAAAAAACGAAAACTGCGCTAAGGTGATTTAAGCGATAAACTGTGGCTTCGTGGTCGTGCGGCTAAGGTCACCAAGCCTTTAGTCGCATCGTGCTGAAAAGCGCGGGTTCGATTACCGCCGCAGCTGTCAGGAAAAGTTTTGGGCTGTGCCACTGGGCGTTGCATGCTAGTCGTTGTCTAGTGTCGTGCTTCCTTCAAAGAGCAAATAGCTCACTGGAAGCATTAAACGTGTCCGTGTCTTTTTTAAAATGTAGAAACGTTTTTATTCCTCCAAGAAGCAATTAAATTCACATATCAGGTATATATTTTGCATTACCGAAGTAAGTTTAACAAGAAAGTACGATTACTCCTACTATTTAATTGAAACAAAAAGGCACGGTAAATGGGTACCCTAAAAATCAATGGTCTTCATTCACCGTGCCCCATATTGTCCCATATATCTAGAAAAAATCGAAAATTTGAACATTCGTTTTTCTAATAAAATTTTGCAAGTTATTACTTGAAATGAATTTAAACGAAGAAAATTCCCTTGGCTGGGTTGTTTTGATCATTTTTAAACAAAGTAGAATAAAATTTCTCATACACGGTGAATGGGTCCCTACTACCACGGTGAATGGTGACCTACCACGGAATTAGGCGACCCTACTACCCTTTACTAATTGTACTATATCACCAAATTTTGTGACAAAATTTCTACTTCTGTGGATATTGCTTTAATTTTAACCTATAATGAAGGCAATTAAAAGCAGCACCAACGATGTTCATAAGACTGGTGTCAAATGACAGCCCTTACTTGCCCCGAATCCTCTTAGATCCACGGTGAATGGTGCCTTGACGGTAGTTTGGTTGCCCTGTATTCCCATAGTGTTTCTAAATGACATTTGGGATTTCAAGAGCTTCATGGATTTCAGCAGATAATGCTATGCTATTATGAATTTAGTATGAAGAACCAGTTTCAAGTGCAGCGGCGGAAATGATGGAAACAGAAGATACTTTAAAAGAAGACGATCTTCTGCAAAGTGTCTCAATGGAAGATATCGGGGGTGGGGGATCGGTTTCGTCTTCAATCCTGAACTCTGACGATGAAGAGGATGGAGTGAATGTAACCATTAAGGAGGTACACAACATGCCTTCAGAGAATCCCAGAAACCGAGAAAGCGAAGTTGTAAGGCCGAAGCTAAGTGGAGTGAAGAAGAAGCGATTTAGAAAATTGCTGTTGAGTGGGCATAATCGGGAGGAAGCACTGTCCATGGCTTTAATGCCACAACAAGTGTCGACGCCGAAGAGAACACGCAACATGAACTGCAGCAGCAACAGTGAGGGGAATCCCATCCCCAAAAAGCAAAAAAGACTTCAGGTTCATCATTCCGTCAACAAACGGATGGATAACATCAGATCAGAAACAACAACAAACGGGAAAAATGCGAATCAACAGCCGACCTACAGTGAAGTGGCCAAATGGGTGAGGGTAGGAATTCTCCCGAAAAACTACCCACAATTCCAGCTGACCACGGAACAGATGGACATGGTACAAGAGTCCATTCTTGAGAAAGTTGCGATGCAAAGAAGAGAGTCCTTCAAGCCGAAGTTCATCAACTGTTGGCAACGGACTGGGCATTTATTGATTAACTGTCAGGACACGGAAACGGCGGATTGGCTGGATACTGTTATTCCTACGCTTTACCCAAGGCAAGGCGCCGAATTAACAGTTGTCCAGGCAGATGATATCCCACGGTTAGACGTGATGATAGGTTTCTTTCCTCAAAGCATGAACAACGATAATGACACTATCAGGATTTCCATCGAGAGTCAAAATGACGGCCTGACCACAGACAAATGGAGGATCATTCAACGAAACATTCTCTATGAGAAACACGTTGAATGGTACTTCACTGTGGATGAGGCATCCATGCAACATTTCAGAACGTGTAATTTCCTAATTAATTACAAGTTTGGACAGACAATTCTACGGAAAAAGGGTATGTATAAACCTGATTCGAATGGAAAAGTTAGCTTGAGCGATGATACCAAAGACCAGGAGCCGGAAGATTTCGTAAGTACTGGGAACCAACAAGATCTTAGTGTCCCGGGAACAAGCGGAATTCATGAAAACTCGTTGAAGGTACATGTCTCCGAAAGCCAAACTCTAAACAGTAACACAGATGATCGAAAGCCAACGGATCAGAATCGCTCTGGGCCGCCAATGGACCAAAATCGTTCTGGGCCGTCCAAGGCCCAGAATTGTTTTGGACCGCCAAAGGACCAGAGCTATTCTGAGCCACAAATGGACAAGACTCGGTCTGGGCCGCCAAAGGACCAAAATCGTTCTGGGCCGTCTAAGGACCAGAGCTGTTTTGGGCCACCAAAGGACCAGAACCATTCTAAACCTCAAAAGGACCAGTATCATTCTGGGCCGCCAAAGGACCGAAGTCGTTCTGGGCTGACAAAAAACCAGAATCGTTCAGGGCCACCAAAGGACCAAAATGATACAGGGCTGCCAAAGAACCAGAATCGTTCAGACCTTTCAAAGGATCAAATTCTCTCTGGGCCGCCAAAGGACCAAAACAGATTAGGCACTCTGAAAGACCAAAAACATTCTGGGCGTTTCAAAGATTACAATAACAAGAGGAACCAGAGTCCATTAGAGTCTACAAAGGACCGTAATGCATCTGGGATTCCTCGGGACCGAAAAGAATCAACAAACAATCAAACAAGATCTGTGCCAGCGGAGGATCAGATCAATTCATAATGTACCATAAGATTGATTATTAGGAGTGAATAAACAGTCCACTAATAAACTTCATTTTCTTACCATAGCAATGAAAAAAATAATGAAATTTATACAAATAAATCTTCATCATGCTAAGGGAGCAACCGGAGTGCTTTGTTGGAGATTTGTAAAGGAAAAAATAAACGTAGCAATTATACATAAAAACCAGGTTCTAGGTATCTCAAAGCAAGTTGGAAAACTTATATTTGATGAAAATAGTCCAAAACCACGAACAGCTTTACTAATAAAAGAGGGAATACAGTTTGTCCCTATCACACAATTTATCACAAAAGATTTAGTTGTAGTACGCATGGAGATTCCCACAACCCGAGGAAAAACTGAAGCATACATAGCTTCGGCTTATTTTCCTGGGGATGTGGACAAGGTACCTCCACCTGAATTTACAGCTTTCGTCAGTTTTTGCAAGAAAAATAATAAACATTTTATAATAGAGTGCGATGCTAATTCCCACCACACAATATGAGGAAGCACCGACATTAATAAAAGAGGTGAAGACCTTTTTGAGTACATATCTTCGAACAACATCGATTTATGTAATGAAGGAAATCAGCCAACATTTGAAACCAAAACTAGAAAAGAAATCTTAGATATAACAATCTGTAGTCCAATGCTTTCCTCAAATATCAAGCGCTGGCATGTTTCAGATGAAGAATCTTTATCTGACCATAAACACATAGTGTTTGAGTTCAATGCCAGTGAACCAACCAAAGTGACTTACAAAAATCCTAGGAATACCAACTGGGAAAATTATAAACTAATTTTGCAATCCAATAATAATGTAACAATAAATGGAAATATTGAAGCACAGGAACAACTGGATAAAATTGCAGAAAATATCACAGGAAAAATCATCCAGGCGTATGATGCTACTTGTCCAGTCAAGGAAGAAATCTCAAATAGAGATGTACCTTGGTGGAACAAAACTTTAAACAACTTAAGGAAAAAATCCCGGAAACTTTTCAATCGAGCAAAAGTTTCGGGAAAATGGGATGAATATAAAAAAAACCCTTACACTTTACAATAAAGAAATAAGAAAATCTCGAAGGAAAACCTGGAGGTCTTATTGTGAAAACATAGAAAAAACCCCAGATGTAGCAAAACTGCAAAAAGTTCTTTCCAAAGACCATTCAAATGGCCTGGGAAGTTTGAAGAAAACAGACGGGAGTTTCACTGTTGATACAAACGAAACACTTAAAATAATGATGGAAACTCATTTCCCTGGATCAAGTTTACTATCAAGTGATGATGATGATGGTACGGGAGTTGATGAAAACTATAGGCCAATACGGACTGTAGACACCAACTTTATTATACCGGATGCAATCTTCACACGATCTAAAGTTGAATGGGCAGTGAACTCCTTCGAACCATTCAAATCTCCGGGAAGGGATGGCATATTTCCTGCACTTCTTCAGAAGGGTGGAAAAGAGTTGCTAGATTCCCTAACTAGTATTTTTAAATGCAGTTTAACTTTAGGGCATATACCTAAAGTATGGACTCAAGTTCCAGTAGTTTTTATTCCAAAAGCGGGTAAAAAAGACAAAGCACAACCAAAATCTTTCAGGCCTATAAGTCTTACGTCTACCATACTCAAAATTATGGAAAAGATAATAGACGAATACATAAAATCAAATTATTTACAAAGATATCCTCTCAGTAGATATCAATTCGCTTACCAATCCAATAAATCTACAGTCACAGCACGGTGTGTTTATAGAGCAACTTTAAAACAAAAAAATAAGTAAGTCTGAAATTTTGCCTATTGATACTTTGGGCCATTCCCTTCAATTTGCTGGGTCGGTGGAAAACATCCATCGGGGGGTCTAGAACAAAAATTTTTTTTGAAGGTTTTTCATGCAAAAATTGTTAAAAGCGCATATTGTAAATTATTGCATCTCCTACAAATAGTCACAACTTTTTTGTCTTTGAAGATAGAACCATAAAAATTTCAGGCGTTTCGAAGTAGTACGCGTAGATGACTGTGTGAAAATTTCATTGAAATATGTTGAATGGTTTTCAAATAATACCAAAACTATCAAACGCATTCTAAAATACTAAGCATAGTAGCAAAAGTACAACAAAATATCTATATATTTTTTTATATAATAATACATGAAAAATATTTAATTCTAAGCACCTTGAGTCATTATGATGGCGGTAATGTGAAAACTTGTTTTTCAAATGATGAACAGATATATAGTCAAATACATGAAAGGAAAACAAACACACACTGCCATTATGTAGCTTTTCAATAAAGTATTATTTATTTATTTCAAGAACGTGGTCTTACGTTTATTTTTTTCCATTTTTTAATGCTTAAGGTCTTATCTAAATATCAAATTGCAAGCGAAAGACTTCAGAGGAGCGTGACCCAATAATTTGGATTACAAAAAAAAAACAGTTTGTTATTTTTTCGAAAGATATAGTTTTATGTTGAAAATATTCTACTAGTAAACAACGCCATAACAATGATCAATCACTCTTCCTCATGCTTGGAGGTCTTAAATTACACAGAAAATATTTTTTAAATATCATATACAAATCGATAAGACTATTTAAGCCATTGTTATCAAATTGTTTATCCTAGGCTTTATGCTGAACAGCCTATTTTCATGCTTAATGTAGAAACATTTTCAATAAGTACTCCGTTCTTTCAACTATTCTTTTAGTACTTATTATCAGTTATTTGTTAATAAATGGTGGCATAAGCAAAAAATTTTATGGTTCTATCTTCATAGACAAAAAAGTTGTGACTATTTGTAGGAGATGCAATAATTTACAATATGCGCTTCTAACAGTTTTTGCATGAAAAACCTTCAAAAAAATTTTTTGCTCCAGACCCCCCGATGGATGATTTCCACCGACCCAGCAAATTGAAGGGAATGGCCCAAAGTATTATTGGGCAAAATTTCAGACTTACTTATTTTTATATTATAAAGTTGTTCTACACAACACACCGTGACAGCTCTTTACGAACTAGTTACAACAATAGAAAGTACGCTTAACAGGAAAGAGATTGCTCTTGTAGCATTTCTTGATATAGAAGGTGCTTTTGATAATGCATCTTACAGCTCTACACACTTAAAATATATTCGCGGGCTCGGCTTTCCACGCACAGCCGACTACTCAGCAAACTCAAAAACTGATATCTCAGTTAAAACTGCATCTATTAGCTGATTCTCAGCAAAACAGTTGCCGAACCTCAGTAATGAAATGTCAAAGTTGCTGAGATCTCGGTTATGTAGTTGTTTGCCGAGCGCTCGGCTGTGCGGATCTCGGCGAAAGTTTGAGAAAATGCTGAGATCCCGGCATTTCAAATTAAGTGTGTATTGACAATTCAATGACAAATAGAAACTTCGATCCTTGTATCAAAAAGTGGATAATGGAAATGCTAAATAATAGGAAAGTATCGGCTGAATTGGGAGAATCATCCATAACTGTAAAGACTACCAGGGGATGTCCTCAAGGGGGTGTATTGTCCCCCATACTATGGTCACTTGTTGTTGATGATCTTCTTAATATACTAGTGGAAAAAGGTTTCGAAGTCATCGGTTTTGCAGATGACGTAGTTATAATAGTGCGTGGAAAGTTTGACAGTATCATAACAAACAGAATGCAATCTGCACTAAACTGCACCTGGCGTTGGTGTCAAAACGAAGGATTGAACATCAACCCTTCAAAAGCAGTTTTAGTGCCATTTACCCGCAGAAGAAAACCTGCTTTGAAAACTTTGAAAATTAACGGATCTATCTTAAAATACTCGTCAAATGCTAAATATCTGGGAGTAATTCTAGATGATAAACTTAACTGGAACTTACACTTAGAACATGTAATTAACAAAGCCACGAGTGCTCTTTGGGTAAGTAAAACTACGTTTGGAAGAAAATGGGGGCTCAAACCAAAAATGATTCATTGGATCTATACGGTTATCGTAAGACCCAGGATAGTCTAAGCGTCGCTGGTTTGGTGGCCTAAGACAAAACAATATACAACACAAAGAATACTCGAAAAGTTACAACGTTTGGCTTGTATGGCTATAACAGGAGCAATGCATAGTACACCGTCAAAGGCCTTAGATGCCGCTCTTTATAAACTTCCACTGCATCAATATGTGCAGAAGGAAGCTGAAATGAGTGCCCTAAGGCTAAGAAGAAGTACTATATTACTGGAAGGTAATCCTGTCGGACATCTCAGTATACTGAAAGATTTTCCCGTTAATCAATTAGTAGTAATGAACGAAGACTGGATGGATAAGAGACTGAACTTTGATATACCATACACAGTGGTCAACACTGATCGTCAAGTATGGGAATCGGGGGGACCGAATATCTTACCAGGATCGGTTATTTTCTACACAGATGGCTCAAAAATGAATCATGGCACTGGAGCTGGAATTACCGGGTCAGGGCTGAATATTTCAATATCAATGGGAAAATGGACAACCGTTTTTCTTGCAGAAATATATGCAATTCTGGAGTGTGTGTCTGTATGCCTTAAGAGGAAGTACAGGTATACACGGATTTGCATATTTTCAGATAGTCAGGCAGCTTTGAATGCACTAAAATCTTTCACATGTCAGTCTAAACTGGTGTGGGAATGCATTGAACTACTGAAACAGTTGGCCGCTAAAAACCAGGTTAATCTGTACTGGGTACCAGGCCACTGTGGAATAGAAGGTAATGAAAAAGCTGATACACTTGCCAGAGAAGGCTCTGAAGTTCAATTCATAGGCCCAGAACCATTCTGTGGTGTATCTAAATGTGAAATACAAATGGAAGTAAAGCGATGGGAGGATCAAATGATACAATCAAACTGGATTGCTACGAAAACATCAAGACAATCCAAACTGTTCATAACTCCGAATGACAAAACTACAGAAAAACTATTAAACCTAAATAAAAAATCTCTGAGCATAGCTATTGGGCTTCTCACGGGGCACTGCCCGACACGATATCATTTGAAAAATATTAATCGATGTCAAACTGATGTCTGTCGATTCTGTAACTATGCAATTGAGACCTCTCACCATCTGTTATGTGACTGTCCAGCACTATTTGTGCGTAGAAGACAATATTTTACCAAGGGTATTCTAAATCCTTCTGAAATTTGGTTGAAAAATCCCAATTTGATGGTTGATTTTATCCTAAGAATCATCCCAGATTGGAGTACTTCGCATATTCAGCAAACGACGTCAACCCTCAATGGTGACTCGTCGTCCTGAACAAATGCGAAACTAAACAGGGGTATACCACAATAGATCAAAGTAATGGTCGCAGTGGTCCAAATCCCACAAAAAAAAATGCTATTATTTACGGTGAAACACATAAAGATTTTTTTTTGTAGATTTGAAGGACTTTATTATAGAACAAATTGGACGAGTCTGAATGTCCCAAATGTTTATAATAAAAAAAGTAGACTTCAGATTAGTCCAGCATCTATGGATAAATATGCAACGTTACGCAGTATAGCAGATATGACTGTTGTTAGGTGTGTAGACCTGAAGTTCTTAACTCCAAGCTAGTTTGGCTGACCTGGAATATCCCTGTAGTGTCTCTGTATGACATTTGAAATTTGAAGAGCTTCGCGGATTCCGGCAGATTATGCATTACTATTAATCATGGCGAAAACACAAAGCTATTCTTATAGATTTGAAGGACTTCTTTATAGAACAGTTTGGACGATCCCAAAGCTTTATAATAAGGTAGTAGACTTCGAATTGTTCCAGTAACTGCGGTTGATTATGCAACTTTACTCAATCTAACAGATATGGCTACTGTTACGAGTGTAGGCCTAAAGTTCTGAACTCCAAGGTAGTTTGGCTAACCTGGAATATCTCTTTAGTGTCTATAAATGACATTGTAGATATCAAGAGCTTCACGGATCCCAGTAGATTATTATTAGTAATTATTTGTGGTGAAAATACATGAGTTATTCTTGTAGATTTGAAGGACTTCACTATAGGACAGTTTGGAAAACCTTCAACTTCCCAGAATATAAAACACCTTTTGAGATTCTTGTTCAAGGCTCCAAGTTCAGCTTTTAGAACAATTAGTATGCCAATTATTTCGTTTTTCCAAATTTCATGGTGTGCAGGATGTTCTAGATTATCAATGAAGTCCCAAATACAAATATTCCCATTTTTTTCCCTAATAGAGGACTCAGTTTGCAACAACTTTGCCGAAGACAGTATTCTGTTTTATCGAATGGGTGAATTTGTACAGCCGTTCCTATGTTTGGGTCATATTTGACCCCTCCGGCTCCAAAGGGTTAAAATAAAAATTAGTTACAATTTTTAAACACATTCAAGGAAATTAACCACTTTCTAACGTATTGTGTATTCTATGGGTGTAACGGATGACTTCCACTAGCCGTTCAACCCGTGCGTACATGTGTGTTGTATATCAGTATGTGTTTGCATGTGGTCCGGGTGATAATCCCCGATTTTCGATATGGCAGGACGCCTCTCCAACCTCCCTCGCTGCCGCCGCTGCAGTGGGACTGTAAATTGATTCAACCGATTACAAAGCGCTTAATCTCTGCCGGACCGACATCGCGTGGTTGCATTTAGACATTAGAGTACATCACTAGTTAGATACATGGTGGCACCAACACCGCACCGCTGTGCACCGATTAGAGGAAACCAAACATCAATAAAATCAAACCGGAATCCCCAGCTGGCGCCCGTCCAAACGAGGTGGTGCTCGATGGGGCTTCGAGAAGATTAATTTGCTGCTCCGAAGACGATGACAACGAGCATGGAAGCGTGCCTGGAAAATCCGAAGCTGTTAAGCCACCTACTTGAACACGCAGGTGCTGTACATAGCTTGTTCCAATGAAGCCAGTTAGAGGAGCTTCCGGGGAAAACCAATACTTCTTGGGCAGACCCAAACGTTGCTCGCTGGATTCTGCCTTCCAGTGAACAAGGACGCTCATTTCTCATCAACTACCGGCTCTGGCACAGAAGTGGCTGAGTGCGGTATGTGGTCAAACACGCTTGTTAGGTTTCGTGTTTTCTGGTTACTTATTTATTGCCATTGATCCGGGAAAATTTGGCTCGTGTTTGGAGAGGAGAAGGCATTGCGATTTGCTGTAGGAGTTTCCAATTTTTCTCCGAATTGGTGAAATTGTGGAGGAATACTTTAAGGGATGCATGGCGTTAAGATTCACAGAGTATTAGACGCAAATCACGTACCATCCTCGATTTTATTAGGTACCAAACGGTATTATCCTTGATTTTAATTTGAGTTTTAAAAATAGTGCGCCAGAGAATTCCCTGAAATAATTCCGAAAGAATTCGTATTGGATTTCCTTATGAAAATCTTGAATTATTTCCTGGGAAAATTTGTAAAGAAATATCTAGGAAAAATCCTACAGTAGCTCCTGGAGAAATTTCTGGCGAAATTCTTCGAGGAATTCTTGCAATTCCTAATGAAAAACCTGATGAAATTCCTAGAGATATCTCAGGGAAATTTCGAAGAAACTTCTGTGGAAATTCTTGGAGAAGTTCCTGGCAAACTTTCTGGAGCAATTCCTAAGAAAATTTATGAAGATATTCCTAGAGAACTTTCTGAAATAATTCCCAGAGGCATTGCTAAATGAACTCCCAGAAAAGAATCTGAAGGAATTCTTGTGGAAATTCCTGGCAAATTTTCTACGGATTCTTTTCAATGGATTTTTCTGGATGAATCTTTTTGGAATTCTTGAGCGAATTTCTGACGAAATTCATAGAGAAATTCTTGGAAACCGTTCCTGGAAAAAAGTGTGAAGAAATTCTTGGAGAAATTTGGAATTTGGGGAGGTTGATTCTTGAATATTTTTCTGGGGTAATTTCATGGAGGAATTTCTGAGAAAATTTTCTAAATTATTTCAGTAGGAATTCTTGAAGAAATTCCTGGGGAAATTAATGAAGCAAGTGCTTGGAAAATAGCTAGTTTAATTTCTGGGGAAATCCCTGGAACACTTCCTGGGAAAATTATTGGAACATTTTTTTGTGAAAATTCTTTAAGGAATTCCTGGGAAAATTCCTGAAAAAAATGTCTACAGTAATTACTGAAGTAATTTCTGAAGGAAACTTGAGCAATTCTTGGGGAAATTTCCAGGCACATTATTAGAAATAAATCCTGGGGAAATTTCTAAAGGAATCTCTCTAGGCATTCTTGGAGGGATTTTTGGGGAAATTCTTCAACTATTTTCTTAGGAAATTTCTGAAAGGATTCCTAGGGACATTTTTCTAATAGGAAAATTCCTGCAGGAGTCTCGGAAGAACTCTTAAGGCGAAACTGGATCCATTTCCTCACTTTTTTTTGATTTTTTATAAAATAACGAAGCAATATTTTCGAAATCGGTTTTCGTGCACATGTAGAGTATGGATCAAGGTATCTCCTGATTTTTTTTAAGGTGGAACATTATTTTCGTTTTCGCAGACCCCATTTTTGAATAAAAATTCACAAAAAAATGGTTTCTGCAAAAATGAAAAACTTGTTCCACCACAAAAAAAATCAGAAGATACCTTGATCCATACTCTACATGTGCACGAAAACCGATTTTGAAAATGTTGCTTTGTTATTTTATAAAAAATCAAAAACCAAAAAAATGAGAAAATGCTTCCAGTTTCGCTTTTTTTTATCTGTATTAACGAGATTTTTAGCCCTAGGCTAGTTCATCTCGGGACCCACGCTTTACTTCCCTTCCGAAGGAAGAACTCACATTTTGCAAGTTTGTCGGGAGTGGGATTCGATCCCAGGTACTCGGCGTGATAGACAAGTGTTCTAACCATCACACCAGGTCCACTCCACGGGTTTCGCCCTCAAGAAATTTCTAAAAAAATCGTACACAAATTCGTGGTTATTTTTTTTTGAAGGAATTTCTGAAAACTTCTTTAAAAAAATCCTAAAGAATTTCAGAAAGATTTTTTTTTTGAAATTCTCAAATGGAAATCAGCAAAATATACCTGAGTAACTGGAAAGTACATGAAGGCATTCCTGGGGAAATTCTCGACAGAATTCCAGAAGAAATTCTTGGAGTAGCTCCTGGATAAATTTGTGAAAAATTGCTGGGGAAATTATCAAAGGAACTTCTGATAAAAAAAATGGTGTAGAAAATCTCTAATGAAAATCCTTTGGAAATTCCTGGCAAAAGTGTTATGAGGATATTTCTGGAATAATTTCTGGGGAAATTCCTGAGGGCATTTCCTGTTGGAAGTCATTGAAAAATTTCAAGAGCTTAAATCTTGAATAAAATTTCTGGGTAATTTTTTTAAAGAAATCCAGGGAAAATTTCTGGAGAGAATTCTAAAAGGTGTTTCGGATGAAATTCCTAGATGAGTTCCTGAAAAAAAAAACCTGAAGGAATTTCCGAATAACTTCCTGGGGAAAATCAGAAAGTATTCCTTTTGAAAGAATTTTTTGAGATTCTCAAATGGAAATCAGCAAAATATACCTGAGTAACTGGAAAGTACATGAAGGCAATCCTGGGGAAATTCTCGACAGAATTCCAGAAGAAATTCTTGGAGTAGCTCCTGGATAAATTTGTGAAAAATTCCTGGGGAAATTATCAAAGGAACTTCTGATAAAAAAATGGTGTAGAAAATCTCTAATGAAAATCCTTTGGAAATTCCTGGCAAAAGTGTTATGAGGATTTTTCTGGAATAATTTCTGGGGAAATTCCTGAGGGCATTTCCTGTTGGAAGTCATTGAAAAATTTCAAGAGCTTAAATCTTGAATAAAATTTCTGGGTAAATTTTTTAAAGAAATCCAGGGGAAATTTCTGGAGAGAATTCTAAAAGGTGTTTCGGATGAAATTCCTAGATGAGTTCCTGAAAAAAAAAAAACCTGAAGGAATTTCCGAATAACTTCCTGGGGAAAATCAGAAAGTATTCCTTTTGAAAGTACTAATGGAAATCCTAAGGAACTTTCTGTGAAAATTTCTAGAGAATTAATGGTGGAATTTTCTTACGAATTTTCTGAGGAATTTCCTGGAGCAATTTCTGTGGATATTTAAAAAAAAATGAGAATTACTTAAAAAAAACTTCTGGGGACAATTTATAATGGATATCCTTGGAAAAATCCTGATTAAACTTTCTACAGAATTCTTGGTGAGATTCTAGGAATAGCTCCTGGATAAATTTCTGAAATTTCTCCTTGGGGAAATTAATAATTTTTATTAAAAAAAGAGAAAATTCGTAATGGAAATTCATTAAAAATTCATCATGAAATTTCTTGAAGAGCTCATGAGGATATTTCTGGTTGAATTTCCGAGGAAATTCCTGAGCACATTTCCCACCGGAAATCCTTGGAAAATTTCTAGAGGTAAAATCTCGAAGAAATTTCCGGATAATTTCCGACAGAATTTCTGAGAAAGTTTTCGAAGAATCTTCTTGGTAAATTAAAAAAAAAATCCCGAGGAAATTCCTTGAGAGAAATCTGGAAGGTATTTCTGGGAAAATTCCTAGATGAGTTCCTGGGAAAATTCCTGGAGAAATTTCTGAATAACCTTCTGAGGAAAATCAGAAAATATTCCTTTTAAAATTACTAATGGAAATCCAAAGCAACTCCATGGGAAAATTTCTAGAGGAATTAGGGAGGAAATTTCTGATGAAGTTTCTGGGAAATTTCCTGGAGGAATTTCTAGGAAAATTTCTGTGGAAATTGCTGGAAAAATTTCTTGGCATATTTTTTAAAGACTTTTTGGGGAAATTCCAAAAAAAACCTTGGAAATATTTTCTAATGGACATCCCTGGGGAAATCCTTGAACGAGCAGGTGGATAAATTTCTGAAAAAGTTCCTGATGTAAATGCTTCAGAAACCATACAGGGAAATTCCTGAAATGTCTGAACAAACCTTTGGAAATTACTCTTCAGAACTATGCTGGAGGAATTCAGATCCCCAGCCAACGAACGATCGCATAAGTTTTCAAATAGGATATCACAGTGGAGGCGGTATGCGTACACTATACACGAGGGTAAATGGATGCATGTACGCATATGGCCTCCTCTTTAACATCCTATTAGACATCATGCTCACACTTCTGGTTTATGAATTACCTGAATGACTCTTTCGCAGTACACTGGAACCTCTTTTTATGCGCAAGGCTGGGACTGCATAAATTAAAAGTTTGCATAAATTAAAAAGAGGCATAAAAACAGGGAAATTTATGCATATATTAAGTTTGGGTTTTAATGAGAGAATTTAGTCTTGCTCCTGGGTAAAAGAGCCCAAAAAAGGGGGTTCCAAGGGGCTTCAGGGGCGTTTTAAGGAGTTATTTCAGGGGAATTGAGATGCCTTATATGGGCGTTCTGTCAAGATTTGTTGGCGTTTCAATGGGGTTACGGGGATTTTAGGGGCATTTCAATAGTATAAGAGCGTTTCAGAAGCATTTCAAGGGGCTTTAAGGGAAATTCAAGGGATCTCAGGAACCTTTAAAGGGTGCAAGGAGTTTGAGGGGCGTTTCAAGGTATTTCAAAATCATTTAAGGGATTTTCAGGGTGTTTCAGGAACATTTAAGGGACGTTCCCAGAGAGGCTTTGGATAGCATTTCAGGAGCGTTTCAAGGGGTTTTCAGGTGCGTTTCAGGGAATTTCTGGACCCTATAAAGGCATCCAAAGGGGTTTCAGAGGCATTTCAAATTAAATATGATGATTTCAAGAGCGTTTCAATGGAATTACGGAGTTTTCAGGGGCATTTCGATGCATTTTAGGACAGTGTCGTATCTGGGGTTTCAAGAACACCTTTAAATCAAAGGGTATTCCAAGGGCATTTTAAAAAAAAATACGATGGAGCCTCTGAAAAAATTTCTGAAACTTCCTGAGATGCCTTCAAACCCCCTCGGACCCCACGTAACGCAATTGAGGCGCTCCAAAGCCTCCGAAAACTCCTCCGTAACGCTTTCGTAACGCTATCACCGAAAATTATCTGATGTATCCTGAAGTGCCTTCAAAATTTCCCTAAACCCCCTCGAACCCCATGTATCGCACCTGAGAGGCTCTGAAACCCCCGAATACTCTTTCGTAACACTTCGTAACGCCCCTGAATCTCGTCAAAAATGCCTCCAAAATCCACCTGAAACCCCCACGCACCCCATGTAACGCACCTGAGACGATCCGAAACTCATGAAAACGCCTGCGTAACGCCTTTGATTCCGCCGAAAATTCTCTGAAACTTCCTGAAATGCACCTAAGTTTCACCGAAACCCCCAAAAACGCCTCCGCAACGCCATTAAAACCAGCCTTAAATGCTCTGAGACTTCCAAAAATGCCTCCGAAACCCCCTTTAAACCCACTCTGACCCCGTGTAATGTACATGAGGCTTTTTTTTTTACTTAATCATTTATTTGAGGCTCATGCGCCAACAGGCATAACGGAGCCGAATCCATTTTTTTTTTATTTCATACAATGTTATGTGTTTGACTAAAACTATGTTAGTTTTGGGGAACCGTAAAACTCGCGGTTTAGTCGAGGTTAGGGGTAACAATAATATTTGAGGAAAGGATAGGGTGATGAGGGCTTTTCGTTGACACTTAACAGCATGATGTGGACAAACGTAGAGTGGACTAACAACCTGTAACGATACAAACAGACGATTTTCGAAGGGGCACGAGGTGGACAAGTGGAGCAACAAGACTGAGATATCAAACAAAGACACGAGGTGGACAAGTGGAACAACTAGACGAAATTATCAAACGAAGACTTCAGCTTGCTTCAAGAAGTCGTACACAAGCTTCATGTACTCAAGATCAAGTTTACCCAACACATCTCTAATGTCTTCCTTTTCTGGTTTCCCTTGGGCCCTGAGGGAAGCACATAAATCGGATCTGGCAATACCGTATTCGGGGCATTCCCACACAACATGGTTGATATCTTGATAGCCTGCACCACAGCTACAACGATTGCTATCTGTGAGCCCTATTCGATAGAAATGCGAGCCCAGAGAGTAGTGATTGGACATAAGTCGACACATTATCTTGATAAAATCTCGACCCATGTCCAACCCCTTGAACCACGCCGTCTTCGATACCTGTGGGAGAATTGAATGTAACCATCTGCCCAATTCCCCTGCATCCCATTTTTGTTGCCAACTGACCAAGGCATGCTGACGAGCAATCGAAAAAAATTCATTGAAGGCGATATGACGGTCATAAATATCGCCTTCCATAGCGCCCACCTTGGCGAGTGAGTCCGCTTTCTCATTGCCCGGGATCGAGCAATGTGAAGGGACCCAAACCAAAGTGATGTTATATGCTTGATGCGATAAAGCACTCAGAATTGATCGAATTTCGCTCAGGAAATACGGGGAGTGCTTCACCGGCCTCATTGAGCGAATAGCCTCAATTGAGCTGAGACTATCCGTGAAAATGAAATATTGATCAGAGGGAAGAGAGGCAATTCGCTCTAATGCGTAGTGTATAGCTGCCAATTCTGCGACATATACTGAGCAAGGACTTTGAAGTTTATGGGCGGCGCTATGAAACTCATTAAATACACCAAATCCAGTGGAATCATTTGTTTTTGACCCGTCAGTGAAAAACCTTCTGTCGCTACTGACTTGACCAAACTTGCTTACAAAAATTTTTGGAATGTGCTCCGATCGGAGCGGATCTGGAATTCCACGGATTTCTTGCAACATGGACAGATCAAAACCTATAGTGGAATTGGAGAAGTCTGGGAAGCAATCGCGGTTGGGAACATTCGAAGAAAGATGAACCTCCAGAGTCATGTACGAGTAGTACACTGTCATAAACTTTGTTTGATGAATTCGTTCGATCAGCTTTTCAAAATTTTCAATTACCAATGGATTTTGCACCTCACAGCGGATGAGGAACCTTAACGACAATTCCACGAAACGATCTGATAAAGGGAGTACTGCTGCTAGTACCTCCAAACTCATTGTGTGCGTCGAGTTCATGCAGCCTAACGCGATCCGAAGACAACGATACTGGATACGCTCTAGCTTCAGGATGTGTGTTTTCGCGGCGGACTGAAAGCAAAAGCTACCGTATTCGAGAACCGACAGTATCGTTGTCCGATAAAGCTTTATCAGATCTTCCGGGTGGGCTCCCCACCATGTTCCGGTAAGTGTACGCATGAAGTTGATTCGTTGTTGGCACTTCTGATACAGATAATTAATGTGCTTTCCCCAGGTGCCTTTAGAGTCGAACCAGACCCCCAGATACATATGTGAAAAACCTTGAGTGAGTTCCCTACCCAAAAATTGAAGCTCTAGCTCTGCTGGGTCACGCTTCCTAGAAAAGACAACTAACTCAGTTTTCTCCGGAGAGAATTCGATACCCAGCTTTACAGCCCAAGCAGACAAATTGTCTAAGGTATCTTGCAGTGGTCCTTGCAGATCTTCCGCCTCTGGTCCGGTGATAGAAACCACGGCGTCGTCCGCAAGCTGTCATAGCGAGCAATTTTCCACGAGACATTCGTCGATGTCTCTAACGTAAAAGTTGTAAAGAAGGGGGCTTAAGCATGAGCCCTGGGGGAGACCCATGTAACTAATTCGTGAAGTTGCCGAGGTTCCATGAGAGAAAAACATGTGCTTCTCAGACAACAAATTGTACAAGTAGTTGTTTAAAATTGGAGAAAGCCCACACTCGTGGAGTTTGTCTGAAAGGACATCAACGCAAACTGCATCAAAAGCCCCCTTAATATCCAAAAATACTGAGCCCATTTGCTCTTTTTGAGCGTAGGCCAGTTGAATTTCTGTAGAAAGCAGCGCCAGACAATCGCTCGTTCCCTTGCCTCTGCGGAAACCGAATTGAGTATCTGACAGAAGGCCGTTCGATTCAACCCATGTGTCGAGCCGATGAAGAATCATCTTCTCTAGCAGCTTCCGTAAGCACGACAACATCGCAATAGGACGGTACGAGTTGGGATCCGACGCGGGCTTCCCAGGCTTTTGGATGGCAATAACCCTCACTCGTCTCCAGTCATCCGGAACAATGTTGCTCTCCAAGAATAGATTGAACAAATTCAACAAGCGCCTCTTCGCGACGTCTGGGAGGTTTTTGAGCAGGTTGAACTTTATTCTATCCATTCCTGGGGCAGAGTTGTTACATGATAGAAGCGCGAGTGAGAATTCTAGCATCGAAAAGGGTGAATCCATCGCATTCCTTTCGGGTGGATTACAACGAATATTCGCGTGTACTTGGACCGAATCCGGACAGACTTTCTTTGCGAAATCGAAAATCCATCGAGGCGAGCTTTCTCGATCCTCATTTATCGATACCGCGTTGCGCATTCTCCTTCCCACCGTCCAGAGAGTCCGCATTGACGTCTCCCGCGATAAACCGTTGACGAAGTTCCTCCAATAACCACGTTTCTTCGCTTTCACGAGGCTCGTGAGTTTGTTGTGAAGAGAGGAATACCGCTCATAGTTCTCCCGAGTACCGCGCTTCCGGTAGATCTTAAACGCGGCGGATCTTTCGCGATAGGCTCCGGTACATTCTTCATCCCACCACAGTGTGGGGGGTCTTCGCCGTAACGAAGTTCCCGGAACCGGCCTACGCTGCGCTTGAAGAGCACTTTCGACGATTAACGCGGACAAGAATTGGTATTCTTCCTGCGGTGGAAGAACGTCAACCGATTGCTCGCCCTCTGAGACCAATTCAGCATATTTACCCCTGAGACGAGACTCGCGAAGACGGTCTTCTTTTTCTCCAGTTTGTTAATTTTTCTTCTTCCTATCTGTGTTGACATTATGTTTTTTGCTGGTGGTTCAAACACGTACGTGACCGCATCACCTCACACGCAGTGTGACTGAATCCCATTCACGCACAAAATCATGTTGAGGTGAAATTTTGCATCGCCAACAATCGCCAAGCAAAGTAACCATTGGAATATTTTGTTTTCAATTTATTTTTGACAGTACAGGAGCAGAAAATGCTGCTCGGAGTGAATTTTGGCTTCAGAATTTATCTCGGATAGCAATACTTGCCTCGTTTTAGGTAACGTAATCAAACGGGCTACAACTGACAGCTCAGTTGGGCTGCACTTGACGTTGCTTTTTTTCCTCTTCGCGAGTCTCGTCTCAGATTTACCCCAGTCGATATGCTTCGTGAGGTCATACGCGACGTCGATCTGGCGAGCCTGACACGAATCATTGGTAACTGAAATTTTGATTGGCAGATGATCACTACCATGGGGATCCTGAATTACCTTCCACGTGCAATCCAATGATAGTGAATTCGAACATATTGAGAGGTCTAACATGCTTGGAGGATCTGGAGGTTTAATTCGGGTTGCTTCCCCGGAGTTCAAAATTGTCAAATTGAAATAGTCGCAGAGGTCATATATCAGGGTTGCGCGATTGTCGTCCTTCAGAGACCCCCAGGCTGTTCCGTGTGCATTAAAATCTCCTAGGATCAACCAAGGCGCAGGCATAGCACAGCATATTTCCGCAAGATCTCTTCGAGATACTCTAGCACTGGGCGGTATGTAAACACTGGCTATACTGAAACTTTTACCTTGTATAGTAACATGACATGCAACTATTTCAGTGTCGTTCATCGGAGGGAAATCAATTCTATAAAAGGAATGGAGCTTTTTGATCCCCAAGATCACCCCTCCATATCCATCCCCTCGATCACAACGAATAATATTAAAATCGTGGAAAGAGACATCTTTATCGGAAGTTAGCCAAGTTTCACTAAGAGCAAATATGTCACAGCATGTGTTGTGGACTAAAAATTTGAACGCATCTATATTTCTAATTAAGCTTCTACAATTCCACTGTAGGACTTCAATCATATCTCCGACCTCACTGGTCAAATTAGCCATCGAAAGATGTGAAAGAATCAAGAATCGGCCATTTTGAAGTCAGTTGCTTCAGGAGAGGTCTCACAAAAGGAAGTGCCATGATTATCAAACTTCTTATAGCGGGGGAGACATTCAACGTTTCGAAGATGATATCCACTATCCCAGAAAGAGTCAATTTTCCGGAAGGGTCGACTGGGTTCTGTCGACGTTCCTGTTGACTAGTTTGTTGGTTTTCTGGGCGAAAAATTGGGGCAACTGGGGTTTTAGATGCCCCTGGAAGTGACGGAAAGTCTCCAGACGAAAATTTAAAGCCTGGAGGTGATACCTTTTTGGTACTTCCGCTACTTCTTGATTTTGCCAGAGGGATTCGCTGAGCAGGTTGAGAAACAGGGGCGTTTTGAGAAACTTGTTGTTGCAAGTGCCGTTTTGCAACAGCTCGCTTCCTTTTCGTTCCTGTCTCAATTATATTGTACTCCTCGCCTCCCTCAGAGTCAGAGCCTTGATCATCTGCCGGCAGGGATGCGAAGATATTGTTGCTAGTAATAGGATGGGCTGATGAGACAGCAACCGGGGCGATCTTTTTCAGCATTTCTGCATAAGATCGCCTCGATCGCTGTTTAAGTGAGTTTATGTCGCGTTTCTCCCGCTCTACGTACTTCGGGCATGCACTGAGCTCGTGAGGAGGAGATTCGCCACAAGTGGCGCATTTTGGCTCCATATTGCAGGAGCCCTCCGCATGTTGTTCACCGCACATACTGCAACGTGGTTTGTTGCTACAGTAAGGTGCGGTGTGGCCCAATTGCTGGCATTTTGCGCAGTGCATTACCTTTGGTTCGTAGAGGCGAACAGGTAATCGAAGAAGCCCAACTACGAGAACGCCCGGAAGAGCGGAGCCGGAAAAGGTCACCCGGAAAGAGTTGGACGGTTGTTTTGAGCCGTCTGGTTGTGCCTTGTTCATTTGAACGGCATCAAGAACTGGAACCAGTGGGACGGCACGATTTTTAAACCCACCAGCTCCAGACATGATTGCGGCACAGGTTAAATTATCATCGGTGACCACTCCGTAGCACTCTATCTCGCAACTAGGCAGGTATGTTTTATATTCCCGCGAAAAGAGTTCAGAGTTAGCAATCTTGTTCGCTTGTTCGCGGTCACTTACCGTGACACGCAGCTTGTCACGGCTGGGTGAGTCTATCTCCAGAACCCCACGAAACGATTTTTCCAGATCTTTTGCGATTTGTAATTTGTTCAGTTTTTTTTCCGTTCGGTTTGGGCCGAAAGAAAACCAGAAAGGGACCCTTAGATCCGGGTGGGTAAACTTTCGGGCGGGGGCTCACCGAGTTAGAAGAAGATTCAGGGATAGATGAGAATACAGGGGGTTGAGAAGAAAAGCCAGGCAGACAAAGATTTGTAGCTAAGGGAGTTTTTACCATGGGCTGGGACCGCGTTCCGTTCACCAATGAACTAATTGGAATTATTCCGGAAGAAACCGCACAACGGAATACTTGAGGAGCCTCTGGAGGGTTTTCATCATCGCCAGTCTCCATGGTATCAGAATTTTGGGTTTGCACTATTGATGTAGTGGACAGACGAGAAGATGTATCATCATCGGATGAAATTACGAGGTCCGGTGAACCCCCACCAGTGTCATTCGTTTCCATGCGGGCTTATTTTATTATACCGCAGGAAAACTTACACCAGACAATAAAAAAGACAAAACGAGACAATTTAAGAACGAAAATAGCCAAAACCAGATGTTCTAGGTAGTATCGGAATATCGGGGAAATGAAAAAAAAAAATAGTAGCAACCAACCTAAGCTGTAATATAGTATTAAGAAAAAAAAAACAAACAAAGAAAAAGAAGGATAGCAACTAAAAAAAATAAAGCCTAATTCAAGGACGTGGTCCTTCCTAAATACAACTAGTTGCCCTACGACGGGAAAAACAACCAAAAGTAATAAAGCGAAAATAAATCCAGGAAAAAAAGGAATCACTGTGGAATAAGGGCGGCAGAGAAAAATGGGATCAAACCAAAACCAAATAACTACAACAATGTATAAAATAATAACCGGAAAATTGTAAAAAAAAAAACAAAAAAATGAAGGAATAGGATAGCAACTACTTAAATCTACTTAAATACTAATATAGTTTGATGAAATGTGAAAGAAAAAAAAAACAAAGAAAAAGAAGGATAGCAACTGAAAAAATAAATAATAATAATAATAATGCGACGAAAATGGTCCGCGAAGCGGGAGGAACTGCTGTACCTCTGACAAGACGTTGCGTAACAGTAGTTCAGTTTGTAGCTCTACGTCTCAATCAGAAAGCAAAAAGAAAATAAGAGGACGGAGAGATAAATCAGAAGAAAAAAAAATTACCACTTGGATTGGGAACCACTGATTAATCCGAGACCGGCGGGGAGGCAATAAAGAGCAAAATGTTCTAACGATATATTTACCGCAGCAGACTGCCAATACAATGACTTTGTTTTGCACCCTATACAAAGTCCGCCGAGATGATCGTTAGCTTCTGCCGCTGGTGAACAATACGCTCGCACGCCGGCGAGTGATGTTTTGTTGTCCGTTCCTCACTGTAGGTTGGTGCTCTGGGTGCAGCTGCACCCGACGTGGTGAAATGAACGGGAAGGCTGCCGCCGCGATGATGATTGGTGACGATGGTGATGACGGCGATACAAACGACTATCAATTATTAATTTTTGATAGCGGGTTAAAGATGGATAGTACACGTGATGAACACGTGCCTACTTCCTACGTTGTTCACGGGTCGCCCTAGACACTTAAACTTCGTCCTCGGGGGGAAAACTCGCGATATAAAAAAACTCACTTGTGAGAAAAAAAAACTCCACCGGCTACGAAGCCAATGCCTGCGACTCAGACACGGTAACACAACCGGCTGCTTCAAGCGAACGACGAGGAATGCACATGAGGCTTCCGGAAACCCCCGAAAACGTACCTGTTACGCCTACAAAATCCGTCGAAAATTTTCTGAATCTCTCTGCAATGCTTTTGAAAACTCCCCTGAGATTTATTGGAACCCGCTGTAACCCCTTGGGACCCCCTGAAGCGCCCCTGTAACCTTCCTTTGCTCTCTCCTATAAACACCTCCTTGTCACCGTTGCAATAGTTCCCGTCATTATTAAATATTCTTATGCACAATATTGGCTCTGAGCAGTTCCCAGGGCATAAAAAAGGTGCATAAATTAAAAGTGCATAAAAATAACATGCATAAAACAAAGTTATAATGTGTTCGCAACCTAGTTCGGAACCACTGGAACTCCAAGTCCAAAGTGTAAAACTAACATTTTTTCCCCAGGGGTGCTCCTGAAGCGCTCCCGAAACGCCGCTGAGACGTTCAGACGTCCCGTGAAACCTATTATGATCCCCTGAAACGCTTCATAAGAGCTCCTAAAACGCTCCTGAGATACCCAAACCACTCCAGAGACCCTCTGAAACCCTCTGAAAAATTCATGAAACCTCAAGGCATCCCCTTGAAATCCCTTTGAATACCCTGAAAAGCCCCTGGAACTCTCTGAAAC
The DNA here is from genome assembly GCF_035046485.1 of Aedes albopictus. NCBI lineage: Eukaryota > Metazoa > Arthropoda > Insecta > Diptera > Culicidae > Aedes > Aedes albopictus. Next base: position 52,920,446 of record NC_085136.1, read on the forward strand.
CCCAGCAAAACTGTGAGACGCATTAAAGAAAAAGGCCCTGGAATCTCTTGGAACCCCATGAAACCCCCTGAGGAGACTTTGAAGCCCAATCAAACGCTCCTGGGCCTCCTGGTACCTCGCTGAAAACCTTTGGGACTCCCTGAAATCTCCAATTCATTTCTTCTATAAACGCCCACTCGCTTCCGTTGCCGTAGTTACCGCCATTATTACATTACCTTATGCACAATATTGGATCTTACAAGCTCTCCCTCTTTTTAAGCAGGCTTCAACAAGAGGTTTTAGTTCACCTGGATGGGAGACTGCCGCGTACTGTAAAAAGCCCGGACAATCTGACAATTTTCTCACTGAAATCCATTGCTTTGAAGTCAAAAACTATTTGAACAGCACCATCTTGAACTATGGGCCACCATTTTGGATTTTAAGCCGCCATCTTGAATATTATGTTCATCATTTTTGAACTCCAAACATCTTCTCCATACCCGAAATATCACAATATATATGGGTTTGAGCCGTAAACTACTTGAAACAGCAATTTATCTTTATTGTGGGCCGCCATCATGAAGGTTTTAGGTCGCCATATTGGATTTCGGACCGACATCTTGGATTTTCTAGTCTTCATTGATGATATACGCACAAAATTAATCAATCATTCTAAAGGTTACAAAAATTGGCTCAATTGGATGTGTTTGGTTCAGTTTTATAAACGACCAGTTTCACCAGTGCTGGTCCGAATCACTAAAATGACCATAACTTGAAAACGCTTCGACCGATCAACACCATTTTCAACAACAAGCATTGCGGCCAAATTCCGATACGGTTCATGCTAAAATCAGCGAAATCGGTCAACGGGAAGTGCATGAACTCATTTTCCGCACAGACATACATACATACACACATACATACACCATACAGACGTCATCTCAATTCGTTAGACCTTATTGACTCTCCAAGCTCTCTTTTGAAAAAAAGAAGTGAACATATACACTTTTCAGTACACTTAGTGTACGAATTTCCTTCTGAACTTACAGCTTCACAGAACAACCGGACCATTTTGGAAAAAAAATGCATAAACCCTCAAAAATATTCCCCGAAAAAACCTCCCCCACCCCAAAACCACAAGTCGCAATTTAATCCTCCGCATCAAATTGCACATAAATAAGCATAACCATCGTTCTTCCGCCAGCTATTCGGTGCCATTCCGGTGCAGTCAAAAGAAGGATCCCATCCGCAAAACCAGTTCTTAGTGGTTCAAAGTTTGTTGATGTAGCTGCAGCCATCAACAACGTGAGCCTGCCACTCTGGCTGGTGGTGTCTCTCTCGAGATAGATAACAGTCTGGTTTGGTTGGATCGGCATCGTACCATTGCTTGCTGCCTTTGCGCCAAACGAAATTTGACTCTTGAACGGCGGCAGCATTGCAGAGACAGAGTGTTGAAATACTACGTCTTACCGCGCTCGGGTTGGACTGGATGGAAAGATAAATCAACAACTGTAATATTCGCCGGAGCCGATCCTTTTGGGCGATCTAGTGTTCGTTACCGACAACTACCGTAGAATTGTGCGATTTCAATCATTATTTTTGTGTCTTTAACACTCATTTTTATTTTTTTTTGTCTTATCAAAAATTTAGGAAATAATCTAAAAAATGAAATATCCTAGTTTTTTGGTAATTTTAATTTTTAATGAAGACGATAACCGGTTAGTTCACACTTTTTATCGGGCCAAAAAATAAAGTTTATAAAAATCAATAGTCAAAATATATTCATATGATTTTTCTGATTTTTTTTTTGCATCCCTGAATTTTCAAGCCCGCTCTACGATACTCAAAGGAAAACAGGAGATTCCGTTCCGCGCAGAGCACTCCATTCCCGGGCAGATGAAGGAACGCTTCAGCTTTTTCACCACTAGCCTGCACAATCGTTGTCGGTTTTGCTCGCTCGCGAATTCAAACAAAATGCATCCCCAACTAATTGATTGCAGCCAGCAGCAGCAGCGGCAGCTTAAGATAGTGACGGTTGAGTGGTTGAATATTCGAAAGGTTTTGGCATTACGGGGTCTCACAATGCCAATGCACCTTAGAATGGTTTAAATTTTTGCGACCAATCTTGAACGACATTTTCAAGGCGAACTAATTTTGAGAAAGCTTCGATAGCCATCATAAAACCTAGATGGTTTTATTTTGGTTTTACGATGGTTATACAAAGCTACTTAGATCAAGAATGTATTAAACTGAAAAGTGTTGCTTGGAATGTTTTTACTCCATCTCATGTAACACTTTATGTCAAATAAACTGAAAAACAGTAATATATTTTCTCGTTCTCTTCTATGTTCTATCGTTGTTTTATTTTTTTTTTTTTTATTTGTATGAATTTTAACAGTTTATCGGACTTCTATCTAATTTCTGGTATCTTCTATTTTCCAACTGCTGCCCTACGCTTTTCTTTTTTTTTTTTTGCTCTGACGATCCTTTTTATGAATGGTCTTGAACCAGTCTAGAGAGCATCCCCAACGAGTCAGAGTCAGACCGTGAATGAAATACAAGGCGATACAAGATTATAATGCGATTATTTGTGCACAAAGGTGAAAAATTAATTTTTCTACGTTGCCTTTTAGTCGAACGTAATTCTTTTTTTTGTCGTAATTTGCCTTTCTCGCTATTGGTGGCGGTTAGTTCTATTGTATCGTATTTCTTTGACGGAATTTTTTTCTTCTAAATGAGTCGGAAAAAGCGATGTTATAAGATTTCAAATAATAGGGTGTGTCATATTTCTCTGGCTATGCGTCTGTCTCTTGCTCTGACTCTGGCCTCGGCTCTTTATGACTTTTTATGGTACTTTTTCTGACTCTGGCTCCTTCTCTGACTTTGGCTCTTTTTCTGGCTCAGACTCTGGCTCTGGATTTTTCTCTGGCTCTGGTTCTAGCTCCCTTTCTCTGGCTCTGACTTTAACTCTGGCTCTGGCTCTTGTTCTGATTCTTTCTCTGGCTCTGGATCTGGTAATGGCTCTTTCTCTGATTCTGGCTTTGGCTTTGGCTCTGGATCTGGCTCTGTCTCTGGCTCTAACCCTAGCTGTTTTCCTGGCTTTGGATCTTTTTGTGGCTTTTTTCCGGCTCTGGGTCTGGTTTTTTTTTCTGGCTCTGGTTTTGGCTCCTTGACTGGTTTTCTGATTCTGGCTCGGCTTTTGGTTCTGGCTCTTCTCTGAGTTTGGCTCTTGTACTGGGTCTGGCTTAGACTCTGGCTTGGCACTGGCTCTTTTTCTTACTCTGGCTCGTTATCTGGCTCTGGCTCTGACTCTCATGCTGGCTCTGGTTTTAGCTCAGTTTCTGGCTTTTGACTTTTTGTGGCTCTGCCTCTAAATGTGACTCTCGCTTTGTGGCAGTGGCTCTTTTTCTGACTCTGTTTTTTTTTTGGCTCTGGCTCTGTTCTGACTCTGGCTTTTTGTGGTTCTGGCTCTGGCTCTGGCTTTGGTTCTGTTTTTTTCTCTTACTTTGGCTCTTCTACTGGCACTGACTCTGATTCAGGTTCTGGCTCTGGCTCTAGCTCTTTTTCTAGCTCTTTTTTTGGCTTTCAGTCTGACTCTTTTATTGACATTGGCTCTTTTTCTAGCCTTGACTCTGACTCTGGCTCTTTGGCTGGCTTCCAGGTTCTTTCTCTGATTTTGCTCTGATCACGGCTCTGACTCTAGCTCTTTTGCTGAGACTCTGGCTCTGGATTTTTCTTTGGCTCTAGTTCTAGCTCTCTCTCTCTCTCTCTCTCTCTCTCTCTCTCTCTCTTTCTTTCTCTCTGGCTCTGATTTTAGCTCTGGCTCTGGCTTTTGTTCTGATTCTTTCTCTGACTCTGGATCTGGTAATGGCTCTTTTTCTGATTCTGGCTTTGGCTTTGGCTTTGACTTTGGCTCTGGATCTAACTTTGGTTTTGGTTCTTAGTCTGGTTTTCTGACTTTGGCTCTTTTTCTGGCTGTGGATCTGTCTCTGGCTCGACTTTTGGTTCCGGCTCTTCTCTGAGTTTGGCTCTTCTACTGGCTCTGGCTCTTCTCTGACTCTGGCTTGGCACTGGCTCTTTATCTTACTCTGGCTCGTTATCTGGCTCTGACTCTCATTCTGGCTCTGGTTCTAGCTCTGTTTCTGGCTTTGGACTTTTTGTAGCTCAGCCTCTAAAGGTGACTCTGGCTCTTTTTCTGACTTTAACTTTTTTTCTGGTTCTGGCTCTGATTCTGACTCTGGCTCTGGATCTTTTTGTGGCTCTGGCTTTGGATCTAACTCTGGATCTTTCTGCTGCCCTGACTCTTTATCTGGATCCCCTTAGGCTTTAGCTTTGGCTCAGGCTCTGATTTTTGCTCTAGCTCTGGCTTTTGTTCGGGGTTTTTCTCTCACTTTGGCTCTTCTCATTGGTACTGACTCAGATTCTGGCTCTGGGACTGGCTCTTTTTCTGGCTCTGGCTCTGACTCTGGTTCTGGCTCTGACGCCGATTCTGGCTGTGGCTCTAGCTCTTTTTCTGGCTTTGATTCTGACTCTTTTTTGACATTGGCTCTTTTTCTTGCCTTGACTCTGACTCTGGCTCTGGTTCTGGCTTTTCGACTGGCTTTCTGGTTCTTTTTCAGCTTTTTTAAGGCTCTGGCTTTAGCTCTGATTATGGCTCGGACTCTAGCTCTTTTTCTGGCTCAGAATCTTCTTTGTGGCTCTTCTTCTGGCTCTATTTCTTGTTCTGACTCTTTGTCTGGCTTGCTGACCCAAACTCTGACTGTGGCTCTTATTCTCGTTCTCACGCTTTGTCTGGCTTTCTGCTTTCTGGCTCTGACCCTTGCATTTTCTGGTTCCAGATATTTTTGTGACTCTAATTCTGGCTCTAGCTCTTTCTCTGGCTCTAGCTTTGGCTTCAATGTTGGCTCTGGCACTGTCTCTGGCTTGAACTCTAGCTCTGGTTCTGTCTCTTGCTCCGGCTCTGACACTGGCATCGGCTCCTTTCCAGGTTCTGACTCTGGCTCAAGCTGTTTTTCTGGCTCTAGATCTTTTTATGCCACTTTTTCTGGCTCAGACTCTGGCTCTAGCTTTGCCCTAGCTCTAGCTCTCTCTCTGACTATGACTTTAACTCTGGCTCTTGTTCTGATTCTTTCTCTGGCTTTGATTCTGGTAATGGCTTCTTCTCTTACTTTGGTTTTGGTTCTAGATCTGGCTTTGTCTCTGTCTCTGGCTCTGACTATGGCTCCGGGTTTGTATCTAGCTGTGGCTCTGGCATAGGCTCTGGAGTAGGCTCTGACTCTGTCTCTGGCTCTTTTTCTGGCTCCTGCTCTTTATCTGGCCGCGGCTGTTTTTCTGGCTCTGGCTCTGTTACGTGGATCTGTTTTTTTATCTAACTCCAGCTCTTTTTCTAACTGTGGCTCTGTCCTTATCTCTGATTCTGCTTCTGGCTCTTTCTCTGACTCCGGATCTGGCTCTGGCTCTAACTCTGGCTGTGGCGCTCTGACTTTGGTTCTGACTCTTTCTCTAGCTGTGGCTGCTTTTCTGCCTCTGGTTCTAGCTCAGGCTCTGGCTGTGACTCTTATTGCTCTGTCTCTGGCTCTGACTCTGGCTTTGGCCCCAGTTTAGAAGCAAAAACTTTCTATTTAAAAAAATGTGAGGATATATGAGAATCTATTTATTGCAAGAGTAGTTTTAAAGTATTCGTTCAGATTTTATGGTATAAATCATCATTGAACCAGAAATTTACCAAAAACATCTAAGCATTCTTAAAAAAAAGTCGCACCCTATGTTCCATAGATCTAAAGTTAAACAAACTGCAAATTTTTGAGCATCAGTGCCCCCCTAGCAACGCTAGTCAGATTTTTTTATTTTTTTGCTCGAAGATCCGAGAAACACATCAAGACAAGCCAAAACGGCTACGAGAATTCATGACGAAGAAGAAGAAGCAGTACATTCTGACCGGATCGGACAGTCTATCAGGGCCACCGGAGAGGAATAATGGTGTCCCGTTTATTTCAATTACATCAGTTCGTAGTTTTGTTTCGAGCAACTGTTTCCGAAAGGATAAAAAAAAGTCACAATAAGATGGAACGAGTGTACTCCCCGGTGTGTCGGGATTAATTATGTTGAATGTCAGCACTAGAAAATGAATGCTAACGATTTCCTTCCAAGAAGTTTGTAACAATTAATTCCGAAGAAACTGTGTAATCTTATGATAGATGGGATGGAACTGCCAAGATTATTCAACTAAGAATGGAATCGCGTAGTAAAATCAAATGAGGAAGCGTTCCAATACAACCTCCATTGCTCAAATCTCCTACCAATTTTATTGCGCTTCATTGGGAACGCGAAAACAGCAAAATCCACCATTCCAAAGCGAGTCCTCACAGCAAACACCCCCAGAAATACAGAAAAACCACCGTAAACCAGTTGAAAAAACGGCTCCCCGGTGGGCCCTCGATGTATATTTATCGACAATTATTGCCCTGTCGGTTGTCTGTCCATCCATGACAACGCCGGAGCTGACGATGCAGAGCTAACCCACTCAAAACTGTTTTGTTCTCTGCTGGCATTGCGATAACGACGACCACACTCACTCACTAGTGCTCCAGGACAATCATCACCACCGTGTACTACCAACCATCATCGTCGCATCGCATCATCGGGGTTGATGTGTCACTTGTGTCCAGTTGGGGGCAGATAGGAACCGACGCCATTTGTGTGACCCGTTTGTTCTGTTCCCGTTTTTTTTTTTCTTTTTTTGCGATTCCAGCATGCCAAGCTGGTTCGTTGGAGGACACATTGGTATAGTGAATCGGAAGACTAGCGTCACTTTGAGAGCCAATGTCGTCAATGGAGCATCCTACCAACTATTCAAACTAATCTTCAGAAATGATTATAACGAAATTAAGGAATATATTTTTTTAATAAAAGTACCGCAAGTAGATTTTAAAAATAACCTTTCAAGAATAGTTGGTAGCCCAAGAAAACATACTTAGCCCAAGTAGGAGTCATCACTACCCTTTTTGGCCTGCTTGATTACTAACACGTATTAAAATAAAACAAAAGAAATCATTCCACTTGACTTTTGCAAAATAAAAGAAATCAAAAAAAAAATGGTGATAATAAGAAACTATTAGGAACAAACTATTCAAAATTAAAATTTACTCTAAAAAATAACAAAAAATTAATTTAAAAAATAAACTAAAAAAACTGGCTAGGAAAACCCTTTTCCTTTATGTTCCATTTCTTATATTTATCTTTACACGAATAGGTTTATTTAAATATAAATTAAAAGTTTAAACCAAAGCCTAATTGAACTTCACATTTTTTAAAACGAACAAAAAACTGGTAAAGACAACTGAATTTCACTACTTGAGCTTAGCTTCAAACATATGTGCCTATTTAACCTTTCGCCAACACGCGCCATTTTGAGTTATGAGCCGCCATTTTGGATTCCAGACCGCCATCTTGATTATTCTGGTAGCCATTTTTTACTGCAGACATGTTTTCCATACCAAATATACCCAAGGTAAGGCAAGGTTGGCAAGGTTTAAACCTTAAGCTCCATTAACAGCCGCCATATTGAATTTGGAGCTGCCATCTTGGATTTTAGACCGCCAGCGTGGATAATCTCGTCTCCATTTTTGGACTTCAGATATCTTCCTTAAACCAAATATACACATATTGCATGGTGTTAGAGCCTAAAACTCCATGAAGCAGCAGCCATCTTAGTTTTTGTGGTCGCCGTTTTTGGACTCCAGACATATTACCCATAAGCCCTGAAAGTCCCTGGAATGCCCCTAAAATCGTCTGAAACCCTCTGAAACCCCCTGAAATATTTTGAAACGTCCCAGAAACCCCATGGAACATCCCCGAAACCCTGATTGGAATGCCAAACCCCTGGAACGCTCCTAAAACCCCATGAAACCCGTTTGGGACACCTTGAAACGTCCCTGAAACTCCATGGAACGCCACTAAAACCTCCTGAGACCACTGGAATGCTCCTAAAACCCTCTGAAACCTGCTGGAATATCCTGGAACGTCCCTGAGATCCACTGGAACACCTCTGTGACTCTGGAACGCACATTCAACTCTACGATCCCCTGCAACGTTTCTGAATCTCCCTGGAATACCTCTGGAATGCCTCTAGACCCCGTGAAACCTATTGAAACACCGCTGGAACGACACTGAAACTGCATTACACATCCTCCAATATCCCCTGAGCGGTATACATTTGTTGTTTTTTTCGTTGAAAGTAAGAATGTGATCAGTGAACGTGGGGAAGCACAGTTGAAGAGGATATGATCGAACGATCTAAAAGGAAAAAAAGCTTAACATTTGATCACCCAGGGTGTTATTCATCCTGGTATTTCCTTCGGCATTTGCAGGTGAAACCCCTTCAATAATTGCTATGACGATTCCTTTTCGAATACTTACGGCTAAGCCTTTGGAAAATTCTATCGTAATTGCTTTGGGAAATCTATTGAAAAGTCTTTTTGAAAAATTACTTTGGTAGTTTATTTAAAAATGTATCAAGAAATTTATTTAGCAAGTCAGTAGGAGTTCCTTTAGGAATCCCTTTGAAGCTTCCTCTAGTAATTCCCATGCATCATTTTCAACGGAAATGCCTTTGTGAATCCCATGAAAAACATTGATGTTTTTTTTTTTATTTTAATAATGCATAGAGATTTCGCCATTTTCTTTTTCTGGAAATTCATTCGTAATTTTATTTATTTTTTTTTTAATTTATTCTGTTGTTCAATTAAGATTCGGTAGGAAAAATTCTTTGGAAATTTATTTTGCATCTCTGTTTGGTATTTTCAAAAAAAAAAATTCTCCAGCAATTTCATTAGGAATTTATAGGGGATTTTCTTTGAGAATCTGTTAGACAAAGTTTTTGGAAATTTCTTATGAACTCTTTAGAATTTTTTTCAAATTCCTTGGGCATTTTGAGGAGAAACCCCTTCGACAGTTGCTTTGAACATTCCTTTTGGAAGACTTTCAGCAAAGCCTTGGAGAAATTCTCCGACAATTACTTTGGGGATTTTTATTTTAATTACACACAGAGACTTTACCATTCTCTTTCATGGAAATTCCTTTGGCATTTTATTTGAACTTTTTTTTTTGGAAATTCATTCGATCATTTCGTGATAATTCCGTTCAAAAAATTATTTGGCCATTTCTTTAAGAATGACAAGGAAAATTCTTGTGAAAATTATCCGTTTATCTTTGGCAATTATTTCGGAAACTTGTTAAGGTATTTCTTCCGCAAAATACTTTTATAGAATTTACATCGTTTTATTATTGCATATCTTTAACATTTTCAGTGAGAATTTCTTTGGGAATCTCTTCGGTATTTTTCAGGATGTTCCTTTAAAAAATCGTATTTGCACCATTTTAGAAATTCTCAAGATTATTCTTTTGAATTTTGTTTCGGTTTTTGATTGGAAACTGCATCGGTATTTCATTTTTTTAGTTTTTTTTTGTGGAAATTCGGTAATTTTTTTGTATATACTCTTAGGAGTTCCTAAACAGGTAGTTTTGTTGAGAATTCTTTCGGCAAAAACTTTGCAATTCTTTCATGAACTTCTTTACTATTTTTTAGATTAAAGTTTTTGATACACCTTTACAGTTTTTTTAAATCCCTTTAGCAATATCATTCAGGAATTCCTTCAGAAATTCTTCAACACTTTCTTTTTTTTATTTATTTTTCAGCTTTTTTTTAGATTATTGTTTCCTTACATCTTATACCATAGAAATGCCCAAAGAAAAACACAAAAGTATTGGCGTAGAGTTTTTTTGCAAATCCTCCAGCAAATCTTTTGTGTTTTGCTTTGGGCATTTTTCTGACAGCAATTTATTTACCATAATTGTTTTTATTTGCGGTATGAATTTCTTCGTCAATGTCTTTAAATATTCGATTTGGTATTTTTTTCGGCAATTCAATTAAGAATCGAATTCGCATTTTTTTGACGATTTCTTTGGGAATTCCTACGGCTATTTCTTGGGAAATAGTAAACGCGAATACTACGAAATTTAAAAAAAATTGTTTTGGTATATTTTTACGGGTAAAACCAACTTCTATGAAGTGTACATAATTCGGAAGTTTTTTTTGGATCTCCTTTGGCAATCTCTGTGCCTGTGGGAATTTTGCCTTTAATGCCGTTAAGAACCATGTCGGTAATACATTTAGAATTTTCATTGTGAACTCCTTTGGGAGTACGTTCTGAAATGTCTTTGTTATTTGCTTAAGAAATTCAATTGGATTTACGAAAAAATCCTTCGTCAATTTCTCAATAATTTGCTCAAAGGATGTTTTCGCAAAACTTTTGCAATTTTTCGTGAGTCCCTGTTTGGATATTCCTGTACTATTTAATTTGACAATTCTTTAAGTCATTTTGTTAGATAATTCCTTCTTCTGCCGAGGCCCGAGGCGCAGTGGTCTCTCGTTCACTTCCTAAGTGGATGGTCATGGGTTCGATCTCAGTCCCGGCACTTCGTCAGTTGCTCTTGCTCCCGAGAGCGGCTGGCACTGACCCTTTTCTGAATTCTCGTAGCTCTAACGAACCCCCGGATAATTGGATATCGGCGAATGGCAATTCATAATGGACCCTCTATCGGACTGGCAAAGAAACAAGAACCACATATCAATATCCTCGTGCTCATCCTTCTACCATGAACAAAGTAGAAAGTGAAAGCAGCAAACAGGCAACCAGTTCGATATAGTAGAATTAGAATAGAATACATTTAGGCGCTGTAGAAAGTTTAACTGCAGCTGTCAATTGTAATCGCTCACGTAGTGCCCAAGTGGACAATAGAGCCACAGACAAGCAGACGTAACACTTGCGAAATTTCCATCGATCACGCTTTTAACGATTATTTTAAATTTTCATAGTTGTGGCTTTCACAACAAGAGGCGTGCGCATCGTTTTTCTATGCGTTTGACGTTTCAAACTAGCGCCTTCTGTTGACGATATTGCACAACACAGTGATTCGTGCAATATTTCCACCAGGTGATGGTAGTGTGAACTGGGCGATGGATTTCCATGAAAATCGTTCAAGGTGTTACGTCTGTTTGTCTGTGATAGAGCTGTAAATTAGGTTAAGCGGTGAAGATTCAAAAAACCTTCGGCAAATAATTTAAAGATTTTGTTTAGGAATTTATTTTGATACACGTTTCATAATTCCTTTCGCAAGTTTTTTTTTTAGAATTCCGTTCATCGGACATTTCTGTCAACATTCCTTTGGCTATTTTGTTCGGGGTTACTTGATAATATGCGCTGTGTGAATTTCTTCGGTTGTTTCTTCGTTGTATTTTTTTAAATAATAATTTTCTGAAATAATCTTTAGGCATCACAACTGCCTTAAATTCAACTGGAATATATGTGAGAATTTCTATGAATTTTCGGTTTGACGATTTCTTTGGAAATTTCGTTGGAAATTTGTCTGGCTTTTTTATGTGAATTCCTTTTATTTTTTTCAAAATATATCAATGACAAATTCTTGGAATGACTTTTTCTTTTTTTTATTCTACAGGCATTTTTTTAAATGCATTTCGTAATACCTTTGCAATAATTTCGAAACCGTGGTAATTCCTGTATGTTTTGGTTCGGCAATATAATTTACGAATGTCTCATACACTTCAAAAATAATCTTTTGGAGATTCCGCTAAGCTATTTCCAAAGTCTCCGCGTATGATTTTCCTTGGAATTTTTCTAAACCTCTCTAAAATCATCTTAGCATATTGAGCGACATCATCCTACAGCGAACAGCCGCTTCAGTACGTTCCCAATTTTGATGAAAAGGCTAACTCAAGTACAGTATGTGGCAGGAAAAAATGCGAAAGCAGTTTTCAACTTCAAACCTCATTTTTTTTTAAGTTTTCGCATTTTTTCTACCGCACCCTGTAGAATTCACTGATCTCAATCACCTTCCTTGGTGACTGGCTTGCATGTTCATGACCTCCATCTGCGTTTCTTTGCTACTAACTATTTTCTTATATTACTTATACTACTAATTACTAATATACCCATATTGCCCATATACTATATGCCAAACAACTTTGTCAAAGACCGCAAAGTGATCCGACGTCTGTGTAAAACGTTATACCCTAGGTAAAGTGAGGCAAAACATTATAGTTTTTTTTTCCAGTACTTGTTAAGGATCAATAATGAAATCTCAATACTTCGCCTCACTTTGCTTAGGGTATAACTTTTTTCACATACGTCGGATTACTTTGCGGTTTTCGACAAAGTTCTTCGGCATATAATCACCTACAATAATACCAAATGTTTTAATTATTGAACACTTACAGTGCCATCTAGCGGCATATATCGAAAACTTAAGATGTCTGCATACATTTGGCCAAGTTTTCCCATACAAACTTCAAGCTTATTGAGCGCTCCATTAGGTTTAATCGATTTAGCTCAAATTTTGAACGTTGCTTCTGGGAGTCAAAAACAACTAATTCAGGAGGTAAGACTTGGCATTTTTCGAAATAAAGTGTGGACCACCTTACTGTAGAGCCTAAAACTTAATCAAATAGCCGCCATCTTGAATTTGGAACCGCCTTCTTGGATATTATGGTCGACGTTCTTGGACTTCAGATATCTTCCCCGTACCAAATATACCCATATCGCAAGGTCGTAGAGCCTAAACCGCTATAAAATATCCGCAACTTTGAATTTTGGGCCGCCTTCTTGAATATTGAGCCGACATGGTGGAATTTCTGATCTCGTTAACCATGCCAGAGGTTACAAAAATCGGCACAGTTTGACGTGTCGCATGATAGGGCTTTTTTTCTTCTAAACCATAGGGGGATAATCTGCTCAATAGACACCCTAACAGGAAGGTTAGGGTAGTGTGGGGCTGAGGCCGTCTTCTACAACAAAAGTGAAAGCCAGGACTACTCTCTCCTCGTACCCACTAAACCATTCCTATGGTCGCCAAACCCTACGTCTCTCCGGAACCACCAAGAAGTTATTGCTACAGAGAGGGGCTAGTGCACATCGCACCCTCAAGGTTAGCTGCGTAGCCTAGCAGCAACGAACATCGATGACTCGCTCTGGAGAGTCCATCACGGTAACATGCTGGCGCTTAGCCAGTTTCCCGAGTGGTCCTCGCCACTCCCTTTGTCCTCGGAAGGCAGGCAGGGTCAACCCCGCCCGCGCCCAACCGTTTGGCAGACATCAAGAACTGATGCCCACGTGCAACCTGATCTGACCCGCTGAAGGCATGGGTATCACTACCCTTCAGGCCCTATCAGCTGCACAAGAAGGTTGCTGACAGCAAGGTCTCCACATGCCCCGACCCTTGCCGGGGACCCCTTACCAACCGCGGGCTCGGATCCAACCCAGTAGACCGACGCCACAACAGCACCGCTACCGGGACTTCTTCTCCACGGCCACTTAATCGCTGTAAGGGTCGATCTCGACCGCAGGGCACCGGTATGGCCTATGATAGGGCTTGGTTAAGTTCAATACACGCCCTGTTCCACCGATTCTGGTTTGGAACACTGATATGGCCATAGCTCCGGGGCACCTTGACCGATCCGGACCATTTTTAATAGTAAAATGCGGTAAGATTCCGGTTCGATTCGTGCTAAAATTCGAAAAATTGGCCAATGGGAAATGTTTTTAAATTGAGTGACCTTTTTTGTACACAGACATACAAACACACAGACATCATCTCAACTCATCGAACTGAGTTGATTGGTATATGTGACTTCACCATACGAGCCTTCCATCGAAATCTCGTTTTGTGAATGTACTTTTATGTGTGGGAAAGGCAAAAGCGATTTGAAAAATAAACTCAAAACAGACTTTTGTACAATGAAGACAAGGAAAATATACAGTACCTCCTGTACTTGCCAAAACTCCATTAATTCACAATCGTTTGGTTACCCATAAAACGGATCCGACAACTCAAGGCCAAACACAAAACACCATTATCTTCAGCACAATCATCGGCAAGTGAAGCGATAGCACATCCAACCGAACGATAAAGCGCATCCCCTCCGGGCCGGGGGCCCACTCGCCGGCAGAAATTGTTTACGCGATACTATTATTTCCGGGATTATCTCACCCCAAGCATCAATAATGATAAAACTCGTACCAGTTCCAGAGTTGCACAACATCACCATCATCACCACCACCACCCCAAGAGGGTCATCAGATTCAGAAGTGTATTTGGAACAGGTCCACCCGGTCGCCCAATCAAGCCACCACCACCGCACCGGTCGGTCATCATAACTCTGCGCAGTATTTTCGCGGTGACTCCAACCCAACAGCATCCATCGAATGCCATGCCAGGACAGGCCAAGTACAGAACAGCAACCAAGTTGTAAACTATAATTTATTTTTCAGTGGGATTGTCACCGTCAGATCGCCACATCCTTTCCAGCTCTCCGGGCCTTAAAAGCGGTGCGCAAAAGAGTCACGGTCGCCATGTAGTGGGTGGGTGGGTTTTTGGCGCGTTGTTTGCGCCAAGGATTGCAGCAATGGCAGCAGCAGCAGCAGAGTGCCCTCCGGGCTCTCAACCAGTTTGAACAGAACAAATCGAGCAATAAAATAGGATCGTCCACCCACCCTCCGCGTGGTTTCCACCAGACGACACTTTTGTCCTCCGTGGATTGCACTAATTGTACTCTGGCTGTTTGTGATGTTTCGGAAATTTACATGGTGGTGACCAGAAGTTTTTTCTTTCTTTCAGCGATGGTTCTTTTTGGGGACAAGGTGAGGAAAGACGAAAAATTTTGAATTTTTAAGTTGAGACATTAACTCTGAACATTTAGCAGAATGAACTGTATTATCGAAATTTTGTAGTTAAAAAATAAGCTTTGATTTTCAAACTTATGCAATAGCTTTAGCCCAGCTTTGTCTTGTTTCAGAATTCAGCTATCAAAGAATAATGGAAATCATCATAAGTTTGTCATGAATCAAACTTTCTAAAATTGAATGTCCTCGTTTCACTTCGCATTCGTGTTCCACTTCCTCTCGTCGGCGAGCAATTCTCCTAAGTGATTTTCGATATAAATTCTGCCCGGATTGGTCGGAAACAAATGGACACCAATAAAGAACCGGAAACCGCAAATCTACTCCAAAGCAGTGGTTGTGCCCGCAAGTTGTATCTCTCAAGCAACGCACGGTGCCGAGAACAATACATATATGCGGTGTATTTTTTTCGAGAAAATTGGCAACATTTTTGAATACAAGAAAAAGAAGCATTACTTTTCACAGCAACATGGAGACTCCCTTTGAGATTCAAGGCAAATCGAATATACTCGGTGTTTACTTGGAGGTATTTGTGTCAACAGCTTTTTGCCGATCGGTATTTCTCATCTTCACTATGGAGCCTAAAACATAATTAGACAGTCACTATATTGAATTTAAAGTTTAGACCACCATCTTGGATATTATGGTCGCCATGTTTTGGACTACAGACATCTTCCCCATACCATATACTCATATTTCTTGATTCTGGAGCCTAAAACTCTATTAAACTCTTCTTTAAAAGTTCGATGGAGCTTCCCCAGAAGTTCGGTGGAACTTCCCCAGAAGTTCGGTGGAACTTCCCCAGAAGTTCGGTGGAACTTCCCCAGAAGTTCGGTGGAACTTCCCCAGAAGTTCGGTGGAACTTCCCCAGAAGTTCGATGGAACTTCCCCAGAAGTTCGATGGAACTTCCCCAGAAGTTCGGTGGAACTTCCCCAGAAGTTCGGTGGAACTTCCCCAGAAGTTCGGTGGAACTTCCCCAGAAGTTCGGTGGAACTTCCCCAGAAGTTCGGTGGAACTTCCCCAGAAGTTCGGTGGAACTTCCCCAGAAGTTCGGTGGAACTTCCCCAGAAGTTCGGTGGAACTTCCCCAGAAGTTCGGTGGAACTTCCCCAGAAGTTCGGTGGAACTTCCCCAGAAGTTCGGTGGAACTTCCCCAGAAGTTCGGTGGAACTTCCCCAGAAGTTCGGTGGAACTTCCCCAGAAGTTCGGTGGAACTTCCCCAGAAGTTCGGTGGAACTTCCCCAGAAGTTCGGTGGAACTTCCCCAGAAGTTCGGTGGAACTTCCCCAGAAGTTCGGTGGAACTTCCCCAGAAGTTCGGTGGAACTTCCCCAGAAGTTCGGTGGAACTTCCCCAGAAGTTCGGTGGAACTTCCCCAGAAGTTTGGTGGAACTTCCCCAGAAGTTCGGTGGAGCTTCCCCAGAAGTTCGGTGGAACTTCCCCAGAAGTTCGGTGGAACTTTCCCAGAAGTTCGGTGGAACTTCCCCAGAAGTTCGGTGGAACTTCCCCAGAAGTTCGGTGGAACTTCCCCAGAAGTTCGGTGGAACTTCCCCAGAAGTTCGGTGGAACTTCCCCAGAAGTTCGGTGGAACTTCCCCAGAAGTTCGTTGGAACTTCCCCAGAAGTTCGGTGGAACTTCCCCAGAAGTTCGGTGGAACTTCCCCAGAAGTTCGGTGGAACTTCCCCAGAAGTTCGGTGGAACTTCCCCAGAAGTTCGGTGGAACTTCCCCAGAAGTTCGGTGGAACTTCCCCAGAAGTTCGGTGGAACTTCCCCAGAAGTTCGGTGGAACTTCCCCAGAAGTTCGGTGGAACTTCCCCAGAAGTTCGGTGGAACTTCCCCAGAAGTTCGGTGGAACTTCCCCAGAAGTTCGGTGGAACTTCCCCAGAAGTTCGGTGGAACTTCCCCAGAAGTTCGGTGGAACTTCCCCAGAAGTTCGGTGGAACTTCCCCAGAAGTTCGGTGGAACTTCCCCAGAAGTTCGGTGGAACTTCCCCAGAAGTTCGGTGGAACTTCCCCAGAAGTTCGGTGGAACTTCCCCAGAAGTTCGGTGGAACTTCCCCAGAAGTTCGGTGGAACTTCCCCAGAAGTTCGGTGGAACTTCCCCAGAAGTTCGGTGGAACTTCCCCAGAAGTTCGGTGGAACTTCCCCAGAAGTTCGGTGGAACTTCCCCAGAAGTTCGGTGGAACTTCCCCAGAAGTTCGGTGGAACTTCCCCAGAAGTTCGGTGGAACTTCCCCAGAAGTTCGGTGGAACTTCCCCAGAAGTTCGGTGGAACTTCCCCAGAAGTTCGGTGGAACTTCCCCAGAAGTTCGGTGGAACTTCCCCAGAAGTTCGGTGGAACTTCCCCAGAAGTTCGGTGGAACTTCCCCAGAAGTTCGGTGGAACTTCCCCAGAAGTTCGGTGGAACTTCCCCAGAAGTTCGGTGGAACTTCCCCAGAAGTTAGTTGGATCTTTCCCAGAAGTTCGTTGGAAGTTCCCCAGAAGTTCGGTGGAACTTCCCCAGAAGTTCGGTGGAACTTCCCCAGAAGTTCGGTGGAACTTCCCCAGAAGTTCGGTGGAACTTCCCCAGAAGTTCGGTGGAACTTCCCCAGAAGTTCGGTGGAACTTCCCCAGAAGTTCGGTGGAACTTCCCCAGAAGTTCGGTGGAACTTCCCCAGAAGTTCGGTGGAACTTCCCCAGAAGTTCGGTGAAACTTCCCCAGAAGTTCGGTGGAACTTCCCCAGAAGTTCGGTGGAACTTCCCCAGAAGTTCGGTGGAACTTCCCCAGAAGTTCGGTGGAACTTCCCCAGAAGTTCGGTGGAACTTCCCCAGAAGTTCGGTGGAACTTCCCCAGAAGTTCGGTGGAACTTCCCCAGAAGTTCGGTGGAACTTCCCCAGAAGTTCGGTGGAACTTCCCCAGAAGTTCGGTGGAACTTCCCCAGAAGTTCGGTGGAACTTCCCCAGAAGTTCGGTGGAACTTCCCCAGAAGTTCGGTGGAACTTCCCCAGAAGTTCGGTGGAACTTCCCCAGAAGTTCGGTGGAACTTCCCCAGAAGTTCGGTGGAACTTCCCCAGAAGTTCGGTGGAACTTCCCCAGAAGTTCGGTGGAACTTCCCCAGAAGTTCGGTGGAACTTCCCCAGAAGTTCGGTGGAACTTCCCCAGAAGTTCGGTGGAACTTCCCCAGAAGTTCGGTGGAACTTCCCCAGAAGTTCGGTGGAACTTTCCCAGAAGTTCGGTGGAACTTTCCCAGAAGTTCGGTGGAACTTCCCCAGAAGTTCGGTGGAACTTCTCCAGAAGTTTGGTGGAACTTCCCCAGAAGTTCGGTGGAACTTCCCCAGAAGTTCGGTGGAACTTCCCCAGAAGTTCGGTGGAAATTCCCCAGAAGTTCGGTGGAACTTCCCCAGAATTTCGGTGGAACTTCCCCAGAAGTTCGGTGGAACTTCCCCAGAAGTTCGGTGGAACTTCCCCAGAAGTTCGGTGGAACTTCCCCAGAAGTTCGGTGGAACTTCCCCAGAAGTTCGGTGGAACTTCCCCAGAAGTTCGGTGGAACTTCCCCAGAAGTTCGGTGGAACTTCCCCAGAAGTTCGGTGGAACTTCCCCAGAAGTTCGGTGGAACTTCCCCAGAAGTTCGGTGGAACTTCCCCAGAAGTTCGGTGAAACTTCCCCAGAAGTTCGGTGGAACTTCCCTAGAAGTTCGGTGGAACGTCCCCAGAAGTTCGGTGGAACTTCCCCAGAAGTTCGGTGGAACTTCCCCAGAAGTTCGGTGGAACTTCCCCAGAAGTTCGGTGGAACTTCCCCAGAAGTTCGGTGGAACTTCCCCAGAAGTTCGGTGGAACTTCCCCAGAAGTTCGGTGGAACTTCCCCAGAAGTTCGGTGGAACTTCCCCAGAAGTTCGGTGGAACTTCCCCAGAAGTTCGGTGGAACTTCCCCAGAAGTTCGTTGGAACTTCCCCAGAAATTCGTTGGAACTTCCCCAGAAGTTCGTTGGAACTTCCCCAGAAGTTCGTTGGAACTTCCCCAGAAGTTCGTTGGAACTTTCCCAGAAGTTCGTTGGAACTTTCCCAGAAGTTCGTTGGAACTTCCCCAGAAGTTCGTTGGAACTTTCCCAGAAGTTCGTTGGAACTTCCCCAGAAGTTCGTTGGAACTTCCCCAGAAGTTCGTTGGAACTTCCCCAGAAGTTCGTTGGAACTTCCCCAGAAGTTCGTTGGAACTTCCCCAGAAGTTCGTTGGAACTTCCCCAGAAGTTCGTTGGAACTTCCCCAGAAGTTCGTTGGAACTTCCCCAGAAGTTCGTTGGAACTTCCCCAGAAGTTCGTTGGAACTTCCCCAGAAGTTCGTTGGAACTTCCCCAGAAGTTCGTTGGAACTTCCCCAGAAGTTCGTTGGAACTTCCCCAGAAGTTCGTTGGAACTTCCCCAGAAGTTCGTTGGAACTTCCCCAGAAGTTCGTTGGAACTTCCCCAGAAGTTCGTTGGAACTTCCCCAGAAGTTCGTTGGAACTTCCCCAGAAGTTCGTTGGAACTTCCCCAGAAGTTCGTTGGAACTTCCCCAGAAGTTCGTTGGAACTTCCCCAGAAGTTCGTTGGAACTTCCCCAGAAGTTCGTTGGAACTTCCCCAGAAGTTCGTTGGAACTTTCCCAGAAGTTCGTTGTAACTTCCCCAGAAGTTCGTTGGAACTTCCCCAGAAGTTCGTTGGAACTTCCCCAGAAGTTCGATGGAACTTCCCCAGAAGTTCGGTGGAACTTCCTCAGAAGTTCGGTGGAACTTCGCCAGAAGTTCGTTGGAACTTCCCCAGAAGTTCGTTGGAACTTCCCCAGAAGTTCGGTGGAACTTCCCCAGAAGTTCGGTGGAACTTCCCCAGAAGTTCGGTGGAACTTCCCCAGAAGTTCGTTGGAACTTACCCAGAAATTCGTTGGAACTTCCCCAGAAGTTCGTTGGAACTTCCCCAGAAGTTCGTTGGAACTTCCCCAGAAGTTCGTTGGAACTTCCCCAGAAGTTCGTTGGAACTTTCCCAGAAGTTCGTTGGAACTTTCCCAGAAGTTCGTTGGAACTTCCCCAGAAGTTCGTTGGAACTTTCCCAGAAGTTCGTTGGAACTTCCCCAGAAGTTCGTTGGAACTTCCCCAGAAGTTCGTTGGAACTTCCCCAGAAGTTCGTTGGAACTTCCCCAGAAGTTCGTTGGAACTTCCCCAGAAGTTCGTTGGAACTTCCCCAGAAGTTCGTTGGAACTTCCCCAGAAGTTCGTTGGAACTTCCCCAGAAGTTCGTTGGAACTTCCCCAGAAGTTCGTTGGAACTTCCCCAGAAGTTCGTTGGAACTTCCCCAGAAGTTCGTTGGAACTTCCCCAGAAGTTCGTTGGAACTTCCCCAGAAGTTCGTTGGAACTTCCCCAGAAGTTCGTTGGAACTTCCCCAGAAGTTCGTTGGAACTTCCCCAGAAGTTCGTTGGAACTTCCCCAGAAGTTCGTTGGAACTTCCCCAGAAGTTCGTTGGAACTTCCCCAGAAGTTCGTTGGAACTTCCCCAGAAGTTCGTTGGAACTTCCCCAGAAGTTCGTTGGAACTTCCCCAGAAGTTCGTTGGAACTTCCCCAGAAGTTCGTTGGAACTTCCCCAGAAGTTCGTTGGAACTTCCCCAGAAGTTCGTTGGAACTTCCCCAGAAGTTCGTTGGAACTTCCCCAGAAGTTCGTTGGAACTTCCCCAGAAGCTCGTTGGAACTTCCCCAGAAGTTCGTTGGAACTTCCCCAGAAGTTCGTTGGAACTTCCCCAGAAGTTCGTTGGAACTTCCCCAGAAGTTCGTTGGAACTTCCCCAGAAGTTCGTTGGAACTTCCCCAGAAGTTCGTTGGAACTTCCCCAGAAGTTCGTTGGAACTTTCCCAGAAGTTCGTTGTAACTTCCCCAGAAGTTCGTTGGAACTTCCCCAGAAGTTCGTTGGAACTTCCCCAGAAGTTCGATGGAACTTCCCCAGAAGTTCGGTGGAACTTCCCCAGAAGTTCGTTGGAACTTCCCCAGAAGTTCGGTGGAACTTCCCCAGAAGTTCGGTGGAACTTCCCTAGAAGTTCGGTGGAACTTCGCCAGAAGTTCGTTGGAACTTCCCCAGAAGTTCGGTGGAACTTCCCTAGAAGTTCGGTGGAACTTCGCCAGAAGTTCGGTGGAGCTTCGCCAGATGTTCGGTTGAACTTCGCCAGAAGTTCGATGGAACATCCCCAGAAGTTCGGTGGAACTTCCCCCCAGAAGTTCGGTGGAACTTCCCCCCAGAAGTTCGGTGGAACTTCCCCCCAGAAGTTCGGTGGAACTTCCCCCCAGAAGTTCGGTTGAACTTCCCCCCAGAAGTTCGGTGGAACTTCCCCCCAGAAGTTCGGTGGAACTTCCCCAAAAGTTTGGTGGAACTTCCTCAGAAGTTCGGTGGAACTTCCCCAGAAGTTCGGTAGAACTTCCCCAGAAGTTCGGTAGAACTTCCCCAGAAGTTCGGTAGAACTTCCCCAGAAGTTCGGTGTAACTTCCCCAGAAGTTCGGTGGAACTTCCCCAGAAGTTCGGTGGAATTTCCCCAGAAGTTCGTTGGAACTTACCCAGAAGTTCGGTGGAACTTCCCCAGAAGTTCGGTGGAACTTCCCCAGAAGTTCGGTAGAACTTCCCCAGAAGTTCGTTGGAACTTCCCCAGAAGTTCGCTTGAACTTCCCAATGAGTTCGCTAGACCTTCTCAAGAAGATCGCTAGAGCTTCTCGGAAGTTGGTTAAAACTTCCCAAGAAGTTCGCTAGAACTTCCCAAGAAGTTCACTAGAACTTCTCAAGACGTTCGCTAGATCTTCCCAAGAAGTTCGCTAGATCTTCCCAAGAAGTTCGCTAGATCTTCCCAAGAAGTTCGCTAGAACTTCGCAGAAGTTCGATTGAACTACCTCAGTAGTTAGCTAGAACTCATATAATTTCGCTAGAACTTCCCCAGAAGTTTTCTAGAAGTTTCCCAGAAGTTCACTAGAACTTCCCTAGAAGTTCGCTAGAGGTTCTTTAGAAGTTCGCTAGAACTTCCTCAGACGTTCGCTAGAACTTCCCTAGAAGTTAGACGAAGCTTTCCTTGGAAGATCATTGGAGCTTCTCTAGAAGTTCGGAAGTTTAGCGGAGCAGCCTTTTCCCAGAAGTTCGCTATAACTTTCCCGTAAGTTCGCAAGAACGTCCTCGGAAGTTCGCTTGAACATCTCCAGACGTTCACTAGCAATTCCCTAGAAGTTCGATGAAGCTCTCCCAGAAGTTCGATGGAGCTTCCCCAGAAGTTCGGAGTGGAACAGCCTCTGCTGTTCGATGGAACTTCATCAGAAGTTCAGTGGAGCTTTTGTGGAAGTTCCATTAGTTATCTAGAAGGGTGAATTAGATATCACATATGCAATAAAGCACGAATTATGCATGCAAAATTAATCATCAATCCAACAGCTGTGAACGACCCAAATTTGAGTCCATGTACCAGTTATACCACCTTCCGTAGCAAATAAATGTGCAGTACAATTTACTGCATCAGAAATTGAATCACGTTGTTTGTATACCAACCGTGTAGAAAGCCCCCCACTTTCGAAACGCTCAACTGATTTTTAATGCAGTTTCCCGTCCGTCCCACTCCAACCGACAGATACGACTATTAGTTAGCCAGGTCGGGTCAGTGAGCACGTACCTATAGTAGATCATCCCGTGTGCGCCTACTGCCGACCGAGAGTACATTACCTACCGGAGTTAATTGAAGGGAAATTGGCAACAACGTGCGGCCATCGCACCACGCGGGATAATGTGTGGAGATCGGGTAATTAGTTGTTTGGACGGGGAGGGCCATTTCAATGAAATCCGATAGTCATGCTTCGGTCAGACGCGGGGCACAGTTCATTGGCAGCTATTCAAACCGAGTGGCACTTGTCGGTCGGAATCAATTGGCTTCAAGTGGGTTACTAACTACTATAGGTACGGCATCTGTTGGAAAACATCATCAATTGGCATCCGTGTCGATTCATGAATTTAGAATAATTAGCTTGTGCCGCATTCATTGATTGCGCGTTGTTCAAGCGACGCGAGCCATGGACAAAACATTTTCCGCTAGTTGTTTGCCAATTCAAACTCAATTTGCTGGAATGTGGACTGTAAGTTTAGACCGCAGGAAAAAGATTGCGCAGCATAATTCATTTTCACTTGACTTATGTGCTATCCAAATAAGAGGTAAGATTCTTCTATAGTACTGAGAGCGATGCAAGAAAACTAGACGAAGAATTTAGATTGACTTCCTGAAAAAGTTTAGAAGGAATTTCACTTAACCCTGAAGAAACCTCTGCGCAGCTTCCGGAGAAGCCTCTGCGCAGCTTCCGGAGAAGCCTCTGCGCAGCTTCCGGAGAAGCCTCTGCGCAGCTTCCGGAGAAGCCTCTGCGCAGCTTCCGGAGAAGCCTCTGCGCAGCTTCCGGAGAAGCCTCTGCGCAGCTTCCGGAGAAGCCTCTGCGCAGCTTCCGGAGAAGCCTCTGCGCAGCTTCCGGAGAAGCCTCTGCGCAGCTTCCGGAGAAGCCTCTGCGCAGCTTCCGGAGAAGCCTCTGCGCAGCTTCCGGAGAAGCCTCTGCGCAGCTTCCGGAGAAGCCTCTGCGCAGCTTCCGGAGAAGCCTCTGCGCAGCTTCCGGAGAAGCCTCTGCGCAGCTTCCGGAGAAGCCTCTGCGCAGCTTCCGGAGAAGCCTCTGCGCAGCTTCCGGAGAAGCCTCTGCGCAGCTTCCGGAGAAGCCTCTGCGCAGCTTCCGGAGAAGCCTCTGCGCAGCGTCCGGAGAAGTCTCTGCGCAGCTTCCGGAGAAGTCTCTGCGCAGCTTCCGGAGAAGCCTCTGCGCAGCTTCCGGAGAAGCCTCTGCGCAGCTTCCGGAGAAGCCTCTGCGCAGCTTCCGGAGAAGCCTCTGCGCAGCTTCCGGAGAAGCCTCTGCGCAGCTTCCGGAGAAGCCTCTGCGCAGCTTCCGGAGAAGCCTCTGCGCAGCTTCCGGAGAAGCCTCTGCGCAGCTTCCGGAGAAGCCTCTGCGCAGCTTCCGGAGAAGCCTCTGCGCAGCTTCCGGAGAAGCCTCTGCGCAGCTTCCGGAGAAGCCTCTGCGCAGCTTCCGGAGAAGCCTCTGCGCAGCTTCCGGAGAAGCCTCTGCGCAGCTTCCGGAGAAGCCTCTGCGCAGCTTCCGGAGAAGCCTCTGCGCAGCTTCCGGAGAAGCCTCTGCGCAGCTTCCGGAGAAGCCTCTGCGCAGCTTCCGGAGAAGCCTCTGCGCAGCTTCCGGAGAAGCCTCTGCGCAGCTTCCGGAGAAGCCTCTGCGCAGCTTCCGGAGAAGCCTCTGCGCAGCTTCCGGAGAAGCCTCTGCGCAGCTTCCGGAGAAGCCTCTGCGCAGCTTCCGGAGAAGCCTCTGCGCAGCTTCCGGAGAAGCCTCTGCGCAGCTTCCGGAGAAGCCTCTGCGCAGCTTCCGGAGAAGCCTCTGCGCAGCATCCGGAGAAGCCTCTGCGCAGCGTCCGGAGAAGTCTCTGCGCAGCTTCCGGAGAAGTCTCTGCGCAGCTTCCGGAGAAGCCTCTGCGCAGCTTCCGGAGAAGCCTCTGCGAAGATTTCGGAGAAGCCTCTGCGAATTAATCGGGGAAGCCTGAACGAAGTTTTCGATGAAGTTGTGTCCACGCTTCCGGAGAAGCCTCTGCGCAGCTTCCGGAGAAGCCTTTGCGCAGCTTCCGGAGAAGCCTCTGCGCAGCTTCCGGAGAAGCCTCTGCGCAGCTTCCGGAGAAGCCTCTGCGCAGCTTCCGGAGAAGCCTCTGCGCAGCTTCCGGAGAAGCCTCTGCGCAGCTTCCGGAGAAGCCTCTGCGCAGCTTCCGGAGAAGCCTCTGCGCAGCTTCCGGAGAAGCCTCTGCGCAGCTTCCGGAGAAGCCTCTGCGCAGCTTCCGGAGAAGCCTCTGCGCAGCTTCCGGAGAAGCCTCTGCGCAGCTTCCGGAGAAGCCTCTGCGCAGCTTCCGGAGAAGCCTCTGCGCAGCTTCCGGAGAAGCCTCTGCGCAGCTTCCGGAGAAGCCTCTGCGCAGCTTCCGGAGAAGCCTCTGCGCAGCTTCCGGAGAAGCCTCTGCGCAGCTTCCGGAGAAGCCTCTGCGCAGCTTCCGGAGAAGCCTCTGCGCAGCTTCCGGAGAAGCCTCTGCGCAGCTTCCGGAGAAGCCTCTGCGCAGCTTCCGGAGAAGCCTCTGCGCAGCTTCCGGAGAAGCCTCTGCGCAGCTTCCGGAGAAGCCTCTGCGCAGCTTCCGGAGAAGCCTCTGCGCAGCTTCCGGAGAAGCCTCTGCGCAGCGTCCGGAGAAGTCTCTGCGCAGCTTCCGGAGAAGTCTCTGCGCAGCTTCCGGAGAAGCCTCTGCGCAGCTTCCGGAGAAGCCTCTGCGAAGATTTCGGAGAAGCCTCTGCGAATTAATCGGGGAAGCCTGAACGAAGTTTTCGATGAAGTTGTGTCCACGCTTCCGGAGAAGCCTCTGCGCAGCTTCCGGAGAAGCCTCTGCGCAGCTTCCGGAGAAGCCTCTGCGCAGCTTCCGGAGAAGCCTCTGCGCAGCTTCCGGAGAAGCCTCTGCGCAGCTTCCGGAGAAGCCTCTGCGCAGCTTCCGGAGAAGCCTCTGCGCAGCTTCCGGAGAAGCCTCTGCGCAGCTTCCGGAGAAGCCTCTGCGCAGCTTCCGGAGAAGCCTCTGCGCAGCTTCCGGAGAAGCCTCTGCGCAGCTTCCGGAGAAGCCTCTGCGCAGCTTCCGGAGAAGCCTCTGCGCAGCTTCCGGAGAAGCCTCTGCGCAGCTTCCGGAGAAGCCTCTGCGCAGCTTCCGGAGAAGCCTCTGCGCAGCTTCCGGAGAAGCCTCTGCGCAGCTTCCGGAGAAGCCTCTGCGCAGCTTCCGGAGAAGCCTCTGCGCAGCTTCCGGAGAAGCCTCTGCGCAGCTTCCGGAGAAGCCTCTGCGCAGCTTCCGGAGAAGCCTCTGCGCAGCTTCCGGAGAAGCCTCTGCGCAGCTTCCGGAGAAGCCTCTGCGCAGCTTCCGGAGAAGCCTCTGCGCAGCTTCCGGAGAAGCCTCTGCGCAGCTTCCGGAGAAGCCTCTGCGCAGCTTCCGGAGAAGCCTCTGCGCAGCTTCCGGAGAAGCCTCTGCGCAGCTTCCGGAGAAGCCTCTGCGCAGCTTCCGGAGAAGCCTCTGCGCAGCTTCCGGAGAAGCCTCTGCGCAGCTTCCGGAGAAGCCTCTGCGCAGCTTCCGGAGAAGCCTCTGCGCAGCTTCCGGAGAAGCCTCTGCGCAGCTTCCGGAGAAGCCTCTGCGCAGCTTCTGGAGAAGCCTCTGCGCAGCTTCCGGAGAAGCCTCTGCGCAGCTTCCGGAGAAGCCTCTGCGCAGCTTCCGGAGAAGCCTCTGCGCAGCTTCCGGAGAAGCCTCTGCGCAGCTTCCGGAGAAGCCTCTGCGCAGCTTCCGGAGAAGCCTCTGCGCAGCTTCCGGAGAAGCCTCTGCGCAGCTTCCGGAGAAGCCTCTGCGCAGCTTCCGGAGAAGCCTCTGCGCAGCTTCCGGAGAAGCCTCTGCGCAGCTTCCGGAGAAGCCTCTGCGCAGCTTCCGGAGAAGCCTCTGCGCAGCTTCCGGAGAAGCCTCTGCGCAGCTTCCGGAGAAGCCTCTGCGCAGCGTCCGGAGAAGCCTCTGCGCAGCTTCCGGAGAAGCCTCTGCGCAGCTTCCGGAGAAGCCTCTGCGCAGCTTCCGGAGAAGCCTCTGCGCAGCTTCCGGAGAAGCCTCTGCGCAGCTTCCGGAGACGCCTCTGCGAAGATTTCGGAGAAGCCTCTGCGAATTAATCGGGGAAGCCTGAACGAAGTTTTCGATGAAGTTGTGTCCACGCTTCCGGAGAAGCCTCTGCGAAGCTTCCGGAGAAGCTCTCGTTGATTTCGAGAAGTTTTGCAGTCTCTAATCTTAGATGTTTTGTTGAACCTTATGTTATTTTCATAATATAATTTTTTATATCATTTGTATCACTTAATATCTTCAACAACACATCTGCAATCGATTCCTTCCGCTTGGTTCCACATCGTTAACCATTCTGAGCTGGCTTTTACGCTCTCTATCCAGAACCATCTTGTATGAACAATTGGTGTATAGGTACAGAATTTACATACCCCCAAAAATGTGTGCGAACCAGAAACAGCTGCTGCATCACCATCATCGCCATCGACAGCCTCGGCGTGCAAAGCCATATCAAACATCCGCCTGAAATTACCATATCCTGCAGGCTTGCCAACACATTCGGCGGAGACTGCTCCTGCAGCCAGCTGGCTGGTTCTAACTGTGCCTGGGCCTGCTGCATTTGGAGCTGATTGCAAATTGGGACTTCGCTCGGGAGATGAAATTATCATCGAGGGTGTGTGCGCGAGCTCTAGAGAGTCTCTAAAATCAGACGACCCGAGGATTTCGACAGCTAGCGCCATAGCAATATTCAAATTTACGCGATTTCGGTGGATTCGGATTGGATGCTGGTAAGGGGCGGCAGACTCCCAATCCACGCTCCTCTCACCACGTTCAGAATTAATTTGTAATTTAGCCAATTCTGGGTGCGCATTCGGGGCCGCCAGAAAAGCCAACATTTCGGGACCATATGATGATGAAAGCAATAATCATCAGCCGAGAATCGTTCTGGTGAACTCCATCGTCCTCGCTCGTCGTCGTTAGAGAATGGGAATGAGCTCCCAAATTTCCTGCTGCTGCAGTTGATAGTACCTAGTGTGTTATGGTTTGGATGTTTTTCCTCGATGCAGCTCTGCATACTACCATTGCTGGATATGTATTCTATACTGCGGATAGGGAACTGTGCGTTTCTGTTTTGAATGGTGCCACTGAAACAGACGGGTCGCTGCTGATAGGGCATATGTGCGGAATAATTGCAATTTCTGGCTGCCGTGCTAATCCGGTTGTAATTTTGAGATAGCATTGCATGGCATGAACACTTAGACAAATTATCAACGCAGTTGCAAAGCTGTTCACCATTTCCATAGCAGATTTCACTACTGTTCTATAAAGACATAGACTAATTTATCTCGAAAGCACTCAAAAGCACTTTTTATGTTGTAACTCACTGTTCACTTTTCGCGTCGAACAATAAACCCCTGGATTCGAATCTTCTGAATCCAGACCTACATACATACATTTATTTGTTCAACATCATTAAGATAAGACATAATCAACAATAGTACGCCACAATACTCGGTTTGTGGCTGCCGCTCTCCATCCTCGGTCGCACCCAACGCTCGCTAAGTCACGCTTCACCTGGTCCGCCCATCGTGCTCTCTGCGCTCCACGCCTTCTTGTGCCAACCGGATCCGTTGCAAACACCAGCTTTGCAGGGTTGTTGTCCGGAATTCTTGCAACATGTCCTGCCCAACGTATCCTTCCAGCTTTGGCCACCTTCTGGATGCTGGGTTCGCCGTAAAGTGCAGCGAGCTGGTGGTTCATCCTTCTTCGCCACACACCGTTCTCCTGCACACCGCCGAAGATCGTTCTTAGCACGCGTCGCTCGAAAACTCCGAGTGCTTGCAGGTCCTCCTCGAGCATGGTCCATGTCTCGTGCCCGTAGAGGATCACCGGTCTTATTAGCGTTTTGTACATGGTGCATTTGGTGCGTGGGTCAATCCAGACCTCCAGACATGAAAACTCGTCAATCCAGCCACGCGCACGCCAACTGTTTACTGTTCATAGACTTAGACCTATTTATCGCCGTGAAAACTCATGAAAGATCCCATGTAATTCCTTAAGCCTCTGAAACCCATTCGAAACTCCCACCGAACTCCCACTTTTTACCGGCTGTTCGGGCCCGTATGAAGTTGATCTTCAATATTAACTTCTTTTCTCGATCAGCCTAGATAGCTGTGTAGTGTCGGTAGCGATTGTCTCAATTGGCTAAGAATAACACTATGGACCGCCTGTTCCGCTGGTAAGAGTCCACCAACAGGTGACCCCTAATTCATGGTGTGATGCGGCTTCATGCTTACCGTGCCTAGGAATGAATGGCTAACCGCAAACGGAGCCTGTGGAGTACCAGGGCGCCATCCACAGTACGTTGCCCTTACTGCGCTAACCGGAGCAATGGTGCAGTGGACCTTGTGTTCCTGCGAGACAATTGGCTGCCCTTCTTTAGTCTCACTTGAGGCTAATTAAGGGCGGGATTACGAAGATGTTGTTAATTAGTTTAAATTTTCACCTATATGGTTTCGCATTATGCGATTTACACAGTGTATTCTGTGTATCCTCGCCTTTGGCGTTTTCCAATCGATATCGATCTGGTTTTGTTGCTGCTGTTCTTTGTTGTGCTGTTGTTGCGAAGAGTTTATTCTTGCCTAGTTTAGGTAGTGGCTACGGTTAGAATAGCTCAGATCAATCTTCAGCATAAAAGAACAGCAACGATCAATCTTTGCAGACTTATGCAAAATGGTACAGCCCAAGTGGCCTTGGTACAAGAACCTTACTTCCGTAAGGGGAATTTCTATCTAGGAAACCTTGTGAACCCGGTGTTTGCTACTTTCAGTAAACATGACATGGCAAACTTGCGTCTCATGCCTCGAGCCTGTGTGCTTGTCAACAACGCAATAGTTGCTACACTCATCTCTGAACTAACCACCAGAGTTGTCTATTGTTCGGTTTATTTACCACGAATGCTTTCAAATAAAACATCGCATACTGTACTTCAAAAGGCCTTCCGCTAATTGTTGGCAATGATGCTAATGCTCACCATATCATCTGGGGCAGCTCAGGCATTAACTTGAGAGGCTCTAGTTTGATGGAGTACTTAGGTAGTACAGATCTTGCATTACTTAACATAGGCAACCGCCCAACCTTCATGGTATCTGCTAGAGAGGAAGTGTTAGATATATAGATATAACGCTTTGCTCTAGTAGAATTAGTCACGAGCTGACCAATTGGCATGTGTCAGATGAAGAATCTTTATCTGACCATCGCTACATCTTTTTTGAACGTGTGAATGTAACTTCGCAAATTTTGCGTTTCAACACCGCTCAACCAACTCGGATCTCTTTAACGATTAGTTTGAAGCCAGATTTCATAGATACTCACCATCCATTGACACTCCAAGTGATTTAGATGATGCCGTTAATACTAGAACGACCTTCATCATGGAAGCTATTGAAGAAGCCTGCCCTCTGCGGTCTGTGAAGACCACAAGAGGAAACCCTTGGTGGAACTCCGATCTGGCGAAGCTCAGGAAACAATGTAGAAAGAGTTGGAACATACGACGTTCGGCTGGATCGGAGGCTTTCAGGTCGGCTCGCAAGGCCTACCAGAAAGCTCTTCGGTCTGCTGAACGATCCAGCTGGAAAAAACCTTTGTTCAAATGTTTCCAGTTTGAGTGAAGTCAGTCGGTTGAACAAAATCCTTGCTAAATCTAAGGATTTCCGAGTGAACGGACTACGTTTGCCAAATGGCGATCTGACTTCCTCTGCTGAGGAAGTTCTGGAATACTTATTCAGCACACACTTCCCTGGGTGTGTGGATATTACGTCTTCGGATGAACCTGATGTCTTTTCTTGTAGGTATGATTCTCTGGCCTCGGCTCGGAGTATTTCCAAGCAACAAACATGTCATATAAGAGTAACGACAGCGCAAGTTTTGGTTGTAAAGAAGTTAATTTGACGTTATTTTAACTCAATGCTAGAATAACGTCAAATTACCTTCTATACAACCAAAACTTGCGCTGTCGTTACTCTTATATGACATGTGTGTTGCTTGGGTTGTAACTTTAGAATCGATTGAGTACTTAATAGCTTTGCTCCTTTCAAATCTCCTGGAGCAGATGAGATTTATCCTATTTTGCTTCAGAAGGGATATGATTATTTCAAACATGTTTTGAAAAAATACTTGTTTGCAGTTTTGATACAGGGTATATACCCAAATCTTGGCGGGATATTACTGTGAAGTTCATTCCGAAACTGAGTCGTGCGTCGTATGAAGAAGCAAAGAGTTTCAGACCTATTAGTTTGACCTCTTTTCTTCTTAAATGCTTAGAACGCATTGTGGATCATCACACCCGTGATGTTCATTTGGCCAACGTGCCTCTTCATGTGAACCAACATGCCTACCAATCTGGTAAGTCCACTGTAACTTTTTTACACAAGGTTGTTTACGATATCGAGAAAGCATTCGCTCAAAAGCAATCTTGTTTGGGTGTTTTCTTAGATATCGAGGGTGCCTTTGACAATGTGCCTTTCGATGCCATATTGGAAGCTGCACGGAGTCATGGTATATCTCCAATGATTTCCAATTAGATTCACCAAATGCTCAAAAACCGATATCTCTTCTCGACATTGCGTTTAGCAGGGATTAGGAAATTAAGTGTTTGTGGATGCCCCCAAGGGGGAGTCTTATCACCGCTTTTGTGGAATTTCGAAGCACCCTTGTGGTATGTGCATCAGCACCCTTTTCGACCTGATCCAAAACGCCCTTCAGGTAGTTGAGGGTTGGTGTCGCCAATATGGCCTTTCGGTGAATCCGAGTAAAACATCTATTGTTCTTTTTACGGAAAGGCGAAACCGTGATGGCGCTCGACCTTTGCGTCTCTTTGATTCTGAAATCAATGTGACTGAACAGGTAAAGTACGTTGGAGTTATTCTTGATTCCAAGCTTTTCTGGACACCTCACATTGAGTTCAGAATCAAGAAAGCTTGTATGGCCTTCGGGCAATGCCGGCGAACATTTAGTACAACTTGGGGTCTAAAACCCAAGTATATCAAATGGATTTACACAACTGTGGTTCGGCCAATATCGGCCTCTCGATGTCTTGTGTGGTGGAAAAAGGGTGAAATGAGAACGGTCCAATCAAAGTTAGGTCATCTCCAAAGGATGTGCCTAATGGCGATGTCTGGAGCGTTCTCTTCAACCCCCACGGCAGCGCTCGAAGCTCTCTTTGACATTGCTCCACTACACATTCATCTCAAACAAGAAGCACTTTCTTGCACTTACCGTCTATGGGTACTCGGTTTACTAGAGGAAACTCCTGTGAACCGCAGTTCAACACACACGTCGTTGTTTCCACTTTTGGTGAATTGGGACAAAGTTGTCCTTGCTCCAAGTGATGTTACAATTGCTTGTTATTTTCCATATAGGACATTTTCCACGAAATTCCGATATCGAAGTGTTGGGTAAAGCTTCAGATTCACACCTGGGCTGCCACTCAACATAGACAATACTGGAATAGTTTGGAGTCATGTCGTCAAACCAAATTGTATTGTAGTGAGCCATCTCCAAGGGTGGCGAAGTATCTAACTAATCTGTCTAAGCAGAATTGCAGCATGCTGGTCAAAGCATTGGCTGGCCACTGCCGACTCAGCTATCACATGGCGAATATTCAGTGAGCTGCTTCATTTGCATGTGATAGCTGTGAATCCGATTATGAAACTTCGTATCATTTGATATGTAACTGTCCAGTTTTTGCGCAACTACGTTTCCGAGTATTCGGTAAACACTTATTAAGTGAAACTGATTTCAGAAACCTGAATCTTCAGGATATTCTGTTGTTCTTAACCTGCTGTGGTAAAGAGCGATAGGCTCTCTTTCGCTTTATGCGTTATTACAGTGAAAAGGAGGGCGCTGTTTTAACTTTTTGTGGTACGCTTATGCGTTAGTACCCTCATCCAGGGTATTTTTCCTATTTCCCTACCTGTCCTTATCCCCGTCCTTATCCCCGTCCTTATCCCCATCCTTATCCTTCTTTCCTTCCTTTTCCCTCAGGTAGATGATGAAATAGGCTATTATTTTGGCGATGGCACAAATGTCCTAAATGGAGGATAACGTGCCTCTGGAGCCGGCCTTCTAATACCTGATACCTGATAAACTTATGTGTTTCTGACAGATTTTGGGCCGCTGAATCCGAATCCGGGCTCAGATTTGCTCCACCACGTCACAATTTTGAGCTATACCTCAATTTAAAAGGGCAAAATATGCGATTTTGGGCTTTTTTTATGGCAAGCCATTAAGCATGGAAATATTTTTTTGAAGCAATCAAAGCGTAAATTGGTCAATTAACATCTAAATTAA
Source organism: Aedes albopictus (assembly GCF_035046485.1). Lineage (NCBI taxonomy): Eukaryota > Metazoa > Arthropoda > Insecta > Diptera > Culicidae > Aedes > Aedes albopictus. The sequence continues at coordinate 52,953,166 of NC_085136.1, forward strand.
CGACTCATGCAAAATATTTCGTTTAACCAAATCAAATTTGAAAGATTTATGCATTTTATGTTAGTGTGTAAACTTGCATGCAACTTTTGAAGAGTGACTTGTATGGGAAATATCCTACCTGACATAAATCACTTAAAACTATCAAATCCGATTTTGTAGAACGAAATATTTTGCATAAATCTTTAATACAGATGTTCATTGACCAATTTACCCTATGGCTGTTCAAAAAAATATTTCCATGCTTAATGGCTTGCCATCCAAAAAGCCCAAAATCGCATATTTAGCCCTATAAGTTGAGGTATAGCTCAAAATTGTGACGTGCTGGAGCAAATCTGAGCCCGGATTCGGATTCAGCGGACCAAAATCCATCAGAGACATATAAATTTGATCTTGAGACAAACCAATAGTTAAATTTTGTTACGCTGTGATTGTTGGAAAATTGCAATAGAACTGCTGGAAAGCTTCCTATTATTTGTTTGGGAAATTTCAATATGAGTTTCCTAAGAGATTTCTTGAAAATCTCCTATATTCAACAGCTTTTATTCTTTTGAGCAAATCTTCTGAAACCTGTATTCTTTGAAATGGTCCAGAACGTGAGATATAGGTCGCTTAGACCAATTTCGAAGCTCATTACAGCACTAAACCAATATAGCGAGTGAATCTTGAACTTAATTGTTTTCTTGAAAAAAAAAGTCGTCTCAGCAACTTTGATGAAGCGGTATTCTTTCAAGTAGTCCAAAATGAGGGATAAATGACGCTTATACTAAACTGGAAACTGCTAAGATCACTAATGCCACATAGTGGGCAAATTTCAAACTGAATTGTTTTTTTTTTTCAGATGAAAGCTCTTAGTCTTCTGGACAAGTTTGTCAAAGAGTGTCTTTCGAAGTGGTTCAGAACGCGAGATATATTACGCTTTGATCAAACTGGACATCCTTCTTAGCAACAACAGTTGTCATCATGGTTGTCATTCTTAGCGATCCAGATCGTGAGATATGCGACGCCCTGAATCAGACCTCATTACAGCACTAGGGCCAAAAAGTGAATAAATGTTGAACTAAATTGCTTTCTACAAGAAAACTATTATTCTTCCGAACAACTTTGTCAAAGTGAGGATTCTTCTGAGTGGTCCACAATGCGAGATTTACAACGTAAATACAACGGCTTGTAAACTCCACGAACAATAGTATTACTTAGTAATTGATTCTCGAACTAAATTGAATCTATTGAAGCCTATTATTTTTCTGAGCAGTTTTGCCGAAGACAGTATTCTTCAAAGCATTTCCGAGCGCGAAATATACTAAGTTCAGACCAAAAAAATCCACGTAGTGAGAGAATCACGAACTACATTGATTTCAATGTGAAAGTTTTCAGTCTTATGAGCAACTTTGCCAAAAACTTATCCTTCTAAGTGGTCCGGCTCGCGAGATATACGACGTTCAGATTGAAATGGAAGCTCACAAGAACACTAGCGCCACGCAGTGAGAGATACTTGAACTAAAGCATTTTCTATGTGAAAGCTCTTAGTCTTCTGAGCAACTATGCCGGAACGCAAGATATTCCACAACTACTGGCAAAATGTAGTGCGATCCCACATGTCCGACATGGTGCCCTGTGTTGCAGATTCCCGGTGGCCAATGTTCCTGGAACCACTGTTTCAATATATCAACACATTCTTGACGAAATTGTCTATCAAATAAGACATTGGTCATTTGAATTGGTAAAAAAAATCATCGTTCTATAAGAGACTAAATTTCTGGGTCATAATGACCCCAATGCATTGTTCGTAACTTTTTGTTAACTGTCTCACGAGTGTCACTTGAAATGCCCCAGAAGTGTCTATCAGGCTTCTCCAGAAGTCCTTTTCGAACTGCATCGAAAGCGTCTGATTAACTACCGCAGAAGTATCCTAGGAGTTTTACCACAGTTTTGAACTTTTTCCACGATTCCGGGTCATTTGGCCGAATGCCGTTTGGCCGAAAACGAATGATGAACTTAAGTGACCATACCACTGTTCCCAGCCTCAGTATAACTTGAAAGAACAGCCTATGCGTCAAAGAAGGAAAAATCTTTGATAAAATATAGGCAGTTTCAAAGCCAACTAATTTCGGAATGTCAAAAATAGAAAGAGTAGCCTATGATTGAAAGTAAGAAATATTTCTGATAATCATGTTGGCAGTTAGAATGTCAAAAACTTCTTCTAAATTCTTTTGATCACGATTCGGCCAAACGACCCTTTTGGCCAGATAGCATTCGGCCAGATGGCATTCGGCCAAACGGCATTCGGCTAAATGGCCGGACACCTTTTTCCACATAGGTTATAGAAATTTCATTTCAATTTTCAGCAAACTTTAGTTCTCTTGCACTTTTCCCCTCGCCAAACAAACATACATTCCAGTAGTGGGTCGTCTGTGTGAAAAGTGTTGCATTAATGATTCCCTAGCCCAGAGGCGACACTATTCCAATGATTCCTTCGACAAACCAAGTTTGTTTCCATTTCGCTGTTGTTCTTCGTTCCATTTAGGTCACAATGTGTGAATGCCTGGAGGCTATCGTATTCCGGAGTTAAATATCCTCGTCTGTCGAGGGTTCCTGTCTGGGTGATGGGGATAATTGCATTCGAAACAAAGCTATGGCTTTAGATAGCTCTCCATCTGGGTATTCGGAGCAACAGATATTAAATCTGTTATGTGTTGGTTTCGGAAAGACAAAATGCTAATAAAATTGTGTGGTGTTCAGGTTGACATCAATCTGTTTGCGTATCAAAGAAAAGAACATAACAAATGAAGGATGAAATGCAGTGTGTTTCTCTTATAGCAAAATTGCCAATAAATATGCCAAGTAGTCCAATTAAATTAAAAAATATGAGAAACCAGAATGCCTTGCTAAAGATGTTGACTTCCAATAGATTAGTACGAAACGAGCTCACCATATTGCAAGAAACGCGTTTGATAAATTTAAAATGATTAATTTGCTCTGATGGCTTTCTGAATGATGTCAACATTTTGAAGAATGCACAATCCATTTATATACGGTTAACATTGTTCTGTACCTAAGAAAATATTATGAAGTAAAGGGTAACCCAACTAACAATAACTCATTTTACAAGCACCTTTACGATGAATTGATTCAGCATGATGCTGAATAACATTTGGATGATTTTCAGGAACAACCTTTGTTCGGGTTTTGTTCACTGTCGTAAAAAGAACTAATTTGGTCTGGCTCTTGTATAGGCTTATATGAGATGCTCATGATCGATCAAATGCAATTCTAATTTCTACCTACGTTCGTCGGCTGTGCGATCGTTCGGTACGAAGATAAGGAAGGGTTAAAAATTCGCACATGATAGAGTAGGAGAACTATTTCAGGCTAATCTACTACTACATTAGAGTGGTACAATTCATTTGGGTTCTAATTCAATTTTCACCATAGCCGGCCACCGTTGAAAAGTTTACTTTTCAAACGAACCCTATTCTACAGACTACTTGGTGGGCCGGTATTACCTATACAATATAAACACAACTTCGTAACACGTGCTTCTTCGGTTTGTTGATCACTGTTCGGCTCCGACGCATGCATCCTGGGTGCATCGCCGGGGTGGTTGACCTCTTCGGGTTGCTGACAGCTTCGGGTTGTTGACATGGGGGGACATCGACCTCTTCGGGCTTGGTAGACTGCAGGCTCTACATGATCAGCGGGTGGCCGATCCTTCACACTTGGCGGAATGCCAATTCTTCTCGGTCGGCGAATTGCCGACTACTAGCTTCGGTTGGCTGGACACGGAATGGCATCACACTGGCGCAGGCTCTTGGCGGTTTGACGATGATACCGACCTCGGGCGTGACGATTGGCGTTTTGGCGTACCTCGGGAACAGGAGTGATGTAGTATACAATAGATTGACGGTGTAAAACCGGAACAACTCACCTTCGGAACTAAGTATGTGGAGCCTGAAGAAAATCCGTTTGCTTGAAGCGTTCGAAAGGAGTGTTCACACGGTTGTCGGTTTGGCGAGGTTCGAGGCCAGTGTTGGAGGCCAGTTGTCGTCAGATCACCAGGGCGCCAGGGGCCAGTCTCGCATATCGTCGATGTCGTAGTTGTTCGGGAACGAAAGGGAAGCATTAGTTTTGTACTAAAGGTTAGTGGTTGGACAAAACAAGAGCGGACATGCTATTACATCTCGGAAAGAAGTTCGTTGTCACCAGCGGTTGCTGGTGGTTGTACCGGAAGCACGCAAATCTTGGAGATTGCGCGCCGATATTCGCCATCCTTGGTTCGGACGGAAACCACCCGAACGTTCCCATCGTCGCCGCGGAAGATCTGGGTCACGCGGCCGTAGAGCCACCTAAGTGGCGGGAGATTTTCATCCTTCAGCAGTACCATAGTGCCGATGCTAATGTTGTCCCGCAAACGAGTCCATTTCGTGCGGGGATGGAGGCCAGAGAGGTACTCGGTACTCCAACGCTTCCAGATGCGACGAACGAATTCTTGTGTTTGCTGGTACCGATCCAAACGATTCGAGGGAACTTCTTCGTACGACGGTTCCGGAATGGAAACCAACGGACGGTGGATCAGAAAGTGGCCCGGAGTGAGAATGTCTAGGTCCTCCGGTTCGGACGTCAGCTGGGTAAGCGGACGGGAGTTAAGGCAGCTTTCGATTTGGGCCAAAACCGTTTCAAGATCGTCCTTCTGGAGCACTGTCGTTCCGATTGTGGCCTTGAAGTGCTTTTTGAAGGACTTAACCGCGGCCTCCCAGAGGCCGCCAAAATTGGGAGAACGTGGAGGGATGAATTTGAAAAATATCCCTTCTTCACCACAGTGAGTGGTGACAGCGTGCTTGTGTTGTTGTGAGCAGAATTGTTCTTTAAGATCCGCAAGTGTTCGTGAGGTACCAAGAAAATTCTTGGCGTTGTCGCATTCAATAACGGCTGGCCTGCCTCGGCGAGCTACAAAGCGCTTCAAGGCAGCGATAAATGCAGCAGTAGACAGGTCTGCGACAAGTTCGACGTGGATCGCTTTCGTCGCCAGGCACACAAAAATTGCAACGTAGCATTTGACCGGAGCTGACTTCCTCAGCGGATAGCGATAGAAGAGAGGACCACACAAATCGACACCGGTGGTCAAGAACGGGAACGCTGGAGTCACGCGCTCGGCCGGAAGGTCTCCCATAATCTGCTCGGATACAGTTGGTTTACAACGATAGCACTTCAAGCAGCTGTGTACAACTTTCCGCGCCAGGTTGCGTACTCGTAGGGGCCAGAACCTTTCCCGCACACTTGCGATCAGCAGCTGGGGTCCGGCGTGCAACAACCGCTGATGGTAGGAAACCATGATCAGCTCTGTTAGCGGATGATGAGTGGCGAGAATTATCGGGTGCTTGCGATCTTCGGACACAGGCGCGTTTCGAAGCCGGCCACCGATGCGCAGGACACCATTGGTGACGACAGGACAAAGGTTTTTCAATTTCGAGGTTGGCTTGACTTGACCGCCAGCGCTGAGGGCTCGGAGATCTTCGTGGAACGACTCGGCTTGTGCCAGACGAACGAGAGTGTTGGTTGCTTCAAGGAGTTCTGGCGCTTGGATGAATCCGGTGATTCGACGCTGCCGGTTGGCAGGCGTGCTGTTGTGGATGAACCTTCGAAGGAGTGCCACCAGGCGAACTAGTGCCGGGAACGACGACCGTAGAGAGAAAATTGGATTGCAAGGCTGACTGTGCACTGGAAGAGCGATCGATCATTCTTCTAGATCTCCAGCGACGAAATCATCGTCGGACGTACGAATGTGTGACGGCCAAAACCTGGGCATCTGTTGGAGCCAGGCGGGACCGTGCCACCAGAGGTCGGTTTCCTTGAGTTGCGCGGGCAGCATTCCTCGGGAGATTATGTCGGCGGGGTTTTCCATCCCAGCCACGTGCCCCCAAACTCCAGCTCTGGTTAGATGTTGGATCTCGGAGACTCTGTTGGCTACAAACGTTTTCCACCGGGACGGAGTTCCGGCCAGCCAGTGCAGCACGATTGTTGAATCGACCCAGTAGAAGCATTTGAAATCCATCTCAGCTTTGCTGGACCTTCTGGAAAAGGTGGCTGAGCAACAGCGCACCGGAGAGTTCGAGGCGGGGAAGGCTGATCTTCTTTTGCTTCTTACTATTTCCCAACGGAGCGACCTTCGATTTCGAGGTGAGGAGGTGTACAGAGATCTCTCCATTGACGGAAACTGCTCGGAGATATACGCAGGCTCCGTACGCACGTTCTGAGGCATCGCTAAAGCCGTGTGCTTCGAGAATGACGGGGTTGGAAATTGGAATGACCCATCGTGGAACGGCGATGGATTCGACTGCAGCAAGCTTGCTCCTGAACTGCAGCCAACGTTGTTGGAGATCTTCTTCCAGCGGTTCGTCCCAGGCCTTCTTGTTCTCCCAGAGCTCCTGCATGAAGCTCTTAGCAAGTACGATGACTGGACCTACGAGTCCTAGAGGATCGTAGAGTCGAGCAGAATCGGAGAGCGCAATACGTTTTGTGATAACACTCTTTTCATTCCACTTCGGAACATGGAAACCGAGGTTGTCGGTAGCTGGCGTCCACTTGAGGCCTAGGGTTTTGACGGACGGGGTACAATCAAGATCGAGTACGACACGTCCATCACGGAGCTCGACAGGAATGTTCTCCAGAATTTCGGAGGAATTCGACGACCATTTACGAAGGCTGAGGCCGGCTGATTGCAGCAACTCCAGAAGCTGGTTGCACAGGACCTTCCCTTCGTCAGCATTGTTGACTCCGCTAATCATATCATCCATATAGAAGTCGTTGGCGAGAACTGCCGCCGCGGCTGGATGCGACGACTGACCGTGTCTGGATAATTCCTGAAGACATTTCGTGGCGAGGTATGGCGCCGAGGATGTTCCATACGTCACCGTCTTGAGCTGGAAGACCCGGATCGGTTCTCCGGGTTTGTCTTGCCACAGAATTCGTTGGAGAGGGCGATCGCTTGGTATGACCAGGATCTGGCGGTACATCTTCTCGATGTCGGAAGTAATGGCAAACCTTGGCAATCGAAAACGCATGGTAATGCAGACGAGGTCTTCCTGCACCACCGGACCGACCATCAAGGCGTCGTTCAAGGAGACTCCTGTGTCGGTGGCGCACGACGCATCGAAAACGACGCGAAGTTTGGTCGTTAGGCTATCCGGGCGGACAACGCAGTGATGTGGAAGAAAATAAGAGACAGACGTACTCGGCGTATCCGGAAACACTTCCTCCATATGTCCCAGCTGAAGATATTCGTCGATGAATGCCGAGTATGAGGCCTGTAGCGCGGGATTTGCTTCGAGACGGCGGCTCAGCGAAAGGAGCCGACGTTTGGCTATCTCGTAGGACTGTCCTAGACGATTCAAGACTTCCGGCTTCTTTGGCAATGCCACAACAAATCTACCATCCCCGTCTCTGGTGGTAGTTGCCGAGAAGTAAGCTTCACAGGTCGATTCCTCGATGGACATCGTGCTTGATGACTGGCATGACTCAATTTCCCAGAACCTTGCTAGCGAATCTTCCAGGGAAAGTGTGCTGCAGACATGTGCAGCAACTGCACGATTTGGAGGCTGGCTCATGGAACTTCGGATCAGCAAGTACGATATCGGATGGCCATTCCCAGTTGGAGACATCCACGGAGTTCGACGGAAGATCGCGTGTTATCTCACCGGGAATGTAGAACTTCAAATCTGCACTGAAGTCAGTGCAGTGGGACAGAACGCTAAGCAGAACAGAATGGTTTGCTACAGTCGTGGAGCCTCCAATTCCACCAATGACATGATGATCCTTGATCTTCCGTGCTTGCAACCGCTGGACCAATCGTTCGGAGATGACATTCAGCTGCGAGGCAGGATCTAGTAGAGCTCTGGCCCACAGTAGGTATCCGCTAGAATCGACGACCTTCACTAAAGCTGTCTGCAGCAGGACCGTTGACGGAATCTTGCGGACGTTGGCAACCAAGGAAGTGGAGCAATGACTGAGCGACGGAGGAGCAGCGGGAACTGAAGCGACCGGGGTGGCTGGCGGAGGAGGCTGATTCGAAACAGTTGGTGGATTTCTAGCGTTCTGAGGTTGGGTTTGCGTTTGTTCGGGATTGGGTGGACTTTGGGTTTGTTTCGGAGCTTGTGATTGGTTTGGATAGCGATTGCTTGCTTGTTGGTGTAGCATTGTGTGGTGCTTCTGCCCACAAACACGACACGCACTGGAGGAACAATTCTTGATTTGATGATCAGGTGAAAGGCAATTGATGCAAAGTGCCTTCTTCTTCACTAGCTCGTACCTGTCTGCTACCGATGAGTTGCGAAAAACGTCGCACTTGAAGACCGAGTGTGCAGCCTGCTTGCAGAACGGGCACGGTTTGGACGGAGAGCTAACGACGGAATGTACTTGACTGATCTTTGGTTTCTGCATGCGAGGAGCCGCTGGAGGAGGATCGGAGGAACGAGGTTTGATCGGTGCGATTGATTGGAGAACCATAGCGTGATTCCTGAGGAATTGGAGAAGATTTTTGTATGCGGGAACATCCGTTGACTTATGGTGGTTCTCCCATTGACGCAGGGTGGACGAGTCTAACCGAGTACAGACCATGTGCGCTAATAGAACACTCCAGCCCTCAGTGTCTACCTCCATCTTCTGAACCATCTTTAAGTTCCGTTCAAAGTCATCGATCAGTCGCACGAGGGAATCATAGCATTCTCGTTTGACTGGTTCAATTGAAAAGAGCGCATCAAGATACGTTTTAACAACGAGCTTCTTATTGTCGAAACGTTTTTGGAGCAAGTCCCAAGCAACCGAATAATTCGCAGCGGTTATTTCGATTGCTTCAACTATTCGCTTCGCTTCCTTCGTTAGGGAGCCTACAAGGTAGGACAGTTTGTCCACTTCGGACAAATTCGGGTTCGAATCGATAAGACTCTTGAATGAGTCTCGGAATGGTAACCAATCGGTAATGGTACCATCAAACGAAGGAAGTTTGACCTCAGGCAGTTTGATTCTCGATTGGAAAGGGTTAGGATTCATGTTCGCCGATCCAGAAGCGACGGCTTGCATGACCGGTGGGGGTGGAGGATGTGCTCTACGCTCAGCTTCTGCCAAAAACCCAATCACTTTCACGTAGTTCTTTTCGAACTCATCACGCAACCGCCGATTTTCATCGTCATGGTGTTCTTCGTCTTCCTCTTCTTCTATCAACTCCAGTTTCAAACGAATGGTCTGGAATTGACCGAAAGTTTCATTTAAGCGATTCCGCCAACCCTCAATTAGGTACTTGTCCCTTTCCTCGTTATACAACTGCACAAATTTCAACATATTCTGCATAGAATCTAAGCAGAACTGCTCCTGCCTGCGAAGTGATTTGGAAGCAGGTGCCATATCGCAGCCTTCTAATTGTGACTTTACAACCAACAGCTAATATCACGAGAGATTTGCTTGCTACCACCTCGTGTTAGAAATGCGCAAATCCTCAAACCAAAGCTCAAATTCTTTGTCAACGAACAAACAGAACGCAAAAGTCCATCCGATGAAAGGGTTAGTACAGAACATGCACTCTACTTACAGTAGGCAACAGTGCCGGGGGGCCGGTGCGCAGTATCCCCTTTGTCGGTGGGTCCTTTGTCAATTGACCCCTTTGTTGGATGAACCCAAGCCAAGCCAACTCCACGCGGTCGGAATGCTCAAGCCACGCGGGTCACACTTTCACTTGGTGCAGAATTCTGGGACACTCGGGATACCAGCACTTCGGTTTTCTTCCTTTTGCCGACCTATGCGGACAGATCACTTTTTTTCTTTCTTGTTCGAGTTCAATTTCAGGAGTTTCATCCACACATGCACTACACAGTCCGTTGCACTATAGTTCTTTCGGTCCGTGTTCGATCACACTGATGGGCAGCAATTTAATTTATTGCTTTTGCCCCACTCACAGGTCACAAACAGTTCGAGGAACAGTCCACCACCGGGTAATCTTCTCCGCTTTTCTGTCGCCGCGCGACCAGAACTGATTCCGTACTGATAGTACGATCACTAGATACCGCACGGTGGCCAAGACGGTGGCTCACTTTGACCGGCGCAAAACGTTATCACGACCCGATACGTATTTCGCACTACCGCGAACCGACTACACTTCGACACTTCGACCGACACCAAACCATCCGGTTCGAAGGACCATTTTTATGTCGTAAAAAGAACTAATTTGGTCTGGCTCTTGTATAGGCTTATATGAGATGCTCATGATCGATCAAATGCAATTCTAATTTCTACCTACGTTCGTCGGCTGTGCGATCGTTCGGTACGAAGATAAGGAAGGGTTAAAAATTCGCACATGATAGAGTAGGAGAACTATTTCAGGCTAATCTACTACTACATTAGAGTGGTACAATTCATTTGGGTTCTAATTCAATTTTCACCATTCACTATAAAGCATAGTGTGGTGTACCAACCGAACTGTTTGTTGTTAAATCGTTTTACAACTACATTGTAAAGTTGTTATTCAGCTTTAGCAAAAATGATTAAAAATTAAAAATTTTCAACTTCCACGAGAGTTAATGATTGGAACTCAATGCTGTGAACAAATATTGTGAAATAACTACACAAAAATTTACCTAAATCCAGATTCGAGCTCGAGACCCGTCGATTGCCAGCCGCATGCCTTCCTATCTGCGCCACCCTAGAGATGATGAATTGCAGCGCTCAAATCAAAACATAAACTTCCCGTGGTTTAATAATGATCAGACTTCGACTCCTATTCAGCAGTGGTGAATTAGCACAGCATTATGGTTAACGTCTGAACAACTGAATAGTTCATCTGTTGATTAAGTTGAGTAAAAACCATGTGTGACCAAGTATGACTTGTGAAAACACATTATGCAGATGCATGTGCTAATTTTTACATGAACTTAACAAGAAGCAGAAAAAAGTCTTGTTAAACTAAGTTGTAGAGGAATTACTGCGAATCGAATAAAAATCTTATTGAATGCTTGAAAAGTGTTTTTAATTATCATTGCTAATACCAATACGAAAAGTTGAACATTGGCTACTTTTTCAATTGAAATAGCATTTGTACAGTAATGTGTACATTATAATTTTAGTTCAGCTATAATTACTATTATAAAGCAACAATACAGCATGCATGCTTGATTGCGGCTGGTGATTGTTAATTGGGAAAGCTCTGACAGAAAAAAATCTATTGAAAACCTTGTTTCACTTAGGTTCAGTCCGCAAATGTATCTCCTTTATGTGAATCACACAGCCTTCGAGAAAATCATCACATACCTATCAAAATTCCAGTCGTGACAGCTTAATTGCCGGATAATGATCTTCCATTTGATGGGGCGAATACTACCTTCTAAGCCTCTAAAAAGCACACAAGCGAACCTAACCCAGACAAGAAGAGCGCAAATTTTACCGGTTGACTCATTTCCCCGCTTCATAATTTACCGAAAGGATTCGCACGACGGTGCAGCACGTTTGCTGTGATTTTCTACGATAAAAGAGAACATAATTCTGAAAACTGGAAGAAAATCATGGCGTATTTTAGACAGCAAACACTTTGTTACCGGCTTCCACTAGAGCAATAACCGTGGGGACCCCACATCATCTTCCAAGACACGTGGGTTGCTAATGAATCAACACGGTTGCGGCTGCAGCATTCTCCGCTTCGATGATACATCTTCTAAGAAAGGACGGCGGCGTCGGCCAGCAATCTGCCACTCGTTACCCAAGCCGAGGGGAAGGTGTGAAATACAAAACACGTGCCTCGAAGCACAATATCAAGATATTTCTCATAGCAACATCCCCCCTGTGCAATGCGGCGAAATGCTATTTTTGGGATGATTAATTGGCGCAGTCAGGGTGTTTCCTTAAATTTTTGAAATTCCTACAGCTACACAATTTATGGCATTTTAGGTTATTTCTTGACAAATTATTCATTTGGAAAATAATTTCTTGCGTATGCATGGTTTTTTTTGCGGAGGAGTCAAACGGACGTCAGGTTTCTTTGGCAGGTGTACATACTTTGTTATACACAGCAGGTGACGACAGAAACTAGTACTCTTACGGTTAGCGCAACCAAATTGGTGAGCTCGTTTCATTCTACTTTATTGTTTTTTTTTTTAATTTATTAATTAAAATGTCGACAATGATATTCGTAGATATGTAATTTTCATGCATTTGCGCAACAAACATTGTACATTGGAACCTCAACTATAGTAGAATCCAGTTGGGTAAAAATTATTGACATACCTTCATAAGAGTAACAAATACTAAACTTAATTAAATTGTATTCAGAACATTTAAGGTACTAAAGATAAAGTTCGGGTACGGCTTACAGATAAGATGGGGAGTGGGAGCTGAACGGTGTGTAGGGCGAATTCAAGATGGAAGGAGTAGGGAGGCAAGATGCTCTTAATCATTAGTACGTTATCCACGGACTTCGGGAAACCAGTTATTTTCAGCAGCAACTTCATGCATTCGAATTATTCCAAGAATTCCTCTAGAAATTCCCACTGGAATTTCGTAGGGAACTCTTCAAGAAAATCTTGTTGGTTTTCTTCAAATTTTTTTTCCACGATTGCCTACATAAATTTCTTAAAAGATACCTTCAGAAATTCTTCTATTTTTTCGAAAGATTCTTTTAGGAAACAACTATGTTTTTTAAAGAAAACCTTTCATGGATTACTTTGAAAAAATCCCAACATTTCCACAAAAATTCTTCTCGATAGGAAGTTTTCCAGGGAATACTTTAGAAATTAGTCCAAGAATCTCTCACAGAGTTCTCCAAAGCTTATGTTTTTATACAAGGAAGCCTTTAGGAAATCTCCTAAGGTTGCTTCGGAAATTCTTTTAGAATTTCTTGAAATTTGACCTTGATTTTTTCAAGAATTCTCAAGAATTCTCCAGGAATTCTTCCAGTAATTTCTGCAGAAATTCTTCAATGAATTTTTCCAGGGATTGCTCCAGGAAACTCCTTCAAGGATTCCTCCAGGGGTTCCTCCAATAATTTTTCCAGGGATTCCTCCAAGAATTCCTACAGGGATTCCTCCAGGATTTTCTACAGGGATTGCTGCAAGAATTCTTCCAGGAGAACCTGAATATATTTGAGAAATTCAGTAATACCCACAGGTTTTTTTTTTATTACGTCAAGGGTTTGTAGAGGTTTAATTCAGCGATTTGTCTGGCAATCCTCAAAGAATTCATCTAAGAATTCCCAAGTAACAATTCCATTGGTGATTGGTTTTGTTTGATTTTTATTACGGTTTTATTACAGTCATAATTAAAACTTACAGTTTTTTGGCTACTTTTATGAAAACCATTGATGAAATCTTTTATAGTATACTTGAAGATATCCATAAAGCCAGATTTCAAGAGTAAACAAAACTCTCCGATATGTAAACCTTCTGGCATTTATTATTACCACAATAAAACTAAAAAAAACTCTCAACAGATGGCGATCCGTTCGATTAGTAACGACATCTGTTGGTGAAAAAGCAGAAACTACGACATTTCTAGGTTTATTGCGGTCATCATAAAAGTAAAATTGCTTTCGTTTTATTTTCGCTAATTAGGGTCGTCGCCATATTGAAAAATTAGCTGACGTGAATTGAAAATAGTTAATTTTGCTAAAATTAGCAATTAATTGATAGTTTGCCGCCATTTCCATAACATACCCACATAAATAATCTCTTTCAGCTAAGTTTTCTTGTGATTCGAGATAGCTTTACTAAATTAACAAGTTGATTTATTTAATTCCAAGATGATAATATTAACCATTTTCGAAGCGCATTAATTTTATGTTTCTGCAACCTTAATATTCACGGTAAAATTGAATGCGCATAAGCATACCAACACAATAACTGCTAAAATATTACTTTGAAATGATTGCTTTCTACTTACGAATAATGTATCCTCCTGAACTTTACGTGCCATCGAAGAAGCTTCTCTGCATCTTGAGCTGTCATAATTTTTGTTGAAAAAAAAAAAACAACAACAATCATCATAACCTCTTTTCGGGAATGGAAAAATTTTCAACTAGGTTTTAAAACAGTGTTATTACTACTCTTAATGTGGTTTGCAAAAGCTCTCCGAGAGTGGTCCACTTAGCCGGAAGATGCTCTTAAAGAGGTTTTCAAGAAGTTTTGATGTACAAACCAGTTTTATTGCAAGTTTTATAAAATTGGTCATGCAGATCTCTTGTAGAGCCGAACAAAACATAAAATGTTACTTGGGTTCATTTATAACTTTCTCCAAAAAAAATCCATGACCGATTCATCCACCAATTCGCTTAAAAATGCCCTACAGCTATGAATTCCTTCAAGAATACCCCGAGCAGTTTCCGCTAGAAATTCCTTCAGAAATTCGTCCTGCGATACCTTCAAAAATACATCCCCAGATTGTTTTCTTTTTTCATTCCAAAGATTTTCTAGAAACTTTAAGGGGAGCTTCTCTGGGGTTACTAAGCCGTTCCAGAATTGTTCCAGGAAATATCAAGGGCATCCCAGGGAGATTCAGGTGGTTTCAGGAACATTCCAGGACCTTCTGGGGCGTTTTACGGGCTTTAGGGAAATTCCAAAGTTGTTAAACGGGCTTAAGAGGATTTCGAGGACATTCCAGAAGCGTTTCAGGGAGTTTCAGGTGGTTTCAGGGGCATTCAAAAGGGGTTTCAAAGGGTTTCATGGCTTTCAGGTATGCGCGTAACTGCAGCTCCTATGTCGTGGCGGGGGCCAAATCTCTGTAGTTACGCACTAGCAGTCACATTGATTTAAGGGGGATTCAGGTGTGTTCCACTGAGTTTAAGAGGGTTTCTTGGGGTTTCAGGGGTGTTCTAAGGGGCTTTGAGAGTTACGTGGCGCGCATCAAAGGACCAGCTATTGATAGGTGAATTAGTTCCAATGCTGTGTGGGGTGTTTCAGTTCAAGTACAATTCCTTGCCAAGTTGGTGGAAGTAATAGCAATAACAATTGCCGTTATTGCAACCCTAAGGTAAACGGACGGTGTGGTAGCACTCTCGCACTCGCATTACGTATCCCAAGTAACAACCAGCATCAAGCCCATGCACAAGGAAGGGGTTTTGGGGGTTAAACCTCTCCCTTTGCCGATTTTTCATACACGTCCCTCCGCCAAAACTAGGAAAAACCCCTCCCTTATCGCCTTTTCTGTGCACGGATCTGACCGGCATGCCTTAAAGGTTTATTCATGTTTTATCCTGGTTTTATACAAGCATGTGAAAAAGCTAGTTCTATATTAGTTTTATGTGGTAGTTTTTTTTACTTTGCACCTTTGGAACTCCACAAAACTATCATATACCTTCTGCTATAAACATCTTTAGTTAAAGACTCGCAAGTAGTCAAGAATTAGTTTAATCACTTATTGTATACTATTTCAATAAAACTTACATTTGCAGCTGGTGTCGGAGAGATTTTTTTGTAAAGAAATATACAAAACTGTGAGGCAATGCTTAAAACCAGCAAAAGATTTCGTGGCCGCAACATATACCAAGAAATGCTGTGATAAAACCGTTATAAGAGCTCGAGAAGACTTTCAAGTCGATCAATGGTTTTATGGTTAGGGTTTTTAAATCGCTAAAAGCTACGATAAAATCAAAATTGTTACTTGGGTGTGCTTTGCTGGAAACGATGTAATGTGCAGAACGATTCATATCAGAGGGTGGAAAAATTTGCGTTTGCCGACAAAGAGGCAAATGTTCAATGTTGAAGGATCAGTATCAGGTCTTTTTGTAATGACAAAACATCTTCAAATGTGATTATAGTGGACGCTATTCCCCCTGGAATTCCACCTGAATTTCCTACTGGAATTCTTTTCGGAATTCCTCCTATATTTTCTTCATGCATTCCTCCTGGACTTCCTTAAGGCTAGAAGACTTAGAAGACCTGGAAGACCTAGAAGACCTAAAAGACCTAGAACACCTTGAAGACTTAGGAGACCTAGGAGACCTGGAAGACCCTGAAGCACTAGAAGACCTAGAAGACCTAGTTCCAAAGTGTTTCAGGGGCATTCCATGGGATTTGAGGACGTTCCAGATAGTTTTCGGGGCATTCTCATGATTTCCATGGGTTTCAGAGGTAATTCATGAGTCTTGAGAGACGTTCCAAGGTTTCCAGGCGCTTACAAGAGCCCTCAGAAAACCCCGAACACTGCCCGAAATCCCCTGAAATCTCTGCAATCTTTTTGAAAGCATCCTGAGTCTTCAGAAAACCTCCTTCAAATCTCCCTAAAAACTTAAACACTATAAACAAAGAAACGCTTGATGATCCCTACATCATGACAATGTTTGCCGCCAAATAATGCGTTTGACAGATCCCATGCTCGATTGGAATGTCATTGACAAAAAGTTGACCTAAAACCTTAACGCACCCTCTACACCGCCTTAAAATGCATAGAACTCTTGAAACCCATTAGAAGCGCCTTAAAGCCTCTCTAAATACGTTAAACGTCTGGAAACACATTGAAGCCTGCTACGTTTGTAAAGTAGTGTAAAGCATTTTTCATCCATTGGAGAATGTAATTAATGGAAAATTTTTCGATTGTTGTTGGGCACAATTCATGTTTTGTATTGAATAAGATGAATGTTAATTTGTGATGTATGTTATGTTTTGGGCATTTGTAGTGTTTTATTTAGTTTTGGTGCCATGGCGTCCAATGTGTAGCCCGAAGCGAAAAACAAAATAGCATTTGTAGGGTTCTTATTTATTGTTACGTTGGCTCCCGTGAAATAGAGCATTTGTAACGTTCCAATGTATTTATTCGTTAAAAGCCCCTCCAAAATATCTCTGAAATTATCGGTAACGCTTTCTGAGATCCTTGGACACCATTTCCAAACTACTCTGAAACCACCTGAAACGTTCTGATACCCCTTGCTTTTACTTTGCCTGGCAGGTAATCTAGCATCTATGGAAGAAAACATAGCGAACGGTCAAGATTTCGATGAATAATAACCAAAAACGTACCAAAATTGTCAATGTCGCTTACGTCATTTTGCAAAAGAAAGATAATTCAGATCCTTTTTAGATCACTAGCCTCTGCCAACTGCCATCCTTGGATCCACGTGGCACCGGTCGGGATGCGAGCAACCTTTGAGAAGATCGGGTATCCGTCCGTGGTGGGAACTTTCACAGGGGATTTTTCGGCTTTCAGTCTGTTAAGCGATTGAAACGAAAATATCTTTCTTACGCCCGACGTTTCAATGGGCTATGCCATCTTTTTCAAGGGTTCTGTAAAGGTCAATTGGCTCAGTTACATGAAGATACAAGAACATACAAAAAACTACAGTCTTACAAGAATATTTTTCGTTTTTCGTCTGGAGGTTCAATCTTTGCGTGAAAACTTGTCAACATAATCTGGTTCATCAATTTCCTAAAATATCACAATCAAAATCACGATTTAACAATATGAACTACATAAAACAGACAAAAACAGTTACTAACTATTGGATTTACTACACGAAACGGGAAGAAAACTGGACACTGGACTACACTATCTTTCTTCGTCGTAAAACTATGTGCATTTAAACGGACATTTTGTAGTCATTCTATGAAAGTTATGGAGGAAATTAATTGTTTTATGCAAGTTATGTCAAATAAGCTATTGTGTGTCATTGTCATTCAGGTTTGTCTGGTTATCTATTGTCTATGTATCTGTGGGAACTTTCGTCGTAGACTGACAGAAGAGGAACCTAAGCGACTGTTCTCCAGGAGTGAGCCACAGCGTTAGTTCCCCATATTTGGGAGTGGGTCGATCAACTTGAGGACGATTTGCGGACCCTTCGCAGAGTGCGGGACTGGAGACGCACAGCCACTGACCGAGTGAAATGGAGACAACTCCTACGTACAGCAGAGGACACTCTCAAGCCTTAGTCTGACCGGTAGGGTTTGATCGATGTCCGAGTACCAGTGAAGGATTCTAAGCTCAACTATGCACTATGGTTCTCCGGAGAGCAGAGGGTTGGTTGTAACCAAGCCGTAAAAATGAAGCGCAACGGAAAACCATCAACAGCATAATACGAACCGTGACCAACACGGCAATGATCCCGGCGAGTAAAGTGGTCTTGCGATTGGAAACTCGGGGTACGTGGAACTGCCAACATCTCAACTTCATTGGGAGCGCCCGATCTAGTGATGAATCGCGGTTTCGGCAGTGATGGATAGGATCTATGGTGCGAATGTTTAGAGGTAATCATACCATCTACCAGAGCTGCGGCAAAATACGCGAGCTGGGAATAACTTTCATCGTGATAGGAAATATGCAGCAGTCGATCGATGAAATACACGCAAATGAATGTGCAGATTGAGGATCAAAGGTCGATTCATCAACTTTAGTATAATCAACGTGAACAGCTCTCATTCAGGAAGCACTGATGATGACAAGCTCCCATTAAACGCGCAGCTTGACCGCTGCCCAAGTCACGACGACAAGATCATCATGGAAAACCTTAACGCCCAAGTAGGTCAGGAGGAGAAATTAAGACTGACGATTGGAAAGTTCAGTGCCCATCAGCTGACGAACGATTCCATCGACTCCAAGAACATGGCCAGTCGAATCGCAGAGGGAATTGCAAAACGTCCACATTTTGATTGATTGGCGACACTTGTCCGAAGCGCAAACATCAATTTTGACCTTGTGATGGCGAAACTGCGCCCAAAACGTTCCATCATCAACACCGGCCACGGTACAACCTAGAGCGACTGCAACAACCGAATGTCATCTCAGCATACACGCAGAATCTCGAGGCAGCGTTTCCAGACGAGACCGAGCTCGATGTGGTCCTTCTACAGGGCTGCTGAAGAACAGTAAAAGCAGCCATCAATGAAGCAATCGATAACATCATCGGGTACGTAGAAAGAAGTCGACGATACGAATGGTTCTAAGAGGAATAAAGAGCGATTTTGGAGGAGAAGAACGCAGCACGGGCGGTAATGCTGCAGCATGGAACCCGGCAGAACATGGAACGCTACAAACAGAAGCGACAGCAGCAGACCCACCTCTTTAGAGGGAAAAAGCGCAGCACGGAAGAATCGGAGTGCGAGGATATGGAACTGCTGTGCCGTTCCCACGGAACACAGGGATAAGGACGGAGGCTTCTTGACGGTCGGATGTGAGGTGATTGAAAGGTGGGAGCAGCACTACGAATAACACTTGGATGGCGTGAAAAATGCAGGCATGGAAGACCAAGGCAATGAAGGATACCGTTCATCAGCTCAAAGCAGTTGGTAAGGATGGTACCATAGCGGAACGCATCAAGATGGATGTTCCCAGAAAAGTTGGTCATCTGCCTGCACCGATTAATCGCCAAGATCGGGGAGACCAGACAGCTACCGGAGGAATGAAAGGAAGGGATGTCCACGAAATCGATCAAACTTCGATACAAGAGCGTTGAGTATCAGAGCAGAGGATGCCAGATAAGTAGAGAATATAATAGCTTAATGTATTAGGAGTAGCATTATAATGGATTATGAAGCACAAAATGACTATACATATCCGCAATGTTCTCGAAAGTACTTCCCAGCAAGTCATCAAGTTGGCAATCTGTTCCGAAACCAGAGCAATTGCTTTATAATTATATTTCATTTTGTATATTGTTTTCTCAAATCTTCCGGCAATAATGTCTGTTGATATAACACATTCCACTGCTGGCTTCCATCCACTCAACCAAGTATTAACTTCTTCAGAACGAAAAACAACAAAACAATCCCGCAAGTAGTTAACCGACATAACGACGTCCTCCGCCAACGACGATAGCGCTAGCTGGCTGGCTGGAGTGCATAACATATCTGCTGGCTGGCAGCAGAGCTCATCTTAAAACAGAGAGAAACATTCATAAATTTAATTGCATAACACACCCCGCAAGCTTGGCGGTCGGTTTGTTGCCAAGGATTCCCCTTACAATAATATCTCTTACATTTCCATTAGGAAAATGTACCCCTCAGCCTTGCAGGCAGACAGCCAGGCTAGGCAACCACAGCAACTCCACCTCAACACGTACTCTTCATAGGAACACACGCGCTGCTCTCTTGAAAACTGGAACACGACAAGAGACTTGGGACGGACTGCGAAGTAGCAACAACGAACCATCCAGAAGCGGTGATGGTGCAGTGCAATGCAGTGCCATCTAGTAGCAGTAGTTCTTCATTTCGTTTAATTTCGTTACATTTTGCATACCCGTCAGGCGCGCGCCGCGCACACACGGCACTCGTTCGTTTGGCAGCTTGCATAACTCCCAGGCGTTCAACGTTCTTTCCGTTACCATCGTCGTCATCACCGTTCTGAATGTGTAATATTTGCATTTGGCAAATAATTTTAATTTCAATCGTTATCTCTTCTGTCTCAACACGAACCATCATCGCGCTGCTGCCGTGCCGTCATTGTCGTCGTCTTCTGAGAAAGGAGAGACAGCCCGCTCAAAAAAAAAAAAAAGAAAAACACTTTTAACATACATTCTAACGTTGTACTTTTCTCTGTGTCTCTTCCCTCTTGCCATTACAGCTTGATTTGCAACTGCAGGATGAGGCGGGCGGCGATATCAGCAGTTTCATAACGAACGGCGAATGGGAACTGTTGGGTAAGTTGCTGCAACCCGTACAAGGGTTTCATTATTGTTATGATCATTGCATTGAGTTTTATATTTTCTCTGCTGGTGGAGAACAAGACCCTTCTCCCTTTGCTTCTCCGCCGCGAACGCCGCAGCAGAAGAGCAGAATAATGAATCGTGTTTCCTTCAACTTTTATTTTTCTGAGCAATTTCCGGTTGGGCAGAATTGAGCGCGCCGGGCGCGGCGCGCGAAAGACGACGAAAATGTTTTGCTTTGATCAAACGGAACCGGAAAATTTAGAGCCGCACAATGCCACCAACAACTGAACGGTACGGTGGGAAGACAAATGGGAAATTGTGTACGGGCAGTGCCGCCGATGATGGGGACGGCTGTTTTTGTGCTTCGTTGGAAGGATAAACGGTGGAAATTGCACATTTTATGTTATGACGTTGGGTTTTGTTCTGCAACGTGGGAAGCATGTTTTCATCGATCAAAACTATCGTTAAAGAACAATAAAAATATCTTTTTCGATTAAATCTATCCTACAGCAAATTTTATGTAAAGTTAGCATAAAAAGTCTATGAAGATTAGTCACTCGAGAGCCCAAGAGAGTTCGTGGGGCAATATCAGGCTGAATTTATGGGTGAACGCGCTACAACGGACCAGATGTTTGCCATCCGTAAGGTGTTGCAGAAATGCCGCGAATACAACGTGCCCACACATCACTTGTTCGTAGATTTCAAATCGGTGTATGATACAATCGATCGTGAACATCTATGGCAGATTATGCACGAATACGGATTCCCGGATAAACCGATACGATTGATCAAGGCGACGATGGATCGAGTGATGTGTTTAGTTCGAGTGTCAGGGACATTCTCGAGTCTGTTCGAATCTCGCAGAGGGTTACGGCAAGGTGATGGTCTTTTGTGCTTGCTGTTCAACATTGCATTAGAAGGTGTAATAAGGAGAGCTGGAATAAACACGAGTGAGCGATTTTCACAAAGTTCGTTCAGCAACTTGGTTCTCTCTGATGATATTGATATTAAAGCTCGTAAATTTGTGACGATGGCGGAAATGTACATCCGACCGACTAAAGAGTGAAACCAGGCGAATCGGATTAGTCATTCATGTGACGACGACAAAATACATGACGACAAAGGACTCCAGAGAGGAATCATCGCGCCCGCCACCCCGAATTTCTATCAACGGTGATGAAATCGAGGCGGTTGAAGAATTTGTGCACTTGGGCTCACTGGTGACCGCCGACAACGACACCAGCAGATAAATTCAGAGGCGCATTGTGGCAGGAAATCGAGCTTATTTTGGACTCCGCAGAACTCTACGATCGAATAAAGTTCGCCGTAACACGAAGTTAACCATCTACAAAACGCTGATTAGACCAGTACCCAAGTAACAATTTTAATTTTATCAAAGTTTTTTAGCGATTCAAAAATCCTAAACATAAAACCATTGATGCCGACTTGAAAATGCTCTCGAGTTCTTGTATGCCTCAATAAGCCCACGTTCTGGCTAGTTGGCCCAGTCTTATTAGGGTCTACAGGACTTCGTATGCAAACCGGCTTAGGATTTCGGGTTGTATCATAGTTTTATCAACCTTCAAAATAATCCCATCTTCTGACTTGTCAAATAATTGTTTTGATTATTTTTCACTCTCAATGTTCGATCGTCAGAATAAATTATGCTTGGTTGTTTATCCAGGCATCAATTGGAAAGATGCAGATATGGAATTCAGATTTGTTTTCCTATTTAATACGTGTCAGGAGACATTCCACGGAAAATTTGTGGTGAATGTGACTGTGATAATGACAAAAAGTAAGTGCGCCACACAAACTATGCATAATTTGGAAGTTAATTGCATTTAATTTACTCGGTGGAATTGGGTGCAAAAGAGGTTTTTCCAACACAGCGGAGTTTAAAAGACATTAGTAATTTTTCTGACAAAATAAAATGACGGAAACGTGTTGTATAGTTTAGTGTGATCTTAAGCTGTACGTGAAATCATAAAATTGAGTAATGATTTTTCTGTTTTTACATAAATTATCCCGGCTAGGCGACATATTTTTCTAATAAAACTCTGTGTTCCTGATAATTCCTCCAATAGGGCTAACCCTCCTGAGGTGGTCATAACTGAGCTCATGATAGAACTAGCGGTTTTATCACAGCATTTTTTTGGTTTATGTTACAGCCACGAAATCTTTTGTTGGTTTTATGCATTGCCTCACAGTTTTGTGTATTTGTTTACAAAAAAAATCTCTCCGACAACAACCGCAAATGCAAGTTTTATTGAAATGGCATATAATTAGTAATAAAACCAATTCATGACCACTTGCAAGTCTTTAAATGACGATGTTTATAGCAGAAGTTATATGATAGTTTTATGGAACGCCAAAGGTTCAAAGTAAAAAATTATCACATAAAACTAATTTAGAACAACTAGCTTTTTCACAAGCTCGTATAAAACCAGAATAAAACATGAATAAACCTTCAAGGCATCCTGATTGTTACTTGGGTAGTCATCTATGGGCACGAAACATGGACCCTACGTGCAGAGGACCAACGCGCCCTTGGGGTTTTCGAACGGAAAGTGTTGCGTACCTTCTACGGCGGAGTGCAGATGGACGACGGGACTTGGAGAAGGCGAATGAACCACGAGCTGCATCAGCTGCTGAGAGAACCAACCATCGTCCATACCGCGAAAATCGGGAAGCTACGGTGGGAGGGTCACGTCATCAGGATGTCGGATAGCAACCCGACTAAAATGGTTCTCGAGAGTCATCCGACCGGTACAAAAAGACGTGGTGCGCAGCGAGCTAGATGGGTCAAGCAAGTGGAGGACGATCTGCGGACCCTACGCAGAAGGTGGAACTGGAGACAAACAACCATGGACCGAGTGGAATGGAAACGGCTACTATGTACAGCAGAGGCCACCCCGGCCTTAGCCTGATCGGTAAACGGTAAGATCAAGCAAATTTCCGCTAGAGTTGGCAAAGAGATTTAACTGCACTAGAGCACACGTCGACAAGGAATCCACAAGAATCAGTTCCGGCTCACTGGAAGTGTTCAAGGCCAGGTATCCGTTGATGTCATCGTCGAAGCACCACTTCAAACGGGGAAGATTGTAGTCTCGTAGTATCTGCAGCTAGATCGGCAATCTTCTGTGCAGCCATTGCGTGTGCTGAATAAAGTGCTGCTTCAGAACAGGGACGCAAATAAACGTTGCAAACGTATAACGATCGATTGGGCAGTCTCATACGAACGACAACTTGCTCTAGGTGCTCACAATCGACCAGAGACACAGCCCAGCATTGTAGTCCACATTTGACTGCGACAAGAACTCCCCCACCTCTCGACAGGTCGCTTGTAGCCGCACTGTGATCACAGTGAAAAAATTGAATAGTCAGACGTGAGCTCCGAATCGCTGATGTCTGATCGAAGCTCCGTGAAGATGATAACGTCGTAACAACTGATCGACTATAATGTTAATCTCCAACGTTCCTCCCTTCTTATTTACAGAACACTAGGAAAGATTTTCCAGTCTGGATGGCATCTGGATCATTCGCCTGGGCTGACTCGTGGAAGCTTCCTCATTAGCTTGTGGATGCTGAATTAATTCCGGCAGGCTTACTTCCATTTCAGGTAGTGCTTCGTCATCATCCGTGACATCAATGGAAACTTCTTGATCCGGTACAACAGGATCTGGAGAAGCACTAGTAGTGATTTCGATTTGTTGTAAATGATCTTGCAATCCAAGCTCGCCTACGAATATGTTCATGGAAGATTTCTCCGTTGATTCCTTTGTTGGTTGTTGGTCGTCGAAGCGATACTTGATTCGATTAGCGTTATGTGAACGGCTCAACTTCCGTCGTTCAATAGAACGTTGAAGTTGACTTGTCCAATGACTTCAGTAATGGCTTTGGGACCAATTTCGATTTTGATTGGTAGAACTTGGCATAAACTGCATCTCTAGCTTGTAGATTCCTTGATACTATGCCATGATTCCAGCTCTACAGGTCATTTTCTTGTTGATTGATGATTGGGCTGTAGTGGTTGGAGTAGACTTAGGACTGTCCGCATGTTTTTCCGATCATCAGCTAAGACGGATTTTTTTTTCTACTCAGGACACGACTAGGTTGTTCTGTAGGCTTGAAGGAAGATTTAAAGTCCTTCAGAGATCTTTTGCTCCTCGTTAATCTTGAGCAACGTTGTCTCCAAGGTTTCTTCAAAGCGTTCCGCCTGGCCGTTTAACTGCGGATGATTCTCACATGACGAATTTCGTTCTTCTTGCAGAGTTGTGCGAACTGCGCCGATGAAAATTCTTGAGCCGGTCTGAAGTTAGCTTGTTAAGTTCAAAATCTTCACAAGCCTTGTTGACTTTTCCCGCGTAAGTCACATAAGAGCGATTCCAAGCAACAGCATCAAAATTAAGGAAAATTTTTAATTCATGATTTTCTATTGAACTGAAACTTTGCACAGTTTTTCAGTTCCATCTAAATCGCCATTTTTCGATATCAAATTTTTATTTAGAGCCACGACTAACTTTTCAAAAGGGTGTATGTGAAAATGGTTCAAAAATATTCAAAAATATGCACAGCCAAAACGGATTGTTCGATTGTTATGAATTTTTCAGCAAAGTTAGATAGCTAAATGGTGATTTCTAAGAAAATATACACTGTGAAAAAAAATCTATTTTATCATTGAAAAACATCATTTTTGTCACAAAAACTCAAATATCTCAAAACCCTATCTTTTTACCAACTTGAATTTTTTAGGGAAAACGGTCCATTGTATTAGCAATCTACCATAAAAATTTGGTGATGGTAAACTAATAAACAAAAAAGTTATAACATTTCAAAAATTTCACAATTTTTACATTTAGTAAAAAAAAATTTTCTGTGTAAATTATTTCGGCCGGGAATCGCGATTTGATGCTGATTTTATTGTTCAGCAAAGTTAGATAACTAAATAGCGATTCCTAAGAAAATATACACTGTGAAAAAAATCTTTTTTAACATTAAAAAATATCATTTTTGTCACAAAAACTCAAATATCTCAAAACCCTATCTTTTTACCAACGTAATTTTTTAGAGAAAACGGTCCATTGTATTAGCAATCTACCATGAAAATAAACAAAAAAATTATGACAATTCAAACATTTCACAATTTTCACATTTAGTAATAATTTTTTTTAGTGTAAATTATTTCGGCCGGAAATTGAAGTTTGATGCTGATTTTATTGTTAATGGCCTTGCGTGAGTAAAACAAGTTGTTTTTATTATATATTATATATACATATAATATACTATGTACCGTAATGTTCCGATTTTATCACGCCCTCCGCGCATTAGTCGTTTATTCATTAATTTGCTGTTACATTTGAGGACAAGTGTTTTCCCTCTTCTTCAAGATGAATGTTGAAAGCGTGTTTTGCAACGTTAAAAATATTGAAATGGGTATAGATGTTGAAGAATATTACAGGGCATTTTTGAAAAGGGGCGTAATTAAATTGTTTAAACAGATGTCGCTGATGGCAATTTCTCAGTTGTTGTCGTTTTCGAACTTCCTGCGCCCTGCTTTACCGATGATATACAGATGGCTCGTTTGTCAAATTTTAGACGGCAGGACGTGCAAATGCGTAATTTTGTACACAATGTGGACATTTGGGCATAACCAGTCTCTTTCAGTTTATCTATGGTGCTTTCGGTGAGATTTCGTAACTCTTTTGAACATTTTTTTTCATCAAACGGTCTACAAGAAAGCGACTGTTCATCTTGTTCGTTAGATTATAATAAACAAAATCACTTATTAATTTTAACTTACTTGTTTGGTGTTGGTGGCTGAAGAAAAAAAAATACTATACAATTTTTAATATTCATAGCGGTAGTATTTTTTTGTTTTTTTCGTGAGCATTGTCAGGTATGTATACAGACAAACAAACGTAACACTGGCGAAATTTTCATTGACCACGCCTTCAACGATCATTTTGAATCTTGGTTGTGGCTTTCATAACAAGAAGAGCGCCCATCGTTTTTCTTTGCGTTTGACGTTTCACACTAGCGCCTTCTGATGACGATATTGCACAACGCAGTGTTTCGTGAAACATTTCCACCAGGTGGTGATAGTGTGAACTGGGCGATGAATTTTCACTAAAATTGTTCTAGGCGTTTCGTCTGTTTGTCTGTGGTATGTACCTCTTATGCATTTGTTGTTGTTGAAGTTACTCGCATTCTTCCGATCATAAAGTCTGTTCTCTACACACTTAATTTTGATTACCGAGTTCGGTAATTTTTTGACGAGATTAAAACTGCTGAGCACCGAACTCGTTCAGCAAAAATGCATTGTTTACCTTTTCCATACGATTTTGACAGTTGTTTTACTGAGCCTCAGTAAAATCGATTACCGAAACTACCGAGATCGTACTGCTGTTATAATCTCGTCAAAAAAGTACCGAACAGGCAATTCAGAAATAAGTGTGTAAGAGGGATTTTTTTTGCGGATAAACTAGACGTATACGCGTATAAAAAACTTTTATTATACAGCTTTTGTCTTAAAAATAAATTCAATTCCATTTTTCTTATAATCAACAGCTTTTCAACACTATCAAGGGATTTTTTCACCAGTCACGTACAATAAAAAGTATGACAATCTCAATATTTTTGATCACAACACTGGATCGCGTCTAAGTTTCAAATAGATACTATAGTAATTACGAATAATCAAACTAAAGTATCATGAAAACAACTTGTTTAATTCAGGCGGTAGCCTTTACAATAAAATCAGCATCAAAATATAATTCTCGAAATAATTTACACAGAAAAAAAATTTTTTTTGTTACTAAATGTAAAAATTGTGAAATGTTTGAAATGTCATAACTTTTTTGTTTATCAGTTTACCATCACCAAAATTTTATGGTAGATAGCTGATATAATGGGCCATTTCCCCTAAAAAATTGAAGTTGGTAAAAAGATAGGGTTTTGAGATATTTGAGTTTTTGTGACAAATATCATATTTTTTCAAAGTAGAAAAAGAAATTTTTTACAGTGTATATTTTCTAAGGAATCATCATTTAGTTATCTAACTTTGCTGAAAAATTTATAACAATCGAACAATCCGTTTTTGCTGTACAGCTTTTAGAATATTTTAGAACTATTTTCGCATACACCCTTTTGAAAAGTTAGTCGTGAGTGAATATGAAGGTTTAATATCAAAAAATGGCGATTTATATGAAATTGAAAAACTGTGCAAAGTTTCAGATATTTTTGAAATGGTCGCTCAGGATCGACTGACATGACTCCGTGGAATTCCTCATAATCGTCCGCATTCTTTTTTGTCAGCTAGAAGCATTGATACCATTAGCTGGAAAGCGTAAACCAGATGCCGAACAACTCCTTCACGGTCTTTCAGGAAATGAACTTCATACTTGCGTTACCACCGGTCGAAAACTTTCTCATGGTCCGGATCGTAGGAGAAAGTTGCTTGAAGATCGGCCGGATCCGGAGCCTTCCTAAATACCGAATCACTCCAGCAAGTGTTTTGCTGTCTCCGCCAGGTGGTGCCATGCTCTTGAACGTTGAATTCTTGATCACCTCGTCGCCAACTGTTATACTTTTATACTATTCTTTATTGTTCGAGTGGTAGGTACAGAATGAATTGAGTTATTTACCTAATATTTGTTTTATTTTCATTTTCTTCTTGGTTTTAACAGCTTTAGGTAATCATTCATTTTTTGTACTATTTGAATTTGCTATTCTAATTTACATTTCGGCTTCTATTGGAGTTCTGGTGGCTTTTATAAAAAGAGAAAAAAAGGAATGAGTTCAAAAACCTAGCTACTATATAAAAAACTGTGGTGGTCAGACTTTCGGCAACGTGCCATATATTTATTGATTGACTCACCAAATCGCTCGTCGAGGGTCTCGGTTTCAGCCAGACGGTGGACGTCAGAGTTTCGCATCTTCCGTGGAGAATTCAGAATCATCCGGAGAAACTTATTCTGAACTCTCTGGAGTTTGCAATGCAATGGTGTGCTTTAGCGCAGTTTTCTCAAACTGGCATACCGCATTCGATCACTGGAAGGATGATCTGTTTGTTGATAGTAAGCTTATTTTTTCTAAGACAATGTCGACCTCCTTTTGAATAATGGGCACAGTAATCTGTGAAGAGTTGCCTTTGGTGACAGTTTTGTCAACCTGCTGCCTGAAAATTAGCTTATTGCCTAGGGTCACGCCAAGCAAAACAGCCTCTTTGGACTATTCCACCGTTGTGCCGTTCAGGGTGATTTTACAATCCTCAAACAGATAAAGTCTGGGGGATTTTGAGTGGAGGAAAAGGATGATCCGGGTCTTTGCTGCATTGATGCAGATCTTTCAGCTGGTAAGATATTCTGCGAGGACTTCCAGGTCTCGTTGGAGCTTCGCCGCAAGCGCTCGTATGGCCCTACCTTTGTAGATGACTGACGTATCATCCGCGAATAACGACAGAGATCCGTTTTCAGAGAGCGGGGGTATATCCGAGGTGAACAGGTTGTACAAAAGTGGACCTAGTATGCTTCCCTGGGGACACCGGTGAAAATTCCTTGCGCGTTGGCGGTAGCCCCACTAAATGAGACCCGGAAGGTCCTACCTGATAAATTGTTTTTGATGGTTTTTACGTCGAGCAGTGCCATGGCAGAGGTCTTTGAGACAGACTTGTTCCGCCTGAGGATGTTGTTTACTCGGGACAGTTGATTCACGGTGGATCATCCACGTCGAAAGCCAAACTATTCCTCGACCAAGATGTTGTTTTCGTTGGTAAATGCTATGTCCCGCCGGTAGATTGCTCTTTCAAACAGCGTAGACAACGTTGAGAGAAGACTGATGGGATGATAACTTTTAGGAGAGGAAGCATCCTTCCGGATTGGAATGAGTTTGCCCGACTTCCACTGCGAGGGGAAATGGCTGAGCCGGAGACACTGATTGAAAGCAGCAACAGATGAATGTAGAACTGGAAGCTCATGTGCTTGAGCTTCAAGCTCAAGATGTTATCGAAACCTGGGGCCTTCATGTCTTGGAAGTTTTGGTGTAGGTCGCCAGTTCATCAGCGGTGATCTCCAACTCCCCTGTGAAGTCGTTCGGGGTCAGATGTAGCGTATTTGCATGGTTATTTACAGCCTCTTAATGTGGACTAAGTATATCTGTTACGAGATTGTGAGAGCTGACGAAGTGACGGCCTATCTCGTCAGCCTTCTCTGCAGGAGTAATCAAGCGATTCGCAGAGGCATTGTTGTCTAACGGTATCAATGTCGTCGGAATGGGCCTAAGCTTAATTTTCAAAATTTTGGTCGTCTTCCGGAATGGCTTAGCATATTCTGGGGAAGTGCGGATCTCATTTGAGAAATCGTTATTTTTAAGGTCCACCATTCTGGCTTGGATGATTTTTGTCAAGCGATTTACACGAGTTTTCAAGACCAGCATGTTAGACAGCCAGCGAGCAGTGTTACGTAAGCGGATCATATTTTAGTGAGGAACGTTATTACCTATCTTGAGACAACTTTTTTTTACTTTGAATTAAAAAAAAAATTACGGTGTAGGGCTCAAGAAACTTGACTTATTTTGTGATTATCATCCGAAAGCACTTTTTGTAGGAATAATTGTTTTTGTAAACACATTTAAAAACTGATTAAAAAAAACTTGGCCGTTCTCAAAAGACAGTCTAAATACATATTAAAGAAACTGAGTATGCAAAGTGTTTTATCTAGTCAAGGTCAACATACCCAGAAAGTTTCATTGTAATCTGAGAGAGTGCTGCCGACTCCGAGTAGAATTTGGGGTAGAATTCGTCTAAAATCACTCATATGATTTTTCTAATCTTTCTGTGCTCTTACAAACAAAGAGTAATAATTCATGTGAACAATACATTTTTTGTGCCTCGACAAGTATAGGAAATTTCTCCTCCTCAATATAAGAAAAACTAGCTGAATATTGTGTTGTTCTTTGCTGTACATGCATCGCTCCTGTAAGGGGTGAGTATGGCAGCATACTCGATCGCGTTCGCTATTGTCTCGAGTGAAAATCAAAACAATAGATGCGCGGGTGTTTAGTGTTCAGTATTGTGTTGTTCTTTACAGAGAAGAACATTAATCAAGTCAATTAGATGATCGGCATTGAACCACACAAAAACCCCACAACAATTGGTGAGATCTTTTCAATTTTATTTATTTATAAATAATTCTATTTCAGTATATTTACTTTATAACTGCATATAAGTTGAAAATTCGCTATTTTCAACATCCTTTCATCCATTGGAAGATGCTTCAGTTCTGGGCTCTTTCTAAGTTGATGAAGGGATTTATAAATGCTTGCAAGGACTTGGCCAGGTGTGTGGAGCTGAGTGAATCTATGCCATTGTAGATAGTAGCGGCATCAGCAATGTCAATGGAAATATTCAACTTTGCAACTCCATCCAAGATTTGTGCAAGTATTCATGCTATGCTATGCTATGCTCAATATAAGAAAAACTAGCTACGATTTTTACGCCTCCATATATATATATATATATAGAAAAAGTTAGAATTGTAAGTTTTCAAATTTGTTATGTGTCCTCAAACGTGCAAAAACTCAGGGATTCCTTTAGATAATTCATAGTGCTCTTTTCAAACTTTCCAAAGTTTTATAGAGATTACCTCAGAAATAAATGTAATAACTCCTTTATAAAACTTTTCTTGGATTGCTTTCAAAATTGCAAAAAGGATTTCTGTAGGAAATCTGTCAGGAATTATTTTCAAAAAGACTTTTTGAAAGTTCCTCCAGAATATCTTCCTGATCTCTAGTATTTCTTCCAATATTTCCCCTAGAAAAATTTCTAGAAATTTATGTATGAATTCCTCTAGAACCGCTTCCATGAGTTTCCCCATAAATTCCTCCATAGTTATGTTCAGGAATTCGTACGTGAATTCTGTCAGGAAATCATCAACCAACTCCTTAGAAATACACTCAGTGACTCATAACAGAAAGTTTAAAGTTTTGAAATCCTCCAGAAATTTCTCCAAGGATTTCTTTAGAAAATTGTATACAGGCTCCTTCAAAAATTCTTACAGAGATTCCTTTACTCATTTCCTTGCAGATCGCTTCAAAAATGCATTATAAGATTTCTCCATAATTTTCAAGAAATCTTCTATGGCTTCTGAAATAGTTCTATGGATTCTATGGATCTTTCAGAAATTACTCAACCAACTCTGCTTTCTCCAAATCTATCAGTTTTTTTTTTCCAGAAGCTCTTCCAGCGGATTCTTTGAACATTATTCATGTGACTCTTGAGTTTCTTTTTCAGCTAAAATTCCTTTTAAACTCTGCCAAGGATTACTTTAGCAATTCTTCTAGGGATTCTTGAAAAATAATCCCAAGGAAATTTCTCCATGGATTCCTGTTGAAAATTTTCAACAGTGATTCCTTCAGAAATTCTTTTAAAGATTCTTCCAAAAATTGTTCAAGACGTTTTTTCAGAAAATCTTTCAAAGCTTCCTTCAAAAAACAATCGAACAGGTTTTTCTTGTAGAAGTCCACTAGCCAGTAATTACTCTAAGAATTTCATTGAAAATTCCCGCAGGAGTATGTCCAGGAATTTCCTAAAGGACTCATCCAGAAAAATCTGCATAAATACCTCAAGAGATTCTTGCATTATTACTTCTAATGATTCAGATTTGAATTCCTCTAGAGATATTCTTCTGATATTTCATCTAACGATTATGCTATAATTTTTTCTCTGCATTTTTTATGGAGTTCTGGATAAATATCCTAAAAGACTTTCTAGGGATATTTACATCAACTTATTTAGACGTTTCTCCCAGTATTCCTACAAAAGTTCCTTCAGAAATACGTTCACAGCTTGCTCCAGGAATACTCCCTAAAAATCCTCTTAGAATTTTATTGAAGGGTTTTTCCAGGTTTTTTTTTTCCTAAAAATCGACAATAAATGTTTCATGAATTTCCACCAGGGGTTTCCCATAGTGGTTTATCAGATTTATTTAACCAGAAAATACTCCCTTTTAGGATTCCTTCAAGAATTTTCCTATTTTTTACATTTTCTTCTAGAAATTCATTCAAGAAATCTTCCTGAAATTTCTGCACGAATTGTTCTGGAGATTTCTTCAAAAATTTCTTTGAAAATTACCTGTTTGAATTCCATCTGATATTCCTGGTATATTTGCCTCATTCTTTCAAAAATATCTCCGACGGCTTCAGAATTTTAGGAATTTCTTCTTCAAATTCTATAAAAGAACTCTTGAAGTTTCTAAAAATGTCTTTACTAATTTTACAGAGATTGCATTGGACATTCTTCCAACGGTTCATCCAAGAGATCATTGAGAAATTCCTTCAGAGATTCCTGTCGAAATACTTACAAGGATTATTTTCAATGGCTGCAGCAGTTTCGTCTGAAATTTATTCTGGGATTCCTCAACAGGTTCCTGCAGAAATTGTTGTCTTTCAGAAATTTCACAATATCTAAATGGAAGAATTCTTGAAAGAATTCCTGCAGGAATTTCTAAAAAAATCCCTGGATGATTGTCTGAAGGAATCTTTCAATAAATAAACTTCTGGTTTTGAATGTCACATTTGAAGGTTGCTGGGAAGAAATTCTTCAAAAATGTCTTGAATGATTCCCGAAGAATATTCCTGAATAAATTTCTGAAGTTATCTATGGACGAATATATAGATGAATAGCTGGGAGAATACCCCGACGAAACTCCTTAAGGCGAAACAGGAAGCATTCCCTCATTTTTTTTTTTGTTTTTAATTTTTTATTAAATAACGAAGCAATATTTTCAAAATCGGTTCTCGTGCACATGTAGAGCATGGATCAAGGTATCACCTAACGTTTTTTTGTAGTGGAAAAAGTTTTCCATTTTTGCAGAAACCATTTTTTTGTGAAATTTTATTCAAAAATGGTTTCTGCAAAAACGAAAAACATGTTTCACCACGAAAAAAAT
Organism: Aedes albopictus; assembly: GCF_035046485.1. Classification (NCBI taxonomy): domain Eukaryota; kingdom Metazoa; phylum Arthropoda; class Insecta; order Diptera; family Culicidae; genus Aedes; species Aedes albopictus. The sequence goes on from NC_085136.1 coordinate 52,986,709, forward strand.
CAGGAGATACCTTGATCCATACTCTACATGTGTAGGAAAACCGATTTTGAAAATATTGCTTCGTTATTTTATAAAAAAAAAATCAAAAACCAAAAAGGGAGGAAATTGATCCAGTTTCGTCTTAAGGCGAAACTGGAATCATTTTCACATATTTTGCTTTTTAATTTTCTATATGATAGCGCAGCAATATTTTCAAAATCGGGTTTCCTACACATGTAGAGGAAGGTGCAATGTATCTCCAGTTTTTTTTTTCGCTAATGGAAAAAGTTTTTCATTTTTCCAAAAACTATTGTTTTCTTTTTTTTTCCTTTTTTCTAAACGAAAACATTTTCCATTAGGAAAAAAAATCAGGAAATACATTGAACCTTCCTCTAAATGTGTATGAAAACCGAGTTTGAAAATATTGTGCCGTTATTGAATTAAATAAAAAAAATAGGAAAAGCAGCCAGTTTCGCCTTAAGATATCTCCCCAATTCCTAAAAAAAAATCATGCGAAGATTTTGGAGGATGGTATCCCAAGGAAAACTGGTTTTCTAGGTTTAATCACATCTCTGAACAAGTGTCACCGATCGATAGAACCGAAAGCAAAGCCGAACAACATTTAACAGATCACAACCACGATCTTTTTGCCTGTCTAGGGCTAGTAGTCATCATCCACTATTATACTATTACCTAGCCGTTCAACACGAGGACGTTAGGCAAAGGGGTCGTCGTTGTGATTGTGTTGTTCAATTATGGCCTCGGTTAATTTTCAACTTCTATTCAATTTCTCTCGTCGCACACTTGCGACTCTATCCACCGTTTCTTTCATTACTTTCGTTTTTCCCTCCTTCTTTGAGTAGTATTAAGTGCACCGAGAAAAGCCGATAAAATTCAATTATCATTTTTACCTATTGAAAAAATGTCTGCAGAAATGTCAGATACTGGTGGAATTCTTGAAGAAAACTCTTAATAAACTTCAGAAGGATCCCTGGAGTTTTTTCAGCAGGAATGCTTGAAAAATCTCCTGGGAGATTCCCTGCTGCAAGAATACCCCTTTCTTATCCGCGATAATTACAGAAAAGTTTGATGAAAAGATAATCCATGTGTAGGGGTCGCTTGAATTTGGAAACCTTGAGTGAGCTCTGATTCTACCATGACAGCACTGCTGCGGTCGATACTGTAGTACGCCACCTTAAAGTCGATGAAAAAGTGGTGCGCTAGGATCTGGTATTCGCGGCATTTTTTAAGAGTTTGTTACACGGTGAAGATCTGGTCCGTTGTCGACCGGCCGTCGATGAAGCTGGCTTGATAAATAAAAAAAAACTCTACACCGTCCTCAACCAGAGGTTGTACAGACGAACGATCACTAATATGAGACAATGGACAACGCACGAAACACCCAGTGGTCCAAAGGAGATTTTTTCGTTTGACAAAAAGTTTTCAACGATTGGAGTGGGAATCGAACCCACACTCCGAGGCTTATAATACGCCTATCGTACGCAAATCGCGCGGCCATGATCTGGGATAACACTTTGTAGGTAGCATTCAAAATGGGAATAACTTTGAAGTTGTCACATTAAAAATGGTCGCCTTTCTTGTTAAAGCTAAGTTTCCTGTTGCCAAGTAGAGCGCTCAAGTAAAATTTCACCTTTTTCCGTAAGTAATTTTGACATTTGTTTAACTGACAGCATTTTAACGAAACGATTCTGTAAGAAGGATGTGAAGAAAAGGGCACTAGGTTGTTTACGATTTGGACTAAGAGAAATTTCGTTCGTTTCCTCAGGAAATGTTATTGAAATTGAAATGTACTTTTTCACGCGCGCGTGTGGGGAAAATAATTCAATTTATAACCGTGATTTCTCTTGTATTTGTTTTTCAGTGTTCACTCAGATATTTATTCGGCGATTATTTCCGGGATCATTCTAAGAGTTCCTTCTAGGATTTCTACAGGAATGCATTCTAAGATTTCTCCAGGAGTTTTTTTTCTCAAATAGAACTATTTGGGATCCCCCTAGGTTTTCTTTGGGCGTTTCTTATATGAATCCTCAAAGAACTCCTTTTTAGATTTCTCCAGGAATTGTTTATCAGATTTATCTGGGAAATCCTTCCTCCAGCAACTTCTCCAGGGATTCCTCCAGAAGCTCCTTCTAAGTCTCCTCTAGGAGTAACTTTATAGGTTTCTCATATAGATTTATCTGGTTTTCTTCAGGTTTTTTTTAGAATACACTAGGAGTGGCATCAGGGAGATTTCTCCAATAATTCCTCCAAAGATTCCTCCAAAAATTCCTCCTGAGATTTCTCCGATGATTCCTTCAGAAATTCCTCCAGAGATTACTGCAGTATTTTTTTTTTCGGGAATTTCTCAGGGAAAATCTTCCGGAGATTCCTCTAGAAATCTCGCGCTTAGTATCATACGGGCGTATCTACAATGATCGATTTTCTCTTTGATTAATAACTTGACTGGCAAATCATTTTTGGATGTTTTTGTTGGTTTAGATGCTAGTCCTAGTTGTCCTTCACCGAAACACACCGAGAGATCATCCGAATATTGGTCGTATTTCCCGGAATATTCCAAAGAGAAAATCGATGCAGAGATATCGATCATTGTAGATACGCCTGTATGATACTAAACGCGAGAAATGCCTCCAAAAATTCCTGCGGATATTCTTCAAGGAATTCCTCCGAAGATTTCTCCAGGAACTCCTCTAAGGATTCCTCCAAAAACTCCTCCGAGTATTCCTCCAGGAATTCCTCGGAGGAATCTCCGGGGGAATTCCTGAAGGAAACTACGAAGGAATTTCTGGAGGAATCTGCGGAAAAATTCCTGGAGGAATCTCCGTTGGAATTCCTGAAGGAATTCCCAGAGGAATCGCTGAAGGAATCTCCGGAGAAATGGAGAAAGCTCTGAATGAATTTCTGGAGATTTGCTACAGAAGATCCTCTGGTGATTGCTTCAGAACTCCTTCGGGGATTCCTCCGGGAAATTCCTCCAGGACTTCCAGACTTCTGGGGAAGTCCTGCAGGAATTCTGGAAGAACAGCATGAGAATTTCAGAGCTAATTTTAAATGAGTCCTGGGAAACTCCTGGAGGATATTTTTTTTTTTTGAAACTCATTGGGGAATTCCAAAACAGTAATTCCCGGGGCACTCCTACAAGAAATCACGGGGAATCCCTGGATAAACTCCCCTCGAATCCCTGAAAGAATTAACTGGGAACTTCTGGAGGCACTCCCGGGGAACTCACAGAAGTTTTATCGGGGATTTCCTGGAGGAAACACCTGAGAATTTCTGGATGATTTCCTGGGGAATCCCTGGAGGAATTTCCGGAATACTCCTTGAAGAATTCCCGGGGAATTCCTGGAGGAATTTCCGGGGAACTCTTACGGGAATATCCAAGAAACTCTAGAGGAATTCCTGATAATCTCCTGAAGGAAGAACTTGAGGAGAACTTCTGATTGAATTCCCGAGAACTCCTGGGGGACATTCTAGAGGGATTATCGGGGAACTCCTGAAAGAACTCTTTTAGGAATTTTCGAGAACTAGGAAACCTCAGATTTCTTTTGATAGCGCAAGACAGATCAAGATCAATGCTGCAGATTCTCACATAATTCGGTTCTTCCAGGAAACAAACATATTCATCGAACTGAAGTTGTTTTAACATTAACCGCGCTCATAGTGTTTTGCCGCCGCTGCATACTTGCGGATTTTTTTATGTACATACCGCAGTGCTTCCGCATTCTGTTGCCGGCCCCATTGCATTTCCCGCTTCAAACTGATGTTGTTTCTTGAGTTCTTTCCTTGTCAAATAGTTGACCCTGTGACACAGGCCTAAGGCTCCTGTGTACTAACAGCTTAATGCACACTGATGTCTTTGGTGCGAAAGAAGAAACAAAAAAGAAAGAGAAATGTCACTTTTACTCACGGAATAATACATCGACATATTATTCCGTACGGAAAATTAACAACATGACTGACAGCATCGCATGACAGTGCCATCTGTTGGCAAATCTTTCTGGCTGCGAATTACTTATCAACTGCGAACGCTTAAGTAATTTTGATTGCAAAAGTTTTACGTGACCATTACTTGTCCTATCTTTCTACACAGTACTTACCAGGTGGAAACTAGCCATAATGGAACAGATTTCCACTTTCTTTTCACTCCTCCGTTAGCTGTTCAATGCCAGATCCTGACTATCAACAAGCGCAGGCAGGTGGCCAACTTTCCTAGGCCCATTTTGATGAGTTAAGCTTCTGTACCATCCTGACCAGTTGATTGCTGATTCCTTTTAGGTCTCTAAGAAATGTCTGGTGCAATTCCTTTCGAGGGCAATCCTTTTCAAAAATCTGAAAGTATCATCTCAGGATTCTAGTCGAATCAATATAAGTATTCTTGATAAGTTTAATTTCAGGATTCCAGAGAAATCCCTCTCAGCATTCAGACAATTTATTGAAATTTATTGGTTTGGAGTGTGCATTAATTTTTTTTTATTACATTGGCTCCTTTCGTTTTTTTTTTTTTGATATTTCAGATGAGCTTTTTCAATTATGACTGACAACTCGAGACAACAGTCATGATAAGCAAGATTATGAATCGTCAACCTCCATTATACTAATCTCAATGCAATGCACTCTCACTCGCAATCCATTCATCGGAACAGTCTTCACCACCTAATTCCCCCACTCCCTTTCCAGGCGTCCCCGGCAAGCGGAACGAAATCTACTACAACTGCTGCCCGGAGCCGTACATCGACATCACCTTCGCCATTCTGATCCGCCGGAAGACGTTGTACTACTTCTTCAACCTGATCGTGCCGTGCGTGCTGATTGCGTCGATGGCCCTGCTCGGGTTCACACTGCCACCGGACTCTGGCGAGAAGCTTTCGCTCGGTAAGTACCTACATATGTATGTCGGCAGCCAAATGGAGACGCATGGTCGTTTGTGATGGTCAATCTGTGCGTGATGTACCGAAAAGTTGTAACGAATCGGGTCGGCGGCGACGACGACGGACGGCGGGAAACATTAGAATGCAGAGGAAATAGTTCGCAATTAGTTCGCTTCCCGTCCGCCCCAGACTGTAACAGACTCCACCCCGGCCGGACGGGATGGGGGAGATCGGAGGAAATCCTAAACGACAGCCGTTAATGATAGTTTCCGGTAGTTTTCGGTGGTACTACTACGGCTGATGGCAGCCAATCTGGTTGGATTAATCGTCGCTTGGTTCTGAGAGCGATGCTGCCGGCCGACCAGCCAGCCGGCCGGTATCATTAGCAAATGTCTGAGAGGGAAATTACATTTTTTTTTGCTGTATCTACTTCGTCTGCGTTTCCATCTCAGATTTCATTTCCGACTAGGGAAACGAAACGAGCAACGACAAATTGAGCTTGTTATGTTTTAATTAAATGTAATTGGTACCAAGTGGGGAAACTTTTTTCGGTAATTTGGTGAAAGGAGAAGTAGTTTTCATACACGCAGCAATGCTTGCTTTCAGAGAAAGAATCTCGAAAAATTCTGAAAAAAAAGTCAAATATGAGTTCAGTCGTCATCGTGCAATGAAAATTTGTGTATTCCCTGGAACCGACAGATTCCCCCAAAGGTCAAGTCAAACAGATATTCCCGTTTAAAATGGCTCCCGTGGGAACGTTCCGCTCTTCTGCAGCCAACAGCTGCTGAAATGAAACTTTTGTCCCCATGTCGCCAGAAAAATTCCTCTAGCGACTTGGAAAAGCTAGTATATACAGAGTCAAAACAGATGCTGGGATGGGGTATTCCAGGGAATCGATAAATTAGGAAATTCCTACCGAACGACGACAGAGGGAAGTTTTCGTTCCTCAGCTTCTCGACCACCGAAGTCCCCTGGATGGTTATGCATCTCAGCTTCGGAGTATGAACAACGAGTTTGTGCTTTTGTGGTCTATCTCTCTCAGGGCATCGAATGAAAAAAAACGATGCAGCAGAATGCAAAATTTTGGGAATTTTTCCTTTTTGTAGCGCTGAGTTTTGTCAGCAAACCAGTACCGTTTTCGGTTTGTGTTAACTTAGGGTAGGGGGCTACTTTGGCTATTAGATGGGAGTTGACACTCTCATACGTTGCCCTTTACTGGCACTTACCAGACTTGCTAGTACACTCCGACCTTATTTTACGTCCGTTTATTTTACGCCGGATTGATTTACGTCCACTTTTTTACGTCCAAAATTAAGAATCACGTCCATTTCAATCAATGCTCTACACCTTTAATAGTTTTCTAAATATACACATGTATTGTTCAGAAATATTCGGAAGGACAACAAAGACCAACCAGTGATAGCTCCTGATATCATTATTTCAACAATGATTTTTCATAAGGGCCTAACTGACTTGATCGATTTCTCTTCGTTGACTCTCTCTTTCGATAATAACTTGATCAACGAAATCAATATTCATTTTGTTTCTATAGCAACATGTAGTCGTCTTCTTCGCATTTCAACCAAAAAATCTTTGGAAAGCTCAATGCACATTTTGTGATATCACAAAGAGAGGATCGATGAAGAGAACTCGAAAATGTCAGTTAGGCCCAAATGAAAAATCAGTGTCGATTTCTCATGTTAGATGGCAACACTGTTCAAATAGAATCATATATTGCTGAATATATACTTTACATATGAATGTATGCGATATAAAAGACTCTTCAGCATAATTTAAGTAGCCGTCAAACACTGTTTCATGTCGCATAGAATAAAACGAAGTTTTTTAAAGCTGGCAACACTGTTTAACTGTAAATACAAATCTGAATGTAAAATTCACTACAATTGGGATGGTGTCCATGTTCGTTGCAGTTTGAAGTAACGTAACACAATATTAGCAAGTCAATAAGATTTACCTTATTTACTTGTCTTTGTAAAATTTGGTTCTTCAAAATAATCTGGCAACTGGCAACACTGCATAATGTTAAACATCGATCAACACAATTTCGAGATAATATATCGAATTCGATTGTTCAGTAAATATTATGAAGAAGTCAAGTGGTATCTTGGGCGTCATTTTAAAATACAGTAATTGTTGACGTCATTTGATAACACATAATTTTTGCACTAGCTGGCAACACTGGTCATGTAGATTCGAATATAACTCAATATCACAGATCGGGTGTGAGGTAGGCCATATGAATATTCGACAATGTTGTAGTGCACCACAAGTGCAGTACATTATTTCACGTTTGGACTCAAAAAATATATTAATTCTGGCAACACTGATCATACAGATTCAAATATAGCTCAACATTTCTGATATGATGTGAGATAGGCAATTCGAATGTTCGACAATGTTATAGTGCACTTCAAGTGCAGTACATTGTTTCACGTTGGAACAAAAAAATTATATTATAGCTGGCAACACTTGTCATACAGATTCAAATATACAGTCGAACCTCCACGAGTCGATGTTCCTTGACTCGATAACGACTCATAGAGGTAAATTTTTCCATACTGAAAAAAAAACTGGGTTACTATGATAGACCCCCCAAAATGGTTCCCAAAGGATTTTTGTTCCACTACTCGATATTTCCTTGAGTCGATGGTCCCTTCAATATCGACTCGTGGAGGTTTTACTGTAGCTCAATATCTCAGATATGGAGAGATATGCAATTCGAATGTTAGATAATAGTGCAGTACATTGTTCCACGTCGGGATACAAAAATTATATTATTGCTGGCAACACTGATCATACAGATTCAAACATAGCTCAATATCTCTGATATGGTGTGAGATAGGCAATTCGAAAGTTCGACAATGTAAGAGTGTACCTCAAGTGCAGTACATTGTTTCACGTTGGGACAAAAAAATATTGCTGGCAACACTGGGCATACTGATTCAAATATAGCTCAACATCTCTGATATGGTGTGAGATAGGCAATTTGAATATTCGACAATGTTATAGTGCACCACAGGTACAGTACATTGTTCCACGTTGGGATACAAAAATTATAGTTTTGCTGGCAACACTGTATCATATATTTTGAGAATGGAGCTTCAGCAGAAAAATCTGCATAATAAAAATAAATTTCCTTTATCTTTTGACATGTTGTCATCTCAAATTGTGCAAACAAAGCAAACAATTTATTAATCGCCGAATAAGAATAATTTTTGCCAGATAATTGAATCACGGATAATCGAGTTCGATCTGAATGTCAGATCCGGTCAGATAGGCAAATCGAATGTGCAACAAAGTTATAGTACATTGTTTCACATTATGACACAAAAATATGTTATTTCTGGCAGATAATATTAGAACATCTCTGGAGGGAATCCATGATTCCTCAGAAAAAAAAAATGAAAGGCATCTCGGAAATACACCTGAGTTCCCTGAAGGAATGCTGGGATGAAGTATTAGACAAAATCAGAAAATCATGATGGAAGAATACCTGAATGTTTACCGGAAGAAGAATAATGAAAAATTCCAGGGTAACCTTTGCAGGAATCCTGAAAAACCCAGAGAATGTTTGGGATGAATCTTTGAAAAAAAAAATTGAAAATAACCCTTGGAAATGGATTTCTGCTTGATCAACGGGAAACCCTTGGAGGCACTAAAAACGCAATCCTTGGAGGATCCCTGGTGGTTTCCCGAAAAAAATATTTCATGAATTCTTAAGGGAGTTCTTAATTCTTGGAAGGAATATTCCAAATAATTTAAAAAAAATCTGAAGTGAAACCATCCCAAGCAACACACATGTCATATAAGAGTTACGACAGCACAAGTTTTGGTTGTATTGAAGTTTATTTTACGTAATTCTAGCATAGTGTTAAAATTACGTCAAAATAACTCCTATATAACCAAAACTTGCGCTGCCGTAACTTTTATTTAACATGTGTGTTGCATGGGATGGAAAATACCTTTAAGAATTATGAAAATATCGTTAGTTAGTTAGTTAATTTAGGTTTGACACTTTACACATTAGTGGTTCCCTGGAAAAATCCTGTGGAAGTGCTTATGAAACACTAAGCAAAGAGCAGGATTTGTACAAGTGGGTATGTTACGCCAAGAAGACAAAAATAACATCCTGAAGAATCCAGGAAGGAATCCATGAAAAAATCACTGAGAAAATCCCTACAGAAATTCTAAGAGAAATCTCTGGAGGAGTCTCTGCAGAATAAACAACAATTTAGGTTTTCGGTTAAATCATAATTCAGCCAAAGTATATTCGAGGGCCCATATAGCCGAGGCGGTAAACGCACGGGTATTCAGCATGACCATGCTGAGGGTGACGGGTTCGATTCCCGGTCGGTCCAGGATCTTTTCGTAAAGGAAATTTCCTTGGCTTCCTTGGGCATAGAGTATCTTCGTGCCTGCCACACGATATACGCATGCAAAATGGTCATTGGCAGAGGAAGCTCTCAGTTAATAACTGTGGAAGTGCTCATAGAACAAGCTGAGAAGCAGGCTTTGTCCCAATGAGGACGTTACGCCAAGAAGAGAGAGAGAGAGAGAGATATTCGACCTGATAGCCTGTGAACAAACGGCATTCGGTCAAACACGTGAACACGTGAAACATCAAATACTACAAATACGGCTGCTCCAATGGCCGGCTTGAACCCCTATTGACGTTTTCATGAGCACTAATCTTGAAAATACGTAAGCAAATGCGTCTGATTTGGATTATCTGCCTCTTTTTATAAGTGAGCAAAGCCAGGATAAACAAATGCAGAGTGGTTCAATGCTTCGTTCATCAGATTTGTGCTTTTAAAATTTGTATGCAAAATTGAAATAAAATTCCTTGATGTTTCTCCTTAACTGATTTCAGAAATGTGTTTTTGAGATCATTACATTGAGGTGAATGACTTACGGGCATTTGTCATTCGGGCGCTTGGAGTTCGGGAGAATGTGACATAATCAGTTAGTAAATCACCAGAATATGTTATCCTTCTGAACAACTTTCCCGGCGACAACACTTTTCTATATGATTTAGATCACGAGATAAAGGAGTCTAAAATTTTATTTGAAAACTAGCGCTACCTAGCGGAAAAATCGCAAACTAATTTATGAATAATAATAATGATCTTGTCCTTTCGAACAACTTTGGCGAAAACGACACATTTCTATCTGCTCTCGTTACCGAGATAGAGAAGTCTAATTTTTTTCTTGATAACTAGAGCCACCAAGCGGTGAAATCACCAGCTAATTGGTATATTACCAGAATATTCTTGTCCTTCTAAACAACTTTGCCGAAGACGACACATTTATATCTACTTTGGTTTCCAAGATAGAGTAGTTTGAAAGATTACTACATAACTAGCGCCACCTAGCGGTGAAATCACCAACTAATTGGTGAATCATCAGAATATTCTTGTCCTTCTGAACAACTTTGCCGAAGACGACACATTTCTATCTGCTTAGGTTTCCAAGATAGAGAAGTCTAAAATTTCACTTTATAACTAGCGCCATCTAGCGGTGCAATCACTTACTAATTGGTGAATCACCAAATAATTGGTGAATCGCCAGAATGTTCTTGTCCTTCTGAACAACTTTGATGAAGACGACACATTTCTATCCGCTTTCGATCCAGAGATAGAGAAGCTGAAACTTAACTTGTTAACTAGAAACACCCCCTGTTAATGGTCGGTATTATCAGTGTTGCCATCTGCGGTCATAATTCCAAATAGCCCTTTGTCAGTACTCAAACTTCGCTGAACACATGTAGAAGATAAACTAGTATGTGTATTTCAATAGAAATTGGTAAGTGCTCTGATTTGTTTAACGTCCAATTTGATATGCTCTAATGGACCCGGAAACTTGGATATCGGCTAACGGCAACTCATATTGGACCCCAATCGGACTGGAAAAGGAAGAAGAGCCACACATCAACATCCTCGTGCTCATCATTCTACCATGGACAGGGTAGAAAAGTGACAGTAGCGCTAAGGCAGTTCGATATAGTAGAATAAGAATAGAATACATTTGGGCGCCAGTACAAAGTGTGTAAGTGCGCTGCCAATTGGAATCGCTCAGGCAGTGCTCTAGTGGACATAAAAGCTGGAAATTAGGTTAAGTAGTTGAAGAATAAAAATAGAGAGAAATTTCTGAAGACATCACTTGAGGGTTTCCTGGAGCAATCCCTGGAAGACTTCCTGGATAAACCCCTGAAGAAACACGTGAATGAATCCTTGGAAGAATTCCAACAGGAACGCCTGGAAAAAACCCTGTAAAATCCCTGGAGGAATTCTCGGAGGAATCTGTGTGGAAATTTCTGAAAGTATAGCTGAAGGATTTCCTGGATAAATTCTGAGAGAAATCCCTAGAGAATCCCTGAAGTAATTCTGGGAGGAATCCCTACAAAAATTTCTGAGGAATTCCTAGTGGAAATCTTAGAGAAACTTCTTAAGGAATCCTTGGAGGAATTCTTGGAGCAATCCCTGGAAGAATTCCTGGAGAAATCTCCAGAGGAATTCTGAGAGAAATTGCTGGAAAAATTCCTGAAAAAATCCCATTTGAAATTCCAGGAGAATGTCCTGGAATAATGCTTGGAGGAATTTCTAGGAAAATCGCTGGAGGAATCGTGAAGAAATACCTGAAGGAATCCCTGAAGCAATTCTTGGAAGAATCTCTGGAGGAATATCTGGAGGAATCCCTGAAACATTCCTGAATGCATTCCTGCAGAATTTCCTGGAAGTATCTCTGAAAAAATCCCTAAAAGATTTCCTGGAGAAATTCCTGACATAATTTCTGAAGGATGTCCAGGAGGTAGAAGCAATTCCAGGAGAAAATTATGGATGAATTCCTGACGAAATTTCTGTGATAATTCTTGGAGGAATTCGTGGAGGAGTTCCTTGAGAAATTCCTGAAAAAAATCCTGGAGGAATTCCTTGAGGAATTCCTAGATATATTCATAATGGAATTGCTGGAGGAATCCCTGTAGGAATTCCTGGAGGAATCTCTAGGGGAATTCTTTCTTGGAAGATTTACTGAATTAATTTCTGGAGGATTCTCCAGAGGAACTCTGGGAGATTTCTATTTATATTATTTTTCTTTTTCTGAAAAAATCCCTTGAGAAGCTCCTGGAGCAATTTCTAGAGGAGTTTGTTGAGAAATCCCTAAAAAAATCCTGAAGGTATTTCTTGAGAATTTCCTGGAAGATTTTCTGAAGAAATCCCTAGAGGATTTTCTGGAAGAATCCTTAGAGGAACTGCTGGAGGATTTCCTGGGGGAGTCTTCGAATGATTTCCTAGAGGAATCTCTGGGAAAATCCCCGGAGAAATTCGTGAAAAAATCTCTGGAAGAATCCTTGAAGGAATCTCTGAGGAAATTCCTGGAAAAATGCCTGGGGAAATCTCTAATAAATTCCTAAAGGTACTCCTAGAGAATTTCCAAGAAAAATCTCTGAAAAAATTTCTAGAGGATTTCCTGGAGAAATTCCTAAAGAGATTAATGACATAATTTCTGAAGGATGTCCAGGAGCAATTCCTGGATCAATTCCTGGAGAAAATCCTAAAGAACTTCCTGGAGTAATTCCTGGAGAATATCCTGAAGAAATGCCTAGACAAAATCTTTGAGGAAGGCCTGGAGGAATGCCTAGAGAAATTCCCGAAGGAATTCCTGGAAATACTCCTGTGCGAAATGCTGGAGGAATCTCTGAAAGAATTCCTGGAGTAATCTCTAGAAGAAGTATCTTGAAACAATTACTGAATGAATTTCTAGAAGCACATCTGAACAAAATATCCCTAGAGAAAGTTCTGGAGGAATTTCTAGAAAAATGTCTGGAGGATTTCCTAGAGGAATCTTCTTAGGAATTTCTGAATAAATCCCTGGGATCCTTGGAGAAATTCCTGAAGGAATTCCTGCAGCAATTCCTGGAGGAAAATCTAAAAGAATTCCTGAAGGAATCCCTTAAAAAGTTACAGAAGGTATTCCTTGAGAAAATCCTCGAAGAATTTCTTGAGGAATCCCTGAAGGACTTTCTGGAGTAATTCTTGGATGAAGTCCTGGAAGAATGTCTGCATGAATTCCCGGAGGAATCCCAGGAAGATTCCTGAAGCAATCCCAGGAGAATGTCCTGGAAGAACTCCTGGGAAATTCCTGGAGGAATTCTTGGAGGAGTTCCTGAAGCATTTGGAGGAATTCCTGGAGAAATCTCTGCGAGAATCCAAGGAGGGATCCCTGGAAGAGTACCTGGATAAATTCCTGGACGAATGCCTAGAAGAATTCCATGTGGAATTCTTGGAATAATCCCTGAAGCAATTGCTGGAGAAATCTTTGGAGAAATTCTTGTGGGAGTCTCTGGAAAAATCTTTGGAGGAATCCTTCAAAGAATTCCTGAATAAATTCCTGTAAAAAATCGTAGGGGAATTCCTGGTGGAACTCTTGGAGCAGGGGTTCCCAACCTTTTTGACGTGGCGGCCCCCTTTAAAAATTGTCTAAACATCTGCGGCCCGATGAAAATTTTTAGAAAAAAATATGAATTAAATGAACGAAATCGAGTTTTTTTTTTGGGTACAGTGACCTAGCCAGAAATTTAATTTGGGAGATATACGTTTTTTTCTTCGACACTCACATTTCGTAAACAATAATGTTCATTCAGCTTCAGTCGTAGCCGAAAAATAGCGGCGCAGCCGAAAATGTTTTCTTTTTGAATGCATTTTATACTGAAAATTTGTTCCTCAAATTGTGGCTTTTGGGGGGTGGCGGTATGCAAAATTAAAAATTGGCACAATTTGCACAACATAGAAAAAAATTAACAATTGTTTTGGTAACATCGCGGCCCCCCTGGACTGGCTACACGGCCCCCTAGGGGGCCGCGGACCACCGGTTGGGAACCCGTGTCTTGGAGGAATCCCTTAAGTACTTTCTGGAGGAATCTTTGGAGGAATGCCTGGAGGAAGTCCTAGAGAAATGCATGCAGGAAACCCTGAAGGAATTTTTGGAGGGATCCCTAAAGGATATCCTAGAGAATTCCTGGAGGAATCTCCAAAGGAAATCCTGCAGAAATCGCTAGAGGAATTTCTTGAGGAATCTCTAAATGGATTCCTGAAGGATTTTTTTAGAGATCCCAACAGGTATTCCTGCAACATTTCCCAGAGGAATCCCAGGAATAATTCCTGAAGAAGTTTCTGGAGAAATCTCTTACGGAATTCCTAGAGAAATATCAGAAATAAATCCACAAGAAGTCACACATGGAATTCTTGGAGAAATTCTGAAGGAATCCTACGAATCCTCGCAAAGGGATCCTTGTAGCAATTCTTGAAGACATCCCTAAGAGGAATTCCTGAAGAAACTCCAGGAGCAATCCCGGAAACAATTTCATGAGGAATTCCCATGGGAATCCCTAAGCAGTTCCTGGAGGAAGTACTGCATTTACTCCTGGGGGAGTTCCTTAAAGTATGCATAGAAGAATTCCTAAAGGAATCCTAAGAAGAGAAGAGAGACTCCTGGAGGAATCTCTAGAAGAATTACTAGAGGAATATCTGAAGGAATTTTCAGACGAATCCCTGCAACAATTAACAGAGGTATCCCTGAAAGGACTCCTGCAGAAATCCATGAAGAAATTCGTGGAGGAATCCTTTAAGGAATTGCTGGAAGAATCTCAGGACGAATTCTTCAAGAAGAGTTCGTGAAGGAATTTCTCGAGGAATCCCGGCGAGAGTCCCTGGAGAAACCCCAGGACGAATCCCGGAAGCAATTCCAGGAGGCACCCCGGAAGCATTTCCAAGAGGCATTCCTAAGGGAATCCCTAAACAGTTCCTGGAGGAAGTAGTGCATTCATTTCTGGAGGAGTTCCTGAAATAATTCTAAGAAGAACTGCTAAAGGAATTCTAAAAAGCGTTCATGGGGGAATTCTTGGAAGATTTTTTAAAATTATCCCTGAAGATGTTCCTTAAATAACCACAAATGAAATTCCCGGGAATTCTTGGAGAAATCACAGGATGAATTCTTGAAGAAATCAAATATGGAATTCTTGGAGAAATCCTGAAGGAGCCCTAAGAATACTTCGAGGAGGAACTCATTGAAGAATCCCTGTAGCAGTTCCTGAAGGAATCCCTAGAGGAGTTCTTAAATCCCCAGAAGGGTAACCCGAAAGCAATTCCAAGGGGAATTCCTAAGGGAACCCCTAAATATTTCGTGGAAGAAGAACTGGGCTAATTCCTGGAGAAGCTCCTGAAAGAATTCCAAGAGACTCCTGAATCCTGAAGGAATTCTACAAAGGGGGGAGAATTTTTATAAATAATCTCTGGAGTTATTCCTGAAAAAAAAAACACAGAAGAAATTCCTGGGTGAATCCCTAAAAGAATGCTTGGAAGAAAACCTGAAGGAATTCTTGAAGAAATCCCATGTGTAATCAGGAAGTAATCCCATGATCCATAGGAAATCCCTGGATAGCTTTCTCAACACATTCCAGGAAGATTTTTTGTAGGATCATTTCTGGACGATTTTTTTTTAATCTTTGAATGGGAGAGTTTTGTAGTTTTAAGGAATTCCTGGATTAATTTTTAGACCATCTCTGGTAAAAATTTCTGGAAGGGTTTCCTGGGAGGAATTCCTGAAGCAGTGGGAAGAATTAGCATAAAACTTAAAATTCACGAATAAAAAATTTAAAAAAATCCTGAAGCATTTCTTGCAGCAATCCCTGAACCAATCACTATCGGAACCCTGCAAGATGCCCATGGAAGAATACAGGAAGAAGAAATTCCTGGATAAGTCTCTTGAAGAATTCCTAAAAGAATCGGTGGAGAAGTTCCTGCAAAAATCCTGAAAGTGTCCTGGAAAGAATTCCCAGGTATTTTGCTCTTAGTGTGACGTATATTTGAATTAGGGGATTTTTTTTATTATCGTACGGGTTTGGGCCGAAGGGTCTCAGATTTTCAATATTTTTGTTCATATATCCATGAGCCCTGCCTGTGGAAAAGATTCATGAAAGTCTGAGACCCTTCGGCCCAATTTGTACAGTAACAAAAAAAAATCCTCATTAAATACTAGTAAAAATTCGTGAAGTATGTGCTACTACAGTCTATAGTAGCATATGGTTCTACAAAGTCCCTTTTTTCCCTACCGGAACCGGTTCTGGCATGTCCGGAAAATTTGACATGTTGTTTTTGTATTCCAAGAATAAACATCACAAAATTAAGTAATTCAACCAAGCTTTGAGATTGAAGTGGTTCTCTTGGAGAAATACTTGACGAATTTTGTGGTTTTCGAATTAAAAAAGATTGGTCACGCACTTTGACCACTTGTTCCATTTCTGATGGATTTTGGCCCGCTGATTCCGAATCTGACTTCGGAATTGCTGTAACACGTACAGTTTTTGAGAAAAATAGGGTTTTTTTTCACAAAATTTCATAAAAAATAAACTATTGTCTTTATTTTATTATTTTTAATCTGCCCATCTCAACCAATATATATATTCGATAGATTTTGATCCATTGATTTAGAATCTGACCTTAGAATTTCAGTAGCACGTACTGTTTTTGAGAAAAATGGAGTTTTATTCACAAAATTTCATATTTTCAGAGAAAATAAAATTGTCTTTTGAAATTTGAAGTTTTTATCTACTCATCTTAACCAATATTTTTTATTAAAAAGATTTTGATTCACTAATTTGTAATCTGACCTAAAAATTGCTGTAACACGTAAAATGATTGTGAAAAGGGGCTTTTTATTCACAAAAATTTATATTTCCATAGAAAATAAAATATTGTCTTCATAGTTTTATTTTTTATATCTGCTCATCTTAACCAATATTCATATTCAATAGATTCAATCTGACTTCAGAATTCAGAAAACGCATACAGTTTTTGAGCGACATAGGGTTTTATTCACAAAATTTTTAATTTTTCTTAAAAAAATGAAATATTGTTTTTATAATTTAAATTTTTCTCTGCTCATCATAAACAATAATTAATTTTAATTGTTTTGATCCATTGATTTGTAATCTGACATAAGAATTTGAGTGAAACGTAATTTTTTTGAGATTAACTGGGTATAATTCACAAATTTTCACATTTTCAGAAAAAATAAAAAAAAATATTATAGTTTATTTTTTATTATCTGCTCATCATGAACAATATTTATATTTAATGGTTTTTGAGTCACTTATTCGTAATCTGACATAAGAATTTGTATAACACGTAAACTTTCTAAGAAAAACAGGTTTTTATTCACAAAATTTCATATTTTCATAGAAAATAAAATCTTGTCTTTATAATTTTAAATAACTGATTCAGAATTTGACTTAAGCATTTGTGTAACACGTACAATTTTCGAGAAAAATGGAATTTTATTTATAAAATTTCATAGAAAATTAACTATTGTCTTTACAATTTTAATCTTTTTATCAGCATTTTTATCTACTGATTCGGGAACTAACCTAAGAATTTTTGTAACACATTCATTTTTTTGAGAAAAATGGGGTTTAAAACGCAAAATTTTATATTTTCATAAAAATAAAATACTGTGTTGTTAGGGTAAAAACTCCCTTGGTGGAGGTAGTACCAATAGTGGTGGTAGTGGCAATTTAGCACTATTTCGACCAAAAAACTTGCAAATGTCATTTTTAATAGATGCCTCATACCTAATCAATAACATTAATTCAGTTTTTCTTACTTTTTTTGCTCCTTAGCAGTGGATCAAAATCTATTGAATATAACTATTGGTTATGATGAGCAGATGAAACATTCAAAATTATGATTTTTTTTGAATAAAACCCTATTTTTTTAAAAAAAAACCTAACGTGTTACAGAAATTCTTAGGTCGAATTCCGAGTCAGTATATAAAAATCTATTTTTTTTTTATCTAGTTCGTTTATTTGGGGCTCAATCGCGTATAACGCTTTACGGAGCCGAGGATCTTTCTTTGTACTTAATAGTATACATTATACAGAGTAATAACTTTTTAATGATATCTGTTAGTAATGGGTGGAAGCCAGGGTACTCGTGGCAGCTCGAGGTTAGAAGGTCACATTTTGAGGGATGGACAGGGTAAGGATTGGGCCAAAGGTTTCACTGCTGCTCATCCGGGGGTGAATCGCATCTTGCTAGCGTATTCGGTGCCTTGTGGTGTTGGTACCAACTTGTTGTGGGACTTGGTCTTCCGGATGGCCAGGAGCAGCTTGGTAACACAAAGAGGACAAAACAGAGAAAAAAAGACTGGAGAAGAAAAAACAAGCGAATTAAACTTTTATACCAGCAGAGCGAAGAAAGTCCAAAATACATCCCATGTATGTGACATCGCGGGTCCCCAACACATCTCTCACAAGAACAAAGGGTTGTCTACCTCGGGCCTCAAGTGTATCCAAAAGTAGTGCTCTGGAGGCGTCATTATCCGGGCATTGCCGAACTACGTGGTCGATGTCATCATAACCGGAACCGCACTTAGTACAAACATTGCTCAACGCGAGGTTAATCCTGTGTAAATGCGCATCTAGCGAGTAATGGTTGGACATAAGTCTTGACATTACGCGAATGAAATTGCGACTTACATCCAGACCATACCACCACACTCGCAAAGAAACATTAGGAATAATGGAATGTAACCACCGTCCCAGCTGGCCATCTCGCCAATCATTTTGCCAACTTTGAAGAGAACTCTGGCGAACAAAATGGAAAAATTCATCATGTGAAATTCTTCTATCATAGATCTCACCTTCCTGTGCGCCCACCTTTGCGAGAGAGTCCGCCTTCTCATTGCCATAAATTGAGCAATGTGAGGGGACCCATACAAAGGTAATCTTGTATGATCTTTCGACCAGTGCACCCATCTGCTCCCTTATTTTTGTAAGAAAGTAAGATGAATGTTTTACAGGTTTCATCGACCGGAGTGCCTCAATCGAACTAAGGCTATCCGAGAAGGTGAAGAAATGGTCTACGGGCATGTTGGAAATCATCCCCAAAGCGAAGTTGATTGCTGCCAGCTCAGCAACATAAACCGAACAAGGTTCCTGAAGTTTGCGGAAGGCGGTGAAATTTTCATTGAAAACACCGAAACCAGTGGATCCAATTATGCGAGACCCATCAGTGAAGAATCTCTTACAGGATTTGACATTTTGGTACTTTTCGTTAAAAATGCGAGGAATAGATATACATCGAAGTTGATCTGGTATTCCATGAATAGCTTGTTTCATGGACAGATCGTATTTAACAGAGGTACTGTCATTAGTGAAGTGTACACGGGGAGGATTATAACTTGGTATGCTTATGTCAGATGACATGTAGAACAGATAGATTCTCATGAATTTTGATTGAGTGTTCAGACTGAGCATTTCTTCGAAGTTTTCAATGACAAGTGTGTTGCTCACTCCACACTTGATAAGTAACCTTAGCGAGTGCTCCCAGAATCGGTTCTGAAGAGGTTTCACCCCTGCCAGGACCTCAAGGCTCGCATTATGCGTTGAGTGCATACAGCCTAGAGCAATACGCAAACAACGGTATTGAATTCGTTCCAACTTTATTAGGTGGCAGTTTGCTGCTGAGTGGAAGCAGAAAGAGCCATACTCAATAACAGAGAGAATAGTCGTTTTGTAAAGTTTTATGAGGTCTTCCGGGTGAGCACCCCACCATGTTCCGGTAATTGTGCGTAGAAAATTGATCCTTTGTTGACATTTTTGCACCAAATACTTGATTTGGGTACCCCAAGTGCCTTTTGAATCAAACCAGACCCCAAGGTATTTCGAAGTCAAAGACTGGTCGATTTCTATTCCCAAAAGATTGAGTTTCAGTTGGGCTGGGTTCCGCTTTCTAGAAAACACAACCAAGTGAGTTTTTTGCGGAGCAAACTCGATCCCTAAATCTCTTGCCCAGATTGCCAGATTATTTAGAGAATATTGCAATGGTCTTTGCAACATTTCTGCATGTGGGCCTTTTAGAGAAACCACAGCATCATCTGCAAGTTGTCTTAGCGTGCATTGTCCTTCCAAGCAACTATCAATGTCTTTCACGTAAAAATTATAAAGCAAGGGACTTAGGGGCTGTCCATTAATTACGTAAGGGTTTATGGGGGGAGGGGGGGTTTGAGAAATCTTACACGCCATACATTTTTTTTGGGATTTCATACAAAAAATCTTACAAGGGGGGGAGGGGGTGTCAGAAAATCGCTAAAATTTCGTTACGTAATTAATGGACAGCCCCTTAAACATGAGCCTTGGGGTAGGCTATATAAAAATCTAATAAATATAAATATTGGTTAAGAAGAGCAGGAAAGATTTTGAATCAGTGGATAAAAATCAATTGAATATAAATATTGGTTCTGATCGGCAGATAAAAAAAATTGTAATGACAATAGTTTAATTTCTATGAAAATATGAACTTTTGTGAATAAAACCCTATTTTCCTCAACAATTTTACGTGTTAAGGTACACCGGGGCAAGTTGAAACGGGTGGGGCAAGATGAAACAGCGGGTTAACAAGATGTTTTCTAATGATGATAAACAGTTTGATCGCCATAACACATAGTTTTTGATTCAAACAATCTTTTAGCGAAGGATAAATTTCCAAATTGTATTGAAATCTGTTTCAAAACTTCGTGTTTCATCTTGCCCCACCCGTTTCAACTTGCCCCGGTGTACCTTACAGAAAGTTTTAGGTGAGATTCTAAGTCAGTATATAAAAATCTAATAAATATTAATATTGCTTAAGATGAGCAGATAAAAAAATGAAAATTATAAAGACAATAGTTTATTTTCTATGAAAATATGAAATTTTGTGAATAAAACCCTATTTTCTAAAAAAAAATTTACGTGTTACAGAAATTCTTAGGTCAGATTCCGAGTCGGTATATGAAAATCTTAAAAATTTTAATATTGCTTAAGATGAGCAGATAAAAAAAATAAAATTATAAAGACAATAGTTCATTGAAAATAGAAAATATGAAATTTTGTGAATAAAACCGTATTTTCTCAAAAAATTTACGAGCTACTGAAATTCTTAGGTCAGATTAAGAATCACTGGATCAAAATATATTGAATATAAATATTAGTTATAATGAGCAGATGAAAAATTTAAGATTAAAATACCATTTGTGAATAAAATCCTATTTTTCTCAAAAACTGTACGTGTAAGAGGAATTCTGAAGTCAGATTCGAAATCAGCGGGCCAAATTCCATTAGAAATGGAACAAATGGTCAAAGTGCGTGAAAAAAGTTTCAATTTTGTCGACTTGTGAATTACGCCCATGATACCTAGCCATTGGGCAGTCTGTGTTGCTGATGTAGAACAGGTGAGTAACATTATCGTCGAGAATACTCCCAGCTCCCTGAAGTAATTCTCTTTAAAAATTCTGGTTGAAATTCTATTAAATATTTCTCTAAACTTCCCTCAGTTATTTTGTCTGTTGTTTTTATGTTTTCAAAAACTATTTTTCCAGGAACTTGCCAACAAAGTTAATGAATGAAAAACACGCCCAATTGGTCAGGTTAACACAGTCAACAACAGAGGAAGTACTCATAGAATATGTACTGAGCTGAGAAACAGTATCTGTCACAGTAAGGAACTGATGCGAAGAACAAGAAATTTCCCCATAAATCCAAAACCTAAACCTGCATCCATAAACCGAACACAAACCACCGAACCCTAGAAGAAAAAAAAACATACGGAAAGCGACATTTCACCGCCGCCGAACCAAGCAGCAGCAGCAGCAGCAGCAGAGCATCTCGAAAGCCAAACAAAATTGGCTCGATGCCATCAAATTCTCCATTTCGGCATTCACTGGAACCGCCCCGGCCGCACAAGGGAATCGGACATACGGGCTTTCTCCTCGACGCCCGTTCGAACTAACATTTTTTTTTTTTTTTCGGGAAGAATTGGGAACACACGTTTCTTTCCCCATGTCCCCCTTCTTGAAGGTCCGTTCCCATTCCTAACCATGTTCCTGTCCTATTTTGAAGCTGAACAAAATGAATGGCAAGAAAAATTACCTCGACCCAGGTCCGGCGTCCTTCTCCATCCATGCATGGACTGTTGGGTTGGTCAGTCGGCCCTCGGCGCAGCCGGATCCGGGGTCCGCCGGAGAGAGTCGATTTATTTTCTTCGATGCAAATGCAGCAGTTCGGCATTCTTTTTTTCCTTCGCCGGTGGAATGAAAAACTGGTTTTCCCTGTGCATAGCCAAAGTTCAATTATTTCTGCTGGATGGACGGCACTGTAACAGTTATTTTCTGTTTTTTTTTTCTTCGAATAGCCATACCCAGTGTGACTGTGCATTTTTGTTTGGAGAGCATGTCGGATCTAATGTGTGTCCCCTGGAAATGGGAAACCAATCGGGAAAAATGCGCAGGTTGCAAATATGGGACGGTCTGACAGTTGGAACAGGAAAAATGTTTGCATCAGCAGGTTGGGAGACCGATATGGGATTATGCTTTGTGCCGCGCACTTCAATGGTTTCACGAAGGAATAATTTGGGACATTTCGGATTTTAGGGAAATTTCTAAAGGATCCAACGATGTGTATCAATTCAATTTACAAGGAAATTGAAAAGAACAAATGCAAGTTATCTTGTTACGTCAGGTATAGAATCGACTACTTACTACTTTCAGTCCTGAGCACTCATGATGGTGACGAGGGCCGAATTGAAAGATCTCCATCCTGTGGCCAGGTCAAATTTCTGTCGACTTCCTTTATTTCCTTGATAAGGCTGTGCCGCCACGATCCTCTGGGTCTGCCTCTTCTGCAATGTCCTGCTGGATTCCAATTTAACACTTGTTTGCAGATTTCGTACCCGCCCCTGCATATAAAATGGCCAAACCACCTCCTATTTTGCTCCCGAATTTCTGTCGCTATCAGCTTTCGATGACATCGACGATGGAATTCCACGTTGGAGATCTAATTGTGAGGCCACCATGCACGAATTGAATACAGCAGACATCTATTGATGAAGACTTGCAGCTGTTAAGTGTGCTCCACTGATACACACCAAGTTTCACTGGCGTATAGAAGAACAGAATTCACGTTCGAGTTGAAAATTTGGATTTTATTGCGTCGACTAATCTGATTATTTTTCCATACATTTCTTAAACTGGCAAAGGCAGTCCTCGACTTCTGGATCCGTGCCCCTGAATCGATCTTGCTGCAACCATCGGTTTTTCTCTACTGCTTGTCCAGCTACCGTGAAGCTGGAAGGGTTGACCGTGGTTACATCCAACGATTTAGTCTTATTGACGTTGATGGTAAGACCTGCCGCCGAGGAGCAATCGGCAAGATCATCGAGCTTACTCTGCATATCAGAGAGCCGTTGAGCTAGAAGAGCAACATCATCAGCCTGTTCGAAGTCGCATAGGTGCTCCATGGTAATGGACTGCCACAACAACCCACGATTAGGTTCACGATCAATCGCACCTACCTGGATCTAGTCGATTACGATGAGGAACAGTAGCAGTGATAGGATACATCCTTGCCTTACTTCAGCAACAACCCGGAGAGGATCGAACAAGACACCGTTGTGCAGTACTCTACACGAAAATGCCCTGTACAATGAGGCCGATGATTTTCTCAGGGAGAACCTTGCGCCTGAGGGCTTCCTACATGTTTCAGTGATTAAGACGGTCGAAAGCTTTTTCGTAATCAGTGAACACCAGGTAGAGAGACTCTTGGTATTCATTGATTTGCTCCAGGATGATACGGAGCGCGACAATATGCTCCACACAGGATCGTCCGCGGTTACTACGGAGTAAGCTTTGAGCATCTCAGCTAATATGCGATTGACCCCTGGGGCCCTGTTCGATTTCATGCTACGAATGGCTGTTTCTATCTCCTGCACTGATGGATTTTCGGTGTTGACACGGGTAATGCGTCGAACCCTTGGCGGATCATGCTGAGGTGTTGATGGCGTGGCCAACACTTGAAAAAGGTTTCCAAAGTGCTCGAACCAGCGTTTCAACTGGTCAGCCGGGTCGGTCAGTAACTATCCAGACGTGTCTTTCACGGGTATCGTAGCATTCATCTTAGTTCTACTAAGGCGACGTGAAACATCGTAGTGGAGACGGATGTCGCTGGTGTTTGCGGCTTTCTCGCCTTCGTTGACTAGGGAGTCTGCCCACGCTCTTTTGTCCCGAATACATGAGCGTTTCACTTCCTTCTCGAGAGCCGAATAGCGCTGACGGGCAACGGCTTTGGCTCCTCGTGTTTTCGCTCGCTCTATCGCGGCTTTGGTGTTCCTTCGCTCCTCTACCTTGCTCCAGGTATCATCTGTGATCCACTTCTTTCTCCGGGTGCATAGCTCACCCAAATTATTCTCGCCGGTGGCGATGAAGGCGTTCTTGATGGCGCTCCATTAATCTTCTACGCTTCCACCTGATAGAATATCCGCAGCATGGTTCTCCAGCTCCTAGACGAAGGACCTTTTTACCGCAGCGTTTTCCAGTCGGCGTGTGTTGAACCAGCGCCCGATTTTCTCCTTCTGTCGATAGATCCTAATAATGCGCAGTCGGATGAAAGTCTGATGCAATGTCGGCGATACGTTTGTTCCGCACATCAAGAAGTGTCCGTCTCCATTTCCGGCTGATGCAGATTTGATCGATTTGTGGTCGATTTGATTTTCCGTGACGCCATCACGGGAAACCTATGTCACTTTGTACACTGGTCGATGAGGAAAGAGCGATCCCCCAATCACCATATCATTGTTGCCACAAAACTTTGCCAACAGCTCTCCGTTTTCGCTCATTTCTCCAACACCATGGCGTCCAATGACGTGCTCAAGGTCCAAGTTGTCAGAATCAACCTTCGCGTTGAAGTCGCCCATGAGGATCTTGATACTCCGAAAGGTGTTCACGACAGCATTCAGTTGACTGTAAAAGTTTTCTTAGTCTTGCAATTCGGCAGCATCGGTTGGCGCGTAACATTGGATCATGGTAAGGTTCCGAACCCATGCTCTGAATCTGGCTACAATTATCCTCTCATTAATATGATCCCACTTCATGAGCGCTGCGTGGGCGTGAGCGCTGAGCAGGAAACCGACTCCACGGTGGCGAGGAGCGTGTTCACCTCGTAGGCCAGAGTATAGCAAAATTCGAGCCGACGCCAATCTATGTTCTCCAAAGTTCGGCCAACGGACTTCGCTCAGTCCTAGGATCTCAAGCTTCATACGGCATGCCTCTTTGGCTAGTTGTGCCAGTTTACCCTGCAGGGCTAGGGTTAATACATTCCAAGTTTTAATTCTTATCCGTTGTTTCGCGTTAAAAGTTGTTGTCGTTGAATCAGTTCGTAATCTTTCATTTTCGGTTTCTGTAACGGTTTTTGGGTTTCGGAAACAGTAGGTTGTTGGCCTAAGGTCCCCTATCCATGGCCTGCCACCTAAGGTATAGCTTCCTGTGGAGAAGCACTTCATACTCAGCCGCTGGATGCCAAAACAGATGCTGTTTGAGCCGCAACTTCTTGGTGAACAGACGCTCGGATCGTACCTCCTCAATCTAGCTGAAGTCAGAAGGGCAACAGTGCCCAGGCTGCACTACCAGCTAAGCACACAACAGTGGGGGGGGGGGTGGTGCAGGGGGGCCAGGGTTCCCACATTTTAGGGGCTCCCACAAAATTTCACTTTACGAAAAAATGTGTAGTGAAAAGAAAAGCAGTGCAAGAAAATTCTCTTGGTTTGATTTTTGTCATAAAAACTTCAAACTACATACTGTCTACTGACAATGTACAAAGGATAGACAAAATGATCGAGATAGGCAAAATTTTTAATTTTCAAAAAATTATCAACTAGCTGTAACTTTGCGAAAAGTGTTTCAACAAATCACAAATTTTTCCGATCATTTTATTTATCCCTGGTACGTGATATGTTGTGATATGAGATATATGTGATTTTGAGAAAGGCTGCAACTATTTGTCGAGCTATTTTTGAAATTACAAATTTACTCCAAATTATTTTTTTTTGTGAATTTGCCTAAAAAGTTACCGGAAATCCTGAAGAAAACCTTCGACTGAATTCTAGAGGAAATTCAAAATTCTATATTTGCTTGTTTGCTTGTTCTTTTTTTCTGTCCAAATCTTTTAAAACATTTTGAAGATTTTATTGTAAAGTTCTTTGAAGAATTAAAGGATTTTTTTCGAAATTTAGAAGTATTTTTGGAACCAATGATTTTGGTTTTACTCAGACAACTTACGGAGAACACAAAAAATGCTAAAAAATGTTAAGAGTAAGTCTAGCAAGGTTATACATGATCTAGAATATTTTGAAGAGTTGTAGTCCGATTTTTTTTGAGAGATTTACTTACTGAAATAAGAATTATTCCATGGCGAACACCTGATAAAATTCATAGATTCCTTGAAAAAAATTCAGAAGAAATTTGTGGAGAAATTAACTAAAAATTTGTCCGATCTCCCGCTTAAGATTTTCTAGAAGTTTAGTAGAAAATTCTGTTGGAAATTAAGTCAGAAATTCCATCATGATTTGATAAGAAGAATTCCCTCTCTAATTTCTTCAGCATTATCTATTAGAACTTTCTTCTTGATTTAAGAGTTTTGCCCGAGCAGAAGAGAAAAACAATCGCATAACAAAATGCGTTATTTTGACAAAATAACTAAGTAATGAAGTCAGTTATTTTAATGTTATTAACATAACATATTATGTTATAAACTTGCGTGTCATAAGCGGCAAAATAACAAATATCATAACAACAAAATGTTCCTGGAAGACAAATTTATTAACATGTTTTGTTTGTGTCAATAACAACTTAATAACAATGAATTCGAAAAATATTTCAATAACAAATTTTGATCTTCAAAAGTTATTGATAACAAACCAAAAGCAAATTTTTTTGGACCACCCTTCAGATAGAGTTATGCTAATTGCGAATTATAACATATGAGTCTAACTATTTCCGAGGAACTACTAATCAATCAAGTATTACAACATTCTGAGATTTTCTATGGAATTGATACAACTATATGTAACTGGATACAAAAAATGATAAATAAAACAGGGCTTAATTATCGAAGTGTTCATAAAATAATAAGCTGATAAGAATAATAATTATAATAATTAGCTAATATGTACGGAATGCTCTAAAGAACGCAAATCTCCAATATTGTAGTTACGATTTCAAAACTTGTTATTGTTGTGATATTGTTTATCACATATTTGTACACACTCAATATCAATATAATAACTTAGTTTGCTCCATAACAAAACATGTCATTTAAATGTTTTTTAATGGGTGCATATCAATTTCTGGATAATAACAAAATAAAATTGTCCAACAAACCATGTTATGAAAAAGTAAATCCTTGATAAGTTAATAATAACAAAACAAGATATAAAAACTGGTTATGTTATTTTGTAGTTATTATTTTGCTATTCTCTTCTGCTCGGGTGTGGAATTTGTTTTGGGAGGTCACCAGTACTTCCGCGACAGTCGTATTAGAAAGAATTTTTGATAGTTAAGTGTTCATGTTTTATGGTGATCGTCCAGTAATTTTTCTAGAGATTGATGCAGGATTGCGCTAAAAATTCTCTTTGGATTTCGAAAAAGCAACACCACCGATTGTCCTATATTTTTCTAGAAAGTGCTTGAAAGTTTTAACAATAAAATCATTTTGCAGTTTCTATATGAACTCAGGCATGGACTTCTACTAAATCTGATCTAAATACACTCTTGAAAAGCTTTTTTTTTTGTTTTATATACATTTCCTTTATCATTGTTTTACGCTACAGTTTTAAATCTGTTATGATTATGAACGAAATTGGTACATATCATCACAACGAAATTAACAAATTTGTAAGAATGATTCAATTTTTTTAGACTTTTCCCACGTTATGTGGGCAAAAATATATCCTTTATATTAAGGGCCCCCACAAAACTTTGGCCCCGGGCCCCCACATTTGTAAATCCGGCCCTGCCTAAAGCATATGATATGGTCAGCGCTAAGTCAGAGGCGACCAAGTAACAAATTTGTTTAAAATTAGATTTTAAGGTCATCGTCGTTCCCCGCGGCAGCCGCAGCAATTCAGTTCATAGTGATTCGCTTTAGCGATGGCAATTAATGGCAAGTTTCCACTTTTGTCCGCAACGAGTAGGAGCACATACGTACTTGGATTAATATTTATCGGTGAGCTCGTTTCATGTTAATAAAATTAACCGTTATAGAAATTAAACAATATTTATCGTATATTTACTTAACAATAGATAGGTTCGTCTTGTCAGGTGTTAGCCCAAGTTCCAGAGTCAATTTTTGTTAGCAACATTTTCATTCTCTATAATCTTTTTCATTTACGAAATTATTTCAATGGATCGTCATCTTTGGTGTCAACGTGTGTTATATGCAAGAATGTTTTCGAACACTTGGCAATAATTTGACTCATTTGTTCACAACTCAGTTCAGAAGCCCGATATTGGAATGTTGTGTTCGGCAAAGTTGTAGATTAGTGTTTTCCCCAAAATTATCACCATGGACGCCATATTCTAGCTCTAATATTTACGTCGTAAAATTGTTAGAACCAGCTACTCATACTAAACGATCGGATTTTACAATATAATATTAGGTTTCTGAACTGAGTTATGGACAAATAAGTCAAACGATTGCCAGGTGATCGAAAACATCCCTGGTCATATGTTAGTCAAAAGTAAAATAAGTATTTTGATTTCAATGGAGATTGCATGACTTACATCACTTACCAAAGTGAGCTCTGGATTCACCTCCAGAACAACGCACATCATACTTACATTCCCCATCTTCCTAGATAACAGTAAAGACGTGGCCGGCGCCGTTATTCGCTTATTAATGTTTGGAATTCTCGAGCTCTCAAGTTCCGTTTGGTGATTCCTTGTGCAATTTCGATTGTGCTGGCCAATGCTCATGAGATTTTTAAGGAATTTGATCATGCATTACATGAGCTATATGGCATATCTGTCCGATTAATATAATGTTACACACTCAAACCTATATTTAAGTTATGAGTCGGGGATACTTTAATAGACTCTTTACATAAGTGGATTCAGTTTTGTATTGAAATAGAGTATGCCTTTCCAGGAAACTGCTATACTTAGAAATATAGACAGTATTATCGAAATAATCAATTATATGATTGAGCCAAAAACGTTGTTAGATCGAAAAGCTCATTTGGTCGAAAATTTTGTTAGATTGAAAAGTTCGCCAGGCCTACAAATCGTTTGGTCGGAAAAAGATCATTTCGCCGCATATTGTTACATAGTAATCATTTGGCCGAATAGGTCGTTAAGCAGAATAAGTCATTTGTCGGAATATGTCTTTAAACCGTGTCCAATAAGTTCTCATACAAAATACAAATTTGATTTGTAATATGTGATTCATATTTTCAAAAAGAATACATGTATTGAAAGGCCACATAATACTGATTAAATAAAGCATACGGTTTAGGATAACTTTATTTTCTATTTGTTTTTATAAGCCTAGCAGTACACTTCCGTTTTCTGAAATCCGTTTTCTCCGCCACGCAAGAAAAATATTCGATTTTTTTTTTACTTTCTACGGTAGCGAAATAGAGTCCAAAAGGATAAATTTTGAGTTTGCATCCCAAGTTATGTAAAATAACCGTTATATCAAAGATAAACATCATAAAACGTAAATGTTTTGTGAGTGAGAATGGTGTGAATCAACCAGATAAGATGCACCTATGCTTCTTTAACACAACAAATCTCGTTGAAACAGGTAAATGGACATTTTTATTTAATTTACGTTTTATTTTGTACAAAATAAAACGGCAGCGTTCTTTACCAATACAGGATCTCATATTTTTCTCTTCTGGTCATAATTGCTACTAGCAATGGGAGGACAGGAACCTAAATTGTTTCAACTTGAAACCATTTCTCGTTAAAATACGACTAAATACCAATGAAATGGCGTGCGTGCCAGCTGAAATTGACTTACGACACATAAGCGATCAGCAGAGAAGGATAAAGGACAGTTAGTTCCGAAACATATGCTGTATTTGGTGTATGTTAGTTGGCCTTTCAATAAATAAATTTACTTCGAAAATCCTAATTACAGATGTGAAGTGAATTGAATTTGATTTTGTATGAGAACTTATTGGACACGGTATAGGCTGAAAAGGCCATTAAGCTGAATTGGTCATTAGACCGTCATTGGGCTGAATGGGTGATCAGGTCGAATTGGTTGTTATGACTTAGGTGATTCAGTTGAGTAGATCATTTGGCCGAATGGGTAATCAGGTGCAATTACTTATTGTGAATTAGAAGTGATTTAATCGAGTAAGTAATTAGACCGAATACATGTTTAGGCTGAAAAGATCATGAGGACGAACAGGTCATAAAGCCGATTGTGACATAAGGCAGAGTAGGTTATTAGGCCACCCGAATAGATCATAAAGCCGAATTGGACGAATGGGTCATCAAGGAGAACAGACGGAATTGACCGAAAAGGTCACTAGGCTGAATTCGTCATTGGATCGGATTAAGCCAAATAGATCATTGGGACGAACAGATCATTAGGCCGATTAGGTAATTAGGCCGAAAAGATCATTAGGCTGAATAGGTCATCGGGTCTAACAGGATGAATGGGTCATTGAACCGAACAGGACGAATGGGCCAAAAAGGTCATTAGACCCAATAGGCCATTAGGCTGAATAAATCATTAGGTCGAATAGGTAGGTCATAAGGCCGAATATATCTTTAGCCCGGAAAGATCATTAGGCTCAATAGGTCATTGTGCCAAATAGGATGAATGTGTCCTTAAGCCAAATGGGCCGAAAAGTTCATTAAGCCGAATACGTAATTTGCTCGAATAGGTCATTGAGGCTAAATAGGCTAAATTGACCCTTTTTTTATGAAGGTTATTTATATGTTCTTTCAATTTATGCCCTGCATAATAGGAGGGTGAGCTATTTTTTTCCTCCTCTGTTGGAGAGATTATGCCACTGCTGAACTTTTGTGGCATAGAGTAAGCTAAACTCAGAACGAAGGATCAAAGTAGGCAGTGGCCGAGAACGGCAGTGTTTTGGTTTTTGGCAGCTTTTTTTTTCGTTCCCTTCATAAAAGTTTCGGTAGTGATTCGACGGGTGCTACGCCCCATTCGTAAACGATATTGACGGTGTTTTATCCGACAGGTCAAGGTTCTTTTCGATTGAAAGACGTCCCCGTCAACGGTTGACATTAGAAATAATCGCAAGTTGAGAAGAAGTACGATCAGATTGAATAATTACAAGTGCAGTGAGCTGGTGTTTGCAATGCTGATTGGCTTATAAATAGAAGCGTAGAAAAGGGCACACTTCCATGGCGAATATGTTCGGGTTTGTAGAAGTGGCCTATGTTTGTACGGTGAAAATAGTCAGTAACCTCGAGAAATTCAGAAGAATATAAGTGCGACAAATCAAGAAGAAAATTCTTGAGCCAGGATGTTAATTTTTGAACCACGCTGTTTATGCCGTGCGTCGTCGTTTTGCACATGTGAATTGGAAAGAAAAAAAAGCAGTTTTGTGCAATCCTGTAAGTGGATAATCTGATTGCCACAATTTTTTGAATTATCTTTGAACTCATTAGTCTGCACAGTGGGCCTGGCCGTTTTAATATTTGGGGATTTTTTTTATTATCGAACACTTTGGGCCGAAGGGTCTCCGATTTCAATGAAAATTTTACCAGAGCTAGAGGTCATAGATATATGACCATATATGGAATTCAAAAAAAATCATAGTCGACTATTTTTCCGGGAATCACTAGATGAAATTTCACGATTTTTCAAAATTTTGTAAAACATCCCAAACGTCAAAAAATCATATCTCAAAAACTATGCATCGTAGACCAAACTTTTTTTAGTGAAATCGACGCCAAATTACCTCAGCAATCCGATAAAAATACACTGAGTTTCTCAGAAAATTTTTCACCATAAAGAAAAAACATCTAAAAATGCTGATAAAAGTACTGTCTGTATCATAGATTATTTTGAACAAAACTTTTCCTAGCGCAAAAATTAATGTTCTTCCTTTCGTTCTTTGACGCCAAAATGGAATCTCTTACCGTTTTAGAGATATAGCCAAAAAACCAACGGCCAGTCGTCATATTTTCATAGGAAGCCATCTACAACAGCGACCGCTCACTTGTTGCAACATGTCTGGAGCAACATTTGAAAAGGGCCCAAGAGGTCTTGTGTCTTTTTTCGAAAACGCTCCGTAAGGCATAACAGCAGCCCGCCCACGCAAATGAACACTGTTATCCGAAAGATCGATGTTTGCTCTATCTGATAACGGTCTTAGTTTTTGTGAATAAGCACAAAAACTAAGACCGTTTTTTTTTTTGTGAATAAGCTGATGGGGGCTCAGGAGCGAAGGGCCCATATAGCCGAGGCGGTAAACGCACGGGTATTCAGCATGACCATGCTGAGGGTGACGGGTTCGATTCCCGGTCGGTCCGGGATCTTTTCGTTAAGGAAATTTCCTTGACTTCCTTGGGCATGGAGTATCTTCGTGCCTGCCACACGATATACACATGCAAAATGGTCATTGGCAGAGGAAGCTCTCAGTTAAAAACTGTGGAAGTGCTCATAGAACACTAAGCTGAGAAGCAGGCTTTGTCCCAGTGAGGACGTTACGCCAAGAAGAGGAGAGGAGGGCTCAGGAGCGACGTGTGAAGTCATTGTTTACCAATGCTTGTATGCCCTTTTCAAATGTTGCTCCAGATGTTTGCTTTGCAACGAGCAAATGACATACGCTGATTGTAACGTAACTTTGACACTAACGTGCATCGGAATGCACTGACAGCACATATATAGCACTTGAGTGCCTATTAACCCTCGAGCGATCGCGCTGTTGTATTTTGTACAACACGATGAAAAAATCTCGCTTTTTGTATTCAGCATTAGCGTGGTGCTGACGCAGGTCGTCAACCGCGCGAGTTACGGAAGGTTAAATGCATTAAATAGTCATGTTTTGCAATGATCGGGTTTCTAACTAAAATGTGTTTCAAATAACAAGTTAATAACGAGCTAATGCCACCGGTGCCGGCTGTTCGGGCTCTAAAGAAGTTGATCATCAATATTAATTTCTATTCCCGATCAGCCTAGATAGCCGTGTAGTGGCGGTAGCAGTTACCTCAACTGGCTAAGAATATCACTACGGATTGCCTAATCCGGTGGTAAAAGTCCACCAAACAAGCGACCCCTAATTCATGGTGTTAAGCGTACCGTGCCTAGGAATGAATGGTTAGGGGGGTCTAATAAAAACTTAACCGTGAACGGAGCCTGTGGAGTACCAGGGCACCCTCCACAGTATGTTGCCCTTACTGTGTTAAACGGAGCAATGACGCAGTGTACCTTATTTGTCTCCGGGATAATCGGCCACTTTTCTTACGTCTCAATTCCGAGGTTTAATAAAAGTGGGTAAATGAAATTATTTTATGGCGGGAATTAAGTTCATACAGGTAAACCTTCATCACGCAAAAGGTGCTTCTGCTGTGTTGAGTCGAAGGTTTAAAAAAGAAGGACTGGAAGTGGCGCTTATTCAAGAGCCGTGGTCCAACAAACGAAAGATTCTTGGTGTTCTGACACAAAATAGTAAACTATTTTATGATGAGCAACAAGATTCTCCCAGAACCGCTGTCTTAGTACGCAAAACGTTAAAATGCTATCCTATTACAGAGTTTATCAGAAAGGACATTGTTGCGGTCATGGTAGAGGTACCAACCACTAGAGGTAAAACTGAGATCGCTGTGGCTTCAGCTTACTTTCCTGGTGATGTTCCTGAGGTACCTCCTCCTGAGATCGCATCATTTGTTCAATTCTGTAAAGAAAACAACAAATCGTTTATCATTGGCTGTGACGCCAATGCACATCACACGGTTTGGGGTAGTACGGATATTAACAGTCGAGGTGAGTCACTATTAGAGTATCTGTCTTCTAACAATATAGACATTTGCAATAATGGTGATAAACCTACTTTCTCAAATGTAATCAGACAAGAGGTCTTGGATCTAACACTGTGCAATGCTGCAATCTTTGACAAGATCACAAACTGGCACGTGTCAGATGAGATTTCTCTATCTGATCATAAACACATAATCTTCAATTGGAGTGGTGGAGATTACTCTAGAACCGCATTTAGAAATCCCAGGAGGACAAACTGGGATCAATATGTAGAATTGTTGAATACGCATTCATTTACAATGGGAGAACCTATTGATTCAACCCAAAAGTTGGAATCATTTTCTCAAAGGGTAAATGAAAGTATCATCAATTCCTTTAACGGAAGTTGTTCCACCATACAATCGTCTTCTACTAGAGACGTGCCATGGTGGAACTTTAAACTGGATCGCCTTAGAAAATTTTCTCGTAAAATGTTCAATAGAGCGAAACAAACGGGAGATTGGACTCAGTACAGGAAAGCCCTGACTGAGTACAACAACGAAATACGAAAATCTAAAAGAAAGTCTTGGATGCTGACATGTGAAAACATAAACAGCACTCCTGTAGTTGCAAGACTACAGAAAACGCTCGCAAAAGATCATTCAAATGAATTGGGAAACCTGAAGCGCGACGATGGAGCTTTTACCAAAACTCCTCGTGAAACTTTGGATTTGATGATGGAAACCCATTTTCCGGGTTCGGTTCTAAGTGTGGATTCCAATGATACTATATCTCTGGAAGGTGAAGGATGTCCTAGTATAAACTCTTCGGAGTCAACTAGGACAATAAACACCACCTCAGATTTAGCTGATGAAATCTTCACGAAGGCCAGAGTGGAAAATGCAATTAGATCTTTTCAGCCTTTTAAATCTGCAGGAGTTGATGGAATATTTCCAGCACTGATTCAAAATGGAGAAGCGGTGTTGGTACCATCACTAATTGAGATGTTCAAGGCTAGTTTAAGATTGAATTACGTTCCATCAACATGGAGACTTGTAAAAGTTATCTTTATACCAAAAAAGGGGAAGCGAGACAAGACGCATCCCAAAGCATACAGGCCAATTAGTCTTTCTTCAGTTTTGTTGAAGACTATGGAAAAGGTTTTGAAGGATTTTATCAATTCTTCTTACATAAAAGACCATCCCCTATCTGACTTCCAGTTTGCTTATCAATCTGGTAAGTCAACGGTTACAGCACTTCATTCGCTAGTAACAAAAGTGGAAAAAACGTTTTCAGCAAAAGAAATAGCTCTATGCGCCTTTTTAGACATAGAAGGAGCATTTGATAATGCCTCCTATTCATCTATGAAGCGTGCCATGGAGAACAAAAACTTCGACCAATGTATCATACATTGGATTTATACTGTGCTTGCAAAAAGAGAAATCACCTCTGAGCTGGGAAGTTCTTCTATAACAGTAAGGGCAACGAAAGGTTGCCCTCAAGGAGGAGTCCTCTCACCACTATTGTGGTCCTTAGTTGTAGACGATCTTCTAAGAAGCTTGAAGGAAAAAGGTTTCGAAGTTGTGGGCTTTGCAGACGATATAGTCATAATAGTGAGAGGAAAGTATGACGAAACTGTTTCGGAGAGAATGCAAAGGGCCCTAAACTATACACATTCATGGTGTATTAAGGAGGGCCTTAGCATCAACCCTTCAAAAGCCGTAATTGTCCCTTTCACTAGGAGAAGGAAGATCAACCTAAAAGCTTTTCGGCTTGGAGGGATACAAATTCATCCTAGTGATCGAGTCAAATACTTAGGTTTGATACTGGATGCTAAACTGAACTGGAATGCTCAAATTGAGTCCGTGATCGGTAAGGCAACAAGTGCGTTCTGGTTATGCTCCAAAACTATTGGCAGGAAGTGGGGCTTGAAACCAAAAATGATAATGTGGATTTATACTGCCATAATCCGCCCAAAAGTGACGTATGCTTCGTTTGTCTGGTGGCCAAAAACGAAAGAGGCTACCTCACAAACAAAGCTTGCGAAAATTCAACGTCTTGAGTCCATTGCTGTTACAGGAGCGATGCGAAGCACTCCATCAAAAGCTTTAGATGCGATTCTCAATCTGCTACCTTTGCACGAGTACGTGCAATTAGAAGCAGAAAAGGAATTGCTGAGACTTGAACGAGTTGAAATGTTTATGCCAGGTGATCTTGTAGGTCACCTGAGCATTTCACAATACTTCCAAAATAGGCCAGTAATGAAAATGATTAAAGACTGGATGAAACCTGTGGAGAACCATGATGTTCCTTACAAGTTGCACGAAACAACTCGTGCAGATTGGGAAGTCGGAGGTCCCACTGTTCGTCAAGGGTCAATCAAATTCTTCACAGATGGCTCAAAAGTTGGAATAAAAACGGGAGCGGGAATCTACGGCCCTGGAATACAAATTTCAGTGGCGATGGGACACTATCCTACGGTGTTTCAAGCAGAGATTCTTGCTATTTTGAAATGCGCAAATATCTGCCTTGAGAGAAAATACAGATACGCAAATATTTGTATTTTCTCAGATAGTCAAGCTGCACTAAAAGCATTGTGCGCTTACAAATGTACTTCAAAGCTTGTCTGGGAATGCATTCTTTCACTGCGCAGGCTGTGCCAAGGGAATTCAGTAAACTTATACTGGGTTCCAGGTCACTGTGGCATTGAAGGAAATGAAATGGCAGACGAGCTTGCTAAAAGTGGTTCCAATTTACAGTTTGCTGGTCCAGAACCATTCTGTGGTATATCAAACTGTACAATTAAAATTGACCTGAAACGCTGGGCTGAGCAGAGGGTGATATCCAATTGGATGGACGTCAAAAATTGCAATCAGTCAAAACGATTTATAACACCAAATGCTTCTAAAACCAAAAAGCTCTTAGAGCTCAACAAGAGAGCTCTATGTACATACACTGGCCTAGTAACTGGACACTGCCCGAGCAGGTATCACTTGAAAAATATTGGCCATATTCAGAGTGATATCTGTCGTTTCTGTAATACGGAACGTGAAACCTCGGAACATCTGCTTTGCAGTTGTGGTGCTTTATACACGCGCAGGCAAAGATTTCTAAATAGTGGTTGCTTGCAACCCAGTGAGATCTGGTCTGCAAAACCTGGGAAGGTCTTGGAGTTTATTAATTCCATTGCACCTGACTGGGAGACGACGCGTCGTGGCAGTAGCTGATTACTTGACACATGGTTATTAGCTGGCTAGATGCGAATATCAAAACGGGACATGCCACAAAAGTTCAGCCTATTGGACGCAGTGGTTTAATTTCCCCAACAGGGGAGGAAAAAAAAATGCCACCGGTGAGCGTAAGATTACTTATGGCACTCATACCCTACATGTTTTCCATTTCAATTTAAGAAATCAATGAAAACAAAGAAAACTATTAACGGAGAATGGTTACTACTCAGCAAAATATTTGAAATTTAACTTAACGAAAAAAAATTGCATGCGAATTTCTATCTTATTTATTTTAATTTCACATCAAACAATTTCTTGTATGGAATGTTGAACGCAAGCTTCATACTGAGAGCAAGCTGTAAATTTATAAACTGATGGAAAAATGTGTGCGATACGACGAGGTACTTTTGTTACAGATTAAATGATATAACATTTTCAACTGTGTAAGTAACAAAAATGCATAGTTGTGTAGTATTTTTTGATTATAATTCTTTTGCTTCGTTATGAAATAACGAAAGCATTCTAGAAATTTTCAAAAGATATAGTTAAGGATCCAATATTGACCCATAAAGCTTCGTTAATGCACAGGCTATGAATGAAAATGAGGACGTTAGAGGATTTCTAGAAATTAAACATTTACTTGACATCTTAGAGCATTAAACAATTTTAGACAATATTTTAATCATTCGAACCGTGCACCGATGTATTGGTTGATTCGAATACATTATGGGTAGTAGTATGGGTTTGTCATGCTCGTTCTCAAAACTGATGAAGTATTTTTGACAACAAATTGTTAGTTAGAAAAAAGTGATGAATTGATTGATCTTACATTTCAGTGTTTTTCAATTAATCAATGTCAAAATTTACTTTAACGGTAATGACGGTAATAATCCTCCAGCGTACCGTGCTGTCTCAACTGTTGTCAACTCAGTAGCTCTATACAGAGCTCGGTATTAATCTTTGCTAATCATTGCTCAATATTATTATCGTCACTGTTGGAATTGTGTCGGGAGTGGGATTCGATCCCAGGTCCTCGGCGTGACAGTCACGAGCTGTAACCATCACACCAGATCCGCTCCAGAGAGTACATGTTTGTTCCTCTCATCTATGGTATATATACCATGAAAAGATATATCTTTTAGAGTTCCGTTAAATTTTAAATTAGTGTTTCTTCTAAAGCACATTATACAAACACATTATGCACAGGCCATGCTATTTATTAAATATTGAGTGGAAAATGTCTCTTTATGGTGTATAGAAGAATCCACATACCAATGATCATTTAAGCAAAAAAAACTCTTTAAAAACAAAATAAAGCTTTACATGTGTAAAGAGACCTTATAGTTACCTGATATCCACTCATCTCTAACGGCATATGATTGCTTTGATTGAAAAAAAAATACGTTGAAATATGCGTTTGCTCGTTGTAAACTTGTTATTTGCAACGCTTTCTAGTTACAAATCCATTAATTTCAAAATTCGATAAGTTGTTGCATATAAAGGGCACTCAAGTGCCATATATGTGCTGTCAGTGCACACCGATTCACGTTAGTGTCAAAATTACGTTGCAATTATCGTATGTCATTTGCACGCCGCAAAGCAAATATGTTGCAACAAGTGAACGGCCGCTTTCGTTGATGGCTTCCTATGAAAATATAGCGACTGACCGTTGGTTTTTTGGCTATATCTCTAAAACGGTAAGAGATTCCATTTTGGCGTCAAAGAACGAAAGGAAGAACATTAATTTTTGCGCTAGGAAAAATTTTGTTCAAAATAATCTATGATACAGACGATACTTTTAGCAGCATTTTTAGACGTTTTTTCTTTATGGTGAAAAATTTTCTGAGATTGCTGAGGTAATTTGGCGTCGATTTTACTAAAAAAAGTTTGTTCTACGATGCATAGTTTTTAAGATATGATTTTTTAAAGTTTGGGGTATTTTGAAAAATTTGGGAAAATTGTAAAATTTCATCTAGCGTTTATCGGGAAAATAGTCCACTATGATTTTTTTTGAATTCCAAATTTGATCATACACGGTGTGTTGTGTAGAACAACTTTATAATATAAAAATAAGTAAGTCTGAAATTTTGCCCAATAATACTTTGGGCCATTCCCTTCAATTTGCTGGGTCGGTGGAAATCATCCATCGGGGGGTCTGGAGCAAAAAATTTTTTTGAAGGTTTTTCATGCAAAAACTGTTAGAAGCGCATATTGTAAATTATTGCATCTCCTACAAATAGTCACAACTTTTTTGTCTATGAAGATAGAACCATAAAATTTTCAGGCGTTTCGAAGTAGTATGCGTAGATGACTGTGTGAAAATTTCATTGAAATATGTTGAATGGTTTTCAAATAATACCAAAACTATCAAACGCATTCTAAAATACTAAGCTTAGTAGCAAAAGTCCAACAATATATCTATATATATTTTTTATACAATAATACATAAAAAATATTTAATTCTAAACATTATGATGGTGGTACTGTGAAAACTTGTTTTTCAAATGATGAACAGATACATAGTCAAATGCATGGAAGGAAAGCACACACACTGCCATTATGTACATAGCTTTTCAATAAAGTATTAATTATTTATTTCAAGAACGTGGTTTTGCGTATACATGTTCACAAGTACATGTATGCCTCTATTACGTATCCTATAATAAACACAATTATCATGATTGCTGAGCAGGTCGGCCTTTCCCAAAAAAATATTTAAATGGTAATTAGTAAACCAAGAAAAGCACTCGAGAATTGGGTAACATCTCTGTTTTAAGGAAACTAAATAATTTTGAAACTAATGTTTACAAGTTAAAAATGAATAGTATTTAACCTTAGTCAAACAATAAAAACAAGTTAACTCTGTTAAAGACCTCATAATAACATTGAAGTTGTGGGTATGAGTCTACATTAAAACACTGTCTTGATTGAAGAACACAATAACGAGAACTGAATTCAAAACTGAGTTCAGTTGGGCAATATTCGATCAAGGGCAACTTTACGGTACTAAATATAGTTTCTGGATAATTCCACGATATTTGACATAGCAGTTAGACCTAAACTTAAGTTAGTCTTTGAATTTAATAGTAATATGATGCTTATTGCTTATGCCACCATTTATTAACAAATAACTGATAATAAGTACTAAAAGAATAGTTGAAAGAACGGAGTACTTATTGAAAATGTTTCTACATTAAGCATGAAAATAGGCTGTTCAGCATAAAGCCTAGGATAAACAATTTGATAACAATGGCTTAAATAGTCTTATCGATTTGTATATGATATTTAAAAAATATTTTCTGTGTAATTTAAGACCTCCAAGCATGAGGAAGAGTGATTGATCATTGTTATGGCGTTGTTTACTAGTAGAATATTTTCAACATAAAACTATATCTTTCGAAAAAATAACAAACTGTTTTTTTTTTGTAATCCAAATTATTGGGTCACGCTCCTCTGAAGTCTTTCGCTTGCAATTTGATATTTAGATAAGACCTTAAGCATTAAAAAATGGAAAAAAATAAACGTAAGACCACGTTCTTGAAATAAATAAATAATACTTTATTGAAAAGCTACATAATGGCAGTGTGTGTTTGTTTTCCTTTCATGTATTTGACTATATATCTGTTCATCATTTGAAAAACAAGTTTTCACATTACCGCCATCATAATGACTCAAGGTGCTTAGAATTAAATATTTTTCATGTATTATTATATAAAAAAATATATAGATATTTTGTTGTACTTTTGCTACTAAGCTTAGTATTTTAGAATGCGTTTGATAGTTTTGGTATTATTTGAAAACCATTCAACATATTTCAATGAAATTTTCACACAGTCATCTACGCGTACTACTTCGAAACGCCTGAAATTTTTATGGTTCTATCTTCAAAGACAAAAAAGTTGTGACTATTTGTAGGAGATGCAATAATTTACAATATGCGCTTTTAACAATTTTTGCATGAAAAACCTTCAAAAAAAATTTTTGTTCTAGACCCCCCGATGGATGTTTTCCACCGACCCAGCAAATTGAAGGGAATGGCCCAAAGTATCAATAGGCAAAATTTCAGACTTACTTATTTTTTTGTTTTAAAGTTGCTCTATAAACACACCGTGCATATATCCACCACCTCTAGCTCAGGTGAAATTTTCATTGAAATCGGAGACCCTTCGGCCCAAACCTGTTCGGTAATAATAAAAAATCCCCATTTGTATCACATTAAACCTGATATGCTGCAAATATTAATGTTGACAAGAAAATACCAGAAGTAATTTTGGTATTTCCAGGATGCTTTTCAATACTGGCTGTGCAAGCACTAGAATAGAATAGAGTAAGCTAAACTCAGAACCAATATTATGCTTAATAAAATGTAATAACGACGGTGAAAATGGAAATGGCGGCCAGGGGACGTTTATTGGGGCGAGCAAAATGAGGTTGCAGTGTGGTCTCAAAGGGGTACCAGGAGATTACATGGCTGTTTCATAAGGGCACCAGGAGGTCTCAGGAGCGTATCAGGTTTCTCTCAGGGGACTTCAGCGATTCTAGGAGTCCTTCAGGAGGTCTCAGGGGCGTTTGAGAGAGCCTCAGAGGAGTTCTAGGAGGTACCAGAGTGTATTTCAAGGGCATTTCAAGGGATTGACAAGGTGATTGACTCTTTTGCCTGATGTTCAATATCGCTCTGGAAGGTGTTATGCGATGAGTTGGGCATAACAGCCGAGGTACAATTTTCACGAAATCCGGCCAATGTTTCTGTTTTGCAGATGACATGGACATTTTAGCAAGAATATGAAAAAGTGGAAAAACGTAAAGCAACAAAGGTCGAACTGATGGTGAACGCGTCGAAAACAAAATACATGCTGGCAGGCGGAACAATGAACAAAAGGGCAAACCCAGGCAGCAGTGTCTCGATAGACGGGAAAATTTTCAATGAGGTGGAAAACTTCGTCTACCTCGGGTCCT
Source organism: Aedes albopictus (assembly GCF_035046485.1). Taxonomy (NCBI): domain Eukaryota; kingdom Metazoa; phylum Arthropoda; class Insecta; order Diptera; family Culicidae; genus Aedes; species Aedes albopictus. The sequence continues at coordinate 53,028,582 of NC_085136.1, forward strand.
TATAAACGGATGAAACAACGTTTAGCCGTGAAATACGAAATTATCAGTGGAAGGTTAAATCCGCACCAAATGTACAAAACGTTGGTAAGACGGGTGGTTCTCTTCGAACACCACTCCTTGACTATGCTCAAGGAAGACATTCAAGCACACGTGGTGTCGCTGAAGGTGTTTGAAGACGCCACTGCCCGAGGGTTAACATTTTAAATTCGAAATGATATTTCAAAAATCAGCTCGATACAAGCACTTACATAAAATAGCCAGAAGCTTATGCAGCATTCAGCTGTACAAACGGGAACAAATGTTCGCACAAATAATAAACATTCCGAGGCAAAGAAAAATCCACTCAAGAATGCACATATGCACTTCTTCCGAAAAGCACCAGTGCCTCACAACATCACTGGAATAAGAAAACTACCGTACTTCCAGAGAAAGGAAAGGAAAGTCAGCTTCGAGCAGCTTCTCCACACTTCCGATTATAAACATTGACTTGGCAGAGCAAGCAAACATCTGCACATTCATCTTCCTATACAACAGTGGAAGTAGTTATACTTTATGGAGCTTTTGCATGGTGCTGGCTGTATATGCTGTATATCGGCCGACTCAACTCGGTCGACGTGTAACGATTTATATCGAGAGAGAGTATTGTTTGCCGAACGTGTTCGCACACAAATTGAGTAGTTTGCAGATGATATAACCTCTTGCTGCCGCCCTGCCCGGCCCGGCCCTGTAGCCTGTAGGTACTGACTTTCAGGCAAGATACGAACGACACTCTTCTTCTCGGCAGGAGGTGCCAATGAGGGATATCCGAAGGGCAGAGACAGAGTCAAGGCGGACCGAATCCAGCGAAGATACACGAGTACGTGTAATGTAAGCTGACATAAACAACTTGCCTCTGGGTGGCCGGCCGGTGGGTCGGGTGGTGAAGGTGAGGAAGTGAGGCGAATAGAGGAAAACGGGGTGAAATGTATATCCAAGATGTTAGTAATATTTTCACTCTGCAATTTGACCAAATTTTCAATGAAGTTTTGCCTACCTCATGGAAGCTTAGGAGAGCTCTCTTCCAATAATTGCTTTGATAATGTGTATTGATCAGAAACGACCCCACATCTTTTGCTGATACTTTTAAGGTTTTAATAATATGAAACGAGCTCACCAAAACATGCATATCCTTGTGTTCGTCGGGGATCAAACTCCAGTCTGTGTCACTGACTGGGATAAACGCGACGCAGCATCAACACTATCACTATGTCTAACTGTTGCTAGCCATCTTGGAAATTTCCTGTGTTAGCGAATCATCACCACTTGTATTACAAGGATCAGTTACCACAACTGAATGCCCTACTATTACTTCAGCAATAGAGTTTTCCTCCAGAGTGGTATGTCAGCGACCCGAAAAAATACGTTCTTACACAGATTTTGAAATATCAATATTCTTTCATAAATTTCCCCAAGAATTCCTAAAAAAAAATCCAAATATTTTTTACAGCAACAGTTTTCAGGGTTGCATTAAGATAATTCAGCTACGATTTGATAAGAAATGTCTCTTAAGTTCCTTTTGGAAATTTTTTCAGACATTGGTCCTTAAATTTTCCGGAAATTATATGTTCAATAGTTTTTCAATAAAACCCTTCACGGCTCCAAGCAGGTATTCATGCAGACATGCAAGATTCCTTCAGGAGTTCCTCCAGGTATTCCTCCATATATTTTCTTGGATTTTTTTTTCCAGAATTTCCTTTAAAATACTTCCACGACTTCCTCCAAGTATTCTTTTAGAAAATCCTCAAATTTAGTTGAGGGATTCCTTCAGGATTTAATATTTATAAATTAATTCCTATAAAAGGATTCCACCAAAGGTTTCTCAAGCAGTTTTTCCTGGTATTACTCAAGGAATTTCTTCAACAACATCTTCTAGGATTTCTTCGGGAATTTCCCTATTACTCTTTCAGATATTCCTCCAAGGATTTTTAAAGAATACCTTCAGGGATTTCTACTGAAGTAAAACTGATGATTTAAAAAATCTTTTATAGATTCTTTCTGTAGTTCCTCTACGGATTGTTTCTCAAACTTCTTCAGGAGTTCCTTCAGAAGTAGTTTGAGGATTTTTCTACGAATATTAAGGTATTTTATGAGAAATTCTTCCATGGCTATTCCAGTAATTCATGTAAATCTTTTCCAAAAATTCTTCGACGATCCTTTCGGAAAGTCTTCTAGGGCTCCTCCTGGAACCCTTTGCTACATTTTGCCAGGGTTTACAATCTCTTGGCATTTCCTCCAGGAATTCTGTCAGATTTTACAGAAATACTTCATGAATTTACAGAAAAAATACTGAAGAATTTGTTTAAGGATTCCCTGAAAGAATTTCACCGGGAATTCTTGGAGATGCGTCTAGAAATTCCAAGAGAAATTTTTGAAAATTACCTGTAGAGATTCCTGAACAAAATTCTTTTAAGCAATTTCTGCGGTAGTTTTTGGAGGAGCTTCTGCAGAAATCTCTGGGAAATACCTAGAGGAACTCCAAAAGATGACTGTGGAGGTGTCCCTAGAAGAATTTTATGACAAAAAATTGAGATGGCTCTAGAGCTCTTGAGATATCTTCGAGAAGAATTTCATGAGACACTTTTGAAGGAATTCACGGAAAAAAGTCCTGGAGGAGTCTCTAAAAAATCCCTGAAGAGATTTATAAAGGACGTTCCTGAGCAAGGATGTTTTCATCTGGCAATCATTTGACTCATTTGTCTATAACTCAAATCAGAAGCCTAATATTAAAATGTGATGTTCGACAAACTTGAAGATTATTTTTTTTCCTACATTTATCACCAAGGACGCCATATTGTAACTCTTATATTTACGGCCTAAAAGTGTTAGTACTACCTACTCATACTAAATGATCGGATTTTTCGATAGTTTAGTATGAGTAGGTAGTACTAGCGCTCTAACGCCGCATATATGAGATTTAGGATATGGCGTCCTTGGTTATAATTGCAGAAAAAAACACTTATCTACAAGTTTGCCGAACACCTCATTTCAATATTATGCTTCTGAACCGAGTTATAAATAGTTATAGTTGGATAAATGAGTCAAATGATTGCCAGGTGATCGAAAACATCCTTGCTCCTGAGGAATGAAGTAAACATAGAATAAATAACTCGGGAAGAATCTTTGAAAGAATTTCTGCAGGAATCCAAGCAGAAACTTCAGAAAGTTCCTAAATAAATCTATACATAAATTTCTAGAGTGATTCTTGGATGATGTTACTATTATCTCTGAAGAAGGAAGACCTGCTGGAGATACTTCTAGAAAAGTTCTTATAAAATATCTTCCAAAATGTCTGATGGTATAGGTGTTTTTTTTCTCGATTTTTTTCCTTTTTTTTCCAGAACCGTTTTCTTAAATATTCACTAGAGGAATTTTCGGAGGAAACCCTCCAGAAATTTGAGACAAATCTATAAGAATTCCTCAGAGAATCATGAAATCAAAATGTTTCTAAAGAAATTACTTTTTTCTTGCAGTTATTCCTTGAAGAACTTCTTGAGATATTCCTAAAGAAAAGACAAGAAAAAAATCCGAAAGTGATTTTTGAAAGAATCCCTGAAAGAATCTCTAAAAGTATTATTTAAGGGTCCCCGGAAAAGTTTCTGAAAGAATCCCTCAGAAAGGTATCAATGAATCCCTAGAAAAGTTGATGGTGCAATCCCTGATCCAGGAATCATATTAGAGAAACTTCTAGAACGAATCTCGTGAGAAATTTCTGAAGAAATATTTTTGAGAATCATTCGCCAATATTTTCTTAAAAGTTTTCTAACAAACTTCTTTAAAGATTTCTTACGAAATCCTCACCGATAATTGTAATATATTTTTGGTAGATGCCTTATACGTTCTTGGCATGTACTAAGCTGATTGAACTCCAAAATTTGTAGAAAATTCTATAAAAAGGTCATTGTAGTGCTTCGGCAGATTGCTAACAAGATGTGTGATAATTATTGCCAGCGCTGTCATGGTCAAATCAGAGCTAGTTAGTCAAGGCTCTCTGATTTCAGCGATCCTTCACTGTTACATTCCTATGGATGAATTCCTGGAAGAATCGAACCGGAAGAATTGCTCAATTCCTGAAGAAACTGCTGGAAGAACTTATGAAAGAATCCATGGAACATCTTTTGAAGAAATCACTGCTGAAATTTCTGAAGTAATTCTAGCATATTGAAAAGGCTTCTACATAGGGTGGCCAAGGGTTTTATCGGCAGGTTTGTTCTTTTCGTCAGGGGGGGGGGGGGGGGTGGTCCGAATTACCTGAAATTTGGGCCTATAACTCAGCTTGATTGGGAAAAATTTGAGGTCAATTCTGAGTTCAGTACGTTTAAAAAAACCCATGACGAAGAGAACAAAACTGCCGAAAATACGTAAGTTCCCTATATTTCCAAAAGTATCGCTGAAGCAATGTCATAAAAAAGTTTAAAAAAAATCTGTAAAAAAATTTCAAGTGAATTCTTGAAAGAATTTCTGAAAAAAATCAGGGATATTTTAAGAATCCAAAGACGAATTTTTTTAAAGAAATTTCAGGAGGAATACCTGAAGAGACACTTGGAAACCCCTGGTGGAGTACCTAGCAAAACCTCTTGAGATATTTTTGGAAAAAAAACCGGTTGAAATCCCCCTATAAAATTCGTAAACATTTTTTTTAAATGAATTCCTGGAATCCCTAGAGAAGTTCCCAGAGGTATGCTTGGAGGAAATCCTGGTGGAATTTCTGGAAAATACATAGAGGAATACGTGGCGGAATTTCTTATGTAATCTTTGTTTGAATTTCTGCAGGAATCTTTGCAAGAATGTCTTCCAAATTTTCCGTAAGAATCCTCATAGGAATCTCTGAAATACTCTGCAGAGAAAATTCTGAAACCCTTGGAAGATTTTCTGAGACTTTTTTGTTAGAAATTCTTGGAGCAATCTTACGAAGAGAGATGTCCTGAAGGATTATCTAAAGGAATGAATCTTGAGAAATTTCTTATTAATCTGTTGTAGAGTTTCCAAAGCATTTTTTGGAGAAAATTCTTTAGAAAATTTCTGGCCAAATTTTGAAGGACTTCTGCATTTCGAATTCTTAATGCATCCGTGAATTCTAATCATGGAGTATTTTTGAGAAAGTTCACGGAATATTTTCTAGATGAATGCTTTGAAAAATTGCCTTAAGAATCTCTATGAAAAAATCTAAAGAAATCCGTAGACGAACTTCTGTAACAATCTATTGAAAATTTTTTGAAAGGATTCTTGAAGTTTTCTTAAAAAGTCCATGCCAAATTTTTGGAAGCATTTTTTTTCTTTTTTTTTTTGGGAGTTTTTGGATAAATTTCTGAAAGACATTATAAGAATTCTCAGAAGGTTTTGTGAAGGAATTTCTGGCTGAATTTCTTTAGTTCTGGATGATTTGTTCAAGTAAATCTAAGAGGAGTTTTCAAAGTAGTTCCTGAGAGATTTTTTTTCTAAGAATCCCTGGGTGATTTTTTTTTCAGGAACTCGTGAAAGACTTTTTTAAATGAATCCCAGGATGGATTTCTGTAAGATGCCATGGAAAAATTAGCGAAAAAACTGTGGATTTTTTTTTCCAAAATAATCTGTGGAGAAATTTGTAAAGAAATCTCTGGAGGAGAATCTGGACGTGTTTTTCAAGAAACTATTAGTCCAATTTATAATAGAAGCGATGGGCTCTTTTGAAATAATCCATCGAAAAATTTATGAAGAAACGCCTAGTCCCTAGGGCAGTTTCTATAGGAATCGCTGAGAAAGTTTCCGAATGAATCTCATTTAAAAAAAAAAAAGAATCCTTATAGGAATTTCCAAAGAAATCCCAGGACGACTTTCTGACAGTATTTCAGATTTAAAAAAAAATAATTCCTGTAACGATTTCCAAAGCGAACCCCGGAGAATGTTTTGGAATAAATCCTCGGAAGATCGTTCGAGAGAATGTTTAAAGGAATTTCATAATTTATTTCATAATTTAATTTATGGATTTTTCGAAAAAAATATCGAAAAAAGAATGGAGTCAACTTCGGAAGGATTTTCTAAAGATTTTTTTTCCTGGAGTAATTTCCGCAGAAACTCATACAAAACTTGCTTGCACAATTCTTTGAGAAATTGGAAGTTGCGATGAGAATTTCTGGTAAAATCCTTGGTTTTTGAAGGCATCGCTAAAAATTTTATTAGAAGAATCTCTGGAGAAATTTCTGAATAAATGTCTAGGGAAATTTCGAAATGAATCTCCGAACGAATTTTTAAAAGCATCCTGGAAATCTTCCAAGAATTCCTCTGGAATTCTTCCTAGGATTCTTCTGAAATTTTTCAATGAATTTTTCTGGAATGCTTCCTAGAATTCCAGAAGAACTCTTCCAAGAATTCTTATGGAGTTCTTCTGGAATTCTTCTACGAATTCTTCTGAAATTCTTCTGCAATTCTTCTACGAATTACACTGGAATTCTTCCAAAACTTACGTTGAAATTCTTCCAAAAATTACACTGGAATTGTTCCAAGAACTACACAGGATTTCTTTCAAGCATTCCCCTGGAATTCTTCCAAGAATTCCCTTGGAATTCTCCCAAGAATTCCCTTGAAATTCTCCCAAGAATTCCCTTGGAATTCTTCCAAGAATTCCCTTGGAATTCTTCCAAGAATTCCCCTGGAATGCCTCCAAGAATTCCCCTGAAATTCCTCCAAGAATTCCCCTGGAATTCCTCCAAGAATTCCTCTGGAATTCCTCCAAAAACTCCCCTGAAATTCTTCCAAGAACTTCCCTGAAATTCTTCCAAGGATTCATCTGGAATTCTTCCAAGAATTCCTCTGGAATTCTTCCAAGAATTCCTCTGGAATCCTTCCAAGACTTCCTTTGGAATTCTTCCAAAAATTCCTCTGGAATTCTTCCGAAAATTCCTCTGGAGTTCTTCCAAGAATTCCTCTGGAATTCTTACAAGAAGTCCTCTGGAATTCTTACAAGTATTCCTCTGGAATTCTTCCAAGAACTCCTCTGGAATTCTTCCAAGAATTCCCCTGGAATTCTTCCAAGAATTCCCCTGGAATTCTTCCAAGAATTCCCCTGGAATTCTTCCAAGAATTCCCCTGGAATTCTTCCAAGAATTCCCCTGGAATTCTTCCAAGAATTCCCCTGGAATTCTTCCAAGAATTCCCCTGGAATTCTTCCAAGAATTCCCCTGGAATTCTTCCAAGAATTCCCCTGGAATTCTTCCAAGAATTCCCCTGGAATTCTTCCAAGAATTCCCCTGGAATTCTTCCAAGAATTCCCCTGGAATTCTTCCAAGAATTCCCCTGGAATTCTTCCAAGAATTCCCCTGGAATTCTTCCAAGAATTCCCCTGGAATTCTTCCAAGAATTCCCCTGGAACTCTTCCAAGAATTCCGCTGGAATTCTTCAAAGAATTTCCCTGGAATTCTTCCAAGAATTCCCCTGGAATTCTTCCAAGAATTCCCCTGGAATTCTTCCAAGAATTCCCCTGGAATTCTTCCAAGAATTCCCCTGGAATTCTTCCAAGAATTCCCCTGGAATTCTTCCAAGAATTCCCCTGGAATTCTTCCAAGAATTCCCCTGGAATTCTTCCAAGAATTCCCCTGGAATTCCTCCAAGAATTCCCCTGGAATTCTTCCAAGAATTCCCCTGGAATTCTTCCAAGAATTCCCCTGGAATTCTTCCAAGAATTCCCCTGGAATTCTTCCAAGAATTCCCCTGGAATTCTTCCAAGAATTCCCCTGGAATTCTTCCAAGAATTCCCCTGGAATTCTTACAAGCATTCCCCTGGAATTCTTCCAAGAATTCCCCTGCAATTCTTCCAAGAATTCCCCTGGAATTCTTCCAAGAATTCCCCTGGAATTCTTCCAAGAATTCCCCTGGAATTCTTCCAAGAATTCCCCTGGAATTCTTCCAAGAATTCCCCTGGAATTCTTCCAAGAATTCCCCTGGAATTCTTCCAAGAATTCCCCTGGAATTCTTCCAAGAATTCCCCTGGAATTCTTCCAAGAATTCCCCTGGAATTCTTCCAAGAATTCCCCTGGAATTCTTCCAAGAATTCCCCTGGAATTCTTCCAAGAATTCCCCTGGAATTCTTCCAAGAATTCCCCTGGAATTCTTCCAAGAATTCCCTAGGAATTCTTCCAAGAATTCCCCTGGAATTCTTCCAAGAATTCCCCTGGAATTCTTCCAAGAATTCCCCTGGAATTCTTCCAGGAATTCCTCTGGAATTCTTCCAAGAATTCCCCTAGAATTCTTCCAAGAATTCCTCTGGAATTCTTCCAAGAATTCCTCTGGAATTCTTCCAAGAATTCCTCTGGAGTTCTTCCAAGAATTCCTCTGGAATTCTTCCAAGAATTCCTCTGGAATTCTTCCAAGAATTCCCCTGGAATTCTTCCAAGAATTCCCCTGGAATTCTTCCAAGAATTCCCCTGGAATTCTTCCAAGAATTCCCCTGGAATTCTTCCAAGAATTCCCCTGGAATTCTTCCAAGATTTCCCCTGGAATTCTTCCAAGAACTCCCCTGGAATTCTTCCAAGAATTCCCCTGGAATTCTTCCAAGAATTCCCCTGGAATTCTTCCAAGAATTCCCCTGGAATTCTTCCAAGAATTCCCCTGGAATTCTTCCAAGAATTCCCCTGGAATTCTTCCAAGAATTCCCCTGGAATTCTTCCAAGAATTCCCCTGGAATTCTTCCAAGAATTTCCCTGGAATTCTTCCAAGAATTCCCCTGGAATTCTTCCAAGAATTCCCCTGGAATTCTTCCAAGAATTCCCCTGGAATTCTTCCAAGAATTCCCCTGGAATTCTTCCAAGAATTCCCCTGGAATTCTTCCAAGAATTCCCCTGGAATTCTTCCAAGAATTCCCCTGGAATTCTTCCAAGAATTCCCCTGGAATTCTTCCAAGAATTCCCCTGGAATTCTTCCAAGAATTCCCCTGGAATTCTTCCAAGAATTCCCCTGGAATTCTTCCAAGAATTCCCCTGGAATTCTTCCAAGAATTCCCCTGGAATTCTTCCAAGAATTCCCCTGGAATTCTTCCAAGAATTCCCCTGGAATTCTTCCAAGAATTCCCCTGGAATTCTTCCAAGAATTCCCCTGGAATTCTTCCAAGAATTCCCCTGGAATTCTTCCAAGAATTCCCCTGGAATTCTTCCAAGAATTCCCCTGGAATTCTTCCAAGAATTCCCCTGGAATTCTTCCAAGAATTCCCCTGGAATTCTTCCTAGCAGTGCTGCAATTTTTGGACAGGCCTTTATGATAGCGATATTTTGCTTTTTTCATTTTCTCCGTTTTGGTTTTCCTGTCAAAGATGCTTTCCAATCAGCAACACGGAAGCGAAATGAAATAGGTACTCACACTCGCACGCAGCGTGCTGAAAGCGAGAGCTGACAGGGCTAAATTTCCATTCAATTTTCTGTAGTTGAGTGTTTTCACCCGTGCTAACGTATAGGGCACTCACTCTCACAAGCCACCGCTTGAGACGAATGGCCTTTCAGCATGAGTAGTATGTGGATGATTGCGAATTGATCTTGTTGGGTCGTTCACGAATGGAGCTCTCGGACTCTGTCAGTTCTCACATTGAGGAACTGAAAACGACCGCCGCAGTCATTCATTTTCGGCTGAAAAACAGGCACTGAGACTGATATTTTGCAGGACTGCTTCCAAGAATTCCCCTGGAATTCTTCCAACGATTCCCCTGGAATTCTTCCAAGAATTCCCCTGGAATTCTTCCAAGAATTCCCCTGGAATTCTTACAAGCATTCCCCTGGAATTCTTCCAAGAATTCCCCTGCAATTCTTCCAAGAATTCCCCTGGAATTCTTCCAAGAATTCCCCTGGAATTCTTCCAAGAATTCCCCTGGAATTCTTCCAAGAATTCCCCTGGAATTCTTCCAAGAATTCCCCTGGAATTCTTCCAAGAATTCCCCTGGAATTCTTCCAAGAATTCCCCTGGAATTCTTCCAAGAATTCCCCTGGAATTCTTCCAAGAATTCCCCTGGAATTCTTCCAAGAATTCCCCTGGAATTCTTCCAAGAATTCCCCTGGAATTCTTCCAAGAATTCCCCTGGAATTCTTCCAAGAATTCCCCTGGAATTCTTCCAAGAATTCCCCTGGAATTCTTCCAAGAATTCCCCTGGAATTCTTCCAAGAATTCCCCTGGAATTCTTCCAAGAATTCCCCTGGAATTCTTCCAAGAATTCCCCTGGAATTCTTCCAAGAATTCCCCTGGAATTCTTCCAAGAATTCCCCTGGAATTCTTGCCAGAATTCCCCTGGAATTCTTGCCAGAATTCCCCTGGAATTCTTCCAAGAATTCCCCTGGAATTCTTCCAAGAATTCCCCTGGAATTCTTCCAAGAATTCCCCTGGAATTCTTCCAAGAATTCCCCTGGAATTCTTCCAAGAATTCCCCCGGAATTCTTCCAAGAATTCCCCCGGAATTCTTCCAAGAATTCCCCCGGAATTCTTCCAAGAATTCCCCTGGAATTCTTCCAAGAATTCCCCTGGAATTCTTCCAAGAATTCCCCTGGAATTCTTCCAAGAATTCCCCTGGAATTCTTCCAAGAATTCCCCTGGAATTCTTCCAAGAATTCCCCTGGAATTCTTCCAAGAATTCCCCTGGAATTCTTCCAAGAATTCCCCTGGAATTCTTCCAAGAATTCCCCTGGAATTCTTCCAAGAAATCCCCTGGAATTCTTCCAAGAAGTCCTCAGGAATTCTTCGAAGAAGTGCTCTGGAATTCTTCCAAGAAGTCCCCTGGAATTCTTCCAAGAAGTCCTCTGGAACTCTTTCAAGAAATCCTCTGGAATTCTTCCAAGAAGTTCTCTGGAATTCTTCCAAGAAGTCCTCTGGAATTCTTCCAAGAATTCCTCTGGAATTCTTCCAAGAAGTCCTCTGGAATTCTTTCAAGAATTCCCCTGGAATTCTTCCAAGAATTCCCCAGGAATTCTTCCAAGAATTCCCCAGGAATTCTTCCAAGAAGTCCTCTGGAATTCTTTCAAGAATTCCCCTGGAATTCTTCCAAGAATTCCCCAGGAATTCTTCCAAGAAGTCCTCTGGAATTCTTTCAAGAATTCCCCTGGAATTCTTCCAAGAATTCCCCTGAAATTCTTCCAAGCTATTTGGATCACAAGGATCAGTTTCCCACCAGAGTTACAAGAACCTTGCATTGCAATAGAGTTCTCCAACAGACAGATATGTCAGCGATCCTAAAAAGTAGCCTTTTACATCAAAGTAGTGTTTGGTACTGCTCCTCCCTACAAGATAACAAATGGTGTTACATTGTCTGAGCTCCGGTAGTTTGACTTGCCAGAAGATTAGCTCCTTCCGATTGTAGTACCACGTTGGAAAGCACAACGCAATCTGTTTCAAGATGAATACTTCGGAACAACATTTTACGTGATTGGTATTTGCTTTGTAGCTAGCTAACTTGAATCAATCATATATGAGTAAGTGACCCAAAAAAAAAGAAGTGGCCCAATTTACAACTAGAAATCACAATCGCAGCACCATTTTGCCAATTCGTTAGCACTCCATTCCACATCTAATCCCTCGGAAATTTTGGCTACATTCTACGAGAAAGAACTATCCAAAAACTAAAACAAGCAAGTTAATTGCAAAAATCCAGAGCGCCCAAATGGCAAACGAGAAACGAACCGAAATGAAATTGCTGTGTTGCAGCGCAGCAGCATCGTAGTCATCGTCGTTCGTCTTCCAAGAAAACTTCCCTTTTCGCCCAAGAAACGAAGGGCCAGCACAAATTGCATTCCCATTCCATCGCATCGGCGCTTGGAATCGAAAAGGGCACAACTGCAGCCAAAAAGTTGCCCGTTTGTTTATTTATTCAGCGCGAAGGATTCATTTTAATTTTTGGAACAGTTTCAACCGAGGGAATCCCGGCGAAACAATAGAATGATGTATGGGAGCGCAACCTCGAGACCAAAAGTATACTACTTTGCCTACATTTGGGGGTTTGTTTCGGAGGGGGTCGCTCGGTTAGCCAAGTATTTCGGGGGAGTTTTCTCCGCAACCCGAAAAACCAGAACAATAGATCACGAAACGAAACGAAAGATCTTCGCACTCTTACCAACAACCGCAACCATCACCATCAAACCCCCCCCGTCGGACCAGAGGAAGAGCTAAACTATGAATAATGGTGACACAGTGGTCGTAAATTTGGACCTCAGAGAGAAAGCCTTTGGGCTGCTGTTCAGTATCTATAGTGTGACACACAAGAAGCACAATGGCACAGCCGGAAGAATCGAATTGGAAAATGGCACACAGGGCTTTGTTTTGCTTAATTGCTTGACCTTTATGGCTTCTGGCGGACTTCGGACGGAAAGTGTAGAGCCTTTCTGGAAGTGTCACTTCTGGTAGTCGTTGTTGGAATGGGATAGGGGAAAGACTCTGTTGTTCGAGTATTCTTGATGTACAAAGAAAGTGCATTGGGAATACGAAGTAAGTTTGTTTGTTCTAAATAAAATGTGATGATTTAACCTCTTCAATTACTTGAAATTATAAGAATCTCATTGGAAGATTCGAAGCGTTACTGTGAGGAGTACAGGAAAGAATTACAGTTTTAAGGTTCTTGTTATAATGTATCATTGTAATACAAAACAATACAAAGTAAATTGTATTGCTACTTAAACATTAAATAGGTCCAGAAATCCAGAGGAACAAGTACACTCATGAGAATATACACACCTCTCAAACAACGTTCCAAAAGCTTATGAAAAGCACCCAGAAAGGGACCGTAAACATCTCATTCCAACTGAAAATGGCTGATCGTTCCAGTTCTACAACCATAACAATTGTTCCCCCGGCGTATGTATGTTTGTTCATTCTAGCAACGGGAACTTTTACAGGTATATTAAACATACACCCACGTGACGTGTTCGTATGGGGGACCCCTCTGTATTTTTACGACCGTATCCTCATCACTGGGTGCGGTTCCCATTTCGGAAAGATTCCATTAGCCCTGCACCGTCCGTCCATGCCATAGCTCCACAGTACACACACTTTTGGCTGCGTGGTGAACAAACAACCCGAAAAAGCAACACATCCTTTCTGTAGGTACCTAACCTACGGAAAATGGGTTCAGCCCCCGGCGTTGTTGGTGTAATACGTCATTCGATCTTGTAGACTGTTGCAAAAAGAACGAAAAACTCGTATAGAACTGGAATAGAACTAGAATAGTACTAGAATAGAACTAGAATAGAACTAGAATAGAACTAGAATAGAACTAGAATAGAACTAGAATAGAACTAGAATAGAACTAGCATAGAACTAGAATAGAACTAGAATAGAACTAGAATAGAACTAGAATAGAACTAGAATAGAACTAGAATAGAACTAGAATAGAACTGGAATAGAACTAGAATAGAACTAGAATAGAACTAGAATAGAACTAAGATAGAACTAGAATAGAACTAGGATAGAACTAGAATAAAACTAGAATAGAACTAGAATAGAACTAGAATATAATTAAAATAGAACTAGAATAGAACTAGAATAGAACTAGAATAGAACTAGAATAGAACTAGAATAGAACTAGAATAGAACTAGAATAGAACTAGAATAGAACCAGAATAGAACTAGAATAGAACTAGAATAGAACTAGAATAGAACTAGAATAGAACTAGAATAGAACTAGAATAGAACTAGAATAGAACTAGAATAGAACTAGAATAGAACTAGAATAGAACTAGAATAGAGCTAGAATAGAACTAAAATAGAACTAAAATAGAACTAGGATAGAACTAGAATAGAACTAGAATAGAACTAGAATAGAACTAGAATAGAACTAGAATAGAACTAGAATAGAACTAGAATAGAACTAGAATAGAACTAGAATAGAACTAGAATAGAACTAGAATAGAACTAGAATAGAACTAGAATAGAACTAGAATAGAACTAGAATAGAACTAGAATAGAACTAGAATAGAACTAGAATAGAACTAGAATAGAACTAGAATAGAACTAGAATAGAACTAGAATAGAACTAGAATAGAACTAGAATAGAACTAGAATAGAACTAAAAAAGAACTAGAATAGAACTAGAATAGAACTAGAATAGAACTAGAATAGAACTAGAATAGAACTAGAATAGAACTAGAATAGAACTAGAATAGAACTAGAACAGAACTAGAATAGAACTAGAATAGAACTAGAATAGAACTAGAATAGAACTAGAATAGAACTAGAATAGAACTAGAATAGAACTAGAATAGAACTAGAATAGAACTAGAATAGAACTAGAATAGAACTAGAATAGAACTAGAATAGAACTAGAATAGAATGAGAATAGAACTAGAATAGAACTAGAATAGAACTAGAATAGAACTAGAATAGAACTACAGTAAAACTAGAATAGAACTCTTAGGCCGTTTTCAGGGGTGGGCCATTTGTTTTGGTTTGGTCGTATCTAAGGATTCCAGGGAGAACAATCAGTTCCGGGTGCATGATAATGTTCACTAGAATCTCCAGGTGAGAGGAAATTCCTCTAGAAGCTCTTTAGAGTTTCGTAGGAAATTTTTCCAAAACATCTACCAGAAGTTCCAAAAGGAATTCCATTACGAAATCTCCCAAGAATTTCGCCGAGGATTTTTCTACAGTGAATATCTCTACCAGTTTCTCCTACAATATGCTGTAGCAGATCCTACAGAAGTTTTTTTTTCGGATTTTTTTCTTGAAATTTAGAGAATTCCTCCATGAGCTCTTTCGGGAATTCTCTAAAGAGTTCCTTCGGGATTTGCTCCAGCAGTTCCACCGGGAATTCCTCCAAGAGTTCCCATGCGAATTCCTCTGGGAATTGCTCGAGGTCTTCCTTCTGAAATCGCTCCATAAGTTGCCCCAGAAGTTTCTCCGAGAATTACTTCAGGAGTTCCTCCGGAAATTGCTAAAGAAGTTCTTCCGGAAATGTCTCCAGGAGTTCCTACAGGAATCGCTCCAGGAATTCCTCCAAGAGAATTGCACCAGGTGTTCTTGCAGAAATCGCTCTAAGAGTTGCCCCAGGAGTTCTTTAATGAATTACATCAGAAGTTCCTACGGAAATTGCTACACAAGTTACTACGGGAATCACTCTAGGGGTTCCTCCGAGTATTACTTCAGGTGTTCCTCCGAGAATTGCTTCAGGAGTTCCTTCGTGAGCTGTTCCAGGAGTTCCTGTGTGCATCACTCCAGGAATTCCTCCAAGAGTTACTTCAGAAGTTTCTCCAGAAACAACTCCAGAAGTTTCTCCGAGATTTTCTCCAAGAGTTTCTCCAGCAATTCTCCTAGGAGTTCCTGCGAGAAATCTGCCAGCAGTTACTCCGACGGTTTCTTCATGAATTCCTCCAGCAGCTACTCCTAGAGTTTCTCCGGATATTTCTACTGGAATTCCTCCGGGAATCCTTCCAAGAGTTCCTTCGGAAATTTCTGCAGGAGTTTGTACGTGAAATCCTCAGTTACTCAAGTAGTTCCTCTGGGAACACCTCCAATAGTTTCTTCGAGAACCCCTCCAGGGGTTTCTTTCATGAAATTCTTAGGAGATCCTTTATGAGTTACGTCAGAAGTTCCTCCGTGAGCTGCTCTATAAGTTGCTCACTCTAGGAGTGACTCCAGGAGTTCCTCCGGGAATAGCACCAGGAATTGCCCCAAGAGTTGCTCCGTAAGTTGCTCCGAAAATTTCTTCAGGAGTTCTTCCATGAGTTGCTCCAGATGTTTCTTCGGAAATTGTTCCAGGAGTTTCTCAGGAATTGCTCCAGAAATTCCTCCAAGAGTTGCTCCAGGAGTTCCTCCAACAATTCTCCTAGGAGTTTTTTTTTTTGTTTAGGGCATTCGTCTCTGATCCTAGGAGTTCCTGCGGAAATCCCTACAGCAATCACTCCGAGGGTTTCTTCGGGAATTCCTTCAGTTACTGCTAGAGTTTCTCCGGAAATTTCTCCAGGAATTCCTCAGGGAATTCCTCCAAGAGTTTTTTCGGGAATTCCTTCCGGAGCTCGTGAGTATTGGAAAGATCAGTTTTTTCTGATAAATTTGAAATGTTGTTCTGATTTAACACTTCCACCGCCATGTCAAAACTTTGAAAACTTATTACTTTGTAGTTAGTTCTTCACAAAATTACGTATAATACATGAAATTTGTATTTTTAGTTTCAACCTAAAATTCATCAATATAACCCTTTTGTTGATCGGAAACAATCAGGTGGCCATCAGAATACATTTTCAGAGCAATTATGATTATTGTAAATCTTAAGAACCACACAAAACATCCACAAAATTGAGTGTAACACAAGAGATTTGTATTTTTTTTTTGTTTCAAATTGTATAGTTATCGTGACAACCAACATGCATGTTAACAATAATTTATACATAAAAATAGCTTGGATTCCTCCGGGAATTCATCTAGCACATCCTCCAGGAACTTCTCCGGGAAATCCTGCAGGAAATCCTCCAGGATTTCCTCCGGGGATTCCTCCAGGAATTCCTCTGGATTTTGTTTCCAGGTTTTGCTCCGGAAATTTCACTGATAATTTCCCCAAGAATGTCTCCTTGAGTTCCTCTGGGAATTCCTCCATGAGTTCCTCCTGGAATTTCTTCAGGAATTCCTCCAGGATTTTCTACAGGAATTTCTCCAGGAATTTATCCGGGACAATTTATCCTGGAATTCCTCCGTGAATTCCTCCAGGAATTCCTCCGTGAATTACTCCAGGAATTCATCTGGGAATTCATTTGGGAATGTCTCTGGGAATTCTTCCTGGAATGTCTCGCGGAATTCCTGCAAGACTTTATCCAAGAATTTGTCTAGAAATTCCACTAGGAGTTTCTTCAGGAAATCCTTCAAAAATTTCTCCTGGAATTCCACTAGGAATTCCTCCAGGAATTTCTCCAGGAATTCCTTGGGTGATTTTTTCCAGGACTTCTTCCGGGATTTTTTCCAGGAATTCCTCCGGGTATTTCTCCAGAAATTCTTCCGGTAATCTCTCCAGGAATTTCTCCGGAAATGTTTCCGGGATTTTCCCCGGGAAATTCACACAGAATTTCTCCAGGAGTTTTTCCCCCAAGCAACGCACATGTCACATAAGAGTAAGGGCAGCGCAAGTTTTGATTGTATAGAAGTAGATTTAACGTAAACACAATGTTAAAATTATGTTAAAATAACTTCTATACAAAGGGCCCATATAGCCGAGGCGGTAAACGCACAGGTATTCAGCATGACCATGCTGAGGGTGACGGGTTCGATTCCCAGTCGGTCCAGGATCTTTTCGTAAAGGAAATTTCCTTGACTTCCTTGGGCATAGAGTATCTTCGTGCCTGCCACACGATATACGCATGCAAAATGGTCATTGGCAGAGGAAGCTCTCAGTTAAAAACTGTGGAAGTGCTCATAGAACACTAAGCTGAGAAGCAGGCTTTGTCCCAGTGAGGACGTTACGCCAAGAAGAGGAGAGAGGACAACCAAAATTTGCGCTGCCGTATCTTTTATATGACATATGTGTTCGTTGGGAACTTCTTCAGGAATTCCGTCAAGAATTTCTCCAAGAACTCTTCCTGGAATTTCTCAAGGAATTCATCCGGGAATTTCTCCAGGACTTCTTCTAGGAATTCCTTCAGGTATTACTTCGGGGAATCTTTTGAAGTTTCTCCGGGATTTTCCCAGAAAATCTACTGGGAATTTCTACAATAATTCCTCTGAGAATTCCTCTAGGACTTCCTTCAGGAATTTCTCAGGAAATTTCTCAAGGAAGTCCTTTGATAATTTATTCAGCATTTCCTCTGGAAATTTCTTCAGGAAATCCATCTTCCTGTAGGATTGCCCCCTATTAAAATACACGTTTATAAAAACAAAAAAATCCTTTCTGGAGAAATACCCGGAGGAATTCCTGGAAAAAAAAATCCCGGAAGAAATCCTGGAGAAATTTCCGAAGGAATTCCTGGAGCTACCACCGGAGGAGTTCCTGTTGGGAGTCCTAGAGGAATTCCCGGAGAAATTCCTAAAGGAAGTCTTGGAGAAAAATCTTGGAATAATACACGTCTATACATAAAAACTATACGTTGAAAAACTAATGAACAATTCATTACTACATAATAACATCTGTTGCTAGGCTTATGTTACTAGGCTTATGTTGCTATGCTTATGTTGCTTCGATTGCATATTGCTATTCCGCAACAGAAAATCCTGTAGAAATAATCCGGACACCCCAAAAGAACCCAACTCCTGGCGGATTTCCAGAAGGAAATCCTGGAGAAAGTCCCGGAGATATTCATGGAGAATCTCCCGGAGAAATTCTGGAGAGTTTTTAAGAGGAAATCCCGAAAAAATCCCGGAGGAATTCCTGAAGAAATTCTGTGAGGAATTCATGGGGGAATTCTCGAAAGAACTCATGGAGAAATTCCTGGGGAAATTCTCAGTAAAATTTCCGATCAAATCCAAAAAATCCGGTGAAACTCCTGGAGAAACTCCCAGAGGAATTCTTGAAAAAAAATCCGGAGGAATTCCTGGAAAAAATCCCAGAAGAATTCCTGGAGAAATTACCGGAGGAATTCATGGAGGAATCCCCGGAGAAATTCCTGATTGGAGCCCAAGAGGAAAACCTGAAGAAATTTCCGGAGAAATTCCCTGAGAAATTCCTAGATAAATTCCCGGAGGAATTCCTGGATAAATTCGTAGTGGAATTCCTGGAAGAATCCCCGGAGGGATTCCTGGAGGATTTCATGCAGAATTTCCCGGAGAAATTTTTGAAGAATGTCCTTGAGGAATTCTCGGAGGATTTCCTGAAGAAATTCATGGAGGAAGTCCTTGAGGGATTCCCAGATGAATTTCTGGAAAAATTCCCTGAAGAATTCCTGTAAAAAATCCTGGGGACATTCCCAGAAGGAAAACTGTGCAAAAAAAAAGCAATATTGTGGGGTGACAAAATTTGTCTGCAGCAGGGGGTCCAAAACGGTGTAAAAGTATTGCCTCTTGCACTACCGTACTCGGCCGCAATACTGTCCTGCCAAATAGCTCTTAGCTTGCTGAACAACTACGCTGAAAACGGAATACTTCTTGTTTATTAGAGTTTTCATACAAGTATTTTTTTGATACTAGACGGAACGTATCGAATAATATCAGAACCAAGGACACCAGATACGTCTCATTTTCTCTTAACTTTCGAAACAATTTTCTGGACGTTTTCAGATTTTTGAGATCAAATTGTTTGAACGTTTTGACAGTTGGACCATTGCCGGATAGATCTCAACGTGCCGAACAATTTTGCAGAAAACGCCATGCTTTTAGTTCATTAGAGTATCGAGATAAACGTGTTTAAATATTTTAACAAAGTACCACCTAGCGAATAAATCACGAATCAAAGCATTCAGACAGTTTTTAGTTTGCTGAAGAACTTTGTTGAAGACGGCATCATTCTATCTTATCAGGATTCTGAGATATAGAAGATTGAACATTTTTTACCCTGGCGCCACCTTGCAAACGATTCTCGAACCAAAGACGCCATTGCCAGATAGTTCTTAGTCTGCTGAACAACTTAGCTGAAAACGGCATGCTTGTAGCTCATTAGGGTATCGAGATAAACGTGTTTGAATTTTTCAGCCACAGGGCGCCACCTAGCGGATAAATCCCAAATCAAGGACTTCACTATCAGATCTGAGCTTGCTGCAGAATTTTGCCGAAGACAGAATCATTCTATATCATCAGGTTTCTGAGATATGAGGATTTGAACATCTTTGACGCTGGCGCCGCCTAGCGGGCGAATCGTGAATCAAAGTAGCCGTTGCCAGTTAGTTCTTAAAACCTGCTGAACAAATTAGCCGATGACACTATACTTCTATCTCATCGGGATCTTGAGGCATACTTTGCGCAAAGTATGTGACCAATTTTGGTACCCCAAGACAATCCGGAATAACTCCGGAACCATGTGGTCCAGGCAGCCAAGTCTCCGGAATCGTAAACTAGAAGAGTTTTTCGGAAGTTGTGAAAATTTCATCGAAATCCATCGAAAAACAAAAAAGTTATGACCATTTTTGTGCTTTTCCGAAGGTGAAAAATGTACGTTGGTTGGATGAAGGTTAACTTCAAACAAGACAAGAAGTAAATATAATAAAGTGAAATAGAATAAAATGTAAAGAATGAAATGAAGAAAGTGTGGAATAAAACAGAATACAGCGATAGCAGTAGCCGAACATAAGTCCGACGCGCGAAGTAGGTGATAAAGTCTTGCCAGTACTTTATGTTGGACCCAGAATACAACAAACGTAGAAATCGGAAAAGAATAGCATAGGCATTGACAGGAACAGATTGCCACACAACGACAACAGAATGGCATATAATAGAACGGAATGGCAAGAAATGGCAAAGAATGGCACCGAATTGAACCAATTGACACAAGTGACACTCAATAACACTGAATGGCATTACGTTGAAGCTAAAAGTTCAAAATGGCGAAGAGTGGATCACGAATTGTAACAGAACAGAAAAAATGGCACAGAAGAGAGTATAACGAAACGGAATGCCACAAATTTATATAGAATTGTGTGGTATGACACATAATGGCAGTGAATGAGACATAATAGCACAGAAGGATACAAAATATTACAGGGCGCCACAAAATGATACAGATTGCCATAAAGTGACCCATGACGGGGCAAAATGGCCAAGAATGGCTCAAAATACTGCAGAACAGCAAAGAATGGCACGGAATAGCGCGGAATGACACTTGATAGACAAAAAAAATTGAAAGCCAGAATTGCGCAAAATGATACAGAACGGCACGGAATGGCTCATTATTATGGATAAATAAGGAGAATGACACAGAGCAGAGTGGCAAAGAATGGCATAATAATACGAAATAAACTGGTAGAGAATTTCATAAACCGTCAAACAGAATGGCAACGACTTACTCAGAAAGGCACAAAATGGCACAGAGAGCACAAAATGGAAGAAAAATGTCTTAGAAATAAACAGATTGGAACAAAATGGCAACAAAGTGGAACAGAATGACAAAGACGTTGCAAAAACTGGCCACTTAATGGCATAAATAGAGCTCCACAGAATAACAATGAAAAGAACATAGAGGCTCAAAATGGCGAAGTACAAAATGGTACAGAAGAAATGATACAGATTGGTACAGAATGAAACAGAAAATGCCATAGATTTGCACAGTGGCTAAAATGGCACAAAATGATTCCGAAAGACACAACCGCACAATGGTACAAAATTGTTAAGACTATCACAGATTAGAACTACATAAGCCAAATTGGAACAGATTTGAACGTGGCGGAACAGAATAACATAGAATGGAACAGAAAGCCATATAATTACACAGATGAACAGAGAACGGCACGAAGTGACATGAAATATCACAAGAATGACACTAAATGGCCCTACATTACATAGAACGAAACCGGTGGCAAAGACTTACACAAAATCGGTCAAACTAGCCAAAAACGGCAGAGAATTTTGCAGAATGACACAGCTGTGGTTTTCCGAATTAATCGCAGTCGCTCTGGGTACATACATATGAACAATAAAGTTGTGATTTATTTTTCAAAAGATAGGCCGTTACAAATATTTATTTCACTTTTTGGTGGGACTCTGTGACTGGTCGAAGGGGGGATAAAAATAATATAGCATTTGATCTGAAAAATATTAAGAACTCATCGGATTTGAAATTGTATTAGGCAACCCGAGTAGAGGTGAAATACTGACGATCAAAACGTGATATTGGTTTGATTGATATAAGAGATAAAAGATCTGACAATAATATCTAAAATATGTTCCTGGAACATCTAGACAATATCAAAATTTGATATTTCAAGATCAATCCACTAGCTCGCTGCTATTGGTTAGATCTTATAAAATCTAAATATGATATTATGATGATGTTCCAGGAGTAAATTTTTGATATTATTTTTAAATCTTTTATCTCTTATGTCTATCAAACCAATATCACTTTTTGATCTCCATATCAACAAATACTATTATTGAGCTCTTTACCTCTACCCGGGAACTCCTTGAAGAAATTCCAAGAGAAATCATTTGAAAAATTTCTAGAAAAATCCCCATAGAGAATCTAAATCGAAATCCCTGATGCAATTCCTGAAGTAATTCTAGGATAATCCCTAAAACAACCGTTGGAGGAAGCCCTTGAGACATTCCCGGTGAAATTTCTGTAGGAATCCTTTGAAAATAAATATACAAAAGAATCCCTGACAGAATTTTCAAGGGACTCCCTCAAAACATCCCTGGGAACAATCCTGAGAAATCTCTGTATGAGCTCCTGAGGAACTCCATGGAAAACTTTCCTAATGATTTCTTATACAAATCTCTGGAAACATTGTCTAAGAAATTGGAGTTGCTTTTCTAAAGGAATACCTTGCGGTAACTGCTGGGGGTATTCTCGGAAGACTTCTAGGATAGGAGACATTCCTGAACGTTCATCCATGGAACTGGTAAAGGATTTATGGGGAAAATTATGAAGGAATTCTTAGATGCATTATTGGATAATTTTCTGGCTTCTGAGTGCATCCCTGTAAAACTAGCTGAAAAATCCAAGACAAATTGCTGGAAGAAACCTCTAGAAATCCTTGGAGTAATTTCAAATAAAAATCTGCATGTTTTTCTGAAACCATCCCTGGAGAAATTCTTCGGTACATCCTTAGAAAAGATAATGAATTGATTTCTAAAATTTCTGAAGAACTCACAGGAAGAATCCCTGGAGGAATTCTTGGAGGCATGTCTGGAGGAATCCATGGATAAATTTCTGATGGAATCCCTGGAACAAAATATATGAAAGAATCTCTGGTGGAATCCCTGTAGAAATCCCTGGAGTAATCCCTGAAGGAAACCCTCGAGGAATCTCTCAATGAATCCCTAGAGGAATTCCTGGAGAAATCCCTGGAAGAATATCTGGAGGAATCCCTGGAGGAATCCCTGAAGGAATCCCTGGAGGAATCCCTGGAGAAATCCCTGAAGAAATCTCTGGAAGTATCCCTGGAGAAATACCTGGAGGAATCCTGAAGGGACTCATGGAGGAGTTTCTGGAGGTATTTCTGGAGAAAACCCTGGAGAAATTTTTGAAGAATATTCTGGAAGAATTTCTGGAGTAATTCGTAGATAAATCCCTGGAAAAAATCCAGGAGAAATGCCTAGAGGATTTTCTGGAAGCATCCCTTAAGGAATCTATGGGTAAATTCCTAGACAAATCCCTGGAATACTGAAGGAATTATTGAAAGAATCTGTAAAAAAAAATCCTGAAGGAACTCCTGCAGAATTCCCTGAAAGAGTTCTTTGATGAATCACTGGAGAAAATGCTGGAGGAATTCCTGCAGGAATCCCTGGAGGAATCCCTGAAGGAATCCTTGGAGGAATCCTTGGAGGTATTCCTGGAGCAATTCTTGGAGAAATCCCTGGAAGAATTGTTGGAGGAATCCCCGGAGGAATTCTTGGAGGAATCCCTGGAGGAATCCCTGAAGGAATCCTGAACGAATTTCTTGAGGAATTTTTGGAGAAATCTCTGAAGGAATTATTGAAAAAATTTTTGGAGGATTCCCTGGAGGAACTTCTGGAGGAATTTGTGGATAAATCCCTGGAGAAATTCCAGGAGAAATGTCTGAAGAAATATCTGGAGGTTTTCCTAGAATTATCCCTGGAGGAGTCCACGGAGGAATTCATGGATAAATTCCTGGGAAAACCCCTTGATTACTGGAGGAATTACTGAAGGAAACTGTAACAAAAAATCCAGAACGAATACCTGAGTCCCTAAATGAATTCTTTGAGGAATCCTTGGAGAAGTTCCTGAAGAAACCCCTGAAGGAGGAAAAAAAGAGAAATTACTCTAGCAATTTCTAAATAATGTCCTGGAGGAGTTTCCCGAGGAATTCCTGGAGTAATGCCTGGAGGAATCCTTGGCCGAATTTCTAGAGGAGTTCTGGAGCGAATCTCTAGGAGAATTTCTAAAGGAATTCCAATAAAAATTCGCGATGAATCATTGGAGAAATTTTCGAAATAATACCTGCAGCTTTCCCTTGAAGAATCCCAAGAGAGATCTTGTTCAAATATCTATGGAAATTCCTAAAAGAAACCCTGGATGAGATTCTGTAGAAATTTCTGCAGGATTTTTTGGAGGAATTTCTGGAGGAGTTTCTGGCGGAATTCCTGGAGAAACCCCCAGGTGGAATTTAGAAATATGCAATCCCTTGAGGATTTTTAGGGAAATCGCAGGAAAGGTTTGTAAACGAATTCCTGGAAGAGTTTCTGAAGGAGTCTCTGGAATAAAAATCGAAACAAAGTCATGTCTGCAGTAATGTCTGAACACATTATTGAAGGAATCTCTTAATGAACTCCTAAAAAATCACTTGTGAAAAAAATTCAAGGAATTTTGAATAAATATTAGGATAATCTCTAGAAGAATTTCTGATAAAATTTCCAAAAAAAAAGCCTGTAGAATTACGAAAATTGCCATTCACAAAATTATCTGTAAAAGTATCTTGTACCGACTTTTTGAACCCTCTAAGCATAATAAGAGTCAGTCACTTTCGACCTGAGCCAATCGAGCATGACGTCACGGTGTAGCATTTATCGGTGAGGTCTGACACTGAGGAAGATTACAAGTGGTATTCGAAATACGCGTATCTGTCAAAGGATAAGCAAAATAGGGTGGAATTAAAAGGTACGAAAGTGATAACACTCATTTGTAAAAGTATGCTAACAGTTTGAAATTGGTCAGCCAGTTAAAAAGTTATCTGACTCTAAAGTTAAAATTTGAATACAAAGGGTTCCTTCAAAATAAACTTATATTTTACGTGATTTTGGAAAAAAAAATCAAATAAAACAATACAAAAAGATTAAAAATTGATGACCATGCTAGGACTATTGCAGAGAGACCATTTTTTGAGTACTCGAAAATTCAACTTTGAAATGTTTGCCTCACCTCTACATTTCTAAAAAATGTTTGAATTAAACTCGGAGGTTTTCTTTTCATGTGATTTGAATCTAGAAAAGCAAACAAAATTCCTTTCTCAACAAGTTGAACCCTAATATACAACTTTTGAGATAAATAAATCAACGATGATGCCAAACCATTAATTGACTAGGTATGTCAGTTGGTAGAGCACTAGTCTATCGTACAAGGGTTGTGAGTTCGAACCGCACTTGAACTGTTTTTTTTATCATGCCATAATTCCACACCATATTTATCCATCTGTAGATATATACAATGTTGTGCGAAGTTGATCGAACAAAAGCCGATTTTCGTACAAAATTGCCAAATTGGAGAAGCTACACAGATCGAAAAAAGAGTGTAAAATTCTGTGACATATGATGCACATGATTGGAGCGTGCGATATCGCAGAAGTTTACATGAAATATCATGTAAAAATCATAAAATATCATGTAAACTTCCATTATATATCATGTAATTCAGCATGACTCTGTGTGTTTACATGACATATAACACAAATTTACATGATATATCATGTAAACCATCATAACACTAAGTTTACATGACTAAACTGAAGATTACATGACGTGTAAATCTCATTATTTTTATCTGTGTAATTATGGTTTGCGTTTACGAATTCTGCTCAAATTTTGATTCAGAATTACAAAACAAAAACAGATCACGTAAGATTCAAGCTAACGATCAATTAGTTGCACGGAAAAAATATTCATGTAAAATTCAGCACAAAATCATGCACATAAGGCAGCGTTTCTCAAACTATGGGTCCAAGGTTGTTAACCGATAAATTATCGACAGTTAACTCAACGCAAACTCGATAACGATAAAGGTTGCTCGATAATTTCTCGATAACGATAACCAAACGATGAATCAACGCGAAGATCAACGTACCTTCGATAATTCTGCGATAAATCTAGTTACCCTAGTGACGGCATCAACAACGGTTCAGATCGCGAAGAAAATTTTCCGGAGACGTTATCGAGTCGATAATTTCAACAGTTAACTCTATCGCCGATGACGAATCCGTCTGAAGACGTTATCGTTATCGACGATAAACGATAACAGACGTTAACTGTATCGCCGATAACGATAATTTATCGATTAACAACCTTGTATGGGTCGCGACCCACTGGTGGGTCGCGGTCTGATTTTTAGTGGATCGCGAAGGTTTAGGTTGAAATTGAAAAAAAAAATCTGAAAGTTCTGCAGATGCATAAAATGCCATTTTATCTTCAAAGACTTTGTTAAAATTGTACAATTTCTTTATTGCTTAAACGTGTGATAGAGTTCCTAAAAATCTGTGGAGTTCTGTAGTATTACATGCAGCCGGAATGGTTAAATTTTTATTAGAAACGTAACAACTTATCTCAATTTCTTAAGACACATAGTTTACAGAAGCAGATTGATTATTTTCAGAAAACGAAAAGAACACTGGCTGTAAATTTAAAAAATGCTTAAAATGTCTTAAAGTTAATCTTGGAATGAGTGTAACCAGTTTTGTACGTTTTAAATCCGCCCTATTTTCTAAAATAACTTTTGGAAAAACTTGCTGGTGGGTCGCCAAATTCTATTACAATCCAAAGTGGGTCGCATGCTGGAAAAGTTTGAGAACCCCTGACATAAGGGAATGCTAGAGTTAGTGTATATTTATATGAGATATCATGTAAAATAATGTTACGTTCGTGTAAATTTCCGCTAATAGTCGCATAACCGGTTGGAGTCCATGATGGTTTACGCGATTATTGGCGGAAATTTACACGATGGTAATGTAATTTAACAACATATCTCATGTAAAAGTTCACTAACTCTAGCATTCCCTTTATGTGCATGATTTTTAGCTGAATTTTAATTACATATTTTTTTCTGTGTGTGTACGCTAAATACATTTTGTTATTATTATTTTTTCATTAACATTTACTTTATTTTGTAACAGTCTACTCGAAGATTGAATGGAATGACGCGGTTCCCACACACATCCGGGGCAAGGCAGATGTCAGTCATGACGGCCGGTGCCGTCGCCGGTGGGAGAAAAAAAATCCATTCAGTAGTTAACCAACTGTAACGAACCGTCGTCGTCCCCATCGTAAAATTGGGCTTCATCTGCCAACAACAATACGTCTACTCCATGTTGCTCTGCCTACTGCTGTTGTTGTTGTTTTGATGGATTCCATCGTAAACAAGGGGAATTGAGCTGAAAAAAAAAACTCACGAAATGAAATCGCTTTGCGAATCTAGTGGGCCGGTAGCTAGTTACCCGGCTACTATGGCAGCTTTTCCGGAAATTGGATGAACATGAATTATCCTAATTACAGGGGGAGACTGAGCAACTGGAATTCGCAGTACGAAAGTCGAAATACCTAATGATTGAGACAAAGCTGAGCCCTCAAACACGAATAACCGCAGCGAGAACACGCACCTTTTTGCTGAAATGTTTCTCTGTCGGATGTAAAAAAAAAACCAGCCTTAATTAATTTCGGTTTAATTTCCTTAATTAGTATTTACAACTCAACACAGTCTGGCTGGCTGTCTCGTTGAAGTGTGGCCACCGTTTCGGGGAATGTTGATCAACGTATGCGCAACGAGTTCCAAATGGTTTTAACGTTCTTATCGGAATGTTGGCAACACTGCTCTTTACTTTTTATTGAAAACCATCCACCGGAAAACCCATAACCACCGCCTGCTTGTCATGCTCTAAAGTATAAACTGTGATTTCCCACAGTTTTCATTTCGCTCCACACATGGACCCCTACATTGGGCGTACCTTATTATCCGGATCCGTCGTCGACGTCGTCATCATCGTCCTCGCCGGGCAGGTTCATTAGCGTTGCGGTTGTTAATTTATCATTTTCAGCAATTTGATTAATGTTTCCAACATCCAGTCTCATTTCGCCCTTCCCCCGTCTTTCTCTGTATTTCACAGGAGTCACCATTCTGCTGTCACTAACTGTCTTCCTCAACATGGTGGCGGAAACCATGCCGGCCACTTCGGATGCTGTGCCTCTGCTAGGTAAGTATCATTCACCTGATCCCTCCCTCGGAGCGCTGAAGGTATTGTCGGGCCGCCACCAAACCGGACTTCGCACAATCGAGTCGCGACGCGACCCAACTCGCGACGTTTTTCAATCATGTCAAAGGTAGTGCGCATCCTTCCCGTTGTTGTCAGCAACACAGCGCACTAGATGCGAAACAGTTGCGACACTTGTGGAGCAAGAAAATGGCAATTTTTGATTGAATGTCGGTCTTGATTCCAACCGGATAGACAATAACAAACAATATCCTACCTACCTACTATTCCCAGAAGGCCCATTTGGGGAGGGCGGTTAAGTGTTACAACAACAACAACAACAACAACAACGATACCACCACGTGAGCTATTGAAACTTTGGTGGTGGTTGGCTGGTATCGTTCGACGAACGCTCCCCGAAGGCGGTATTATGGGAAAAGTTACCGACAAACTCGTCGAGCAAAGCAAATCCCCACGCAACGAAGGGCAAATTAATTATCGCTAACCACCTCCTTCGGCGGAGTTCTCTCTTTTGCTTGGATTTTAGCGCAAAGTTAATTTGCCAATTTCTACCGTTGGTTGTCGAAACCGAGCAGTAGGTGAAACTTTCCCTTCTCGATTACGAGGTTAGGTTCCTTCTAGCACGCACCCTTCGAATAATGGTCTTAATCTCGATACATGCTTACCTACAAGTGGTACGCTGGGACTTGGTAAATCTAATGAAACTCCACCAATCAAGTTATCACGGCAATCGCATTAAATATTTAGAGCTCTTTTCCCTGTGGGTGATGGGAACAGGTGATACAAGACCAAGTCTGAAGAAGGGGTTCTTTTCAGACGATATAACTTTGGCCGTTCGTCCCACTGGGAAGTATTCTAAATCATCCAATTTTCAAAATCCTCTATGAGGTAAAAGACGGAAATAACAATATGCCTAGGACAATAACCAAATTCCACTCCTCTAAGACCAATATGTGCCAACACCATAACTTCCCTTTAGGAAATGGGTCAAAGGTGCATAAATGGAAATTTTATCTAAATGGAAACACTGAATGTTGAATTTCTCAGCTATGCAGTCAACAAACTCCTTAGAACGACAACGGTTTTAATCTGTTGTCTTTCCAAGGAGCCGAGAAATGCAACATTCAATGCATCCAAACAGTCGAACACTCAAACCTCCAGTAAATGGAAACAACAGTTTAGCATCTCCATTAATTTCAAGACTGCAGAGAGTTTCAAGGAGGTGAAGGGGTTAGGTGATTTAAGGGTGTGCCAAGCGATATTCCAGAAGATTTAAGGTGATTCAAGGTTGCTTCACAAGGTTCGCGAAGTTCCACGAAAATTCCAGAGGCATTCCAAGGTATTTTGGGAGTCTTCAATAGAGTTTTTGAAGGTTTCAGAGGGGTCACGGGTGTTTCAAAGGAATTTAGATACTTCTATGAGAGCATCATGGTTTCAAGGCGTTTCAGAGTCTTCGGAAATGTCCCCGGGGTTCCAGGGGGCTTGGGAATATCATGGGATTTTACAGGGATTTCCAGCCATTACAAAGTGCTTCAAGTTCTTTTATGGGGCTTCAGAGGACTCCCGGGGGTGTGAGGGGAAATTCAAATGATATAAGAGGGGTGTCAAGACGCTTCAATGGTCTCAGGAGGTTTCATAGCGATTCAGAGGGTTTTCATGGGGGGCTTTCAAGTACACTGGAACATCTTTTTATGCACATGGCTGGGACTTTATAAATTAAAAATGTGCATAAATTAAAAACAGGCATAAAAAGAGGGAAATTTATGCATAAATTAAGTTTGCGCTTTAATGAGAGAATCTAGTTCGCGAGAACAGGTTTTGCTCCTGGGTAGTTGAGGTGGGGCTAAGGGGGTTTCCAGAAAGTTCCCAGAGAGCCCGAAAAGGGGCTTCTGTCATGATTTTTTGTTGTTTTCATGGGATTACAGGAAATTCTTGGATATTTCAATAGTATAAAGCGGGTTTCAGGGGCGTTCCAAGGAACTTTAGGGGCTATTCAAGGGATCTCAGGAACCTTTAAAGGGCGTTGCAAGAGGTTTCAGGGGCGTTTTAAGATATTTCAGAGTCTGCTCTGAAACTTCCTGAAATGCCTCAAAAATCCCCCTTAAACCTCCCGGGGACCCCATGTAACGCACCTGAGAGGCTTCAAAACCCCTGAGCACTGCTCCGCAACGCTTCCGTAACGCCTCTGAATCCCCCGAAAATGCTCTGAAACGTCTTGAAATGCCTCCAAAATCCCTCTTAAACCACCTCGGACCCCATGTAACGCACCCGAGAGACCTCGAAAACTCTTCTGTAACTCCTTCGTAAAGCCTCTTAGTCCCACAGAAAATGCTCTAAAACGTCCTAAATTGCCTTCAAAATCCCCCTAAGCCCCCCTCGAACGCACCTGAGAGGCTCCGAATCCCACGAAAACTCCTCCGTAACGCTTTCGTAACGCCTTCAATCCCCCGAAAATGCTCTGAAACGTTTTGAAATGCCTTCAAAATCCCCCTCAAACCCCCTCGGACTCCATGTAACGCTCCTAAGAGACCCCAAACCCCCCAAAAACTCCTCCGTAACGCTTTCGTAGCTCCTCTTAATCCCGCAGAAAATGCTCTGAAACGTCTTGAAATGCCTCCAAATTCCCCCTTAAGCCCCCTCGGACCCCATGTATCGCACCTAAGAGACCCCAAAACCCCCGAAAACTCCTCCGTAACGCTTTCGTAACGCCTCCTAATCCAATAGAAAATGCTCTGAAACGTCCTGAAATGCCCTCAAAATCCCCCTTAAACCCCCTTGGACCCCATGTAACGCACCTAAGAGGCTCCGAACCCCACGAAAACTCCTCGTAAGGCTTAAGTAACGCCGCTGCATCCCGCTGAAAATCCTCTGAAACGTCTTGAAATGCCTCTAAAATCCCCCTTAAACCCCCTCGGACCCAATGTAACGCACCTGAGAAGCTCCGAATACCCCGAGAACTCCTCCGTAACGCCTCCGAATTACTCCGAAAGTGGTCTGACACATCCTGAAATGCCTCAAAAAATCCTCATTAAACCAAAACCCCTAAAAATGCCTTGAGTGTAGAATAAGCATTTAAGGACAGACTTGTTAGAATCCCAATATGGCCGCCACAATGGCCGACTTTGGCACCTACTCACGATTTTGAGGGCGCAAATCTCTTCGTAAACAAAACCAGCGCACCTGAGCTTCTTATTTTAAGCTTAATACAAGTGAGCAAGAACATAATAATAAAATTCATTGTTTTTTGAAGCTTGCTTCTTGAATTTTGTGCGTCTGAAGTTTTGATGCACTGTTGAACCGGGAGTTCAAGACGTTTGTCCTTAAGTTAAAATACACATTAATAAAAACAAAAAAAAATAAAAACGCCTCCGTAACGCCTCTGAAACCAGCCTTAAATGCACTGAGACTTCCTGAAATGAATCCGAAACCCCCTTAAGACTCACTCAGACCCCATGTAACGCACATGAGATCTTCGGAAACACCCAAAAACGAACCTGTAACCTTCCTTTACTCTCCTCTGTAAACACCCCTTGGCCACCGTTGCAATAGTTCCCGTCATTAGTAAATATTCTCACGCACAATATTCGTTTAGCTTTCCCTCATTTTATGCATGGCATAAAAAAAGATGCATAAATTAAAAGTGCATAAAAATAACATGCCTAAAAAGAGGTTTTAGTGTATCAGGTATCAGTAGGTCGGGTCCAGAGGCGCGTTCTCCTTTATTTGGGGTTTTTGTACCATCGCCTATTCATTACTTTCCAGGGAAGTGTGTACTGGATAAGCATTCCAGAACTTTCTCATCAGAGGAAGTAGAATCGGTAAAAATTGCTAAACAAAGATCGTTCACTCGGATGTCCTTAGATTTCGCAAGGATTTTGTTTAACCGACTGACATTACTCAAACTGGAAACATTCGTACAAAGGTGTTTCCAGCCGGATCGAAAGACTTTCTGATAGATTACCTCTTGGGGATCTCTAATATTTAAGAGGGGCTCCACGGGACGTTTCATGAGACTTCAGAAGGCTTAACGAAAAATTTACGAGAAATTGAGGATTGCTTCAAGGGTTTTCAGATGAGTTTCAATGCGTTTCATAGGGTTCAGGGTTCAGTTCTTGAGGGCTTCAGAGATGATTCTGATATTTAACCTTTCGGCTGTCGCGCGGTTGGCAACTACCACACTGATGCTACACTAAAACCTCTATTTAGATAAGATCAGAGGTGCACAAATGGAGTTTTTCGCTACATACACTGAGCATTTAAAAGAAATCAGTTTATTGCCTTAATGGATTTCATGGTCGCAGAGCGGTTTAAGAAGGGCTATGAGAA
Organism: Aedes albopictus; assembly: GCF_035046485.1. Lineage (NCBI taxonomy): Eukaryota > Metazoa > Arthropoda > Insecta > Diptera > Culicidae > Aedes > Aedes albopictus. The sequence goes on from NC_085136.1 coordinate 53,060,873, forward strand.
TTCATGGCGATGTCATGTGGGGTTTCAGATAGGTCTAAGGAAACTTTTAGGGCAGTTTCAGGAGGGATCAAAATTTCAGAGGGATTTCATTTCAGAGAGTCTTCAGAGCAAGGAGCATCAGTTGATTTTAAAGGAAGACTACGGTTGACTCATTCTGAAAGGTTTCAAGGAGTTCAAGGAGTTTTAGTGGATTTTAGAGCGATTCAGGGGCTTTCAAGAGAGCTTGGAGCTTGGAGGTTCCAAAGTACACCAAGTGAGCTTTTCCAACTTGTACAAAATACAATAGCGAAAGAAGAAATTTAAGGCTTGAGAGAAGTTCCAGAGATCTCTGATGAGGGTTTCAGAGGGTTTTTTTAGGTTATATCTTTTTATTAGGAACAGGGAAAGCCCCTGAGAGTGGAATGTCCATTTGAATCTCTTATCCCAGAGGCATAAAACCTCCTATTCTTTTCAAAAATACATTACAATTGCACTTCCAGTGAGAACGATATCTATTTGAAGGAAGTGCATAAGTTACTACACTTCAATTACACAGCGTAACAAAAATTAACTTTTTGTCTGTCTCAAGAGCAAGCTTATGTGTCTCCAAAGGATTTTGGGCCGCTGAATCTGAATCCGGGCTCAGATTTGCTCTAACACGTCACAATTTTGAGCTATACCTCAATTTATAGGGCAAAATATGCGATTTTGGGCTTTTTTGACTGTATGCCATTAAGCAAGGAAATATTTTTTTCAAGCAATCAAAAGGTTAATTGGTCAATTAACATCTAAATTAACGACTCATGCAAAATATTTCGTTTTACCAAATCGAATTTGATAGTTTTAAGCGATTTATGTTAGGTACGATATTTCCCATACAAGTCATCTTCCAAAAGTTGCATGCAAGTTTTCATACTAACATAAAATGCTTAAATCTATCAAATTTGTTTAGGTAAAACGAAATATTTTGCATGAGTCGTTAATTTAGATGTTAATTGACCAATTAACCTTTTGATTGCTTAAAAAATATATTTCCAAGCTTAATGGCTTGCAGTCAAAAAAGACCAAAATCGCATATTTTGCCCTATAAATTGAGGTATAGCTCAAAATTGTGACGTGTTAGAGCAAATCTGAGCCCGGATTCGGATTCAGCGGCCCAAAATCCTTCGGAGAAACATAAGTTTACTCTTGAGACAAAAAAATGTTGCGCTGTGTTATTGAAAATTATATAAAATTCATTTGTGAGGTGACGATGGCTGATGGGAACGGTGGTGAAGAAATACGGCTGGCGGGTTTTGCAATCTCTTCGGTTGGCAAATGAGCCCCTTTCGGACGCGCGTGTGGTCTGGAAGAACTGGACTATCCTCTCGGCCGACGGATGAGCGGACGGTTGTCCAACAGGGCAGCGCAATGGAGTTGCAGCAAAATGGAAGTCAGTTTCGGTGGTACTTCCCGCACTTTGCGGAAACCAGTAGCATTGTTTTTTTCGCAAGTTCTGGAAGAGCTGGACTATCCTCTCGGACGACGGATCAGCGAACCATGGACGGTTGTCCAACAGCGCAGAGCAATGGAGTTGCAGCAAGATGGAAGTCAGTTTCGGTGGTACTTTACCCACTTTGTGCAAGCCAGTAGCAGTGTTTTTTTTTTCACAAGTTCTGGAAGAGCTGGACTATCCTCTCGGCCAACGGATGAGCGGACCATGGACGGTTGTCCAACAGCGCAGCGCAATGGAGTTGCAACAAGATGGAAGTCAGTTTCGGTGGTACTTTCCGCACTTTGTGGAAGCCATATTTCGTCTTCGATAGATTCAAGGACAACAGGCTTTCATTGGGCCCATATAGCCGAGGCGGTAAACGCACGGGTATTCAGCATGACCATGCTGAGGGTGACGGGTTCGATTCCCGGTCGGTCCAGGATCTTTTCGTAAAGAAAATTTCCTTGACTTCCTTGGGCATAGAGTATCTTCGTGCCTACCACACGATATACACATGCAAAATGGTCATTGGCAGAGGAAGCTCTCAGTTAATAACTGTGGAAGTGCTCATAGAACACTAAGCTGAGAAGCAGGCTTTGTCCCAGTGAGGACGTTACGCCAAGAAGAGGAGAGAGGAGGCTTTCATTGAAATAGTTCTGAAGCCTTGTCAAGTCTTCCTTCATCTGCGCACGATGTCATTTGGATTAATACTTTTATACGACAGCGATGTATCATCCGCAAATAAACGTGGCTTTCCTTGCAAGTCCAGCTTCGGTAGATCGTTTACATAAAGGAGAAATAATAGGAGTCCGAAATTACTACCTTGTGGAACGCCCACCGTTGCTCCGCGCTGAGAACTGTTTGCTCCGTTTACATACACAAACTGACTTCTTCCGGTGAGATAACTTCGGATCAAGTTATTTGGAGTTCCTCGAATTCCGTAGTGATCTAATTTTTGGAGTAATATGTCGTAGTCTATAGTGACGGATGCCTTCTTCAAGACAAGGTAGAGTACTCCAGTTACCTTCCGAGAATCCATGGCATCATAAATTTCATCAACTAACTCACTGGTTGCTGTAAGTGTGCTGGAACCAGTCCTAAAACCGTATTGGTGACTGTAGATGACTTTGTTTATCCGTAAGAAGCTTTGCAGTCTAGTTGCGAGTAGTTTTTCAATTAGTTTGCTCAGGACAGACAGTACAGATATTGGTCGGTAGTTGTTGATATCAGCTTTTGATACTGATTTATGAATAGGCGTCACACGTGCAACCTTCAAACAATCAAGGAAGACTCCCGTGCTAATAGCTTCGTTGAAGACGTCCCGAATCAATGTTGAGAAGGTCCGATGATAATCCTTGACGAATTTTGGGTTTTCAAGGCGTTTCAACTCCCAAAAGTTTAAGAGAAGTTAACGGAGATGTCAATATGGATTTCAGAGGGTTTTAGGGGGCTTCAGATGGGTTCAAGATAAAAATTTAACACATACGTATATGTTTGCCCATACGAGTATCAACCTTATTCGTAATTCTGTGAGAGGTAGCCAGTAACGCTTGTTGATTCCATAACTCATGCTTAAGATAGTTCTTCAAGACCTCAAACTCAATAACTTACCATATTGTGTTTATTTACTTGGGATATTCTAGGTATTTCAAACTGTCCTAAAATTCAGTCCTTCAAATTAACCGAAGCATTTTTATTCCTTTTTGCAACATTGCACAATCTGCTGGAATCTATAAATCTCTTGAAAACTCGAATGCCTTTCACTGACTTCATCAGTAAATTCTAGATCTTCAAATTCAACCTGAAGAAAAGTAGTCATATCCGCTATATAAATAACGGTGCATAATAAACTACATTAAGGGTTACTCGAACTGTACTGGAGTTCAGTCCTTGACATTTACAGCCGTTACAGTAGTTTTTTATCTTTATTAAAAGGATTTTCTGCCGGGAGGCTAGTTTATCTCTGTTTAATTACAGTAGTTATTTTCACTATGAAATTATCAACGCATATCCTACTATGGATAGCCTGTGACCCCTTTAGAATTGCAAGAACCACACATCTTTTGAGATACTCCAGACGAAACAAACTACTCCAAAGAGCAGAACTTCATATCTATTCGCTATACAAAGTAACATTACTTAATCAACTATGGTTGCGACCTCCAAGTGCACCGCTCGACATGCACACATGCACCGACAGGTACTCCTTCGTTGCTTTGATGCCACGGACACACACAGCTTGAATCGCAAAAGGACCAGCCAACATGAACGAAAGCTCGTGTTTCAATCACTCGAGGTACATGTAAGGATCTCCTGTGTGTTGATTTGTGGTTTGTCCCTTGAGCCTGGCGCAACGAACACAGGCTTAAACCGTCCGTCGCACCGCTGCTGTTCGCAATCTGATTACTCAACATTGTTGGCGCACAGTAGTTGCTAACAGTGTCGATCCCGCGTGCAACCTGCGTAACCTACGCTGATGGAGTTCCCGTAGCAGCAGATCCGTTACTCGATGGTCACGTGTCAATATGATCGTAATAACACGTCGAATTTTGCATGTGACCTCCGACGCGCATAATACCCTTGCTATCTAGAAATGGATACAATAAAGCTAGCTAGCTTCGCCTTAAACACCTGAAGCTCTTCCGGTGTAAGCCCAGAGGGGAGCTTCACTCCCTTCCATGCCTTCACCGAACTTGCAAACAACGTCAACGACCGAACCACAAGGCCGAAGTCCAAACGTCGCTCGAGTGTGATCCGTTATTTGTTTCGTTGCTGTGTCGCAGTATACATCACCTTGACTTCCCGCTCCCTCAGGCAACTGCTGAACGTTTGCTGAAAATTGACCTGTTCTCCAATTTTGCTCATCCGTTCTAGGCCAGGTCGATTCTTGGTACCAAAGTTGATGATCCAGAAGTTCTTCGGGAGTTAAACCACGAAAAACGCCGTCCGCCGGATTGTCCGCACTGCTCATGTGGTTCCAACAATCACGATTTAGATATGCAAGAACTGCCGATGTACGATTCGTCACGTATGTCTTTTACTATCTTGAATGCGCAGAATGCCACTGAGGAACAATTGTGCTATCCGTCCATGCCCAATGCTCCACGAAGAGATGCGATATTATATTGCTTCCGTTATGCGCTCCACCAGCTCAGTCAAAAGTACTGCTGCACTGAGCTCGAGTCGAAGCAACGAGCCTTATTTGTTCAGTGCCAGTTTAGTCTTCGCAGCCGGATCTTTCGTTAGGGTGTACATCACCGTTCCATATGACGCTTCGGATGCATCTGCGAAACCGTGAAGCTTCACCTTACCATCGTAATTTGCTGCGAAACGCAGAAATGTGCACCTGTTCCATTTTTGTGGAGGCTTTGTTTGATTTTAACCCACGATTCCTCTATCACACAGGGAGGTGGATCGTCCCAAGAAGTCCTGCTGAGCCAGATCTGTTTTGATGCTCACCATAACAGGGGACAGTCATCCGAATGGGTCAAACAGCTTGGAGGCTTCTGACAGCTTCGTGTTTGCACTGTCCGGTTGAAGATTAACTTGGAAGGTTGAGACGTCTTCTTCTGGACGCCACTGAACGCCCAACGTTCTAACTACAATCGGTTGCTCAGCAAGTTTCACGTCCACGGGATTTTTCTAGAGATGCTCCGACCTTTCAGCTTCATCCAACTTCTGCGCAGTCGTTTTAGCTTTACGCAAGTTGAAACCAGCTGATTTGAGGATTTCGACGACCTCTTATCTTAACTGCATTGCTTCTTCTTTGTTTTGACTTCCGGATAAGAAGTCGTTAACATACGTATAGAATACGATGGCTTCTGCTGCTCCAGGGTACACCGTGTTATAGTTTCTTTCCGCTTCCTTCATTGCTACAATGGCCATATATGGCGCTGAACTCGTCCTGTATGTCACAATGCATAGACGATAGTGCTTTACTGGTTCACGAATAAGGTTTACATGCATCACATCAAATACATTTACCGAAAAGAATCCAGAGCATGTGACTCTTCTTCCTCCCCACTAACAAAAACCCCTTCTCGTGATAGTTGTGGAGATGAAGAAGTTGAGTTAATCTCGGTTTCTAGTAACGACACTTACTTACCTTACTGTTCGGACTAGGACCTGGGATCCTCTGATGTACGTATGTGTCGTCTCTATTCGACTCGGTCCATGGCTGTGCGCCTCCAGTTCCATACTCCGCAAATCGTCCTCGACTTGATCGACCCACCCATCTCGCTGCACACCACGTTTTCTCGTACCGGTCGAATGGCTCACGAGAATCATTTTAATCGGGTTGCAATCCGATGACGTGGCACGCCCACCGTAGCCTCCCGATTTTCGCGGTGTCGCCTTTTCCAAGTCCCGTCTTCCATCTGCACCCCGCTGTGGATAGTACGCAACACCTTCCGTTTGAAAACTCCAAGGGCGCGTTGGTTCTCTGCACGAAGAATCCATGTTTCGTACCCATAAAGGACTACCACCGGTCTAATCAGCGTGAATAGATAACTAACTTAACTGTTAACTTCGTGTGACGGTGAACTTATCTCGATCATAGAGCTATGCGGAGCCCAATGCAAGCAGGATTTCCTGCCAGAATGTGTCTCAGAATTTCTCTGCTGGTGTCGTTGTCGGTGGTCACCAGGGAGGCCGAGATCTTTAACCGCCTCGATTTCATCACCGCCGATAGAAATTAGGGATGGCGGGTGGTGATTCTTCCCTGGAGCCTTTTGCCATCAAGTAGTTTGTCTCCGACACATTAATGACTAATTCTATTTACTTATTCGTAGCAACGCACGTCATATCAATATTTCTTCTTCGATTACCGTAAGGACGTGGCCAACGCCGTTGTTGACCTAATAAAGTTTGAAACTCTGGAAGGTAAATACACATTGAACACGTTAAGCTACTCCCAAGCTTCGTTTGTTGGTTCCCTGTACAAAATCGATTGTTCTGGTCAATCACGGGGTAGCAACTACGAAAGCTTCCCAAACTCGTGCATATAAGTTCAAATCTAAAATATCTGATTTGAGTGAAAAGCATTCAATCTGGAACTGATTATTGATTTATCACCAAGAAATGGTTCAAAAGTTTCCACTCAAATCACTTTTGCCACCGCCGTTAGACCACGTCGGAATGACGTGCTCTCCTCCACAGATTCCACAACTGTGTAAAACTAGCTCTCCCACAACAGTTTTTTCAATCCAAAGTTCTTACCTAGGTAGTTAGAGACATGCATGCTTCTCGTATTCTCTATTACTTTTGAAACGATGCGATGCGATGGTGGTGGGTCACGGCGGGGAAACTACGACGTAAAAGTTCCGCTCTCACAAAGTGGCATAGTCCAACAAGGGCAGCAAGGAGCATCATCCCGGAAAATAAACTTACGAGATGTCAGAGTTGTAGTAACGATGTCGCAACTGCTGCACGAGGGCCGATTGGGTGGGAACGGGCAGGATCTCTATACGTAACGGGTTGCACAACCAGAAACGCGAGAGATGTTAGGCGCTGTCCATAAACTACGTAGACTTTTTTCGGCCATCTCTGAACCCCCCCCCCCCCCCCCTCGTAGAGTCTACGTAGTTTATGGACAGGCCCTTAGGGTAGCCGGGACCACGAAGGGCCAGCAATCGTTACTTGTTGGCTGCATGTAAGTAAGATGTGGCGGAAAGAGGGAGGTCAATTGCAGCAGTCGTTGTTGGTTAGAAGACCCGATGAAAATATTGAACAAATTTTGGGAGGCGTTTCGGGAAAATAGAGCTTAATTGTCAAAACCTGAACACAATAACTTTCCACGGTATTTAAAGCTTTTAATCGGTTTTCTTAGCATTTCAATGTAGGATTAGAAGTCTAAATAGCCCTCTGGGCTTTTCACTACAGTTATATGGACATATTCGTTAGAATTCCAAGATGGTCGATTTTCGCACCTATTCAAATTGCAAATTCGAATCCAACTCAACATTCCTTTGAAAGTAGGTTCGTTAATAAATTCGACCATTGTCAATTCTTACGGATTTTATTCAGGAAAGGCTTTTCCTTACGTCGGTAATGCATTTGGAAAATATTTCAGAAATTTTGTTATAAATTGTTTCGATTTTACTTAAGAAAATTCCCTTCACGATTCTTTTGGAAATTCCATTATGAATTTCTCTAGCAATGCAGCATAATTTTTTTTTTAGATTTTCACACAAAGATATTTTGAAACTTTGTCAGCAACTCCTTTGAAACTCCCAGCTCAATTTCTTAAGTAATACCCGCGGATATTGCTGCGGCGATTTTTTTTTTAAATTCCTTCGCTAAGAAGAAGATAATTTCTTCAACAGTTTAATCGGAATTTTCAGCAACTCCTTTGCGAAGTTCTTTGAACCTTTTCTCGATACTTCCATTGTAAATTCCTTTGAGCGTTCATTTTGTAATGCCTTTGAGAATCTTTCCACAAATTTATTGTAATTCATTTGTATTTTATTCCTCCAAAAACAGCTTCGACAAATCTTTTAGTTGAAGGAATCCGTTTATTTGATTTTTTTGTTTAAATACTTTTAAAAGGTTTTTATGGATTGCGTTAATAAGTGTTTAAAAAAATAAAGCAGATAGTTCTTCAGGAATTCATTTATCAATTTCTTCATCAATTCCTACCGTTTTTTTTCTAAAGTCATTCGTCATTTTTTTTCAAATTTTCTATTTTTTACAGGCAGCTCCTACGGCAATTTACTAGACATTCTTCCTGGCAAAATTAGTGTTAGAATGTGGAATCTCTTTCATTTTTTTAACTTTTTTTTTATTCATGAAATTTAACTACAGCTAATTTCTAACACTCCTTCCAATATTCTTTCGGCATATTATTTGGGAATTCTCTTGGCGTTTATATTTGTCAATTCTTGCGGCCATTCCTTTGGGAATTTCTCAGAAAATTCCTTTGAAATTTAAAAAAAATCTAATTGAAATAAATACTGAATAGTTTCTAAGGTTTGCCAATGAATCGCGATTTCCAAAAAAATAGTATCTAAAAAAAGAATTGCCTAATCAAATTCCAAAGAAAAAGAAATCCAAAAAAATCCTAAAAACTGCCTATGAAATTTTTGCTGTAATTGACAAATGAACATCCATAACCGTTGTCGAAAAAATGTCAAATAATGATCTCGGAGGAATTTCTAGAAGCATTGCCAAAGGCAGGAACTATTAAAAAAAATTCGAGGAGTTGTCGAGGAAATTTCCGCGAGAGTACACACATAAATTCCTTAAAGCCTCTGAAACAATGCTGTAAAGGAGTTTGCCAAAGATAACGCCAGAGAAATCTTTCATAGAATTAATAAAGCAATTCATGAAGGAATTTAGAAAAAATGGCGAAGGGATTTTTAAAATTGTCTTCGAAAAATGGAATTGCCTATAAAAATTCATATTTTCCAGAGGAATTGACGAAGCAACTACAAAAAAACGTTTAGAAGCAAGTTTCAAAGGAATTGCTCAAAACGTTATAAAAAAAACTGCCGCGGAAGGTTTTAAACGTATCATTGAAGAATGCTCGAAGAAATTTCTTAAGAATTTATTGGAATTGCAGAAGAAATTGACAAAAGAAATTTTGTAAAAAAAAAACTAGGGTTAGAATATTTCAAAGGATTTATCGAAAAAAAGCTAGGTATTCCTACAGAAATTCTTCCAGGAATTTGTTAGTAAAGCTTTCAAATCTTCCTGGAATTCCTCCGAGAATTCCTTCAGAGGCCCACCCGGGATTGTTTTTCAGTGATTATTTCAGGAAAAAATCCAGGAATTATTTTGAAAATTCCTCCAAAGAACTTTATTAAGTTTTCCTTCAGGAGTTCATATTGGAATTCTTTCAGAAACTCCTCTAGCAATTTGTACAGTACATCCTCCAGGAACTGTTTGTGTATTCCCTTAAGAATGCATCTTGGATTTGCTTCTAGGATTCCTCCTGGGGTTTCTCCAGGAACTCTTACAGGGATTCTTTCAGGAACAGCCACAGGCTTCACTTGGGAATTCTTTCTAAGATTGTTTCTGGAACAGCTTATTTTAAAAACGCCTCCAAAGATTCCCCCAGAAACTCTTCTAAGGAACTATATGCTTAGCAGTGATCAAACCCAGTCAGATCTTCTAAGGAACTCCTAAAGGAATTAATTCAGTACTTCCTCCAGGACTAGTTGAAGGATTCCCTTAAAAATTCCTCTTGAAATTGCTTCCGGGACTCCTCTGGATTATCTTCAGGAATTTAACTAGGGATTTCTTCAGGAACTGCTACAGGGAGTCCTCTCCTAAGGAATCCTTCAGAATTTCTCCAAGAATTCCATCTGCGATTTTTTCAGGAATTATTCCTGGTATTCTTCTACGAATTCCTTACGAGGTTTCCTCAGAAATACCTTTGGAATTCCTCCAGGAATTGTTCCAGGGATTCCTTTGGGAATTCCTGCAGGGATTTCTCTAAAAAATCCTCCATGCATCTAGAGATTCCTTCAAAAAATCCGCCAAAAACTGCGCTAGGAATTCCTCTAGAGATATTCCAGGAGTTTTTCTTGAGATTCCTTCAGGAATTCCTACAGGCATTCCACTAGAATCAAACAATCTGGCAGGAATTCTCCTACAAATTCATACAGGAATATATCCAGAAATTCTGCATGGGGTTTCTCCAAGGGGTTTTCCAGATACTGCTACATAAAGTCCTTCAAAAATTCCCTAAGGATTTCTCCTAGGCATTCTTCCAGTCATTTATCCAGGCATGCTTCCAGGGATTCCTCCTTGGAATCTTGTAGAGATTTCTCCAGGAATTCTTTCAGAGATTCCTCCAGAAATTTATCCAGGAATTCCCCAGGAATTTTTTAAGTAGTTTCTTCTAAGATTGCTTCAGGAATTCTTCCTGGGATTCCTCCAGGGTTTCATCCAGGAATTTTTCTAGAGTCTCCTCGAAGAATTCCTTCAGAAATTTCTTCAGAAAAAGACCTGGGAATTTCTTCACAAATTCTTCCAGCAATTCATTCTGGAATTTCTCCAAGAAATCCGTCGAGGATTCCATCAGAAATTCTGCCAGGATTTTCTGCAGGAGTACCGTCCAGAATTTTTCCAGGAATTCCTCCACGAACACTTCCACATTTTCCTCCAGGAATTGCAGCGATTCCTGTAGAAATTCCGCTAAGAATCCCTCCAGGAACTTCTTCAGGGATTTTCCAGGGTGTTCTCCACCAATTTCTCCAGGTATTTCTTCAGAAATTCTTTCTCGGATTTCTCCTCGAATTCCTCCAGAAAATCGTATAGAAATTCCTAAAGAAATTTCTCAACGGATTTTTTTTCATGAACTTCACCCAAAGTGTCTTTAGAAATTCGTCCATAAATTCCTCCAGTACTTGTTTCAATAATTCCTCTAGAGATTCCTCCAGAACTTCCTTCAGGGACAATTCCCACAGGAAACCCTCTAGGAATTCCTCCACGAAATTCTTCAGAAATTACCCTAAGACTTTCTTCATGAATTCCACCAGGATTATCCACGACTTGCTCCTGGACATGCTTCAGAAATTATGTCAGCAATGTCTCTAGGAATTTCCCATATAGAATACCTTAAGAAATTTTTCAGGGATTCCTCTTGGCAATTCTCCAGGAATTTCTTCAGAAATTCTTTCCATAATTGCTTAAAGGATTCCTCCGGGGATTTCTCCACAAATTTCTCCAAGTATTTCTCCAGGGAATCCTCCAAAAATTCCTCTAGAAATTCCTCCAGGAATTTCTCAAAGATTTTTTTAAATAGAAATCGAAATCTCCTAGAATTCTTCTAGAGACTCTTCCAGAAATTCATTCAGCATTTTTTTTTCTCAAACATTCCTTTACAAATTCCTCCAGGAATTCCTTCAGGGTTTCTTTCAGCAATTCCCACAGTAATACCTCCAGGAATTCCTCCAGGCATTCCCCCAGGAATTTCTGCTGGAACTCTTTCAAGAGCTCCTCCAGGAATCACCCTAGGATATTTTTTTCAGAAATTCCTCCAGGAGTTTCTCCGAGAATTGCCCTGGACATCCTTCAGAAATTATATCAGCAATTCCTCCAAGTCTTTCTCCAGGAAATGTTCTAAGGATTTCTTCAGAGGGGATTTATCTAGTAAGTCTTCCAGGAATTGTTGCAGGAATTCTTCCAGGGATTGCTCTAGGAATTTATCAAGTAATTTATTCTGTAACTCTTCTCAGGTTCTCTTCAAAAATTCATTTAGGAGTTCCTACAGAAATTTCAGAAATCATTCAATGACCGTTCCCAGGGATGTACCCAAGAATTTCTCCAGGATTACCTGGTAGCTTTTTATTTACTTCAAGAATTTCTTCCTGTGAATATAATTGGAAGATAATTTGAAAAAAGATGCTACAGGAACCAGGAAATTATCGAGGATTTTTTTCAGGAAGCCCTCCAGCAGTTTCTCCAGAAGTTAACTCAGGGATTCCATTAGCAATTCTTACAATAAACGAAACAAAAAGTCCTCCAGGGATTCTTCAACGTCACAGCAACGCAGCTTTTGGTTTCGCAGAAGTCACTGTGACTTACTTTAAAAATATATGTGCTTATATATATATGCTTAAAGTGCTTTCATACATTTCTCCAGGGAATCTGTGACAAAATACATTGAAACCCTATAAATGCACAACGCTCCACGTTTTACAAAACCATATCACAAACTAGCAACAAAACACTTAACATGAATTATGTTCAATTATCCAAATGGATAACGACTTCCAATTCTAGGATTTCTATTCTAGGTTTCATTATTGTTGTTTGTCTATCAGTCAATCCCGCGATCATATTTTTTCTGGCACGTTGCCTTTATTTCGCATTGACAGTTGCTTTCATAGCTTGAGTTTGCACACCAAAGGCTTTCAGCAATATTTTGCTGAATTTTGCCGAGCTGAAGGGTCCAGCATTTTTTTTTGCTGAACTTTCAACAAAGTTTGCTGAATTTCAGCAAAACGTAACTGGTGATCAGCAGAGTTTACTGAACATATCAGCAAAATTTTTCTGAATTCCAGAATTTTGTTTGCTGAATCCTTCAGCTCGGCAAAATTCAGCAAAATTTTGCTGAAACCCTCAACCGGTTTTGGTGTGTGGTCTAGGAATTTCTAATCCCAAATGGGCATCCTGCTTCGGGCAACAATACGCGACCATCTGCCGTTTGATGTCCGTGTTAGGGAATGGCTTGTGTGTTTTGTACTGGATCGTTGCCTGAAACGACTGGAGCGCTACAAATGCACATTAAAGTTCAGAGACATCTGTACAAACCACAGGATTTATAACATACAACATAAACTGGAAAAATGTTCACAAAATCCTTAAGGAATTCTCCTAGGGATTCCTCCCAGAACTTCTCTAGGAAATGCACCATGAATTCCTATAGAAATTCCTTCCAAACATTTCTTTTTGAATAAACTTCGGGATTTTTTTTTCAAAAATTCTATTATTTGAGAGAATTTCCAAAGATTTCCTTCTTGAATTCTCACATGATACTCTAGAGTTTCCTTCAATGATAGTCTCAAAGCTTTAACGTGAATACCTTCAAAAATTCTTCCAAGGATCCTTCCGGAAATACGTCACATTTCTAAAGGATTATGCTCTGAGATGAGTATTTATAGTTTATGTAGTATCCAGCTTTAGGGAGATTCCGGCAAGGATGTACTCGGAACCATTCAACTGAAGGTTTCGTTTTAGAGGAATAGAGATCCAGGATATTCCGAAAATTGCTAACAAGCATAGACAAACTGCATGATTATACACTAAAAGAACTCTAGATAGTCATGGAAGACATTATCCAGACATTTTGAAAAAAATCTTCGGACGGGTTTCCATTATATTCTACTCGGAAAAAAATGTTGAAGGAAATCATGATGTAAATTCTGGGTTAGTCCTCAAAAGAGTTCGTAATTTCCAAAAGAGTTCAGCTATAATTACTTACTTACAGCTATAATTATTAGTAGATATAAACGAAAAAAAGTCTGACCTCCAGAACAAATAATGCACGAGTAAAATAAAAATCCTTAATCTTCCAGAAATTGGCTAGCGCTACCAGCACCACGTTGATTTGTGTAGAACAGGCGAACTTTTTTCAACGTATTGTACAAAATACAACAGCGTTAGTGCTGCGCTGAAAGGTTTAATAATGCTTATAGAATGTAATGTTATTATATTCAATTTCATCGTGTTGTGCTTAGTAATAAAAGCTACTAACTTCCTAAGGATGCTGGTCGCACCCCCCTCACCACCCTGATCAAAAATCTGGCTACCCCCTTATCTGAGTAACTTTGCCGAAGACAGCATCCTTCTTAGTGGCCTAGAACGTGAGCTATACAACGTCTAGACTAAACTGCAAACTCCTAAGAACACTATCGCCACGTAGTAAAAGATTCTCGAACTAAATTGTTTTCTAACTACTGATGAGAGCTGGAATTTCTGGGTCATAATGGTCCCAAAGCGATATTCTTAGCTTTTTGTTTTTGTGGTGCCATAATGGTTTCACCATAAGAAAAAAAAAACGAAAAAATCTGCAAAAGTTTCGCAGGTTTTACTGGGATTTTAGGATGTTTCGGCTTGTTTTACTACTAGTGTTTCCACCTCAGCCTACTTCGTTTCTGAAAAATATAAAAAGTCAACAAGTTTCATTACGATTAGTCAATAAACAAAAGAGGTATGTACATATCAAGTTTTAAAATTGGGTTTTGCGGCCATAATGATCCTAATGCACGGCGAAGGTTAAGTGTTATCTGATTTGAACCTTTTTATTCCGCTTCTTCCCTCCAATGCTGATCCTTTACAGATGTGCGTATTTCGACTAGCACTAGCACTTCTTTTTACGTTTCCATATATGAATGGGCGTAATACTTATTTATGTAACGAGTTGCAAAATAGTTATTTATGTAACGAGTTGCAAAAAGATGATTTTTTTCAGCACGAGTCGTACATTTATCCAGCGAGGCTTGCCGATTTGGATAAATACGAAGAGTGCTGAAAAAACGAGTTTTGCAACGAGTTCCATACAAAATTTTATGCAATGATTTTTTCATAATGCAACTCATTTGAGTTGCATAATGTTCATAATGCAACTATTTTTCATTATGCAACTCATTTCTGTTGCATAATAGACCAGTTCGGAAAAAATGGCCATTATGATACCAAAATGAGTTATATAAAATAGAAATTATAATACAGAATTGCATAAAAGAAATTAACGTTTATGAGGCTGATACTTTTGGCGCCATAAACGTTTTCCGAAAAGCAATTCCTTCACCCTCAGAACTAATTCCGTTCAGAATACCTCTGTCGAAACACCTAAACTTCTTGTCGGGTTCCCGGTGCACCGCACCGTAAAAGGTTATATCGCTTTTGACACTGCAATGCAACAACTTGCGACACCGGGGTGTGTTCCGGCGGCGGCGGAAAGTGCTCTCCGGCATCAAGTTGTTTGCTTTTCCGGACTCGCCACCTACACGACAACGACGATGGCGAAGCCAGGGCGAAGACCAGGACTAGCAAAGTCAAATGCAACAGGTTGAATTTGAAATATTATATTAAATTACAGGAATCCATTTCGTGCTTGGTGTTCACGCGAATAGTTGTGCTCACTCGCCGGGATGCCATGCCATGCCGGTCTCCGCCGGGACCGGTTAAAATAGCGTGGCATTTGGCCGTCTCCGCCACCGTACTTATGTGTGTATGGCAGCCATGAACGAAGAGTGAGGTTAGAATGGCATTCACTTTGACTGGCGTTGCGAGATAAATTGATTGAATTCCGTTCGCCTGTTGTGCAGCTTTTGTTCCGGTGCGGGTAATGGCATTTTGATCGCTCTGATGTCAACTTTTTTTTTGTTTTCTCCCCCCACAGGAACCTATTTCAATTGTATTATGTTTATGGTGGCCTCGTCGGTGGTTTCAACGATTTTGATCCTGAACTACCATCATCGGAACGCCGACACACACGTCATGTCCGACTGGGTAAGTGGCTTTAGAGTGGAAGGATAAGCTGGATGTTTGACATTTGTTTATTATGACAGATCCGAGTAGTGTTTTTGAGTTGGTTACCGTGCATTCTGCGGATGAGTCGACCCGGAGAACCATTCCCGCATCCTTGTAGGCAGTCGGTGGACGAGAAGAACAAGCAACTGCAGGAAGTGGAAATGCGCGAGAGGTTTGCTAGATTTCGTTGATAGTTGATAGCCATCAACAGCTGGCAACAGTTTCTTACTAACATTCCTACCCCCCACAAGCAGATCTTCCAAGTCGCTGCTGGCCAACGTGCTGGACATTGACGATGACTTCCGGTGCAATCACCGGTGCAGCACCCTGCCGCACAATCCGACCTACTACCGGACGATGTACCGCCAGGGCGATGCCGACGGAGGCGTTGGCCCGCTGGGAACCGGCACGGATACCATCGGACGTAGCGCGGGCGGACTGGGCACGATCAGTGCCGCTGGCGGTGGTCGGCTGCACGAAACCGTTTCCTCGCACACCTGTCTGAGTTCCTCGGCCGAGTACGAACTGGCACTGATACTGAAGGAGCTGCGGTACATCACCGATACGGTGAGTTTGATGTTGTGAGGTTCTGGTTTTCTCGTTTCAGGCTTTTGAGGATCTGCCCGTACCATTGTATGGGTTAAGCGCCGATGACACTTGCAGACCCGTTTACACAATCAATTCATTTTCGTATTTTTTTTTTGTGTACAAACTGTAACCCTATCGAAATAATTTCTCAAAAGCACAAGTAACACTATTTGTTGATCATCTACATTTTCTTTTACAATTTTTCACGTAGATTAGTAACACATTTATATATTCAAATAATATTGCAAAACAGGGTTACCAGTTGTGAAGGCATAAGAAATACCATCTTTAAGAAGTACCAGGCATCATTGCACAATGGGTCCAGAGTTAGATTTCAGAAGGCAAAAATGTTGGTGCCTGTTTCTGTTCTAGATAAATGGTGTATTTAGGAATTTTGTTTTGATTTTTGTTTACTTTAGTTTACAAAGTTCTAAAGGAACTCCGTGGTCAGACACACGACTTCACTTCCCTTTCGAAGGAAGAATCGACATTTTGTGAGTGTGTCGGGAGTGTGATACAATCCCAGGTCCTCGACATAATATGCATGTATTCTAACCATCCCACACGTCTTCACAAAGCATTGGATTGTATAAAGCTACTTTGCCGTAGAAACCAATAATCTATCTCTTATGGTTCGTAACAGTGAATAGTTTCTTATTTCCTAGAAAAATCGTAAATTATGCGCCATAAGAGACTGGATGGTTGTTGATTGTTCTAGGAAATTTCGGCTTGCAGTTTAACAAAACGCGTTGATTAATTACTGATCATCACTGACGTTTCGGTCTGGCTATTGGACCGTCTTCAGGGTTTGAATATTTTTTAAAAACCATGCAAAATTGTGTGACTTGTTGATTTGTGTATCGAGTGAGTTTGTGTGATGTTAATTTGTATGTTTAATGTAAATTTGTGCTAATTTTAAGGACAGACTTGTTAGAATCCCAAAATGACCGCCACAATGACCGACTTAGGCACCTACTCACGATTTTGAGAGCACAGATCTCATCGTAAACAAAACCAGCACACCTGAGCTTCTCATTTTAAGCTTATTACAAGTGAGCAAGAACAATATAATAAAATACTCTGTCGTTTGAAGCTTGGTTCTTCAGATTTGTGCCTCTGAAGTTCTGATGCATTGTTGAAGCGGGACTTCCAGACGTTTGTCCTTAATAAAACATATAGGTCCCGAAGGTGGTCCTAATGCCAAACTGAAACGTCAGCGATGATCAGTAATTAGTCAACGCGTTTAGTTAGAGCATAAGATAATGAAAAACATATGCATTTATTGAAATGCTATCTTCAATTAATTGTGTAGGATATGCTGATATCAGTAAATGTAATACAATAATTAGCGAAAGAAAAAAAGTGATGATTCATTTTCGGTTACTTTTGCAGCTATAGACGCTAGTCAAAGCCATTATCTAGCAGATTATCATGAGATTATCCAAAAACGGATCGTATTTTGGAAAATATGCTGTTAAGAGAAAATCAATAAAAAAAACAATCACTAAAGTTATGCTCTTATTATATTAAAATTGAAAAAAAAAATCTAACAAATTGAAGTCTGGCCACTGGAAGTTTGGTCTGTCTGTTTTTGTTTTCTTTCTATTGTTTTAGACAAATTCTGTATAAGACTTTAAGTAAGAACTACACTGAAGAAAAGAAGAAATGTAATTTCAACGTGTCCATTCAAATACGAAAGTCTCCCTTTTTTGTTTTCATTAGATTTAATTTATTATTCATAATTTACAAAAGTTTTTTCAGTGATTCTTCCAGAAGGATTAAGGGATGCCTTCTAGAGATCCATAAGAGATTTATTCAGAAGATCCTTCAGGGATTCCCAAAGTAGGTCCTTCAGAGATTAGTCTGAGAGTTCCTTCAGGAACCCCTACAGGAGTTTCTTTAGGAATTAGTCCAGGAGTTTCCTCAGAGAGTCCTCTAGGAGATCCTTCAGAAATTCCTCTAGAATTCCAACAAGGGATTCCTCCTGACGTTCTGTAGGGATCACCCTGGGAGGTTGATCAAGGGTTCCTACAGGCATTTTTTCTAGCAACCATCCTGGAATTTCTTCAAGAATCCCTTCAAGAAAATGTTTCAGAGATTCTTTTAGGAGTTTTTTTTAAGGATTTCTCCCGAAGTTCCTTCGGTTATCTCTTCAGGAGTTTGTAAGGGGTTTTCCCTAATAGCTTCAGGAGGATTTAGGAATGCCTTCAGGTGTTCATTAGGAATTCGTTCAAAAGTTCTCCAATCTATTTCAACAGGAGTTCGCTCAGGTATCTTTCCAGAAGTCCCTTCAGAGATTCTTTGAGGAGGATTTGTAAATGCCTCATGGAGAACCACCAAGAATTCCGTAGGAAGTTTCTTCAGGAATCTCTGCAAGAGATCTTTAGAAAATTAGTCTAGGAGTTCCTGCACGGATTCCTTCTGAAGTTTATTTAGAAGTTCCTACAGGAGTTCTTACAAAAATTAGCCCAGGAGTTTTAGCGATTCTTGCAGATGTTCAGAGATTCCTCCTGAAGTTAAGTTCCTTAAGATATAAGAGGAGACCCTATATTAGAGGTTCTTCTAAGATTCCTTAAGGGATTCCTCGAGAAGTTCCTTTAGAGATTCTTTCAGAAGTTCTGCCAGGAATCGCTCCTGGGGTTCTTCACATTGAAGATTGAGATTTTTCCAAAAGGACGCATTTTTTTTTTTTTTTTCAAAAGGATACCTGCAGGAGTTACATCAGAGATTTCGCCAGAAGCTCATTTAGGAATTTCTTTAGGACTATAATCAGGTATATATCTCCAGAATATTCTTGAGGAATCTGTCCTAGAGTTCCTACAAGGATTCCTCTCGGATTTCCTTCTGGGGATACCTCCTGAAAATTCTGCTCCCTACCTGGAAAGATTCCTTTCGGGGGATTCCGCTGAAATTCCTTCGAAGATTCCGCCTGGATATCCTTCAGAGATTCCTGCTCTAATTTCTTTGGGGATTCCTTCTCATGAAATTTGTTCGGAGATTCTTCTCAGAATTCCTTCGGGAATTTCTCTTTCTAGATTTTCTTTCAGGGTTTTCTCCTAGACTTCCTCCTGCAAGCTTGTGCACAAGAGGACAAGGTGGGTTTGGGGGGTTAAACTGCCCTCCCGCCCCCTGTACACATTTTCCATACACTAGGTGCCCCTCCGCCTTTTACAGAAATTAGAAAAACCCCTCCCTTAGCGCCATTTATGTGCACGGGCATGTCCTCCTTGAATTACTTCGAGGATTCTTCATGGAATTCCTCCGGCGATTCCTCCTGAACTTCATTTAGGGATTCCTCCTGGACTTCCTTCGGGGATTCCTCCAGAAAATCTTTCGGGGATTCCTTCTGGAGTTCTGTGATTCCTCCTTGAATGTTTTCTCCAATAATTCCTTCTGAGCTTCCTCTTGGAATTTGGTGATTCTTTTTCCAATTTCTTCGGAGATTCCTCCTGGAACTCCTCTGGGGATCTCTCATGGAATTCCTTGTGGAATTCCTCCAGAGGCTTCTCCAAGAATTCCTTCGGGAATTTCTTCTTGAATTCTTTCGAGGATTCCTCTTGGATATTCCTTTGAGATTCGTGCTGGAATTCTTACGGATTTTCTTCTTGGAATTCCTGCGGGGATTCCTCCTAGAATTATTTCATGAGTTTCTCATGGCATTCCTACGAGGATTCCTTCTGAAGTTTTTCGAGGATTCCTCCAGGATATTTTTCGATGGGTCCTCCTAGAAATCCTTTGGGGATTTCTTCTTGATTTCCTTTGAAAACTCTTTCTGGAATTCCTATGGGGATTCCTGCTGGACTTACTTCATGGATTCTTCCTGAAATTCTTTCGGGGATTCCTCCTGGAATTCGGGGATTCTTCCTTGAGTTCCTTCGAAGATTTCTTCTTGAGTTTCTTCGGGGATTCTTACTGGACTTCCTATGGGGATTCCTCTTGGAGTTCCTTCGGGGGTTCCTCATGAAAACCTATTGAGGATTCCACTTGGAATTTCTTCGAAGATTCTTCTGGACTTCCTTCGAGGATTAGGGTAAAAGCAATAGACTTCGTCACTGCTAGAATTCCTTCGAGAATATGTCCTGGGCTTCTATCCTTTTTTACTTACTTCGGAAATTCTTCCTAGAGATTCCTTCTAGAATTCCTTTAGGGGTTCTTCCTTCGAGGATTTCCCTGAAATTCCTTGGGAGATTACTTCTGATATTCCGGGGATTCCTTTAGAACTCCTTCGGGGGATTCACTCTTGGAATTCCTTTGGTGATTACTCTTCGAATTTCTTCGGAGGCTCCTCCTGGAATTATTTCGGGGGTCCTGGATTTCCTTCTGAAATTCCTCGAAAATTCCAACATGAGATTTCTTCAGAAGTTTCTGCAGAAAAATGCAGAAACTTTCTTTACTTTGCCAATGTTGACAGTATGGTCAAATTTTGGTCACGCCGATTCACGCCGCCGCCGAAAGCTGCCACCGGCGTGACGCCGATGACGCCGCCGCCGAGCAAAATAAAGTCGGCGCACAGGTCTATTCCAGGAGGTCCTTCTGGGATTCCACAGAAATTCCAACCGGGATTCCACCAAGAAATCCCTTATGACGCCTCCACAAATTTGTTCTAGGAGTCGCCCAGGAGTTTCTTCTGGGATGCCCAAGATTTCCTCAGGGACTCTTCCAGTAGATTCCTACAAAAGGTTCCATGTCGGATTCCTTCGAGAGCTCTTGCCAGGATTCCTTCATAAAGTACTCCCGGAATTCTTCCAGAGATTCTTTATGGGCAAGGTTGCAACCATTCATTTGCAAAGATTTACATTCATTTGCTATTATCTCAATGGTCGCAACCTTGTTTATGGGATTTCACTTGAAATTAATAAGAAGCAATCAGTGAATTACTAGATTGAAAGTAGTGAGCTGGATTTTTGAATGGTGAGATGATCAATTCTCCATTTCTGCAATGAAATGGTGCAAACAGCGTGGGTATTATGATTTCCTGACTAATTTGATGCTGTTTCAGCAAAAGTTTGGGTAGCTATGTTGTTGTATTATTTATTTCTTGCAACTTCAATAAAACAGTTATCCAAACTTTTGTTCAAACAGTATCAAATTAGGCAAGAAATCATAGTACCAACGCTGTTTGCACCATTTCAGTGCAGAAATAGAGCATTGATCATCTCACCATACAAAAGTCCAGCTCACTACTTTCAATCTAGTACTTCACTGGTTGCGTCCTATTCCGAGATTCCTGCAGGATTACTCCTTTTGAGGTTATCCCAGCATTTTTTCTGAGATTCCTTCAGGTATTTCTTTCGTGGTTTCTCCACAAATTTATGCTAGGATCCCTCGAGGATTTCCTTCTGTGATTCATCAGGGAGCTATATCTGAGATTCTTTTTGGGGTACCTTCGGAAGTTCCCTCCGGAATCCTTTCAAGAGCTTCTTCTGAGATTATTTTTGGGACTTCATGGGAATTTTTTCGGAAGTTTTCAGGAGATGTGGAAGATTCAAGGAGTTCTGGAAATCCTCCAGGAATTCTAGACTTCCAAAAGTTCTTCTAAGAAAAAATTAATCTCGGAAATAACTGTTGGAGGAAAACTAGAAGGAACTTGTTAGAATATGTACTTAAGAAACAACCTGTAAATATTTCATGAGGGATTCCGTAAACGAAAACTTCTGGAGAAATTTCTTAATTAACTTCTAGAAGATTTCTATTATAAACATTTTGAAGAGCTCCAGAATGAAGTTCCGCAGAAATTCCAGAATAACCTGAAGCCATTTCCGACGCAACACTTGGAGGAAACCATAAAAGAGCTCCTAAACAAATCCTGGAATGGATTCCTACAGAAATCCCGGAAGCAATTTCTGCAAGAATTCTATAAGAATTTCCCGGAAGAATCCCGGGAGAAGTTCCAAGAGAAATCCCAGAAAGATTTCTCAAAACAACATCGGGAAAAGTTTCAAAAGGATTCCCGAAAAGTTTTACCAAAGGAATCTCGGAAGAAGTTCCAGGAGGAATTCATGAAGGAGTTTGTCAAGAAAATCCAGAAGCAATTCCTGACAAAATCCCGGAAGATGTTTCCGGAGGAAACCCCAAAAGTGTTCCCGGAGGAACTCCGGTAAGAAGTTTCCGAAACAACCCTGGAAGTAGTTTTTGGACGAATCCCGGAAGAGTTTCTGGGAAGAATCCTGGGAGAAAGTTCCCGGAGGAACTAACGCACGAAACCCGGAAGACATTCTTGAAGCAATATCAGAAGTAGTTCCTAAAAGACTCACGGGCAGTATCGAAGTTTGATTTTGTCATTCTGCTGCAACTCCCGGATACTTTGTTTCTATATGTTTGGATCGTGGTCCCACGGAAGGGCAGCTTGATTGTTTTGCACATCCGTGGTTGTCTTAAAGCACGATCACCGGACTAGAAATTTCCACGGTAAAATCTTCAGTTTGCGTTTGACCCACCGGCACTCTTGGCAGCATGCAGTTAGTGCAACATGTTCGGTCTCTGTACTGATCAGAGTCACACACGTGTGCTTTCTGGCACTCTAGCTGATTGATCCTCTGGCAAGAAGCCCGAGCAGAAACCCAGCTGTTTTTGTTTTTCTGACGCTAGAATCGCCGTCCGAGCAAGCACCAACGTAGATGTGCAACGGAGTGTCGACTACACCAAGTACCAGCTAGTATTCGAACGTCTCCTTGAGATACCTACCCACTCCTTGGGCTTCAATTCAGTTGGCTTGGGAAGGATTTCTTGTCTCTATTTTTTTCGTTTAATGCCGTTCAATGCCTAGAAGATTTCGTATGTTACCTAAAGATGTTCAAATAGTTTCTACGAACTGTTTCTTCCTAACTGACCACTACGAGATCATCCACGTATACAACCAGGCAGGTAATCTTTCCACCGTTGTTCCGGATGTACAAGCACGAATCCCTTTTGGACTGCACAAATCCTCTTTACTGGAAGACGAGTCTGTACGAAAGCCAACTGGTTCACTTCATCGGAATTGGTGCCGTACATTTGCGTGAATCCTTGTGGGAATTTCGAGAACAGCAGCAAACACCCGAGGGAGTCTAAGAACAGCAACAGAGATAGGTTCTTTGCAACGGATGTGACTGTGCATCAGCTTGACACCACCGTTGACTTTGCGTCCTCGAACATCAGTAAGGACCCCAAGCAGACCGTGATGATACCTCGTCAGTCAATGATGACGGCCAAGCAGAGACATGGTCAACTCATGGCAACTGCAGCAGTACGTAGCAGACGGAGGCCTTCGCATTCGCGGCAATGGTAGAAGCAAGTGAGGCAGCCGTCAGGTGAAGAGCTACCAGGCTGCGCACGCAAAGCCATAGGAGGTTGATAATCCCGAAAGTGAAGGGCAGTAACGCCGGGAGGTCGGACGCCAGCCAGGCGTCCCGGAAAGCTTGAAAGGGTAGGCCTGAAAAGGCCGGACCATCTCGGATCAAAGGGAACTGGGGGTTGCCACCATTATTGGTAGGTCCTTAGCCAGCACAGGATGGAGCGGGTTAAGGAAAGGACCGTCTCCTGAATCCTAGTGGATGAGAAATACAAGAGGAAGAGTAGTCGGCGGAACAGGAGATTAGGTGCCAAGTGCGAGAAGGGTGACGCACTCGTCATTAAGACGGACGTGTCTAAGTCTTGAAGGCGATGAGGATGAACGCCAAGCTCGTGGATCTTGAAGCCGATGTTCGCAGAATGGCGCGAATGTCGAGACTCGAGGTGAGGGCTCTCACAGCAGAAGCGACTCTGAAGGTTAAAAAGCTATACGAGTTTCCTGACGTGGAAGACCTCGCCTCGTCACGATACTGTGGAAACAGTGCGAGATTCAGGTGGCCTACGCAGCCGTTTAGCTACGGAAAATCACGACAGAGATACAGGTGAGCTTGGTACTGCTACCTGTGGCGATCCACGAGTTTGTAGGGAATGTAGAGGTGAAGGCCATAAAGCACAAGGCTAAACGACTGCTCTCAAGTACTTGATTATTTTCGGGAAATCCTAGAACAGCAAGCACTCAACGGGAAGGCCGAGATGTCTGGCCTTCAGAAGAACCACAGCTGACGTAGAACCTGAACCACTGTGATACCGGGATCCCGCCAGTAATGGCGACTTCTTACGAGCACTTCGTGGTCACCAATGTCAACGGGGTCTTCCTCTATGGCACCGAGGTACTCCTTGGTTGTCGAATGTCTAGTTCACGCAGATCCTAGACTGTATGACAACAGGGCTTACATGGTGAAGGCCAGCGGTTGTAATATTTAGCGAAGACTGACTTCAATACCTGGGCCGTGGAAAAAGGAAGCCCTTTCACGAACCAGGGTCAAATCCTACTAGTTTCACTCGATGTTGATCTGGTTAATGTCACTACAAAAAATAGTTTCAATCGAAACAGAGCGGAGTTCATCGTCGATGTTACTTTTTGTACTCCTGGCCTTCCTGGGAGGAAGGGGAGACCAGGCCAAGCCCTCGCCAGTGGAAGACATTATACTTCAACGACGAGGTATTTAAGGGAGATACTCCGCCATGAGCGAATCTTACTAGGTCCAAGCGGCGACCTCGTACTCTCGCGTAAATATGATGCCACCATACCAAGAAGAGTCCACTCTAGAAATGGGATACTACCGGCGTACTTGAGGACTCAAGTGATTGTGGAACTGTGCTGCACCTGGCTACGGGATATCCCGGAGTTTGCGAGCTGCTTCTTAGAATTCAGCCGAGAATCCCTCTAAGTTCCCGTGATGGCCAAGACAAGAGGTGTAATGGCTACTACACAGCAGTTTCCAGAGATGTTGGAGCGGATCATCGAAGGGCTTTTTCCGCGTCATGATTCTAGTCCTTGGCCTCCTTTTGTAGGACATTTTGGGACTGGGACTGGCGATGAGGAGAGGATCGCCGATGAAGAACTTGCGGGATTGCAAAATCCCTCAGCTTAGGTAAGGCCGGACGGAGTTCCGAGCCTGGCCTTAAAAATTGCTATTGCAGAGGCTCCCGGAATGTTCAAGTTTGCTATGCAGAAATGCCCGGACAAGGGCATTTTACACAGAGGTTTGCAAGCGGCAGAACCTGGAACTTTCATCGGCTGTTGTCCAAATAATCACGGAGCTACATAAGAGGTGTCGCGAGGACTCGAGGAGTGGCTAGTTCGGGAGCAAATCAAGAAGTGTTTCGAGGGTTCAAAGTCCACTACGCAGAACATGTCGGTTCCCTGAGGTCGCATTTGACCCTTCTATCGAACAAGGGACCGCGCGAAGAATATCGTGGTAGTGTCGCTGCGCTGTCGTAGCGTCGATCGGTCTGGGTTGGATCAAGGCCCGTGGATGTAAAGAGGTTCCCGGGAAGGTCCAAAGAAGGGTGAGGCCCCATCATGTCACAAGTCCTTCAGCTGATAGCTG
The DNA here is from genome assembly GCF_035046485.1 of Aedes albopictus. Classification (NCBI taxonomy): domain Eukaryota; kingdom Metazoa; phylum Arthropoda; class Insecta; order Diptera; family Culicidae; genus Aedes; species Aedes albopictus. The sequence goes on from NC_085136.1 coordinate 53,086,280, forward strand.
ATAGGGAAGGTCAAATTTCGGTGCTCGCGATATCAGTTCTTGATACGGAGGACAAAGGAAGTAGTAAGACCACCCGAGAAGCTGGTCTTACCTTGGTCTCCTTCTAAAAGAGCGTGTTCGTTGTTGCAAGGCTACGCAACTAACCTCGGAGGTGCGATGAGCTCCAGTCGCTCTCCGAAGCAATATCTGGTGGTCCTGGAGATTGATAGGCGTTGGGCTTGGCAACAGTTTTGTGGATCGGGAATGTAGTTCTGTCTCCTTCATTGGGGGTGGTCGCTAACCCCACACTACCTGAGCCTCTCGCAGTTATGTTATAATCTACCAACACAAGTAGTATTAAAATAATGATGCAAGTTTGAATCCGTACAGTAGGGATATCTTGAGTAGGCCCTTCCATAAACTACGTAGATTCTTGGATGAAAAAGGGGTTTGGCCGGAACCTACGATACATACAAATATCATAAATTTGGTATGGTCTATAACGGGAGAAGAGAGTCAAAGCCCGACATTAGTCTGCGTAGATTATGGACAGTGCCGTACTCAGAATCAATATGTAAACTTGTGATGTTTTGATCAGTCAAACCGCAATACTTAATGAGAAAAAGGTACCCAGGTAACCACATGGCTCTATAACTCGTCTGCTAATCTTGTGCTATTGTGGAGCTGTAAACTCTCAATTGGTTAAAAAATAGCCCTATAAGCCCAAAAGGCGAACTTTAGTGTTAATGGTTTCATGCTTGGGTAAAACAAAGAAGAAACTTTCTTATAGACTGCATTTATCTAAATCAAAAAGTAAAGGTACAACCATATTTGTCTTCGTAAATACTACTCTGGACCCCTTGTGCATTGTACGTAAGACCTCGATATATGTAGTATATTAACTATAAATGTACACATTGTAGCAGACATTTCGGCGAAAAAAAAACGGAAATCCACTGCAGAAGTTTGCCGTTAAACCCCGCTATGAAGTTTAACTGCGAGCTACTCTCGGTGCGCCAGGGTTTGTCCCCTGAGACCCCCCAGTAGTGTCTACAATGACCAACCGATGGCATCTCCAACTTTCCATCCTTTTTCCAGCTCCGCAAGGAGGACGAAAGTGGCGACGTCACTCGTGACTGGAAGTTTGCCGCCATGGTGGTCGACCGCTTGTGCCTTATCATCTTCACGCTGTTCACGATTATCGCCACGCTGGCTGTATTATTCTCGGCACCTCATTTCCTTGTATCATAACAACCATCGCCATCATCGCTATCGACATCGACACCAACAACAACAACAACAGCAACAACAACAACCGCAGCAACAATGGCGACAGCGGCGGCGGCAGCAACTCCAGCAACAACTCCGGCAACTACGATCGAAAGCTCTCTAGAAACCCCATCGGCTACTGTGACCCATAGCAACCGTCACCTCGTTGACGATGGCGACGGCGGCGATGGTAGCCGGTTTGACAGTAGTAGCAATAGTAGAATCAAAATCGTACAATTCCTCAATCCGGGCGACAATTCTGCCGCGGTCGCTGCCGCTGGCGATGATCCGGCCACGTGGATACTCCTCGGTGGAACCCTAGCGATGGTGGTACTGATTGCGGCTCTGGCCTCGCTCGCCCTTCTGCTGGCGGCCCTGGTCTTCCTGCTCGGAAACCACGGGACCCTCACTCAATTATTCGCGGTGACTGATTACAAGTTAAGAAAATATGTTCACATTTTCATAAAGAATTTTAAATTGATTAACGATGCGTAGACAGCGATACACGGACATCCTGTTATCGTGGCAGCGTTGCCAGGCGTAGATGTAGGAACATCGGAAACCGACACGTGCGTAGTAGGCGACACAAAGAGGCTGGTTTTAACAATTGAACTAAAACAATACACTCTTCTAGTGACGGCATCAGAAAACTTAGGAACTTTTTTAGTGTTTTCCCTTTTTTATAAAAACTTATCGACATAAAAGGAATCGTTGAATTTTTATCTTATTCTGAGATAAGTTAACGCAAAAAAAATAAACAAAAAAACGTGTATACTACTCGAGAAAAATAATGAAAGCGTGCGTGTAGTCAAGTTACTTAAATTCAATCCGGTTTCTATTTACACATGATTGTACATAACTGATAGATTTTATTAGACTTCACATCCCGAGAAACTGTCAAAACGAACAGCTGTAAATAATTTTAGAATCGCCCCATTAGTCATCCATTCGACATCTTTTAGGTCTTTTGTTTACCATTTGGTTTAGAACCATCCAAGTAGGCATCAAACAAAATACATCTTTCTAGTATCCTCATCAAACAACCATCAAAACAAAAGCAGCAGCTCTACTCTACTTTACCTTGCAATAATTGAAAAACAAAATATTCTAGTGCAAAACAAGAAAACTATTACGTAACCTTTGAAAAGCACACATATAACTTTTGAGCTAGTTATCGGTAGATTGAAACTAATCCCAAAACAAACAAACAAAAAAGTATCAAAATGAACACTTGATCAACCGAATCAAAACAAAAAAGAGTCGCAGCAAACTTATTGAAAAACATTAGCTAAATGCAGTTGAATCTATATCCGTATCGCTCTCTCGCTCTGTCTTTCTTTCGCAACCGAGGGCGACTGCACTTGACGAATCTCTGTGAAAAAGAGAGAGAGCGAGAGCGCAAGCGGATTACTTTTATACTTGACTACTAACTAAGGAGGCAATAAAAGACGAGCTAGTGCGCGGGAGATCTTTTTTATACCTTATAGAGGGGCGAAATTCACTCAGTCGAAAAGCGATCGAGTGTGGGTGCGGGAATAGTTGAATCAAAAAGAGGTTTTTTTTTTCTCAAAATTGATAAACAATAGATAAACGGAGTTGGCGGTGTGCGAAAACGCACATAGACAAAGAAGTAGAAAAGAAGGTTACAGAATACGAAAGAGAAAACTCGAAGCAGGAGGAAACTACAAATCAAAGAAACAAGAATACGAAACCGCAAATCAAACTGGGGTTCGAGCCGGCTCGTTGACTGAAACGATTTGATCAACTTTCACGGAACAATAGATTTGGGAAAAGGGAAACCTCATCGTCCTGATGAGAATCGAACCCACAGCTCCTTAGGGATGTAGATCCGAACGTGCAGCCTACTACGTATCGTAGGCCCACAAAAAGACAAGAGAACAATTTCAAAATTGAGTTTCTCCAGGAATTCGCCCAAGTGATCCTCCGGGGATTACTTCAGGAGTTTGTTTACGGATTGTTGTAGAAGTTCCTTAGGGATTTTTTCTAGGAGTTCCTTTTGGGGCTTCCAGCAGAAGTTCCTCCCGGAGAATTCCAGAAGTTTCACCAAGGATTCCTCCAGAAATAAATTGCTTCTGTTATTATTTCCGGAGTTATAGCATCTTGCCATTCCTACGAACATTCTCTGTTTTTTTTTTTGGGACATCTTAAGATTGCTTTTCGGAGTTCCATCAGAAATTAAGAAGGGCTTTTCCGGAAACACTTAACGAATTTCATCCAAGCATTCTTTCTGAAGTTTATCCGGACATTTCTTTCGGGAAATTCTTCTGGTGATTTTGCTGGAATTCTTTCCCTAGTTTGTGTTTGAATTCTTTTCGGAGTTTCTCCAGGAAACGTTTCCCAAGTTCATCGGAGAGCTCCTCTAGAATATCCTCTGGAAATTTCTTCCGCAGGAAATTTCTCATGAAGTTCCTTCTGGGATGCTTCTAACGATTCTACTGGAGATTACGGCAGGAGATAATTTGGGATTTTTTAAGCGTATCCACCGGGATTTTCCCATTAGTTGCTTCGAGGATTACTTCAGTAATTAAGGATCTTTTCTAGGATTTCCTCAGAGAAATCACCTGCGACTTATTATTATTATTAGCTTTATTAAGGAGATTTTCAGCCCGCGGCTACCTGCGACTTCCTCCCGGAGTTTCTCCAGGGTTCCTCTAGGAATTGCTCTAGAAGTTCCATCAGGGTTTTCTCCAGAAGTTCCTGAAGAAGTATCTATCGATGCCCTTTTGGGATTCCAACGAGATTTTCCGGCAGAATTTTTTTTCCGGAAACTTTTTTCAGAAGTTTTTAAGAAACTAGTTTGGGGATTTTCCTTTCCGGAAATTCTTAACGATCTCCGGAGTTCCTCCGGAAATTTCTTTCGAAGATCTTTTGGAATTTTTGTCTTAGGCACCTCCAAGAATCCTTCCGGAGTATTTCTAAACATTCTTTCCGAAGATCCGCTGTATTCTATCTAATGATCTCTTTGGAAATCTTTGCGGATTTTCTGATTAGAATTGATTCCACACTTACTCCAGGATTTTATCTGGAGGCTAACGAAATTGTCTCCAGGGCTATTCGGAAATTCCTTTCGAATTACCTCCGGCAATTCTTTTTGATGTTCAACCGGGAATAACTTCCGATGATCCTCCTGCAATTATCCTTCTTGAAATTTCTTCCACAGTTCTCCTGGAAATTCTTTTTCATACATCTCTGGAAATTGTTTCAATAGTTTCTCCCAGACAATTCTCCAGAGCTTTTTCCAGAATTGCATCTAAAGTTCTTCCGGGTACTGCATTCGAAGATCCCTCAGAAAATCCTTCCGGAGCTCCATCGAACATTTTTCGTAGTGCTCCTCTGGATGTTTCTCTCGGAATTTACTAGGGTATTTCTTCCCGATATCTTCCAGGAAATTCACGGAGTGTTCCTCCTGACGGTCCGTCCTTTTCGTAGTTCCTTCAAGAATTATGGAGTCTATGAAGTCTATCAGGGCATCCCTACCGAACATCTTTTGGGATTTTTTTTTCTGAAATTACATTCGCAGCTCTCGTGGAAACTGGTTTAAAATTTCTTAAGGAAATCCTTTCAGGCAATTGTCGCTGTTTATCAGATAATACCTCCCAAAGATCCTCAGAAAATGCTTTTCGGAGTTCCAGTTAGAATTTATTTCTGGACATTTTTCTGAGGTTCCTACAGGAATTTCTTCCAGAGTTTTTGTTTGGGAATTGTTACCTCAATTCCTTTAGAAACTATGGCGGAGATTTTTCTGAAATTCTTTCCAGAATTGCTTCAAAAGTTCATTCCGGAGATCTTCCGGGAGTCGTAATCTGCGATCCCTTTGGAATTCCTTCCAATGTTTTTCCGGAGATTTCATCATGTATCATCATGTAACACCAGCATAGTTATTCGGAGAAGCTCGGAAGAACTCCTTCGGAAATTTCATGCAGGTTTTCTTTCTGAATTCCCACCTTTGGAATATTTTTCGACAAACTTTCGGGAAATTCTTATGGTGTTCTTTTTCTGAAGTTTCTTTCGCAGTTCATTTAGGAATTCTTCTCGAAATTTCTGCGGGAATTGTTTCCCTAGTATTCCCAGGAATCCTCCCGACTTCCTTTCAAAGTTTTTCCAGGAACTCCTTTCGAAGTCCCTCCAGGAGTGCCATTCGCACTTCCAAGGGAAATTTCCTATAGGACTCCTCCTGAAATTTGCTTTGCAGTCGATCCGGAAAACTAGTTCTTCCAATAAATAACGTGTTCGTTCAGAAGTGTTTTTCCATAGTTCATGAGGGATTTTTTTACGGAATTTTTTTTTTTAAAGCTTATCCCTACCGAAGTTCCACTGGGAATTTCTTCTGAAGTTCTATTCGTAGTTCATCTGAAAATTCCTCCGGGAATCCAATCTTCCAGAGTTATTTTATAAAGTCTTTCCGAAACTGGTTTGGCTTTCTGGGGTTCCTTCGGGAATTCCATCCAAAGCTTCACTGGGATTTTTTCGCGATTTACCGGGGTTTATTCCGGAGTTTTTCCAGAAACTATTTTCGGAGTTCCTCCGAAAGTTCCATCCAAAGGCCATTCGGAGTTTCTTTTCGGAGCTCCTCCGGCAGTTTCTTGCAGAATTCTTTCAAGAGTTTCTCCAAGAACAAATCATAGAGTTATTTTTGAACGTTTTTTATGAGTTACATCGACAGTTTTCCTTTGGGCTTCTCCGGAAATTCTTTCTGAAATTGTTTTAAAAAATCTACAAAAGATCCTTCAGACAGAGTACGTTTGCTCCTTCGGCAGCTCTTCAGCTATTTCTACGGACGGGAATCCCATCTGGAGATTCTCAGAAGATTCCTTTCGGAGTTCCTTCGAAAAACTTTTCGTATTCCTTTCCATCAATGTTCATTCGGATTTCATTTTCAGAGTGCTTCAGGAAATTCCTTTCGGAGCTCCTACTCTCTTCCAGAATTCCTTCGAACAATTTTTAGGGCATCCTCTGAGAATTCCGTACAATGAACCTTCTGGAATTTCTTTTGCAGTTTTCTGGAAATTGCTTCCAGAGTTCTTAAACGATTCCCTTTCGGAGTTCGAACGGAGATTTTCTATGGGGTTCAAAAATTCGTTCTAGTCATATTCATATTTTTTTCGAGTTTTTCTTAAAAAAAACGGATTTTTCCAGAAATTCCTTCCGGTGTTCATCTGGGATTTCACTATTCCTATTACTTAAATTTTTTTTGTGAATTTCTACGGAAGATTTTGTAAGAATAATTTCTCGAGTTCTTCCGAGAGCCCCTTCGCAGTTCCTTCAGCCTTTTCTTCTGGAGTTCCACTTATAATTCCCGGCATGCTTTCTTCGGAAAGGACTTTTGGAGGTCATCCGGGAATTCCTTCCAGAGTTAAAATTCTTCAGGTGTTCATTCTGAGTCTTCGGGATTTTTATCGATAGTTTATTCGGGATCTCATTCCGGAGTTGTAATATTTCGGATGTTTCTTTTTTCTCGGGTCCCTCGGGAGTTTATTCCCGCACATTTTTGAAATAAAAGGACACGGATAGCATCTTTAGTTATTTAGGCTGTACAGACTTAACGAAGGAAAACACTAGACTATGGACAAACATGTACCAGTTGATAGGGGGAGGAAGCATTTCTCGTGAATCGTTCTATCGCCTGGAGCGGGATTCGAACTCTTACCTCATAGCATTAGAAGCTTGGTGACTCTGATCGTACGGCCACGATAGTATGCATGTTCAAATGAAAATCCCGCAAGAAATCTTAGATTTTTATTTATAAAAAAGCGTTTGCAAGAACTCCAGGAGACATTCGACGAAATTAAAAAAAATCCTATTTAGAACTGCTCGAGGACTTCCAAGTGGAGCTCTTGAAGGAACGCCAGGTGGAAATCCTGGAGGAATCATGGATCAGTTTTCCAGAGGAATTTAAAACTCCTGGAAAAAATCGCTGGGAAAACTCCTGGAGCAATAATAGGTAGAACACTTGGAGTAATCCCAGGTAGAGACTATGGAAAATACTTTGATAGAACTTCTGGAGGGAATGCAGATGGAAATCCTTAAAGAATCCCAAAGGGAACTCCCGGAGAAAACCCAGATTGAAGTCCTTTTAAAATACCAGGTGGAACTCTTGTGGAAATCACAGGTTGTAAGAACTTCAGGTATAACTCTTGGAGGAATCCTAGCTGGATCTGCTGTAGAGATTTCAGGTAGATCTCCTGGACGAATGCCAGGTGAAACGCTTGAAGAAATCTCAGAGATAGAACCCTTGCGAAATTTCCAAGTGGACCTCCAAGAGGAATTTTAGGTGAAAATCTTGAAGAAGTCTCAGATGAAAATCCTGCAGGAACTTCAAGTGGGCCTCCTGGATTCCAGGTAGCAGGGGCCCGGTGGAAGTCCCGAAGAAATCTCAAGTGAAATACCAGGAGGAATTCCAGGTAGCGCTCTTGGAGGAATGGCAGATGAAACTCCTGCAGGAAGTGAAATTCTTGGAGAAATAACAGATTGAACTCGTGGAAGAATCCTAGATGGAACTTCGGGAAAATATCGAGGCAGAACTCTTGTATAAAGAGCAAGAAAAACTCCTGGAATAATCTTAATTCCCACCCTTAATTCACCATTTCGATCGAGGTGCTAGGGTCCAATGAAACAAGTGCGGCGCAGAGCAGAAAACGGCATTCCGCCGTGTGATCAACACGAATCGAAAACAAGTTGATTCACATCGAGCCCTGATGAAGATCCCAACCACAGGATCGAAACGTTGGCAATGATCTAAAATAATCAACGCTTTTCTGTGACTGAAAGCCGAAAAATACCAAGTCTTAATTTGAACTATTGCAAGAATTTCCCCAAGTGGACCTTCTGGAAATATTACTAATGAATTCCTGGAGAAATTTCCAAGTGAATTTCCTAAATTCTAAGCGGAACTCTTGAAGGAATCCCAGGTAAAAATCCTGCAGAATCCCTCTTGCAGCACTTGGAGGAATTCCAGCTGATTTTTCTGATATTTTTCTTTCATTCACAAAAAAAAACTCCGGGGAATATTCTACGAAATTTGGAAAAATCCTAGATATCACTGCTGGTGAAATTACAACAGAAACTCCTGGTAAAATCCCAAGTGGAACTCTTGGAGGAATCTCAGGTGTCAATCCAAAAAAAATCATCATTGATGGGACTTCCGGAGGAATTTCGGGTAGAACTTCTGGAGAAATCCGTGGTGAAACTTCTGAAGCATCTTCAGGTAAATATTCTGAAGTAATCATAGGTATAGCTCTTGGAAAATCCTAGTTTTAACTTCAAGAGAAATCTCATGAGGAACTCGTGAGGAATTCTAGGAGGAAGTCTCGGAAGAATTCCAGAGTGAAAGACTGGAGTTATCTCAAGTCTCAGAAGACAATTCTGGAAAAATCCCCGAAGGAACTCTTGCGAAATTTTCCAATGGACCTCTAAAAGGCATTTGAGCTGGAGCATCTGGAAGATTCCCAGAAGGAATTCTTGGAAAATTTCAGTTATAACTGCTGGAGGAATTCCATGTAGAACTACTAGAGAAATTCCAGGTGGAAGTCCTGGAGGAATGCCAGATGAAACTGCAGGAAGAATCACAGGTGAAACTTATGGTGGAACACTACGAGAAACCTCAGATAGTTCTTCTGGATGAATTCCAGGTGGAACTTCTTTGAGTGAAAATCCTGGAATAATTCCCCAGACAGCCAGTAATCGTATAAGTTGCTGTATAAGATGATAAAGTGGAGGCAATATGCGTACATGCCTCCATTTGGGCGCATGCAAAATGTACCCATATCGAATCCACTTTAACATCTTATATGATTACTTAAGATATACCTGGTAGAACCCCTAAAAAAATAGGTAGAATCCCTAAAATTCAATAATGCTTGCAAATATTTCTCCTGGAATTCTAACGATTTTTTTTTTTTAATTTCTTCGAGAACCTTTTTAGTTATTCAAAGGTTAGTTTATTAAAAGAATTCGAGAATGCTTCAAACAAAAGTCTATTACACTAAGGTCTTTTTTTACACGGGTAGTTTTTCTGCTTTAACTCGGTCAATTTTGAGCCAATTCACATGAAAATTTGTACACAGGTAGACACGGTTAGAAAATCAGATAGGTAGGTTCAAAATTGACCGAGTTAAAGCAGAAAAACTACCCGTGTAAAAAAAGACCTTAGTGTATAGGAGTGCCTTTGAGAATTTCTCCATGGATTTTCCAAAAGAAAAAATCTTCGTGGTTTTATTCAAAATTTATTTTGAAAATTGTGGCCGGCAATTTCAAGGTAATACAGAAATCTCTCTGATGATTTGCCCGAAAATTTCCTAGAAATTTCTTTCAGGCCTTCCTCGAAAAAGTCTTTCAGGAAAATCTTACAAGGACTCTTTAAAAAGTTTCTTCCGAGGGATCTTCCAAAAAGATTCTCATAAAAATTCTCCTAAAATTTCTTTCAAAATTTGCTGCGGTGGTGCTTTCAAGGATTTCTTCCTGCGAAGAACTTTGGAAGTTACAGCGAGGATATATTCAAAATGTTGTAAGAATTCCCCCAGAAATTTGTCCCAAAAATCCACCATGATTTTTTTTGAGAAATTTACAACAAAATTCGTTGAGGAATTTTTCAAAAGTTTTGACGTAAGTTCTTAATAAATTTTCTGCTTCTGAAATGCTTCGAGGATTCCTCAAACAAAATCTCCAGAAATTACTACGATATTTTTACCCTTATTGTTCTGAATAGCGCTTCAGAAATTTCTAAAATATTTTTTATAGAAGTTCCTTCGAGCACTTTTCCATATTTTCCATAAATAATTTCAAGGATACTTCTAAAAACTTCTCCAAAAAGTCCTCTGCGGAGGTCTTTTGCGATACTTCCGAAGATTGCCGTCTTGAACTCCTCCGAAGTTTCTTCTAAAAATTTATCCAAGGATATTTCCGAAAATCTTTCGAGAACTTTCAATAAAAATTTTTATTTTTATTTTTCGTGTAATATAGGAAACCCCTTTTAAATTAAGTGAACGTGAAGGAATCGAAGAATACTAAGGGCAACGCTTGAAGAAAATCTCAGAAGTATTCCTTGGGATCGCCAGAAAGCCCTTCACGGCAAAAACAGAAAAACGATTTTAGAAACAAAAACAGCAAAATCTTGAAGAAAAAATGTGAGAATAAAAACTCTTGAAAAAATCTCTAACGAATTGCTAAGAGTCATATGCCAAGTGGTTTACGGAGAAACTCTGGTCAATTTATTAAATTTTTTAGTAATGTCTAAAAAATCAATCCTTGAAAATACTGAAAAAATGTTATAAATTTCTGAATTTCTTAAAAAAATGTTTTAACTATTGTTTTTTTACAATTCAAAGATTTCTCCTGTAAAATCCATGAATTTCTTAAGAAAGTTCTGATAGGAGTAATCCAATAGTCGCTCTATAAATTCGACACTTCTCTCAAGAATTTCTCCATATTTCTTTGAAAATTCTTTTCAGGATTGTAGGATTCCTTCTGGAACTCTACACAGAAAATTGTCAGAGGATATTTCACCATGATTTTCTTTAGAAAAAAATCTCCAATCCATCAGTTTGTTTAGAAATTGCAGCAAGAATTTCCAAATAATTTGTTCACGAATTTCCACAAAGCTTCCTTCAGACCTTCCTCCAAGAATTTCAATGATTCTGAAAAGGGTCCTTCAGAAATATAATTGAGAACTCTTAGGATAGAAACTCCCTGAAAGATCAACAAATATTAATCCAAGAATTTCTGCGTAACGTCACCTAGGATTCCTCCAAAGATTTCCTCAGGAACACCTTCGTACTTTCTGTTTTCTTTTTCCTGGCACTCTCCTTATCAAATATTTCATCAGAAGTTCATACAAGGATTCCTCCAGAAATTCCTGCTACAATTCCTTTCAAAGTTTCTGCGAAGATTTCTCCAAATGATGCCTCTAGAAATTACTCCAAGGTGTCTTCTAAGTCTTGTTCCGGATATTTCTAAAGGAATCTCTGGAAAAAAAACGCTGGAAGAATTTACGAAACAACTTTGGAAGAATGTCTGATGAAATCACTAAAATATTGTCTAAAGAAATCCATGGCGGAAATGGAAATCGCCGGAGCAATTTCTGAATTTTGAAAACATTTTATGAGAAAACATGAGTAATTTTCTGAGAAAAATTTGTGGAAGATTTTTTTACAGAATCGCTAGAGGAGTATAAAAAAGCACGAATTTATTCGAAAAGGTATTCATGAAAGGTTTTTAAGGGGATCCATGGAGAAATTTCTGGAATATTAATAATTTTCTGAAGTAATCCATGGAAGATTTTCGAAAACAATCAGCGGAGATATTTCTGGAAGTTTTCATAGAGTAATTTCCAAGTTGACCTCCTTGGAAAATTTGAGGTAAAACTGCCACACAAAACAAAAGTGCAGCTTGCTATTTGAAATGAGGAACATTTTGTTACGTTACCTGTAAAATGTGCTATAATATGGAACGAGCTCACCAATGAACATACTCGCATCCCCTGAGAACAAATTAGAGAGGCACTGAGTGACATATAACATTGCCCGGCATTGTCGACCTCCGACATCTATTCGATTCAAACGCGCCTACGGAAATCCGAATTTAAAGGATGTTTACAGAAGGTGCAAAAACAGTTGAAAAATCTCATTATTTCTAACAAGTAACTTTGTAATCAAACATTGATCAAATCGTTTCACAACCAAGCTCAACTCAAAACACTACTGCCAATCAACAACAACAAGTCACAACTACACAGAAAATCAAAAAGCACGGCAAACTAAAACACAGAGATGTAAACACATTGACGGTGCACTCTAGGTGCCTAATATTTCTCAAACAAGAGCAGAATAGTTGAAAAACAAGACATTCCGAAGCGCAGCCCCTACTGCGCGGAAACCGATCAGAGGAAAAAAAAACTCAAAACTAAGATCACGTTGTTTGGAGGAAAAATGCTGTGATAAAAAAAAGTATTTTCGTATATGTTACCTAAAATAAGACGAAAAAGAAGGAAAACACATTGTTATTCACTAGCAAATTAGGAGGATAAGAAACTTTATATAACCAGTTACTAGGAATAAATTAGAATAAGCTAAACAGAAGGAAAATAAAGTAAAAATCTGCAACATGTCAGAAAAGCGTAAACAGAGTAAACTCGTAAACAAAGTAGTAGCAACAAAAGGACGGTCGCTCAACTACATAAACAAAACAAAAACTAGCTAAAATTAAACAGAGAAAAAGTTAAAACAAACAAAACGAAATAAAAACAGTGAAGAACTTAAATCAAATGTAAATAAATCAAAAAAGGAAAACTTCAGAAAACTGATCGAACCGTTATTTTTATACACACATACATTATATACAGTACCCATAGTTTTACGGAAGAATTCTCCTTCCTGTAGTTATACATATAAGATGAGAAAGAAGAAAATTCTAGCGTTTACACTGATTCATACCGATTACTAGGGACATTTTAGCGATATACGGCGATAGCGGTAATCAAACCAGTTGACTCTTGAGTAGGTACATAAAATAAAATCGACAGCAACTGAAGTGACACACAAGCCCCCAGGAACGCGGAGCCGCAACGATTACGGTGACCCTTCGAGCGACAAGACACGTAATCTGCGCGCGCGCGCGCCACTTTTTACTCCGGCACATGCGTACGGTAGCTTCAGCTGTAGATTAGGGTAGTTTGCGCAGGAAGAAACGGTAGATATATTACGGTGCGGAGGAAATGTAACTAAGCAAAACTAACGCAGGTTGCACGGTGACTAAAGCGAAAACGTGACAAAATGCTACTCGGAACTCGGAACTCAAATTCAAAGTCATACCGTGGAGAACAGACATCTGGGTCAAATTCTGAAACTGCGTTAGAGACTTCGTAACACTGCGAATATCGATGCAATACAAACAAAAATACCTGTGAGAGCATTAGTATCAAAACGTGCTCATATAAGAATGCAACTCATTGAGATTCTTGTACTCATTCTACGAGTAGAGTGATGTGACCCAACTCAACTCGCTTTTCGAGACGAGACATCTCAATTCGAATGAAGTGACTCGCCGTGTAAATCAAATGGGGAGTCACCTCATTCGAGTCGAGATTTCTCATCTCTCTCGATATGCGAGTCGAGCTTGGTCACGTCACTCCACTCGTAGAATGAGCACAACTGACAGATTGTCACTCAACTCAATTTGAGATCTTACATCTTTTGGAAAAGATGTCTGTTCTCCGCACTCATACACACAAACTCTCAAACAAACAAATGCCGCTACCGGCCAAAATAGGTGCAATTAGAAATTCAAAGTTGACTCTGTTAAGTTTTGCGAAACAAAAAAAAAGTTTTCTGAATTGTTAGAAATTCCCACCAGCCCTGGCCGTATAGTTAACTGAACACTCTTCATTAGCGAAAATATTATCTACGTTCATCTAACGGTGCTAATTCCACTGAAGAAACTCATTCACACCCGCTTAAACACACAAAAACCCCGTTTCCGTTTGCGCCAAGAAGCCATTTGTAAGCCACAGCTCATCGAATGCTGTTGTTAGTGGTTAGATTAGGTTAAAAGCGAAGAATAATTGAAACAAAAAACAAATCGAAACTTGTTACATCTATTTTCAGTATATAGTACCTAGGCGAAATCATCTCATATACCAGTTGTCAAACGAATGCACATGCAAAATCGTCTTCCTTGTAGATCATTAGCCGAGAATCTTTAACCATCATTCCTATATGCACCACACACCACTTTTGCATACTTCTTACACTACACTGTTCAAAAAAGAACACTTCAATACTCTGTAGACTTGTAGTGCATGCTTTTCAATCATTTCTTTATAGAAAAAAAGTTTTGTATTTATGTGTTATTTTTTACTTTGGAGAAGATATATTCAACTTATATATGTTATTTAAACTATTTTCCCTTAATCAAGTGTGTGTAATCTTCAAATTTTTTTAATGAGTATATATAACAAAATAACAGTGTTCATTTTTAGGACAACTTTCCCCATTACTGTGTTTGTGATTTACCTTCAATAGACCTGGGGGCTCAGGAGCGACGTGTGAAGTCATTGTTTACCAATGCTTGTATGCCCTTTTCAAATATTGCTCCAGATTTCTTCCCTTTCTCGATGACTGTAAGGGCGTAGCTGCGCCCGTATTGACTATCATAGGTTCCCGGTGCATTTTCGATTATTCCGGAGTAGCAACTACGAATTGTGTGGTCATCTATGCGCATGCTCCTGCCCCAGTGCTTGAATCTGAGAGAATATGAAAATACGACCAGTTATCAGCGCCAGCAACCACCACGAAGGAATACGCAAAGAGAGCAAAAAAAACCGAACCAACTGCGACTGCTGTTTCTCATCGGTCGGTTGGCTTGTGAAGCAAACTGACCGATGATCATTCATGCTCACTTGCTGTGGCGAGTGTGAAGATGTGGAAATTATTCAGCGGATTTATTTGTTGCTCAAAACTTGTGAAAACAATCATTTTGTTGGTATGGGAATGTTGTTAGTGACTATTATAATCGATTTAATTTGAGCTTTGGCATTTGTACTGTAATAGCAGATTAAAAATGAAATATATTCATTGCCGTAGACGCCGACGAAGCGAAATATTCAGAGCAGGGCTGCCAGATCTTTTTTTAATCAGTATGAGTATTTAAAAAAAAGAATCCCATACAACAATCTTTTAAAAAATGTGTATCCCATATATATTCCGATAATTAAACAATCTCTATTTAATACAAAACACAATCTGTATCAATAATTGAAAATTTGTATAATACAGATAAATCTGTATATCTGGCAACTTCAGAGAGCCACCAGTAATAAATTTGAATGCTCATGCTTCTGCAGCAGGTTAGCCAATGAAGGCTCTGTGTTGAAAAGCGGCGGTCAAGGAGGATCAAATTTTGCTTCGTCTGGGGGCAAACGCTTCATTTTTCAAGCACTGTCCTGCCCAGTAGACGATAAATTTGCGCAAGCTGTGTAACCGCAATGCTTTTTAACCGAAAATCCAGTAAGTACAAAGATTTCGCAGTTATTGGTCTGCCATGAAGAACGAAAAGAGTCAAAATGAACTTTCTAATGAATTGACAAAAAACTGATAGTAACTGCCAGCCGAAATCCATTGCGGTTATCAAACGTATACTGTATTTTTTTTCTACAACCGTACCAGGCAGCGTGAAAACAAATAACACAAACGACATAAGGGCACACATTATAAGTGAATCCGAAAATCGTTGCCACAATGGCTTATTTTTATAGACCTTGACTTTCTTGAGCATAGAATATCTTGGTGCCTGCCACACGATATACAAAAAGTTCATTGGCAGAGAATGCTCTCAGTTAATATCTGCGGATAGGCTTGTAAAAAACTTGACTGAGAGTAGGGTTTTGATGAACCACATAGGAAATTCCGCCACAATACTGGGTTTATGGTTGCCGCTCTCCTAAAACTCTTACAGGAGTTGATTTACTTCGGTTATTCTTCAAGGAGTTTCTCGGAAATTCCTCCAAGAGTTTCTCGAGTTTTCTCCTGGAAGATTTTCCGTTGAACTCCTAGAGAAATTCCTAAACAACTCTTGGAGGAATATCCAACGAACTTCTGGATGAATTCCTGTGGAATTCAAAAGGAATTCCTGGGGAACATCAGGAAGAACTCCCGAGTAACTACTGGAGGAATTTCAGAGCAACTCCAGACAAAAGTTCTGCAGAACACCTGGAGCAATTTCCGAGGAACTCCTGGAGGATCTTCTGGTGGGATTCTAGAGGATTTCCTGGAGGAATTCCCTAGGAACTTCTAGAGGCATTGCAGAGGAACTTCTGGAGGCATTGCAGAGGAACTCCTGAGGGAATTTCCGTGGAACTCTTGGAGAAATTTTCCATGAACTTCCGGACGAATTCGTGAGGAACTTTTTGAGGGACTCTGTATGGATTGATGATGAATTCCCGAGCAACGCTTGAAAGAATTCCCCAGGGACTTTAGGGTGAATTTCTGATGCACATCTGTAAAACTTGATGGAAATCCTTTGAAGGAATCTCCGAAAGAAAGCTCTAAAAAGTCCTAGGAGGCAGTGCTGAAAATTTCATTTCGTCATATCTAAATTCAATCACCTACAGCTCATTTTAGAAGCTGAACCTGAGAATATGGTATATGAAAAACTTGTGCGGCTAGACCAGTTCTGCAAGAAAGTCACGGAAAAACGCTATTTTTCGAGTATTTAAGGTAAATGTCACGGACTACCTTTGAAAAATGCCAAATGATTTTCACCGTGAATATCATTGGGATTTTTCGAAGATAGTCCGTGACATTTACCTTAAATATTCAAAAAGATTTTTCCGTGACTTTCTTGCAGAACCGGGCTAGCCGCACAAGTTTTTCATATACCATATTCTCAGGTTCAGCTTCCAAAGTGAGCTGTAAGTGATTGAATTAAGATGTGACGAAATGAATTTTTCAGCACTGCTAGGAGGAATCCTCAAAGGAATTTTGTGAAGAATTTTTGATGGGTTTCTTTCTTCTAAGATAATTTCACAATCCTTCTGGACCCTTTACTGATTTTTGTTTTGGGATAGTAGCAGGATTCTGATTAGAATGTTTCCCAAACATTTAGGGTATTTCCGGGTTTATGGATCCCACTGGTATAGTTTCTAAATCCTTATGGAATGGTACTATAAGCTTTCTGAGATGGATCCTGAACCCATCTGAGATGATTAATCCTTCTGGAATAGTTCCAGATTCTTTAAGAATAATTCAAGAATTCACGGATTGTTCCAAAATCTTCCTGGGATGGTTCTAGAACCCAGTATCATTCTGAAATAATTTTTGATCGTCCTGAGATAGTTGCTGACTTTTTTACTGGAATGACTCCACAATACTTTTGAGATGATTCCTCTACCCTTCTGGGATAGTTCCAAAATCCTACTGCGATAACACCTGAATCCTTCTGAGATGTTGCCAGAATTCTTCTAAACAGAATCCTGAAGTCTTCTGGGATGGTTCCAAAATCGTTATGGGATGCTATGAAATACTTTAAAAACCTTGAAAGTATGATTCCTGAATCCTGCGTAGGTTCCAGAAATGATTCATTGATGTATTCTGAAATCAACCAAAAGCTTTCAAAACATCCCTGAAAGATCGTTTGAGAGATAGATTCTCAAAGCAGTACCAGTAGAATTCTGAAACGAATTCAGAAGCATTCAGGAACCATTCCAGAATGATTCTGGAAGCTTCCTAGAAATACTTAGGGGTCATCAATATGCGATATGCGTACATTTTACATGCGCCTAAATGGAGGCATGCACGCACATGACCTGCACTTTATCACCTTGTGCAACATCTTATACGATTATTGGTTGTCTGGGAACGGATGTGTAACCATCATCCCTGAAGGATCTTGGAATCAAGCTGGAAGGATGCTGGCATCATCCCTGATGGATCCAGAAATTATGCCAGTAGGATTCTAGAATCTATCTATCTCAGAAAGATTATCGAAATTTCTCAAAGGGATTCTTGAAGCATACCTGAAGAATCCTTAAACCATCCCAGAAGTATGTTGGCAACATTCTTGACGGATTCTGGAACAACTCCGGAAGTACTCTGAAACCATACCAAAAACTTGTTAATTATACCGTAAGGGTTTTAGAACCTTTCCAACAAGATTATTGATGTTTTCTACATGAACTTCACCCCAGAATATATACAGCATCTTAGAAGAATTTTGGAATAGACAACATCACTGAAGAATCCTAGGACTACATATTTCATAAGGATTCATGGGTCATACTAGAGAGATATTTGAAGTTTCCCAGAGTAATTTTTAAAGTCACCGAATCCCCAAAGATGAGCCCGAAGGGTTTCGGAACCATCTCAGAATGTCATTTCATCTCGGCTATCCTTTCGTGATGTCAGAATTCAATCTGCATATTGAAACAAAAATACAGCCGAATGTTGCCAGAAATTTTACTGCAAGCAACTTTTTAAAATGCATCAGAATCTATTCGGGATCTTCCTTTGCAATGCCTTCTTGCCATTTGAAAAACAAAAATATTGAAAAATGCCAAGTCTTACCTCCTCGTCTCCGTCAAGTCTCCAATTTTGTTGAAAACACATGGCTGGTAATAGAATCACCAGAAAACCTCAATTGCAAGCACGAAAAACCGGAAGTTGTCAATTTTCATTTGGATATCAAAAATGCAAAGTCGTGGCCAAATGTATGCAGAAATCTTAAGTTTTCGATTTTATGCCGCTATGTGGCACTGTTAGCTTTCAATGATAAAACCCTTTGGTATTATTGTAGGTGACTTATGCCAAACAACTTTGTCGAAGACTGCAAAGTAAACGCATGCCTGCGAGAAAAGTTATACCCTAGGCAAAGTAAGGCGAAGTATTGAGATTTTATTATTGATATTATTCCTTTACATGTACAGTAGACGCTCGATAACTGCAACATGTTTACGTTCCACTTAGCGAACAAAATTTGATAACATCAACGTCAGACAGGCGTCAACAACCTATCAATTGACGTTAAATGAACGCAAAATTCATTCGATTGTTCATTTGGGCTCACTTGGCGCACCGTTTTGACGGATAGCGGTGCGATAACTGCAAATTTGTTGCACTTACCGGACTAGCAGTTAAAAAGCATTGCAGTTAAACCGTTTGCACCAACCGAACGTCTACTGTACTGGAAAAACAACAAACAAGCACTACAATAATACCAAAAGGTTTTATCATCAAACGTTAACAGCGCCAACTATCGGCAAAAAATCGAAAACTTAAGATTTCTGCATACATTTGGCCACGTTTTCCCATACAAACTTCAAGCACTTTGAGCGCCTCCTTAGGCTTAATCGATTTTGCACATATTTTGAACGTAGCTTCTGGGAGTCCAAAACAACCGATTCAGGAGGTAAGACTTGGCATTTTTGATATTCCAATGAAAATTGGCAACTTCCGGTTTTTCGTGTTTGTAATTAGGGTTTTCTGGTGATTCTATTACCAGCCTTGTGTTTCCAACGATATTGAGACATACATGGAGGCGCATGTTTGTTGATGTCCACGCTATCCATATTAGGGGTCACTTAAATATGACTATCATTGCGAGGATCATTAGCGGGGAAGGAGGTGACACTCCATTAATTGAATACATATTCAAATGCGGACAAGGGGGGGAAAAGGAGTCGAAAATGCCTGAAAAATGATGGACGTAATTCTTAATGTTTTCATAAAGTGGCATCTTACCCCATGACAGATGGCGTTTTTGTGCCACTTCCGTTTTATGAACCAGTTTTTAAAATCGCTAAAAATCGATAAAAATGCATTAGTTTAGTGAATATTTTTGCTGTAGTGTCAAGCAAATACTGTGTAAGAATGAGGGTAATCTGTTTTGTTCCTCTCAATTCCACTCCTTTTTGCTTATCCTTTGGTAAGCAAAAGAGGGCGAAATTAAAAACTGCAAAACTGATTACACTCATTTGGAAAGGGTATTTTGCTTAGAGGGTTCGAAAAGTCAGTACAAGAAATATTGTCTAGTTGCTGTTAACATTTTGAAAGCCTAACAAATGAGTCTATTTTTCATTGAAAACGATGAAAGATTGAAAAATGCCCACTTTCCCTTAGTGGCAGCAGTCACCTGTTGCCTATCTCGGGTGCGGTGGGAGAGTGAGTAAAGGATAGATTTTAGCTTGGATTGCAGGGGGTTTCACTGAATAAATGGAGACGCACGGTTTTTCACTTCACCGCTTAACCTATGTACATATGTATGTATCACTGTTATTTACGCACTGCAGGGTTCGTCTCTTTTAAACTTTAGTCTTTTCGTTATTCAATACCGCCAAATGGGGACGCACTATATTACGCACCACGTACAGAATCGCACTCTGGAATCAGGCTCACTTCGAGGCGCGATAGGGTTTACCGGGTTTTACCGCCGCGGGCGTAGCGCTAGAGAGTTTCTTGCCGGAAGACGTAGCTCTACTTTTACTAGAAAAAAAAACTTCCACAAGCAGAAAGGTAAACGAGAACGGCTATTATATTCGACCACTCAACGTGAACTGTAACAGCAACAGTAAAAGTTACATTTCGTAACAATCGAATCCAAACGTCCAGGCTTATGTAACAGAAGATGTCCACCGGAAAAGTCAGTGTTTTATAGAGAGAAATTTTGGTTTGCGCTTGCAAGTTATAGGACCTAACCCAAGTAACAATTCCATTGCTGATTAGTTTTGTTTGATTTTTATCAGGGTTTTTAACGGCAATAATATAAACTCACAGTTTTATGACTACTTTTATGAAAATCATTGATGAAATGTTTTATAGTATACTTGAAGATATCCATTAAGCCAGCTTTTAAGAGTAAACAAAACTCTCCGATATGTAAACCTTCTTGCATTCATTATTACCACAATAAAACTGTTCCAACACTCAACAGATGGCGATACGTTCGATTAGTAACGACATCTGTTGATGGAAAAGCAGAAACTAGGTTTATTGCGGTCATCATAAAAGTAAACTTGCTTTCGTTTTATTTTCGCAAATTATGGCCGTCGCCATATTGGAGAATTAGCTGACGTGAATGGGAAATAGTTAATTTTGCTCAAATAAGCAATGAAATGATAGTTTTCCGCCATATCCATAAATCCACAGCGAAATTGGGATTTGATTCCTCGAGCCTTGGGTTGACGATGGTGCTGAGCCGCGTTACAGAGTAAGCTATAGATGAATGGATAATGTGCGATGGATTTTTGAGCTTTTCAAGGCAGTCGCTGCGTTATGCTATGGGCTCGGCATATGTTTATAATTAAATCGAGCATAGGAAACTACCCATGGGATTTATTTGCCAAAGCATATTCTTTTCCATTCATTTTCTGTTGCAACCTATGAAAGACTGGACATGCAAATGATAATGACTTCTACAGCCGAACAATTAATGGCAATTTAAATAATTGAACAATTCTGGCACGTTAATTAAAAAGTGGAAAAGTGTTGTGGGTTTAGCATCACTCATCTCACTTAGCAGTTTTATAGCAATAAAGTAGCAGTTATGCCGCACATTTCAATTGCTAATATAAGGTAGTTTAGCAGTCGAACTGCTATGATACGACAGTAACCAGGTCGAATGCAGATATAAAACAGAAATACGGCTTATTCAAATGCTTATTGGTTACCTGGGTACTCTTTCCACTTGTGAAAAGTTCAATTCGGGCTTACTTCACCCTTACCTGCCATGAGCAAAGTGGGGATAGGTTCGAACTCATTTCTTGGATCGAGATACGCGGGAAACGTTCTACCGTTTGACCCACCTGCGGTGCCCCCACTTGTACAGGCCATATGCCGCTGAGCTATCTCAGTGCACGCTAATCATAAGGCTGATCGCTAATGCTTACCGCGTGTAGTGGCAGCAGTCACTTGCTGCCTACCCCGGGAGAGGGAGTTAGGGATGAATAGGTAGGTACTAAACTTGGATCATTCGCTAGGGTTTTCACTGAATCAATGGAGACGCACGGTTTTTCACTTCACCAATGTTTTGTTCGAACTGCAGGGTTCGTCACTTATGCACTAAAGTCTTTTCGCTACTTAATACGCACTATTGAGCACCACGTACGCAATCGCACCCTGGTATCGGTTTCACTTCGAGACGTAGCGCTAGAGAGTTTCTTGCCGGAAGACAATCACTATTTCATGTTTGCCTCTGTCTCTACCCGCAATCATGTGGTTTGTCTTGATCGAGTCTATCGGCAAGCTTATTCTCGTTGCCTCCCTCTTCAGCTTTCTCCACTACCCTGCGAACGATGCCGATGGAGCAGACCGAAAAGCATGTGCAACTAGTGTTGGGAATACTCACTTGCTACTAACACAGTTCAGATGTAAAGATAGCTCATTCATAACGGTTTTGATGGTGGCAATCTGAAGAGCAGCAAGCCTGTAGCTTTCAGCAAAGACAGCCCTGGATAGTTGCAAAGAATCTTCGCATATCGTTTCTACCCATGCTTTCCTGAACTTCAGCAATTACATCCCCTTCGTGCTCCGTTTCTTGTTGGGGTGTATTCTTCTTTCCTATACTTTTGCCACCCTGTACTGCTTTCTGTTTAGCCAGCACTCGACTTCTGGCAGCATGCTTCTCGTTCCTCATCGAACCAATCATTACGTTGGCGTCATTGAGTGTTATCAATCACTTTTTTGTTACCACTATTCTATGGATTTACTCCCATAAGTAACCCAAGTAACATTTTGATGACAAACTAGTCTTGTAGAGGTTTTGAGAACCGTCATAAAACCATATACCTTTAATTTTCGATCTATCATGGTTCCAAGAATCTATTCTCGTGTATTTGACTAAAAAATGTTCCTTGGGAATTAGTATACATCGCCAAATTCATATGCTTCTCTTGTCCTGGTGATACTGTGTGTGCAGCAATCCAGCTTTACCGGGATGAACACTTGGTGTTGGTATAATCACCTGAAATCTCTGGAGAAATCACAATAGAAATCCTTGTGAAAATCTCAGTAAAAATTTATTCAGGGATCTCTGAAGGAATCACAGAAGGAATTCCTCAATACATATTTAATAAAAACTATGGAGTAATCTCTATAGGTGGAATTCCAGAATAAATATTGCGAGAAATCCCGCGAAGTATCTTGAAAGAAAATACTGAAAGTATCCTGGAAACAATCACTGAGGAAACTAGAGGGAAAAAATCCAGGATGAATATTGACAGCAAACTCTGGAGTAATCTCTTGACAAATTCCTGGAGGAAACGCTGGATAACACTTCGAGGAAATCTCTGTATGAATCTCCGGAAGAATTCCTAGAATGATCTCTGAAGGAATCCCTACAGAAACCAAAGAAGGGGGGATTAATATTTAGTAGCATTCATTCCCGTGAATAATCACAAATGAAATATCCATAGAAATCCCTGAAAAAAAGAGGTTCTTCTCTGCATAAAATCCCAGAATAATCTTCAGAAAGAATCCATGGATGAGCCGCAGAAAGAAATTCAGGATGAGTATCTTGTAGAATCCCAGGAGAAATTCGAAAAAATCCATAGTGCACAGAATCCCGGTGAATGCTCAGAAAGAATTCAGAGAAGGCACCCAGGAGAAAATCCAAGAAGGAGGGATAGCTGGCAAAATCCAGACAGGAATGTAAGATATATTCTCTAAATCCCGAGAGAAGTCGTTGGGGGTGTCCATTTGTCGCAGTAGTTGTTTATTATGTCACGTTTATGAAACTTTTATTTAAGTCACAGCTCATGTACTAACGTATTTTATACTCAATCGTTAGAGCCGTTTTTATTGTTGTGTAAGCATTTAACATAGGGTCTGGGACCATTTGGGCAGGAGCACCTATTTTGGGCACTTGCTGCTATAACTCAGTCAATTTTGAATCGATTGACTTGATTTTTGAGACACGATCAGATACGCACAGTTTCTAGCCATGTCCAAAAATTCAAGTCATTCGGTCTAAAATTGACTAAGTTACAGCAGCAAGTGCCCAAAATAGGTGCTCCTGCCCAAATGGTCCCAGATCCTAGGTAACACTAAATTCATGTTTGCAGTGATTATAATTTGGTGACTTATCGCTATTACTCAAAACCTTAAATAAAATAATTCATAACGGATAGTTTCCAAATTAAATTCGATTTCCAAATGGACCATCATGTCATGTATAGGTTGAATATATCTTTCAATTGTTATGTTTCTCCAGATCCAAAAGCTTTTCGTTCAACTATCATGCTTTCATATTCATTTTTAGATAATACAATTACCACAAATATAGTTGAAATTTAATTGTAATGATATATGTAAGACGTAACACGACACAAAAAGAGTAAAGCAAAGATATCTAAACTACCTACTGGTGAGAGGAAATTCAAATTAATCGAAAAATAAATAAAAGTAAACGATCTCTATGAGAGCGCCCATAACAAACTCACAAAAACAAACTGCTAACAAGACGCGTTGTGAATGTCGTCAGATTAGCAAAAAAAGAATGAAGAGGGAAAAACAGACGTGTGAATCAAACAAGGTGATATAACAAGTTAGGAAATATATTTCAAGAATAAAAAGTAGAGTTTTTAGCTCATGAGGTGCCAAAATCACGAAAACTGCAATTATAAAACTATAGGCATTACTCTTACTGATTCTGGATTGGGTAGTGTGATAGGAAAGTTAGAAAACACTTAGAACGGGTTAGAAAAGGTCTTTTTCGGTGGTGCGTAAGGTAAGGTAAGAATCGTTTTTGACAGTACACACATACTTACATACAATACAATACAATACAATACAATACACAACAATGTTAATCCGATTGAACGAATTCTAACGATGTAAACACTACTCGTACTACTAAAATACTTATATCGTTACAAAACTATCCAGAAACACTGTACTTCTCTAAAGTCAAACAAACGACACAACTATGATGATGCACAAACTTTAACACAGTAACACAATTCTGAAAACTCTACTGTCACACATTAGCAATAACCCTAACACACGTATCAGGCTTTGTGTTCTAACGTTTGGTTAACAATAATCTCATGGATTTCACTCACACATCCATACAGTCAGCCAAATACGCTCACACATACAGCAGCCAGAGGGAATTGCTTTTCTGTCGAACGTTTTGTTTGCAAACAAACTAACTATCAACACTCACTCGAGAGATACGTACACTACACTCGAACAGCAAATCAAACAAAAAAAAAACTATTCTTACTAGCCAAAATCATATGCCAGACAGCGAGCAAAGCTAAAACATTTTTGACAATATCAATTAGAGGCAAGCTTTTCATCTTTTTCCTAAGAAAACAAAACAAAACTTAGCCAAAGCACGGCGAACGCTATATTTAGACTTAATCTCATTCGTTAAATCTTGACAGAACAAAAACGAAAATATGAAAATGACAAAAAAAATGTTAATTCCACCTAGAGGAAGACGACAAAGAAAAAATGTTATAGGTATTTACTAAGAACTCGTTTTATATAAAATATGAAGGGAAAACAATGCGCCAAAAAACTTAAACGGTAAGCAGTTCAACATTAAAAAAAAATAAAATGCTCCTTCGAAGCGGAAGACTAACAAACTAAAAACAGTAGAACCGAGAAGCAATGGTAAAAGTGTGTGCGTGGAATAAAACAAAAATCATTGACGAACCGGCAACAGTTTTACTCGCTCTCACCAACACTAAGAAAAGCTAACACACATCCAGTTTTATAACACATTTCACTCTTTTAACGAACACACGGTTACACACGGAGACACGCATACTGTCCAACACTCTCACTCTTTCACATACTCTCACTCTCTCAATCACAAACACACACAATGCGACACAGCGTACGACACGAATCGAGTTAGTTAACTTTAATAAATTGTAGCAATCAAATAATCAATTTAATAAACCAATGAATTTCGAACTAATTAAGGAATAATTAAAAAGAATAAGTAAATAACGCAAGGTGGAAAACCGGGAGGTTTCCAGTGACTTTCCAGTGTTGACGGTATATTAAAACAAAAAAAACATAAATAAAACGAATACAAAACCCAAACAAGCTCATTAAACCAAGTGACGTAAATGTGTTTTGTTCCACTCTAACTCTAATCGAAGCAAGCGAGAGCAAGATTCACACTCACGCGAGACGCAAAATACACACACAACCAAAAGCAAAAGCAGCAATACAAAAAAAAACAACGGCAGAACAACACAGCACAACAGCACACCCAGCGAGAACAACGGAGAGAGAGAAAGAGAACAAAAATCAAACGTAAGTATGGAATCAGGAGAGGCAACGGAAAAAAATGAGGCATAGAACAACCATGTCTAGGCAGATGAATGAGAGAAAAATGAAGAAAAAATTTAAAAAAAAAACCTAAAACAAAAAGTATGATAATAAAATTCAATCATTACATTTAAAAATGTTCAAGAATGGTTGTAAGAAATTTGTTAAAAAATAAAAAAAAAAAACAAATCAATTATTTGAAAACAAAGTGAAATGTTGTATTACTACTTAGAGAAAACTACTTGACTGGCAAGTTTTTTTAGGTAACTGGTGTCGGAAACCAGAATAACAAATGCACACACGTAAGTATGGAGTACAGTACTCAAATATATGTTTATTTTGTGAAAGAAAACTGCTCTGGACATTCAAATACAATCGTATCCCCAAAGATTGTTAGTACGGGAACCCCTAATTGTTTGAGAATTTGCTAGAGTTCTGAGATTTGGAAAACTTGGAAACCTATAGTGTTATGGCCTTCATAGTTTAATTCTTTTGACTTGGCGGTCAATGGCATCGATAGTTGATTTTATAAATAACTTTTTTTCTTGATTTTTCTGCTAAGTTCATTCGATAAAAGGCAGATGAAATCTAATAGAGAATAGGTTATTTTCCCGCTCTCATCTTGAAATTTGGTCGACCCATGGTTCACCTTAAGAACAGATGTTTCTCTTTGCATCCTGTCTTGAGTAAAACATTACAACGGTTCCCGTTGCGAGGCGCTAGCATCCCGTCACTTAAATTACACAGGGTTAAATGTTTGTCCAAAAAAAGCCAATGCTCAAACATCTAGTATAACTCGACCGAATTTTCATTAGTGTCAAACTGATGATGTCACTTGAGTTCTTTCCTTGACAAATATATGACCCTGTGTATTTCAGGCCTTACACATATTGTCATGCTGTTTTTTTTTTGTTTCTTGGGTTCACCGTTTGAGCGCTCGTGTCACTTAGTGGGCTAGTGTTTAGACTGTTTCAGAAATTATAAATGCACTTTGTTTGTTTCTTATTTTTTAGGGTTTTCTACGGAACATAAGAACTACATACCACAAAGTTTCTTAGCTTTCGGAGCACAATTAATTAAAACTATTTTTTTTTCATAACTGGAAAAATTCAGAGAGGAACACCTGAAAAAATCTCGAGAAGAACCCTTCAAGGAATACCAGCAGGAATCCAGGTATGTTTACCTGAAAGAATTCCACTAGGACTCTCTGAATCTATCTCAGCAGAAATTTTTGAAAGAATCTGGCGCTCGATTTGAATAGGTCGTAAGTTTGCTGTGACTGCTATGCAGATTCAACCTTTTCAAATCAAACGCCAAAAGTAATACCGGCAGACATCCTGGAAACAATGCCGGCTAGAGTTTCTGGAAAAATCATTTCAGGATTTTCTAAAGCAATCCCGCTAGAAATCCCTGAAGTTATTCCTAATTCTGGTAATCTCTACCCTACCCTCCTCTGCCCTACCCGTCATCCTAATCCTCTACCCTATCGTCTACCCTATAAATTATTCTAACCTTGGCACAAATGTCCCGAATGGAGGATAACGTGCCTCTGGAGCCGGCCTTCTGATACATTCTACTCTGACCCTCTACGCTATCCTCTAATTCAACCTTTTTTCCCACCCTGTACCCTACTCACCATCCTACCCTCTTCCATACCGTCTATCGTATCTTCCACCCTGACTATCTACTCTACGCTCTACCCTACCCTTCACCCATACCCCTCTCCCTCACTGTTAACCGTACCCTCTGCCCTAAAATCTGCCCTTTTACTCATCAAGCCCGATCCGATCGATAGATACCCATATTGCATAACATCCGAAGCAGCATTGCCGTTAAATAGCATACATTCGGAAATTTTGGCCGCAATCTTGAAACTCAAACCGCCATTCAATACCCAAGCAACCAAAAGTTCGGATTCCACTTGAAGAACGAACTCAGAAATTCAAGTTCGGTTCAATTCCAGGTTTCGTTGAACTTAATTCTCCAAAAAGTTACTCTTGTATTGTTTATGAACTTGGAAGTACATGTACAAGCTTTTGACTTCTCTTCAAAACGACATTAAAGTCGAAAAAAGGTTCAAAAAGAACTTATGTTGAACTTTAAAACAGAGTTCAATCAAATATTAATCGAGCTCATGTTGAACTTTTGCGTGCCTTTAAAATTCAAATATAGTTCATTTGAACATATTCCAACAACTTGAAATCATCCGTTCCGAACTTGTTCCGAACTTGTTTTGAACTTACTACTGAAAGTTCGGATAAATATTAACCGTACCAAAAGTGAACTTCACTTGAACTTCGGCGACAGCGGGGCCGGGGAGAAGTTCTCATTCAATTAAATCACTCGGAAATCGAGCCCAGCAGCCACAACTTGTGTTAATTTCACAAGTACACTTTGTTCCACTATAATATTTGAACGTACTTACTTGTAATCAACGCAAAGGATCCGTATTATGTGGCTCAAAGGCTGCCCCCGCAGCGGAAAACTGTTCCCTCCAGGATGCCGCCGGGGGTTTTTCGGCTGCGCACAAAAATTTTCCAGCTTTGCTGAATGTTTTCACACCCGTCTCACTTGTCACTGCAGCGCACCGGTAATCGACGCAATCGTATTCACTGAAAACAAAGCTGAAAACTTAAAATCTTTTCTTGAAGTCGATACACTGGCCTTAATTTATTGCTTTGCACTGCGAACCACAACAAACTGAAAATGTCAAACTGCGTAAGTTCACAAGAAGTTCCACGTGAACTTCTTTCGAACTTTCGACTTCAAAAACTATTCCAAGTTCAGGGAAAGTTCACACGCGAATTTGATTGAGCTCTACTATATGATATCAGCACATTGAGTAAAATCCCATAGTGTCTAACAACACATACATGGAGTAGTGGTTAGGCACCGGCTTTCAACGAGGAGAACCCGAGTTCAAATCTCAGTAAGTAAAAACATCAAAAACTATTTCAAGGTATTAGTCAATTTGGATTCCACATGAACTAATGATTCTTAATAATAAATTACTTTTGAGGACTAAACTATTTTTTTTTTTCATTTTTTCGAAGTTTATTTTTAAGCTGAATAGCGTTCTTTCAGCGACACAAGTGTACTTTTTGTGAACTGAAGTTCGGTTAATTACTTAAAAAGTGAGCTGAATAGAATGCTATTCATATACCTTCGAATAGCTGATTAAGCCCAAACATGCTATTTTATCCGAACTTTTGGTTGCTTGGGTATCCAATATAACAAATATACTATATTAACAATATAGGTAACTCTTACGATTTTTTGGCGACACCTTTTTAGTGAATGTGGCGCCACCAAGCGTCAGAAGAGGTACTACTACACACTAAATGCATGGGCTATCCGAATGACGTTTATTCTGTCGAACTGTCATTGCATGATGGGGATGCCCATTTCTTTTGAAATAATCGATTAACATTAATCGATTTTTTTTTTCAACTATACTCAAATTAGAACAAATTTAATTCTCTCTTCTTAAACAATTTTTGGCGTATATTATCGTTGCAGCACCAAATCGAAGTCGCGACTCGCGACATGCGAAATTAATTTAACCCTTTTTAAGGCAGTTGCAACTATATTGCCACCTTATACACATATTTTTTTCTGTTCGTTTAGAAAATTTTTACAACTTCTGTTTTAACTGATGGACACATTAGGCTTTTGTGAACACTCATGATTTATTTGACCCATAACAAATATGAATGGGCTTTTTTAGAACAAAATGTCTGTCCAAAAACTTCCATTTTTGGGTGCATAAAGGTTTTGAAGCTCGAATTTCTGTTGTGGTCAGCAAATTGAAAATCAAATGATGGGGAATAAAAGGCCCATGTTCCTTATACTTGTGGACAACATTTCAACTTGATTGCTTCATTATAGACTGTTTCAGAAATTATAAATACACTAACGATTAACTGCCATTTCAATTTGAGCACAATATCCAAAAAAGTTTCTTCTAGCTGTTATAGTAAACATGCTAACGAAGCTAATAACACCAATTTTGTGGATGTTTCTGGTAAAAGTTAAAAAATAGGGCTCTGTAAACTAGATGATTAAAATTTGAAGTTGCACAAAGTGGTCAAAAAATGTAGCATAGTAGAAAAGAAAAAACTTTCACAGATAAAATATTTAATTTCCAAACACAATAAAAATTTGCTGTATCGATAATAAAAGATATTTCTCGATTGGTAAAAGTAATTTTTACTGGAATATTTGATCAAGAACCACTATTACGGACCGTCTGAATACAAAAATTTTCGTTTCAAATTTCTCAACAACACCAGTAGCAACAAACGTTAAGTAAACGAATGTCTTAATTACTGCTTACTGCATTCGTTTTTATGGTATGACAAGCTTTGGCATCTGAAGGATCGAATGAGCTGAAAAAAATAGTTTGTTTAGATTAAATGCGTTCGGGAAAGCTATGAAACTGTGTGGTAGTTCTTATGTTCCGTAGAAAACCTTAAAAAATAAGAAACTTGATCTCCGAAAAAATGTTGTGGAAATGCCTTTATCGATTTTTCCCAAATTTTGATCAAGGCATTCCTTAGACAAGTTGTTGAGAAAGCGAATGTGATAAAAATTTAGATAATTTTTGGTATTTAGTGATAAAAAATGTTGAAATCATTAAAAAACACCTTTGTGCAAATGCAAATTTGAAAAATTATGTTATTTGTTAGAGAACTCGACTGTTCTTTAAAATATCAAGACAATTGGAAGGAAATATAAAAATATGGAGTACAATAGGCTATACTCTGGAAGAAGTTAGTAAAAATCATTAGATCAGTTCATTTAATTTAATAAACAAAGTGTATTTATAATTTCTGAAACAGTCTATACTTTTAGGAACTCAGCCATTTGAAAAAAATGTACTATTATAAATGGGCATGTACTAAAATTGCCATATCGTCCAAAATGATTGACCAATCGACTTCAAATGCACACATGTAACTCATGAATATTGGGAAAAATCAGCATGATTGATAAACGCATCACAAAATGACAACATTTTAAACTTTGCTGACAAAAAGTTGAAATTTAGACCAATTTTTTTCATACAAAATCGACCATCGAATTTTTTGAAAATAAAATCGTATTTGTTCATTACACCACATGTGCTTTATATTCCAATGTAGAACGAGTTGATCCGTGCCTGGTTTTCTCGGCCTTATAAAGGGTTAAACTGATAAACGTACATAACAGACTAAAACACAGAAGACCCTAAACGAGCTTTCCGTTAGCGAGTTATGAACGGTATTTTCTCCGGAAATTACACAAGAATTTTCTTGTGGGATCCCTTTAAGAATTGCACCCTGGATTGTTTTTCTCCAAGATTCCTACAGAAGCTCTTGGGGGATTCCTCCTAGAAATAATTCTGGAATTATTTAGCAAAAATCATGTAAATTTCCATCACTCTGGATGCACATATTCAAGCAACACATATGACGTAAATTTTAACGCCCAAGTGACGTAATTTTCTGTCACATTTAACTGAATATTTGGTCATATGAAACGTAATGATGCACGATTCACAATTTATTTACGTCACATTGAACTCAATTTTACAAGAATGACGTATTATTAAGTCAGAAGACCTATAAACTTACGTCATTAAATTGTTTACGTTTCGTGCAATAAATTTACGTCACGAGTAATTTTGATTTTTTCGAAGTGTGTAGACTGATTTGATGTTGTTTGAGCAAAACTTTGGGTAACTGTGTTGTTGTATTCTCATTTATTGCAACTTCAACAACATAGTTCCCCAAAGTTTTGCTGAGGCAGCATCGCCGTTTCAATGCAGTAACGGAGAGTTTAGCATCTCACCATACAAAAAACTAACTCATTACTACAAATCTAGTATTCACTTATTCCTTCTGGGAATCCCCAATAAAGTACTTCTGAAGACATTCCAAATTTATAGAAATCTCGGAAGGAATCACAAAAATAATTCTTGAAGGATTTCTGATACTTCAAAGAGAAAACTTCTGAAGGAATCCTGGAAAGATCCCTCGAAAAATATTAATTAAATTGCTCATATAAAATCGCGTTGGAAATTTACAGAGTCACTTCATCCCAGAAGACCTTGTGGAAATCCTTAAAGGACGGAGTGAATTCCAGAAGGAACTTTTGGAGGAATACTGGTATAAATCCCGGTTGAAATTCCCAGAAGGAGGAATTTTTGAAGGAACTCTTGGATAAATCACTGAAACAACTTTGGAGGAATTCAAGAAGGGACTCCGAGAGGTATTCGTAAAAAAAAACTCCTGAGGAAATCGTTGAAGGAGCTTCTGCAGGAATCCAAGAAAAATTCCAAGAAACTCCTATAAGGAAATCCTATAAGGAACTTCTTAACGAATCCAAGAAGAGAATTCTTGAGGATTCCTAGAATTAATTCTTGAAGGAACATCAGAAGAAATTGCTGGAGTAATTTCAGTAGGAACTCCTGGGGGTCCCTCGAAGAACCTCTGGAGAAATTTCAGAAAAAAAACTTTAAATCAATCTCTGAAGGCACTCTTGGATGAATTTCAAAAAGAACTCCTGAATGAACCTCTGAAAAAAAACTCTAGGAGGAAACCAAGGGAATGACATATCCTTTTTCTAATTGGAAAATCCGCATTTATCCGTTCCTAACCGTCGCTAACCGCTGCTAACTGAGCCGCAGGCGCAAGGCAACCGACTAGTCCGGAATAAAACTATCAGTATTCGAATAAACTCACAGTTCACTTCGGAAGAACAACGAAATTAGTCGAAATTAAATATTTTCATTCTCAGGTCCGGTCCCGGAGCATATTTTTTGTAAGCACGGAATGGATGCAATGTCTTGCACTGTGCCACAAGAAATTTGACGTGCACTTCTCGCGCTTAGTATCATACGGGCGTATCTACAATGATCGATTTCTTTTCATCGACTTTCTCTTTGGTTAATAAATTGACCAGCAAACATTTTCGGATGTTTTTGTTGTTTTAGATGCTAGTTCTAGTAGTCCTTTACTGAAACACGCCCAGAGATCATCCGAATATTGGTCGTATTTCCCGGAATAATCCGAAGGGAAAATCGATGAAGAGAAATCGATCATTGTAGATACATCTGTATGATACTAAACGCGAGACTTGGTTGGTGATCTTCCGGATTTTTTGTAAGCTATCCAATCCGATGTATGTATGTCAGCGTGGACAATTAGAAAGATGACATTAAAAGCCATTGTCAAAGGAAAATAGCAACCACCAGGGCAAAATATTAGTTAATTTTGTTGGAGTAAAGTAGTAACAGCCCCCTTGTACTAGAATTATAATAACGATGAATGATGATGACTGATGAGATCTGTCTGAGTGTGTACTGTGTATGTGTACGAGTATCGACGAAGCATATGAATTACTGCATGAATTTATGCTGGCCTGCTTACTCTCACAGAAAGTTTGACGTTTGAGCGGTGCCGACACCTCTCAAACGTCAAATTTCGTGTGAGAGTAAGCAGGCCAGAATAAATTCGTGCAGTAATCCATTGCTGAATAATTGTGTTGATTGTTTTGTTTTTATCATTAGTCCGTTCTAGCCCGTTGGCAAATAAACAAATATAAAAACGCACTCTGAGAGTTAATCAATTTCTTCTTGGTTACGCGAATCCCGGGACGGTAATGATGTGATAGATCGGTTGGAATTACAGTGACGATTCGTTCGTTGAGAGCTCGTTAGATGGGCTGTCTCGATGGTTGAATGTTCACTGGTTGGGGCAAAACCTAACTAAAAAGCACGGTCAATGTCAAAATAGATGTCAAAACGAGTTTGACGTCTGACCGCCGTCGCATCACAGCTCCTGTATATAGAACGTTTGCGCAAGTATGTGAGTGTTCCGTGACGTATTTCTCGTCACTTGCGTGTGTCTAGACCTAGAGCATTTTGATCAGTTGTCAGTTGCCCCAGTAACCGTGTCCACTGCGAGGCTAAGTTCAACAAATTTTGAGGGTGAAAATTTTAAATTTCGAAGTTAAACGATTTCGGTGACTTTACAATGAGGGAGCATTCAAATTCTTCTCCAGATATTGAGTATTTTACAGCTAAGTAGACTATTTATATTCGTAGATGACATTTAATGAAATATTATTTTGTTTGTGTACCTATATTGTAAATCGATTATTTATTAATCGATTATTTGGGAACAAAAAACTTCGACACCCCTAACATCTTTTTTCGAGAAATGTCACCTTGCACGGTAAACTAAAATTGATCAAAATTCAATTATTGACTTTTTCTGACAACAGGTGGTGCTGTAATCATTCGTAAACGGCGTCTCCATGTCGTTGTATGTGAAAACACGAAGTGACCTATATTGTTAATATAGTATATTTGTAGATACCCTGAGCACCCACCGTCTTTTTTATAGGATAGTTCTTTTGAAGTGAATATTACATAAAACTTCAGCATACTGTCCTCGGATAAATTATTGATTTGATAAGATCTCAACCGAACTAATATCTACAATATTGGTGCTGTAGAAATATATTTATCTGGCTAGCCAAATTTAATCGATTAAAAAATAAGTATTGCTTCTAATGTCTCAACTCTATGAAGAGATAAAAAGTTGACTTCTTCTTCTTCGATAAAACCGTTCAAAAGTATAAGAGCTATGTGACGAAAATAATCTAGTTATAAATTGCTACACTAGATGGTATTGATGTAATTTATATAATGGATATCTTTAGCTTGCATGTACAAGACCTTCCGCAAGGATTTGTTTATGAAGATATTGAGTAATACCTCCTGATATTTTTCCATGATTTATCCTCACAGGTTTCATCTGCAATTTCTGCCAAGAATCCTCTAGAGATTTGTATTCTCGGTATTCTTTTTGAGATGCTTCCTGGGACCCCTTCAAGCATTATTCCAATGATTTCTTTAGGAATTTTTCTTGGGATTTTTTCAGAGGTTTATTGTATTCTCAAATTGATTCCACCCGAGATTCTTTCAGGGGTTTCTATCGAGATTCGTTCCAAAATTCTTCCAAGAATTTTGCTCTGGATTGCTTCATCATTTTTTACGCGGGATTTCTTTTAAAATGTCTGCTGGGTTTCCACCAATATCTCTATCATGATTGTTGCTTTCCCCTATTGTTGCTTACCGAGTTTTAGGAATTTCTTCTAAGTTGCCTTCACAAATTCCTTGAAGCTCAGTCAAGGGCTCCTGCAGGATTTTTTTCTGTAATTCCGTTAGGAATCCCTTTCCTTTAGGACTTTTTCCACGAATTCCTTCAGTGATATTTTTGGTATTCCATCAGGGATGCCTTCATTGATTTCTCCCAGGATACTTTCAGGGTTCGTTCACGGATAATTCTCTAATACTCCTCCAATACTCAGCGGGAGGTTTTTCTCTGGATTTCTGCAGTGATTGTTTCCATCAGGAATTTCTCCCAGGATATCTTCATTGATTTATCACGGATTTCCTTCAGAGATGCCTGATATATTGACACCTCTAGCCTCCCAAGACTAATTCAGAAATTCTTCAAAGGATTCTCCCCGGGATTGCTTTACAGATTTACAGCCTAGCATTAGAAAAGGGCGTAACGAACTTTGCGAATTTATGTTTATCCTATCTCCTAGGTGTATTCATGAATTTTTAACCAGTAACAGCTAGAGCTGACACCAGGTTTTGAGGCCAGGACACATGGAGAAATGCCTGTGCCCCACCCCTCCCAACGATTTTATAGACTGTTTCAGAAATTATAAATACACTAACCACAGACAAACAGACGTAACACCTTCAACGATTTTCATTGAAATCCATCGCCCAGTTCACACTACCATCACCAGGTGGAAAAGTTGCACGAATCACTGTGTTGTGTAATATCGTCAACAGAAGGCGCTAATGTGAAACGTCAAACGCATAGAAAAAATGATGCGCGCGCCTCTGGTTGTGAAAGCCACAACTATGAAAATTTAAAATGATCGTTAAAAGCGTGGTCGATGGAAATTTCGCAAGTGTTACGTCTGTTTGTCTGTGCACTAACGATTGGCTGTCATTTTAATTCTAGAGTGATATGCAGGAAAGTCCCTAATGGGTCATGTAGTAAACAGTATAAGGATACAAATAATACCAGCTTTGTTACCATTTCGTGCAAAAGATAGAAAATCAAGATCTGTAAACCAAAGCTTAACAAATGGAAGTTGCACAAAACGGTCATGAATTATAAGACAGTACACTGGCGTAGCCACGAAGGGGGTTTTAGGGTTAAACCCCCCCCCTCAGAGCCAAAATTTCTGGAACAAATTTCCAGTATAAAACGCTTTGTGATGAAAATTTTTTTCGGCTGCGCCATTTTCAACCTACGGCTCAAATTTATTGTATATATTTACGAAATGTGAGTGTCAAATAGAAAAAGGTATTATTGAACATCGAAAACCCCTCCCAGAGCAAATTTCTGGCTACGCCACTGAGACAGTAGAATATAAAAAATCTAAATGAAACATTTCTTTAACGAACTTTATGGAATTTACTGTATCGATAAGAAAAGATGTTTCACTATTAGCCAAATTTATTTTAGCCGGAAAAAATGTCAAGAACCATTTTTAAAAGCCTTCATAATGCAAGAAAAAAGTAGCAAAATTAGGAACACCAGCAGCTGAAACAAACGTAAAGCAAACTAATACCTCAACATCTGTTTTTTTTTTACATTTGCTTTGATAGTATGACAAGCATTGCCATCTGAATGATAGGATGACCTGCAAAAAAAAACTTAGTTGTAATGAAATGTGTTCATAAACGCTAAGAAACTGTATTGAAGTCATTACGTTGCTTAGAAAAACCTTGAAAAATAAGAAAGTTGATCCCATTGATCCTATTGAGGTAGCGAATGTGATAAAGAGTAAGATATTTTTTTTGAATTTAGTAAAAAATAATGCTGAAAACATCCTTGTGCAAATTACATTTTCAAGCATGAGGTAAATAATTGAAGAACTCGATTGTTTTTCAAAATATCATGACAGTTTACATGGAACGTAAAAATGTGGAATGCAATATACTGTATTGTGAAAACAATTGGTTAAAATCATCAAAACACATCTTTTTTATTAGAAAAACAAAGTGTATTTATAATTTCTGAAACATTCCCCTAATGCTAAACGGCTGGTACGGTTGTCCCCGTTTCTTTTTTTGTTCGTCAATCATGTTATTCATAAGTGGATAACCTGATGCCTTATTTTTGTTAATTATCTTCCAACCCATTATTTAGTCTGCACAGTGCGCCTAGCCATTTTAATGTTTGTGTCACGTCTCTGACTTGCTGCAAATATTAACTTTGATATTTCTAGGATGCTTTTCAATACTAGCTGTTCAAGCACTAGAATAGAAAAGATAGAATAGATTAGTAACAGCTAGAGCTGACTCCACTCTGTCGGTTGACGGGAGAAGATTGTGAAATACATAAAATACGCCTAGGAGAAACGGGAGAAATATCTCCCGAGATATTTTCTCCATTATTACTCCTGGGATACATTTCAGGACTTATCTCGGGACTCCTTTTTTCCGAGATTTTTTCCGGGTTTCTTTCAGCGATTTTTCCCAAGGGGGAACTCAGGATTTTTTTTATTGATCTCTCGCGGGCTTCAAGCTTACGGGCTTCTCCTGGGATTCTTGAAGAGAAATATTGCAATCATGGATTCCGGCATTCTTTTAGGAAACCATACCATATTTCCTTCATTCATTCGTAACGGAATTTCACTATGAATTTCTCCCGGGATTCTTGCTGAGATTGCTTATTGATTTCTCCTGGGATGCTTTTCGGCATTTTTTCAGCTATTCCACTCGATATTAATTTTTTAACAGATTTCTCTTGGGATTCCTGTTGATTTTTTTACAGGGATTCCTTCAGAGTGTTCTCTTGCGATTTATCTTGGGATTCTTCCAAGGATTCCTCTGAGATTTCTCCAGAATTCATTCAGATATCACCGTTGATATTCTTCAAGAGATTCCTCTGGAATATTAATAGTCCTTTTGATAATCTTACAGTAGTAA
Source organism: Aedes albopictus (assembly GCF_035046485.1). Taxonomy (NCBI): domain Eukaryota; kingdom Metazoa; phylum Arthropoda; class Insecta; order Diptera; family Culicidae; genus Aedes; species Aedes albopictus. The sequence continues at coordinate 53,124,329 of NC_085136.1, forward strand.
GATTCTTTAAGAAAATCCTTCAGGGATTCCATCAGAATTCTCGCGGTATTCCTTTGGACTTCTCTCGGACTTCCGTAAGAGATTGCTTCCGGGATTTCTTCATTGCTTCTACTCGAGTTTTCTTTGGAGATTATTTCAGTGATTTTTCAAGGATTTCCTCCGGAATTCTTTTAGGGTCTCCTCCCGGGATTATCTCATTCATTTCTCCATGTTTTTTTTTATTGGTTTTCTCAGGAATCAATCCAGTTTCTAATCAGATATTCCTCCTGAGATTCATTTCGAGATTCCTTCGGTAATTTCTCCTGTTTTGTATTTTGTAGGATTCGTTCAGTGATTCTTCCTAGTTTTAAGACAACTACTTCGATCAGCATTCCTTCAGGAATTCTTCCCGAGATTCTTACAGGGAATTTTTCCGTTTCTTCATGGATTCCATTCGACTTTTTCCATGGTTTCTCATGGGATTTGTTCAGCGATTCCTTCGGGAATCTCTTGGGGACTCCCCTTGTGATTCTTTCGTGGATTGCTACTGGGATTTTTCCAGAGATTACTTCTTAGAATCGTCCAGGGATTTTATTGACTTCTTACAGGTACCTACCCGACCAGAAGCACCTAACAAGATGATAACAAAATTATAACAACCGTTGTTAGAAATAACATTATTTGATATAATTTTGTTGTAATGATTCGTATATATGAATGACCATAACAAAATTGTAACAAAATTTGTTATTATTTTAGAAACAAAACTATAACAAAACTTGTATTATTTATTCAAACAGGTGTATAACAACATTTGTTACATTATGCATATTAAAATAATTGTAAATTTGTTAAGGTAAATGTATTTTTAAATATGCTAATAAACTTTATTTTTAGCTTTTTAGCTAACGAAGACAGTAAATGTCGTGTTTGCTGTAAGAGTCGGTTTAGCCACAACAAGCACCTCCCGCAACACTAAAAAGAATTTCGAAAGTTCACTATCATCACGCCGATGCGCTTAATTGCGCTCTTTAGATTTCAATATTTCAATTACATGCACACCCTAGGAGTTTCCTATATGACAATTCTTGACGGCTGATGACAAAAGACAATGTAATTAAATTATTTAGTGAGGAGGTGTTCCCGTGACAGGTCACCGAAATTGTAAATTTGTTAAGGTAAATGTATTTTTAAATATGCTAATAAACTTTATTTTTAGCTTTTTAGCTAACGAAGACAGTAAATGTCGTGTTTGCTGTAAGAGTCGGTTTAGCCACAACAAGCACCTCCCGCAACACTACAAAGAAATTCGTTGCCCATCATCAACGAATCGGTGTTTCTTCTGTGGCGTCATGAGATCCAGTGAGCGCAACTGGTTTGGGACTAAATCTTCACCGCGAGATGCACGAAGGTGTTCCGGACTGTTGTTTCCAACGATCTGCCGTAAACCGTCGATGAAGGAGCACCGCTGTGTATATGTCTACCTAATCGGAGTTTTTTTTGACTAAGCGAATAGCAGCTTGTAGAACATTGAATAAGGTACACTTCGAAGCTGCTATGCAAAGTGTTTCGTGTTGTGGAGATGGCTACAATCAATGTGCTTGAATACCGCGAGTTGTTCCCACAGAGGCAACGTGTAATGCATCTTTCAAAGCGCCCTGGTGCCACGTCGAAACAATACAGACACTTTGTTTGCGAGCCGATAAATATCTCTTTGTGTAGACTACGTTCAAGAGTGCAAACAACATTCATTCTTAACATCTCTCAGCTTAGGCTAGGTATTTTAGGCAAACTGAACCTAATGCGTGTGTTGTTTGTTGTACGCGTAATCAATGGATGTAAAATTTGGACATAGGAAACGTAAGCGGAAATCTAAAGATATTTTGTAAAGCTTCCGTTGCTCTAAAGCGTTACGGGGGGGAGTGTTGCGCTTAATTGTGCTCTTTAGATTTCAATATTTCAATTACATGCACACCCTAGGAGTTTCCTATATGACAATTCTTGACGGCTGATGACAAAAGACAATGTAATTAAATTATTTAGTGAGGAGGTGTTCCCGTGACAGGTCACCGAAATTGTAAATTTGTTAAGGTAAATGTATTTTTAAATATGCTAATAAACTTTATTTTTAGCTTTTTAGCTAACGAAGACAGTAAATGTCGTGTTTGCTGTAAGAGTCGGTTTAGCCACAACAAGCACCTCCCGCAACACTACAAAGAACTTCGAAAGTTCACTATCATCACGCCGATGGTAACCTCAATCAGCAGTTCAGGATAGGCGAAGAATGGTTTTCACATAAAACTGAAGAACAACTACCGGGTGCTATCATTGAAAACTGGACGACGCGAAGATAGCTGCAGCAGGCCGATTTACATGCAAACACATTTGCACCGTAGGGTTTTTTGCGGATTATCGCTAATGCATGTCCCAAATGTTTTCCAACAAGCGTACCATTTCGGATAATTAGTTGTATTCAAACTCGAGTGGAACAATAACCATGATACGATGCCGTCCTGTAGGCGAGAACCTCGATTAGCAGCGGAGTAGGGTTCGACGAACAAAGCAGCAAAAATAGTCGTCTCATTATAATAATGCGCTCTGTGGAAACTGGACGACGCGATACGCATGTCCCAAAGGTTCCTGTAGAAAGCACCATGTAAATGAGTTTGGTTGTTTCTTTGCTGCTGTTGCCCACGGATTCTCACGTAGCTCATCGGTTCAAAACGACGAGAAAGGTAAAACTTCATTGATAATTACCACGAAGTGTTACGGGGGGGGGGGGGGGAGTGTAACGTGAGAATACAACTTGCGAACCCCTGTGCACGTATTGAAAGTTGTCTGTGTCTCCTTTGTGTGATTTGTTTTACTCATTACGGTCAATAATATCAGACGTAGTGAAAACATGAGACGGAATGCATGTATAAAGAAATCACCGAAGTTGTAAGTGTCCTTTTATATAAATGTACTATTTTATATGTTAATAAAATGTTTTTAGCTTTGTAGCATACGGTTTAATAAGCTGTGTTTTATTGGCCCTGCTGGAAGAGCGGTGTTCCCGTCCTGTTTTCAACAACATAATTTCGTAACAGATTTATTATAATATTTGCTATGATTTTTGTAACGGAGTTATTTCAAAATATGTTGGATTTTTTGAATCGACGTGAAAAGTTTGATCATTTCTGTAATATTGACCACTCGTTTTGGCTCACACAAAACGTATAACATAGGTAGCATTCATTTATAACGCAACGCTAAAAACATCATGTTTTAACACCCCTTCCTCTTCCGTTACGCTTTTTAGTATAAAAAGTCCTAAAATTGTTGTATTGACCGCATCGCTCTATTGTACTTCCCCCTCTCCCTTGAGCGTTACGTAATTTGTGGACGGCATCATATTTGCTCACGGTAAAAATTTTGCACGCTGGATGTAAGGGAAAAATCCCTTAACTATTCAACGTCCCAATCAACATGATTAGAAATTCTTTTCCTTTTAAATCGCAATGCTGCCAGTTTTGATTTGAGAACCAACACAAACCCACCAAAGAAATTAACTGAAAATCACTTCGATTTGCACTAATGTACAAAGCAATACAACTCAAAGTGAAAAGATGTTGATTTGGTAATGACTGTTTTGGGCATGAAAGTAAATATAGATGGCAGGTGGTAGAAAGTGTTTCGCTTCGATTCGCACCTCATTATCAGATGTGAAGTAGTGTAGTGGTAAATCAGATGACCGTGAATCTCAAGGTCCTGGTATCGAAACTTGGTGTTGCGGGGGTACACTTTTTTATTTTTTATTTTGAAATTAAAACATTGTCAACAATGGATTGAAGTGCACTTCCAGTAAAACTGAAAAGGCATTGGATGTTCTTTTTCAAATGATAATTAGATGATAACAACCTGTTTGGACAGTAGTGCGAATTCAAGTGCCAATCTGTTCATATCAGAGTGCAGATTTTTTACCGTGTATGAAAAATGCAACAGAACTTGTTATCATTTAATTTTATGCTACCAAATTCACAAACAAGTAGTGCTTTGAAGCTATCGTTATGCGATTTCATTACAGCTACATACAAATCCAGAATACTGGATGATGTGCCAATCGGATAAGAAACTGCACCACAAAACAACTGCTTTCATACAGTTCATTTGGTAATGTTACAGTGCTTTGTACCGTTCTCTAATAGACATTGGAGTGCAGGCGGAAAAAAAGGCTAACAGGAAAGAAAAATCTTCGCGTAACTTCAAAACTGTGGAAAAGCCGCGTAGTCGTGTAAAAGTGAATCCAGTATTGAGCAAATCTGCGCAAAATCGGTAAACAACAAAAATTTGTTATCTCGGTTTCGGGCGAAACTAAGGTTAAGTATTTATCATAACAGTTTAAGTGTTTTGATGTGAGAAAAGACCGTTACGTTTCGAGAGTAACTTTTGAGAAGAACGTATATGTTTTTGACATGAATGTTCTTGAAAACTTGTTACTCGGAAACCATTCGTACTAGAAATAATAAGTCTGAAAAGGAATGGTAAGGAAACAAATGGGCTTTGTAAAAAATATACACTAAAACACTTTTTTTTACTTATAACAAATTATATTTTAACACAAAAATTCAAATTCCCAAAATACGTTATTTTTTCACAGTGTATAATTTTGGTGTTTTGGTGGCAAAAGAGACATAAGGTACACCGGGGCAAGTTGAAACGGGTGGGGCAAGATGAAATACGAAGTTTTGAAATAGATTACAATATAATTTGGAAATTTGTCCTTCGCTAAAAGATTGTTTGAATCAAAAACTATGTGTTATGGCGATTAAACTGTTTATCATCATTAGAAAACATCATGTTAACCCGCTGTTTCATCTTGCCCCACCCGTTTCAACTTGCCCCGGTGTACCTTAGAGTAAACATTATTGAAACAAAAACTTCTCTAGTAGCAACTTTGAGGAGTTTTTTTTATCGCTTTCGGTTGATAAAAAAAATGTTTCAATGCCAGAATATGGTTCTACCAAAAATTTCGAATCGCAATGCCGTCAATAATAATCTTCCTAAAAGTAACCATTTCAGAGATATTTGGAAAATAATTTCATGATTCTATGTAAACAATGGACCCTTTCATAAGTTCTTTGTGATGCTCCATCATCAACACTATGTTAATTCCAGCAACACATTTGTATATCCCACCAATATTCTTTTTGACACTCACTTGATTGGATGAACAGTTTGCAAGTTATAGAAAGATTGTGATTTTCATTTTGTAGAAACAAATAAAGTTCCTAACGTTGTTCTAAGAACAAAGAAATATATCTTCTAAATAAGTAAATTCGCAGTTTAAAAATCAACCATAGGGAATCGCGCCACTTGGGCGGTGGCTTCTATATTCGTCTGTTTTCCACTATAACTCAGTCAAATTTGAACCAATTGACACAACTTTTGGAATGTGGTGAGATAGGTATAGTATCTACCCGTGTACAACATTTCAAGTCAATTGGTTCAAAATTGACTGAGTTATAGTGGAAAACAGACGAATATAGAAGCCACCGCCCAAGTGGCGCGATACCCTACGTTGCATTGTTTTAAACAAGCGTCATTTTTTTCTGCGCGAGCTAGTTTTAGGCAATGCCACAATGGGTCCAGAGCCGTGTTTACGAAGACAAAAATGTTTGTGCCTAAACCATAAGTTTTAGATACATGGTGTCTTTGGGAAACTTTCTTCTTATTTTTCGACCTTTTTTCTCATTATTGTGAAATTAAGGTGGTCCCTCTAGTTTCGCTGATCCAAACATCTGTTTTTTAATAGTTTTATGTACGTTCACAAAATGTTCTACAAAGTTGTAAAAGAACTTATTTGGAGCAAGTTTGCCGAAGAAACCATTATTCTATCTCTTATGTTTCCTAACTTATATTTTTTTAAAAGATTCATGTTAGGGTGATCCATGAATTTCAGTTTTCCTGAAATAACTTTCAATGCGTTCGTTTCTCGTAAATACTTTGTTCCGAGCACTTTTAGAACTATCAACGACGCATATTTTTTCCAAAGAGCTCAAAGTTCTAACTCTCATAGTTAAAAAGATATTGGTATTTTTCTTAGAAAAATCACTTTTTTTCAAAATGTCATATCTCAAAAAGGAGCGAATGGATTTTCAATCTCCCGGTTGCATTGGAAAGATCGTACTCTGTTCTATTTATGATGAAAAAACTGTAGGTACCTTTTTTGTTTAAAGCTTTTTATTGAATTTTGAAAATACGATTTTTTTCATGGAAAAGCAGTTGTAACTTTGAAAATCGATGAGATACAAACTTGGCGTCTTCGACAAAATTGTGAGTTTTTGGCTGCTATAAAAGTGCCCAGAACAGAGTATTGCGAAAAAATCAACACATAAAATTATATTGAGTAAAAACGGATTTTCATATGAAAATTGACACATTTCAAGCAAATTCAACTCGTCTTTGTTAGATAGATCAAAGTAGTTTGGTAAATGGTCATCCATTTCATTGTTGAACCAATGTTTATTTATACTATCATCACCATTTAGGCACAATGTTGATAAGATATTGTAAATCATGTAACTTTAATAGGCTTTTACGTTAACCTAAACATATACTAGTGATTGACATTGACATTGAAGTGATGAAATTGAAATTAAATTGATGGAAATCAGCTCAAAATCACATTTTAAGTTGAGTTCATTGGCGAATTATGGATTATAAGCAAATTTAAACATTTTCGACATGGTTACTTCGATCTATCTAACAAAGACTAGTCGAGTTTGCTGAAATTGTTCCGCTTTTTATATGAAAATCTGTTTTAACTCAATATAATTTTATGTGTTGATTTTTTCGCAATACTTTGTTCTGGGCACTTTTATAGCAGCCAAAAACTCACAATTTTGTCGAAGACGCCAAGCTTGTATCTCATCGATTTTCAAAGTTACAACTGCTTTTCCATGAAAAAAATCGTATTTTCAAAATTCAATAAAAAGCTTTAAACAAAAAAGGTACCTACAGTTTTTTCACCATAAATAGAACAGAGTACGATCTTTCCAATGCAACCGGGAGATTGAAAATCCATTTGCTCCTTTTTGAGATATGACCTTTTGAAAAAAAGTGATTTTTCTAAGAAAAATGCCAATATCTTTTTAACTATGAGAGTTAGAACTTTGGGCTCTTTGGAAAAAATATGCGTCGTTGATAGTTCTAAAAGTGCTCGGAACAAAGTATTTACGAGAAACGAACGCATTAAAAGTTATTTCAGGAAAACTGAAATTCATGGATCACCCTAACATGAATCTTTTAAAAAATTATAAGTTAGGAACCATAAGAGATAGAATAATGGTTTCTTCGGCAAACTTGCTCCAAATAAGTTCTTTTACAACTTTGTAGAACATTTTGTGAACGTCCATAAAACTATTAAAAAAACAGATGTTTGGATCAGCGAAACTAGAGGGACCACCCTAATTTCACAATAATGAGAAAAAAGGTCGAAAAATAAGAAGAAAGTTTCCCAAAGACACCATGTATCTAAAACTTATGGTTTAGGCACAAACATTTTTGTCTTCGTAAACACGGCTCTGGACCCATTGTGCAATGTGGCCGACAAAACCCTCATGTCGAAGATAATAAACCTGATAATACCCAAAGTCACCCTATCTAAAACGACGGATATTGCATGTGCTATAATTTCCGACAAGATGACCAATTTTTCCGTTACATGTTACTTCCAATACTTTTGACTTGTATTTTACACAAATGACGTATCACACGAAAACATGATATCGATTACAGAAAATACCAAAAGTACTGCTCTAAATTGGCAAAAAAGTATACCGAGTTACCTAGTGGATGCTATTGAACGTGGAGACGAATAGGGTAAGTGTATCCATCGTTGTGGTATTTAGGTAAATTCATTTAAAAAATAATGATCGTACTGTCGTAACGAAGGGTGATTTCAAAAACACATCCGATCGGTACAACTTTGGTTACTAGAATGTCTTTCATCTGTATTCCTTCCAACATGCGAACCTCTTTGACTATACCACTACATTCACAGTCCGTGCCTCGATCTTGACTCATTCCATTATCTCGTTTCAGGCCGAAGCAAACTTTCGTTAAGTTTTGCGTGTTCGCCACGTTTCCACGCTCATTCGCTAGGGATGTCCAAATCAGCACGCTATTTTCAATACACACATAATTAAATCACAATGTTTAATTTACAATTCTAACTGCATCCACCACATTATCCCTCTTCTCTACTCTCCTAACGTGTACGTTTTCTTTGTTTTGTAATTTTCAAATAAGGATGTTGTCAAATTATATCAAAATCCTTGTGTCATGCAAATTCCCTTCGATTATTTTATTTTTACACGTATTTTTTAAATAACATTTTAGTATAAATTTATGCAAAAAATATCCTAATTCAATCAAAATCCAATTGAAATCCAATTCAAAACCAATTAATATCAAATCTAAGTCCCATCAAAATTCAATACAAATTTGCCCAAAGATCCTATCCATCCTAAATTATTTACTTCACCAATCCCACTCCAATCCAAATCTCACTTCAAATTGAATCCAAATTCACTCAAAAATCAATTTGAAAACGTCATCCTAATCCAGTACAATCCATCCAAATTCAATCCAGATCCAATCCCGATCTTAACCAAAATCCAATTCAAATCCAATGGAAATCCAATCAAAATTCGATTCACTCCAATTCTAATCCAAATGTAAGTCCAAAAAGGATTACAAATCCTATCCATATTAAGTCCAAATCCAACCAAGATCTGATCCATATCTAATCCGGGTCCAATCCAAATCGGATTCAAATCCAATCCCAATTCCTTCAAAATCCAGTAAAAATTCAATTCCATATCTAATCAAATTTAAATTCAATCCAGATGTCATCCAAAAAAAATCCAAATTCAATCAAATATAAATCCAATCCAAATCTGATCAAAATCCAATCTAAGTTCAGCCCAAATCCAATCAAAATCCATTCCAAATCCAATCAAAATTCAATAAAAATACAACCAAAATTCAATTCAAAAGCAATCCAAATCCAATCCGTATTCAATCTATATCTAATTCAAATCCAAATCTGATTCAACTCCAATCCGAAATCAATCCAAATCAAATCAAAATCCATTCCAAATTCAATTCATATCCCATCCAAATCCAATTCAAATCCAATGAAAATCCAAATTCAATTCAGTCTAAATCACATCCAAATGTGATTCCAAACACCATTCCAAATCCTATCCATACTGAGTCCATATCAAACCAAAATCCAATCCATATCCAAGCCAGGTCCAATCCAAATCAGATTCAAATCCAATCCAATTTCAAATCAAATCAAAATCCATTCCAAATCCAATCAAAATCTAATTCATATCCCATCCAAATCCAATGCAAATCCAATGGAAATTCTATCCAAATTAAATTCAGTCTAAATCACATCCAAATGTAATTCCAAACACAATTCCAAATCCTATCCATATTCAGTCCAAATCAAACCAAAATATAGTCCATATCCAAGCCAGGTCCAATCCAAATCAGATGTCACCCAAATCCATTCAATTCCCAATTCCATTCAAATCAAATCTAAATCCAATTCAAATCCAATGCATATCCACACTAAATCCCATTCAAATCCAATCTGAATCCATTTCAAATCCAATCCATATCTGATCCAAAACCATCCGAAATCTAATTCATCCTCTCCTCTTCTCTTCTTGGCGTAACGTCCTCACTGGGACAAAGCCTGCTTCTCAGCTTAGTGTTCTATGAGCACTTCCACAGTTATTAACTGAGAGCTTCCTCTGCCAATGACCATTTTGCATGTGTATATCGTGTGGCAGGCACGAAGATACTCTATGCCCAAGGAAGTCAAGGAAATTTCCTTTACGAAAAGATCCTGGACCGACCGGGAATCGAACCCGTCACCCTCAGCATGGTCATGCTGAATACCCGTGCGTTTACCGCCTCGGCCATATGGGCCCGAATCTAATTCATATTAAACACGAATTCAATTTATGTTACATGCGAATCGAAAACATTTCAAACCCTAATGTAATCCAAATCGGAATCAGTTTAAATCCTGTTTTCGTATCAAAACTCGTTTCTCACTTCCCGTTCATTCGTTTGCTTCTTCTAGGCGTTTCAAACATTTCTCTCATGTTTCGTTTGTTTCTTCATTTCTTTCCAGCCTCTTGTTTTTCGCTTTCCCCCTTTTTGTTTTTTTTAGCAAGCACCGTCTTCGTTTAACATTTTTCTATTTTTTTTTCCAACGCATCTCAATACCCTTTTCTTTCCTTTGGCTCATCTATTTTTTGCCTTATCTTTTTGGCTTATCTATTTTTTTTGCCAATCTATCTCAATACTCTTCATTACTTTTCTTCGGCTTATCTATTGTTTTTCCTCATCTTTTTGGCTTATCTATTTTTTTTGCCAATCCATCTCACTACTCTTCTTTATTTATCATCGGCTCATATATTTTTTTGCCTCATCTTTTTGGCTTATCTTTTTTTTTGCCAGTGGATCTCGTTACTCTTTTCTTGTTTTCCATTCATCGTTCTTTCCATTTCACAATCCCCCTTTTTTTGTTTTTTTTTTTTACAAAGCAGCGACTCGCCTTCCGTTCATCTGTTTTTCGGTTCCACATTTCCAAGCATCTTTCCTCGCTCAAACTCAAACCTATTCACCGGAGCCTCCATCCTGCCATCAGTTCACCATTCGTTTCTTCTGCATCCTGAACTACAACTTATCACAAATCCACATTAGCCAAACTTTCACTCTGAACACCGATACAAATTACTCCTTTTCTTATTTGCCTGCTCACAATTGCCACTAAGTTGGACAATCTGTAGGAAATCGCCTACCGGCTGCACCATTGTCGTAACGAAGGGTGATTTCAAAAACACATCCGATCGGTACAACTTTGGTTACTAGAATGCCTTTCATCTGTATTCCTTCCAACATGCGAACCTCTTTGACTATACCACTACATTCACAGTCCGTGCCTCGATCTTGACTCATTCCATTATCTCGTTTCAGGCCGAAGCAAACTTTCGTTAAGTTTTGCGTGTTCGCCACGTTTCCACGCTCATTCGCTAGGGATGTCCAAATCAGCACGCTATTTTCAATACACACATAATTAAATCACAATGTTTAATTTACAATTCTAACTGCATCCACCACACGTACCATCTAATAAAGGGTTGCAAAACGTTAGTTGGTAGTTTTCTATCAAAATTTGCTTGGAAAAATATAAAAAATAAAATATGAAATATAGAAACTATCGTTTCTCTCTGTTTTCGATCATAAATCGCTTACCACAACATTAGGCACACTGTTCCTATTATGGAGGTAAAATTTAATTTTGGTTCCTATTGTTGCGTTATCCCATTGAAATCATATGGGATACCGCAACATTAGGAACACTACCGCAACAATAGGAACACAGCAGCAAAAATTTTAAGGAAATTTTTTTTTTAAATAGTTTTTTGGGCAAATCTTAAGCACACAAATGGCGCAATCTCATAATTTAAGCATAATACATCTATTAAAAATGCCTTTTGGTAACATTTCAGTCGGAAAAGTGCACAATTGCCACTACCGCAGGTACTACCACAACGAAGGGAACAATTACCCTAGTGGAATTAAATAATTATTATCATTAAAAATGCCCTCTGTGCTACTAATCCTGCCCAATAAATCATGGGATTTGTTTATTCTGCGCGCCAGTTCGATCCTAAAACTGCACCGTGCTTGCGCCGTATACGAAGAGCGAGGTTTTTTGGTGGTGTTGTACTTTTTACAGCGGCGCGCGTCCTGAAGGGTTAGGGTTGTCACGCCAAAATTGGAAAATATCTAACTCTCCCTGCCTCTTCCGAACGTTACAATATACTTCATAGGTGACCGCTTGTGATGGATTTCATTTCATTGCTTAAAATAAAATAAAATTTTAAATATAACTAAATAATATCTAAAGTTGTTATCATATCTGCATATGATATAATTGTGATCGATTAAAACAAAATCTTTAACGACAATTCAAGTCTATTATGTGTCACCGAGCGCAATGTGACGTCATACTACCCCGCTCGTGTACGTCTGACAAACAAGGATTTGAATGACGGGACTGGCAATACGTAGAACCAGTAAAGCTTCTATCACCACTCTCATCAAGAGCCGTGTTGGCCTCATTGGCAAAGGCGCCAGATTTCCACCGATGCTAGGTGTCTGGTTCAAATCCCGTTCGGACCCAAGAATTTTATAACGTTCTGGAAGTTTTTTTTATGTTACCTACTTTTTCTAAAAATAGAATAACACATTCAAAAATATTTACCCAAAAAATGAGTATAAAAATTAGTTATTACCCTAATAGGTCAGAGGAATTATAACACAATTTGTAATAATTTTGTTAAATTGTATCATATTTCATGGAACAAGTTTTGTAATATTTTGGTTATGTTCATAACACAAGTTATCACATTTTTGTTGTTTTCAGTGGAAACTTTGTTAGAATTTTTGTTATTTTAACTACTAACGGTACATGTTTTATAACAACCCTTGTTATAAAAATTTATTCTAACAAAATAACATAGCTTGTTATAATTTTGTAATGTCCATCTAGTCGGGTACTTTATTGGAAAGTTTCAGGCCCGCTGACACTTGCGGCTTCATGAAATAATCATTTCGTGGTTGCAATTACCTCCACTTATTGCCAATTTTATCTCGGAAACACCCGTGTTAGGGAGATACAAATCCACTCTTATAGTTATAACTAATTTGAACTACGATAAAATGAATTTCTTACTATAACTCATTCCTTTGCCATTTTTTGTAGCTTTCCCTGTAGAACTGTTATACTATTGAAGCTTCAATACTACTGTAAACTAATATCGTAAAAAAAATCATACATTCGATCGCAGTTACTCAGATTTATATTCACTCTCAATGCTCATGCAGATAAAATCCTAAAATACTTTATAATTATTTTAGTTGCCACCAGAGAGTGGAAGAATATAGATGTAGAATCCAAGTAGGCTCAGTGTACCAGTTATGGCTATAGTACCTCAAATTCGCCATAGTTGATTTTCAATCTTTAACGATGCAAATCATCAAGAAAAAATATGTGAACAATAGATCACGTTCATGAAAGATGATTGCACTCATTTAAAGTTCACATTTTGCTCAAATTATGATAGAAATAAATCATTTTCCTTAAAATTTCGGCTTCCTTGCACCCTATTTCGCCATAGTGTACCAGTTATGGCAAATCCCATAAGGAATGCATGTAAATAGTGCGAAGTGGAACCGAAATTAAAAAGTATGTCCATAACTGGTACAGGGTTCCTATCATTGGCACACGCCGTAATAAATAGTAAAATTGGGTTTGGCTCAAATTTTATATTTTCCCTGTAAAGTATGAAAACAAATCTATCATTTGACATATCGACGACATTCGTCGGTCTTCTTCTTATTTTTGTAGAAGTAGTTTTCCTTAAGTAGTGCGATAACTGGTACAGGCACCCTACGTGTTTCTAATATAATTCTGAACTTCTGTCCGCCCGGTCGGTTGCGTTGTCCGCTGTGAGTGGTTTTGCTAAGCGCGAAATTAGCAGGACACGTCGTTTCCTCGGTGCAAGGGCATTGGCGGAGCCAGCTTTTTCTTTTTTTTTCTTACTCAATCTCCTAAGCATACACGAGAAAAAGCGGGGTGCCAGCTGCCTCCTCTTATATCTTTCTCCTTCTCGTATATGTTTAAGAGAGTGAGTAAGACAAAATACAAAGCTGGCTCCGCCATCGTGCAAGGGTCTAGTTTGATGGCCTGAAGTGTGGAGCTTGTTCTAGTCCTTAGATCCGCTGGCGATCGTCACATGCGCGTCAACGCGTTCGCGAAATCCCTTTCTGGGACTAGAGGCTAGCGCCGTTAAGAAAGCCTCCTTAGTTCGGACCCCGCGTAATTAGGTGCATATACAACCCGAATTACATGTCCTGCCACTAAGAGTTGATGTGATGGTACAGGTCCTTGGTGCAGGTTCTCCAGGAGGTTCTCATAAGACCCTCCAAGGGCTTCTCTATAGGCCATTTTTCCCACAAAATTTCTTTCTTCTACACTCTATTTTTTTACCTTTCAAACATGATCACCTTACAACCACTCGCGGGCACGCAGTTTAAATAGTTTAGTGGAATAACGCGCAATGAACAAGGTGCAATCCCGATAATCACATTTTGATTCCAGATCACGTATTATCACTAAAATCGACTAAAGAGTAAACGACGATTCCCATTATGGTCCACAGAAAATACCGCAGGGGAGTACACTGAAGTTTTTTTTCTAACTCTCTTTTGGATAGACGCATGCACGCTAAAACTGCTCAGCACTAAAATGTGTAAGACCTACTCACAAATGCATAATTTCCATACCACTCATAAAATGTGTAACAGTTACACGTTCACAAAATCTGCTCGTACACTAGTCTAGATGCGAAATGTCTTAATTGTTTGGTTTGCCAAGGTCACTGGTAAACCTAGCTAGATTGCCATACAAAAATAATTGCAACTTTAACGATTTTGTGGACGCAGGAGCAGATTTTGTGAATGTGTAACTCTTTCACATTTTATGAGTGGTATGGAAATTATGCAATTATGAGTAGGTTTTACACATTTTAGTGCTGAGCGGTTTTAGTGTGTGATGAAGGTATTTGAGCGCAAGAAAAAACCGTTCAACTTACACAGAGAAGTGTTTTTGGGTGGCTTTCCAGTCTAGCGCAAAATCAAGACAAGTGCTACTTGTTTAATTCCGACGTTTCGGCCATTGGACTCGGCCTTCCTCAGGGGATCTGTTAATTTATTTTTCAGACATGATATTTGAATTTGACGAAATACTTTTTTACAAAAAAACTTACATAAACTTGCACCGTCCCTCATATGCTGCTAACATCTTTGCGCAGAATTGTCCTACGTTTTGACAAAGTTCTTTTCCTGGACATCTAGTTTGAAAATTGTATAACAGTTAGGTGCGCAAAGCTTTTGCCTACGTCTATCTGGTGTACAGTTCATTCTACAATCGAACCTAATTCAAAATTACACAGAGAAGGTTATGACCGAAAAATGTTACCATTTCGAATGCCAATGTAATCGTGACAAAAAACGTTCGAATTTTCGATTCCATAGTAAGCAGAAACGAAGCCGAAACAAGAACCATGCGTCCATACTTTCTGGGGCAGTCTTTATGTAGCTTATAGCATAAAATTTTCAACAAAATACATTAAGTATTGGTTGATATATAGATAAAACCAACGACCTGCCTTTTTTAAATTTTGTACGAAGCGCTTCATAGTAAATTTTCGGCAATTTAAGGACAGTAAAGCACAATTTTGATTATAGAACTACCAATACAGCTCCAATTCTTATGAAAATTTTACAGTACAATACTATTATAAAAATATGGTCTTAGTTAAATTTTGAGCCATTTTGTATAAATACTTTCAAAGTTGTAGCAGTTTGAATATGAAAAAAAACTGACCGGGTGCCACTTAAGCAAAAATAACTTTGTAACGGCTGGATCAAATTGAATGAAATTTTTACACAACATTTTGACATGCATACTTTACAAAGAGAAAAATTTTCATTGAAATCGGTTAACTTTCTCTGGCTATATAAATAAAACCGAAAAAATGTGTTCTTAATCCTCTTTGTACAAAACTTAAAAATTGAAGATCTCAGGATTCAACAATATCTCCGCAAATACTAAACCGATTTTGATGAAAATTTTATGGTATGTAGTATGCGGCAGGGCCCATATTGCCGAGGCGGTAAACGCACGGGTATTCAGCATGACCATGCTGAGGGTGACGGGTTCGATTCCCGGTCGGTCCAGGATCTTTTCGTAAAGGAAATTTCCTTGACTTCCTTGGGCATAGAGTATCTTCGTGCCTGCCACACGATATACACATGCAAAATGGTCATTGGCAGA
The DNA here is from genome assembly GCF_035046485.1 of Aedes albopictus. Taxonomy (NCBI): domain Eukaryota; kingdom Metazoa; phylum Arthropoda; class Insecta; order Diptera; family Culicidae; genus Aedes; species Aedes albopictus. Next base: position 53,140,284 of record NC_085136.1, read on the forward strand.
GGAAGCTCTCAGTTAATAACTGTGGAAGTGCTCATAGAACACTAAGCTGAGAAGCAGGCTTTGTCCCAGTGAGGACGATACGCCTAGAAGAGAGAGAGAGAGAGAGTTTGCGGCAGAAAAAAAAAATGCGAAAGTGTTTTTCAACTTCAAATCTCATTTTCGTCCACTTGACGTTAACCAATCTATGTTTCAACGTTCCATGATCTCTAACAGGCTAGTTTGCTGAAAAGATCATTAAAAATTTTCTTATTTTGGTTACTAACCTTTACAGGACGGCGCCTGAAGCTGAAGACAATCAGAATTTTCAAACCACAGAAAAGTACACAGGTCGCTAAATTTTTTATTTGATAAAACTCTTTTTTAATATTTTCTCTACAATATCATCATATACATGTACATATTTCATCTAGTATGTGAAACTACATGGCTCTGTATCAGTATGGTCTGGTTTTTCATCGAATTGAAGCTATTTTTTTGTACTGTTTTAGCCATTTTGTTTTATGACCAAAGGGCGCGCTATTTTTTGATACTGACCCACCGAATCCACATTTTAACTATTTCTTCGGAAAGTTATGGCCTCTGTTGTCATTATTTGAATTATTGGGAAATCCCGGGATTCGGGATTTCCCGGGAAATCTCGGGCAAGAACCATATAATATACTGCATGCCCAAGGAAGTAGAGCCTCGCAGCCCTGCCGGTTAGGGTCACCAAGCTTTTAATCGCACCATGCTATGGGGTGAGGGTTCGGTTCCCGGTCCGGACGATAAAACTTTTCGTGAGATATGTTTTTTCTCCGTATCTACTAGTGCATGATACGTGTGTCCGTTGTCTAGTGTTCAGTTTCGTTCAGTCTGTACAGCCGCTGGCTGAAGACGGTGTCCGTGTCTTTTATGAAGCAAAGTAAACTTCCATTTTGAGAAGCTCCTGAATCGACAGGCAATCGAACCCGTTACCCTGAGCATGATCTTGCTGAATACCCACGTCCTACTGCAACCGAACCGAATTTGGCACACACATTCCTTACACCCTAAACTTTTTTGACAGCTAACCAGCAAATTGCAGGTTTTTACCATGCTGAATGCATTCAGCAATACAAATTGCTGAATTTCAGCACTATACAAATTGCTGAAACATCCAGCACTTTGCGGTGATAGGGCTCAAAGTTGTGCTGAATCCCAGCATAAAAAATGCTGAAAATTCAGCAAATCATTTTGCTGGTTTTTGCTTTGCTGTAAGCGTTTGGTGTTAGGTTGTGGAGGTGGTTATATTCAAATATACTATATTAACAATATAGGTCACTTCGTGTTTTCACATACAACGACATGGAGACGCCGTTTACGAATGATTACAGCACCACCTGTTGTCAGAAAAAGTCAATAATTGAATTTTGATCAATTTTAGTTTACCGTGCAAGGTGACATTTCTCGAAAAAAGATGTTAGGGGTGTCGAAGTTTTTTGTTCCCAAATAATCGATTAATAAATAATCGATTTACAATATAGGTACACAAACAAAATAATATTTCATTAAATGTCATCTACGAATATAAATAGTCTACTTAGCTGTAAAATACTCAATATCTGGAGAAGAATTTGAATGCTCCCTCATTGTAAAGTCACCGAAATCGTTTAACTTCGAAATTTAAAATTTTCACCCTCAAAATTTGTTGAACTTAGCCTCGCAGTGGACACGGTTACTGGGGCAACTGACAACTGATCAAAATGCTCTAGGTCTAGACACACGCAAGTGACGAGAAATACGTCACGGAACACTCACATACTTGCGCAAACGTTCTATATACAGGAGCTGTGATGCGACGGCGGTCAGACGTCAAACTCGTTTTGACATCTATTTTGACATTGACCGTGCTTTTTAGTTAGGTTTTGCCCCAACCAGTGAACATTCAACCATCGAGACAGCCCATCTAACGAGCTCTCAACGAACGAATCGTCACTGTAATTCCAACCGATCTATCACATCATTACCGTCCCGGGATTCGCGTAACCAAGAAGAAATTGATTAACTCTCAGAGTGCGTTTTTATATTTGTTTATTTGCCAACGGGCTAGAACGGACTAATGATAAAAACAAAACAATCAACACAATTATTCAGCAATGGATTACTGCACGAATTTATTCTGGCCTGCTTACTCTCACACGAAATTTGACGTTTGAGAGGTGTCGGCACCGCTCAAACGTCAAACTTTCTGTGAGAGTAAGCAGGCCAGCATAAATTCATGCAGTAATTCATATGCTTCGTCGATACTCGTACACATACACAGTACACACTCAGACAGATCTCATCAGTCATCATCATTCATCGTTATTATAATTCTAGTACAAGGGGGCTGTTACTACTTTACTCCAACAAAATTAACTAATATTTTGCCCTGGTGGTTGCTATTTTCCTTTGACAATGGCTTTTAATGTCATCTTTCTAATTGTCCACGCTGACATACATACATCGGATTGGATAGCTTACAAAAAATCCGGAAGATCACCAACCAAGTCTCGCGTTTAGTATCATACAGATGTATCTACAATGATCGATTTCTCTTCATCGATTTTCCCTTCGGATTATTCCGGGAAATACGACCAATATTCGGATGATCTCTGGGCGTGTTTCAGTAAAGGACTACTAGAACTAGCATCTAAAACAACAAAAACATCCGAAAATGTTTGCTGGTCAATTTATTAACCAAAGAGAAAGTCGATGAAAAGAAATCGATCATTGTAGATACGCCCGTATGATACTAAGCGCGAGAAGTGCACGTCAAATTTCTTGTGGCACAGTGCAAGACATTGCATCCATTCCGTGCTTACAAAAAATATGCTCCGGGACCGGACCTGAGAATGAAAATATTTAATTTCGACTAATTTCGTTGTTCTTCCGAAGTGAACTGTGAGTTTATTCGAATACTGATAGTTTTATTCCGGACTAGTCGGTTGCCTTGCGCCTGCGGCTCAGTTAGCAGCGGTTAGCGACGGTTAGGAACGGATAAATGCGGATTTTCCAATTAGAAAAAGGATATGTCATTCCCTTGGTTTCCTCCTAGAGTTTTTTTTCAGAGGTTCATTCAGGAGTTCTTTTTGAAATTCATCCAAGAGTGCCTTCAGAGATTGATTTAAAGTTTTTTTTCTGAAATTTCTCCAGAGGTTCTTCGAGGGACCCCCAGGAGTTCCTACTGAAATTACTCCAGCAATTTCTTCTGATGTTCCTTCAAGAATTAATTCTAGGAATCCTCAAGAATTCTCTTCTTGGATTCGTTAAGAAGTTCCTTATAGGATTTCCTTATAGGAGTTTCTTGGAATTTTTCTTGGATTCCTGCAGAAGCTCCTTCAACGATTTCCTCAGGAGTTTTTTTTTACGAATACCTCTCGGAGTCCCTTCTTGAATTCCTCCAAAGTTGTTTCAGTGATTTATCCAAGAGTTCCTTCAACAATTCCTCCTTCTGGGAATTTCAACCGGGATTTATACCAGTATTCCTCCAAAAGTTCCTTCTGGAATTCACTCCGTCCTTTAAGGATTTCCACAAGGTCTTCTGGGATGAAGTGACTCTGTAAATTTCCAACGCGATTTTATATGAGCAATTTAATTAATATTTTTCGAGGGATCTTTCCAGGATTCCTTCAGAAGTTTTCTCTTTGAAGTATCAGAAATCCTTCAAGAATTATTTTTGTGATTCCTTCCGAGATTTCTATAAATTTGGAATGTCTTCAGAAGTACTTTATTGGGGATTCCCAGAAGGAATAAGTGAATACTAGATTTGTAGTAATGAGTTAGTTTTTTGTATGGTGAGATGCTAAACTCTCCGTTACTGCATTGAAACGGCGATGCTGCCTCAGCAAAACTTTGGGGAACTATGTTGTTGAAGTTGCAATAAATGAGAATACAACAACACAGTTACCCAAAGTTTTGCTCAAACAACATCAAATCAGTCTACACACTTCGAAAAAATCAAAATTACTCGTGACGTAAATTTATTGCACGAAACGTAAACAATTTAATGACGTAAGTTTATAGGTCTTCTGACTTAATAATACGTCATTCTTGTAAAATTGAGTTCAATGTGACGTAAATAATTTGTGAATCGTGCATCATTACGTTTCATATGACCAAATATTCAGTTAAATGTGACAGAAAATTACGTCACTTGGGCGTTAAAATTTACGTCATATGTGTTGCTTGAATATGTGCATCCAGAGTGATGGAAATTTACATGATTTTTGCTAAATAATTCCAGAATTATTTCTAGGAGGAATCCCCCAAGAGCTTCTGTAGGAATCTTGGAGAAAAACAATCCAGGGTGCAATTCTTAAAGGGATCCCACAAGAAAATTCTTGTGTAATTGCCGGAGAAAATACCGTTCATAACTCGCTAACGGAAAGCTCGTTTAGGGTCTTCTGTGTTTTAGTCTGTTATGTACGTTTATCAGTTTAACCCTTTATAAGGCCGAGAAAACCAGGCACGGATCAACTCGTTCTACATTGGAATATAAAGCACATGTGGTGTAATGAACAAATACGATTTTATTTTCAAAAAATTCGATGGTCGATTTTGTATGAAAAAAATTGGTCTAAATTTCAACTTTTTGTCAGCAAAGTTTAAAATGTTGTCATTTTGTGATGCGTTTATCAATCATGCTGATTTTTCCCAATATTCATGAGTTACATGTGTGGATTTGAAGTCGATTGGTCAATCATTTTGGACGATATGGCAATTTTAGTACATGCCCATTTATAATAGTACATTTTTTTCAAATGGCTGAGTTCCTAAAAGTATAGACTGTTTCAGAAATTATAAATACACTTTGTTTATTAAATTAAATGAACTGATCTAATGATTTTTACTAACTTCTTCCAGAGTATAGCCTATTGTACTCCATATTTTTATATTTCCTTCCAATTGTCTTGATATTTTAAAGAACATTCGAGTTCTCTAACAAATAACATAATTTTTCAAATTTGCATTTGCACAAAGGTGTTTTTTAATGATTTCAACATTTTTTATCACTAAATACCAAAAATTATCTAAATTTTTATCACATTCGCTTTCTCAACAACTTGTCTAAGGAATGCCTTGATCAAAATTTGGGAAAAATCGATAAAGGCATTTCCACAACATTTTTTCGGAGATCAAGTTTCTTATTTTTTAAGGTTTTCTACGGAACATAAGAACTACCACACAGTTTCATAGCTTTCCCGAACGCATTTAATCTAAACAAACTATTTTTTTCAGCTCATTTGATCCTTCAGATGCCAAAGCTTGTCATACCATAAAAACGAATGCAGTAAGCAGTAATTAAGACATTCGTTTACTTAACGTTTGTTGCTACTGGTGTTGTTGAGAAATTTGAAACAAAAATTTTTGTATTCAGACGGTCCGTAATAGTGGTTCTTGATCAAATATTCCAGTAAAAATTACTTTTACCAATCGAGAAATATCTTTTATTATCGATACAGCAAATTTTTATTGTGTTTGGAAATTAAATATTTTATCTGTGAAAGTTTTTTCTTTTCTACTATGCTACATTTTTTGACCACTTTGTGCAACTTCAAATTTTAATCATCTAGTTTACAGAGCCCTATTTTTTAACTTTTACCAGAAACATCCACAAAATTGGTGTTATTAGCTTCGTTAGCATGTTTACTATAACAGCTAGAAGAAACTTTTTTGGATATTGTGCTCAAATTGAAATGGCAGTTAATCGTTAGTGTATTTATAATTTCTGAAACAGTCTATAATGAAGCAATCAAGTTGAAATGTTGTCCACAAGTATAAGGAACATGGGCCTTTTATTCCCCATCATTTGATTTTCAATTTGCTGACCACAACAGAAATTCGAGCTTCAAAACCTTTATGCACCCAAAAATGGAAGTTTTTGGACAGACATTTTGTTCTAAAAAAGCCCATTCATATTTGTTATGGGTCAAATAAATCATGAGTGTTCACAAAAGCCTAATGTGTCCATCAGTTAAAACAGAAGTTGTAAAAATTTTCTAAACGAACAGAAAAAAATATGTGTATAAGGTGGCAATATAGTTGCAACTGCCTTAAAAAGGGTTAAATTAATTTCGCATGTCGCGAGTCGCGACTTCGATTTGGTGCTGCAACGATAATATACGCCAAAAATTGTTTAAGAAGAGAGAATTAAATTTGTTCTAATTTGAGTATAGTTGAAAAAAAAAAATCGATTAATGTTAATCGATTATTTCAAAAGAAATGGGCATCCCCATCATGCAATGACAGTTCGACAGAATAAACGTCATTCGGATAGCCCATGCATTTAGTGTGTAGTAGTACCTCTTCTGACGCTTGGTGGCGCCACATTCACTAAAAAGGTGTCGCCAAAAAATCGTAAGAGTGACCTATATTGTTAATATAGTATATTTGGTATCTATCCTATCCATAGGACGCTATGTCATCGCAAAATCAAACTATCTAATCCCGCATATTTTTTTCTGTTTTCATATAGTTTATTGTTGTTTATATATATTTAAGTTCATGTTGTATAGAATGTTATAATTGTAATAATTATAGTTATTTTACCACTTTTTTTTTGTTGTTTTACACTTCTTACCTGTTTGCTTGCGCTCAATATATTATTAGCAATAATAATAATAATTTTAATAATAATAATGATGTTCTCAGTTACAGCTCTACAAACCCCCGACTTATCCGTCCAAAACAAAAACACGTCTACAACTGTCTACTATTTACCATTGTGTGTGTTTACACATGCGTGTGTGTGTATTGTTGTCGATTAATTCCCAATAAGGTTGCATTTTCTAGACATAAAATCCCGTACATACGCACATTTTCTTTTACTTCTAAGACGATTACCCAGTTGTGTACTCTCTCGCTCTCTCTTTCGCTCTCCACTTGATTTTGGTTGGTTAGCCCCTTGTTCCTTGTGATTCGTCGTATTCTAACAATGGAACAACAACAGAGGGTAGTAGGTGCGCTATTATTGTTTCCTAGAATTTCCCTTACCTTCGAATAAATGCTACTAGGAGAAAAAAGAAACACTCGAACACGTGTGCATGTTTCTTTTGTTCGCGGGTCTTCCTACGTTTGTGTCTGTTGTGTGTTTGTGAGTTTCCCTCATTTCGGTTCTCATCAGTCCTTCGGTTTTTCTTGTGTTTTGGTTGTCTCTCTTTCGCTCATTCAAAACTGTTACTGCCAAGTGATTATCCCTTTCCTTTAGTTTTATAGTACACATGTCAAAATCTTGTTTTTTTTTTTGTCGTTCTGTAAAACCTACCCAGCTCTTACATTCCATGTCGACGATTGCTGCAAAATTCGCATAAAGGTACTGTTTGTTTATTCTCTGTTTCACGTTAATTTCGTAAACAACTAAAAATCTTGCAGAGAGATCTCTAAACGTTTGGATTATTCGACTCGACGCCAAAGGATAAGAAGATTAGGAGGTTAGATTTTCAGCATTTATCTTAAATGGCGCACGATTACTACTGAGAGACTGGGAGAGGGCATCCTAAAGTATTTTGGGGGAGGGGCGTACAACAACGAACAAAAATAGGACCCTAAACTAGCTATCACTAATGGAGTTTTGTATCTGATTCTGTTTAATCATTACCACCTTCTCCAACTGGAGAAGACTGTTTGTAAACAACGAACGTGTTTTTCTCGTTCGCGCCAGGGTTTGCTCCTTCCAACTTATACGCTGTTTTAATTTATTCCACTTGTTTTGTAACACACTTTTGATTTGTTTTCTTTTTCTGTTTTAATTGGTTTCTACAAAGTACATCAACACTCGCTACAGACATTCCTCAGACCTCAGACATATCATTCTCTTCGTACGCGTGGTGGAACGAATTGCTTTCATTTGTTTTCCTTTTCCTACTCGGCTATACGGATTACACACGTGGACAGGAACGAAATTGGAACGGAAACCGAAAGCTACTAGTTTTGTAAAGTGTTTTTTGCTTTTTTGTATTATTAAGTTTAGATTGTGAATGTATTATTGATTAGGAATATAGGAAATTGGCAAGGCAGCGGTTTCTGTTTTTTTGATGGAATTGTTTGATTTCTTATTCTTTTGGATGAAAATGGAACGTGAACGAGCAGTGCCAACAATCGCTGTCCAAGCAACAGATCTAGTTTCAACATATTGGTAAATTTTTGAAATGACGTCTTAATATAGAATTCGATTTCAAGTATCTTTTTTTTGTGTGCTTCTAGATTTTAGTAAGATAAATGACGAAGCTGCAAACACGTATCTAGAATCTCTGAACCTATCTGGA